>NC_061475.1:1791420-2450079 GCF_022581195.2 Helicoverpa zea
GAAGCGAGCACCAGTGATTTTTGTCACTTCGGTGCCTCAACTTTTTGTTAGATTGAGGACTGAAAAAGTAAGCGCAGAATAAATTAAAACGTGCAAAGAAAGAACCGCGAGCGAAGCGAGCGCTTTTTTTCTAACTTTAAGGAATTCAGAGCGGAAAGGGTTGACAGTCGGACTGTGTCACCTCGCTTAGTCCCGTGGCGATGCGTGTCTCGGGCCTGCACTGCGACTGGTAGTGAACCTAGGCTTTGCAGATTACAAAAGCACTCTCCCTTTTGCCCGTGCCATCCTGGTCGTGCAGATATGTGCCGACCGAGATGGCGCCCCCTAGACGTGGTACCCGGGGCGGACCGCCCCCGCCTCCCCCTTACGCCGCTACTGACGTCCGTGATTGAAACTATAGATAAATTAGGGTAAATACGCCAAATGTCGGCCCCCTTAGCGATTTTCTGATTGCGGTTCGCTATAGCACCGACAGTTTCCAACGAAAGATAGTTTCTGATGCGGTTTTGGATAGTTTGATTAATCTATGTCATGTTTATAGGCATAAGATTGATATTTCTACGAAAAGAAAAAAGTAATAAGGCTTCTAATGTCGGCCCCTATTTCTTGTACCTTATTTCTTGAGATTCAACTAATATCACCCCTGCCGTTATTTGGCTATTAAACGTAAAATAGATCTATTTTCCTATAAGCTTTGCAAATTCTCTTGTTAAGCCAACGGAATTAGTACAATAGGAATTTATAAAATAGACTGCATTTGCTTTAAGTCGGCCACGGCCGAGACTCCGGTTTTAAGTCAAAACTGTTGTCCTAATGGCGGCCTCCTATTTTTCCTTGAAAAATATACGCAAAACGCTGAAAAAACTATCTTAAAATATAGTAAAAATAACCCATTAGTGATAATCAAGCTTAAAAGAAAAATAAATAAATGTTTTATCGTTCTAATATCAATCCCCAAAATGTGAGTATTCACTTCGAGTAAGCTACTTTACGTGCGAATTTGATGTTTCAACGGCGCAATCGCTACTGACGCTCAGTATGAGAAGAGTAAATGACAGAATTGGATAGTAACGATTTGTACGTACAGAGTATAAACCAAAGTTGCAATTCGAGGAGCAAAACTAACACTTAATTACCTTTTGAATGAATGCAAGCTGAAAATGTACAGACGGCCGAAGTTTGGGGGGAGGCCGACATTTGGCGTATTTACCCTACTAAGTCTCTGCTGGAGCATTATTGATCATAAATAGTTATTAAAAATTTTTAATTTTGAAAATGATTTTTCAACAGATGCTACTGAAACCGGCAGTGTAAGTAATATTCTTAGCGCTATTACTGTTTTCGGAAATATTGAAATGAAATAATTGGTAAAAAGATATTTCGATTTGCCGCCCCCTACGACGTGCCGCCCGCGTGCGGTGCACGCCATGCACGCCCGCTTACGGCGGGCCTGCTATCGAACAACCAAAGCCGTGAAATGTATTTTGAAAATGTTTTTAATGTTCTGTGAACAAATTAAAAAAAACTCCAGAGTACCGATTTCGAAGTAGGGAAAAGCAGCACATATTTACTGTCATATGAAAAAGTCATTTACTGTACTTATGTAGGTACCTACTTATTACATTTTCGTCTTCATTAAATTCACTCGATTGCCGATCCATCAACTATTCTAGTCTAACACGAAGAAAGACTTTGATGCAATTTAAAGCATAAAAAATACAGGAAAATGTAATAAGTCATACCTAACAAGGTGCTTAATAAAGCTATAAGTATTCATCAAAGGGTAGAAATTATAACATCGATAAACAATAATTATACAGTCACGGGTAAAAGACAAACAACTATATACCTACTTCATGTATTATTCAAGCAAAGGTTATTGGCATACAGCCTATCGGGCCTTTTTTCTGAAAACTCAATGGCCCCTTACGACGTTCCGGATTTTTTTTGCTTGACAATCGACGATTGATTCGCCATGTACGAGAGATAGGTGGGAATAAATCCGTTCGAACAATCAATTGGCCATCACAATACGGTGGAATCGACACTTCTTTATGCGATAACGTAATAATATTTTGATTAAACAGCGAATTTTTAAATATTTGGTCGTAATTTTACAAGCAAGATGGCTGTTCAAACAAGTGAGTTGTGGTAAGAGGTGGGGTGACAATGTGAGTCAAAATTCTATAGGACAGTCCCAAAATTATTGTTCTTAATGAAATTTTTGTATTTTTTTTTTGTTTAAAAGTAATTCTTAGTTACTTTATTTTGTTTAGTTTACGACGGTATGCCTGCAAATATGTAAACAACGCTAAGTTCCACATATTTTGGAATGTTGAAAGAAAAGTGAAATCACCCAAACATGCTAACTATTCGAAGTAATATTTCATAGAATTTAGCGAGCCTTTAAAAAATTTAGACCGTTTTCTTCGCTTACAAACTTTCGTTTTCTCAATTACAAGATAGAGGTACTTGCTACTACTGTTATTGCAAACGTCTTCACACGGTCTGAAGTTATGTAAAGGTGTATGATTATTTAAACTGCGTAGGTATGTAATTTTAGTTGTGATGTGATACACATACGCCGAAATTAGGTGGTTTCGTTTAAATTGTACTTTCTTCTTAATGTTCGTAGTCGAAGGCGCAAAGGCGTAATTTTAAGAGTGTGTTTGCCTTGAGTTTTTCTTAGAAATTTCAGACTGCTAGATACAATTTCCCATACCAGCTGTTCCTTGTAAAATACTGGTACTCAGCTGAAACCACTAGCTAGGCAGATGTTAAGTTAGGTGCAATTTCCCATACATTTTTTAGATAATAAGCCTAATATCGAGAACAAATTCTAGCCACATCTGTGTCTCTGTTTCTCCCAAGTCCAAAATAACACAGTTAAAGCAATCGTAACATTACATAACCAATGTGTACATTCCTGAAGTAATGTCCAAACAAACCGCAATTGGTATATTACATGCATAGATCAGGTTTAAAGCCTGCTTTGTAGCTTTCCTAAAACTTATCATTCCTCATTATCTACACTAGTATATAGTAAAGAGGAAACGTTTTTTCTTTGGCTTAAAGGCTCAAAAACTACTGAACTGATATGAAAAATTCTTACGCTGTTTTAAAGCTACACTCTTCTCGAGTAACATAGGCTATATTTTATCCCGGTAAGGACAGTAGTTCGCGGGAAAGCAGCTAGTTTCTTAGAAACTAAAATAAACAATTTATTGTGGTTCGTCTCTGGCCGTAGTCCGTAAGATGAGCTCTTGCATACAAATGCCTTTCCGTAATATATTGCCTAATGTCACATCTTCACTATAATAAAGGCAAACGTTGAGCAATGGTTCTGTAGAATTCCATTCATATATTTACAGAAGCTTGAAACCATGATCGCGGAAATAAATATTGATTTTAAATTATTAGCATGAGTAATCACCATTTTGTTTTGGGGCTTTTTAATGATGTGTTATTCAGTGTTATGCTTCGGAACCAGTGATTTAGAAAATTTACAGTGCAATTTGTCATGTCTCTCTCAAAGAGGATATGGCTCAAATGGAGTATAGATTACTTTATGTGTCACTAAACTACGTCCCTGTTCAATGAAAATCTTCTCAGTGAAAAGTACTAGTAGTCTTTTGGACCTTCAAAATCGAGAACATTTACTCAAAAGTTATATTTAGCATCACTTTTCGCAATGATAATGAGTTCCGTTTTCCTCTGCGGTACCCAAGAGTACCACTGTACCTACATGTGATATCATCTGCGCACAAGGCGTGGCGAGGAAGATTAACGCGACTCCGATTTACATAAACTAGTCAGTTACATAAGTGAAAGCGGTTAAACTTTAGCCAATAACGAAATTTACACATGTCGATAGTTACACGAGGTGTTTATTGTTTTAAGTTGCGTTTCCAGTGTAGTAATTGCTTAAAGCAAGATTTAGTTGAGTTAGGTCTTATGTTCTGTTGTTTGTGGGTGTACGGTGCACCTTTGTAGTTCTATACTGAGGTAGGAAATTAGTAGTACATATAGTATTTAAACTAGTAATCTGTCTGTCTTTGATAGTCAATGAAGATGTTAAAATCTTTAGTCATTTCAATCGAGCTCATGTTCTCATGCTGAGAGTTTCAAAACTCTTGATATTCAACTAATTAAAACTAAACCACTAACACATAATAAAACCAAATCGATTCATGTTAATTAGTCACTAACATTGAGAAGCTCAAACACGTAAACATTATTTGCACAAATGTATGGATAATGGAATCATATTTCAATAATTCATGAGTCATATGATTATTTGTGGTAATTACGTAATGCTCTGCGGATCACAGGTAACGCAAGAAACCAACACTAGTGAAGAAACTGGGTTCTGATCAAGTTTTTTCACTTGTTGGACTAAAAAACTTAAAAGGCTGTGCTGGCTTGAAGGTAAATGTAAAACCTATTTAAGGTAAAAAATGCGAAACATGTGTTGCTAAACTTAGGTATTGGCTTTTAATATATAAGGTGACAAAGTAACAAACAAGTATGTATGCGTAATAATAAAGTTTAAATGCGTAATATGCAGTATCATGAAAGTTACAGGTTTTAAAGAAATAAATACCCGCTAAACCAATTAATTATCCTTATGAAATCTATTTTAAATCACCCATTTCATAATTTAATTTCTTGAAGTTTTGTAACCAATTAAATCGGTTGTCAAAATGTATTCTTGAGATATTTTTCTTGCACAAATCCTTTTTTATTTCGTAAAATCTGATTTCCCCTTATTTAGAGTCTGCAAGCAGCTAATTCAAAATAAATTAAAAACATTGCTATATAGCGTTATTTTCGGCAGCTGGAGGTAGGTACTGGTAGTCTATCGGTCCCTATAAGCTTCAGACAGACATGTGTTGCTGGGGAGTTTGTTGCACCATATAGGAAGTTGTGAAGAGGGACTGGGGGCGTTTTGGGGGCTGTCTTTTGTAAATTTATGACGTTCAAATAGTGCTGATTTTCAGCTATGTTTGAATAAATGAGGTTTTGACTGGAAGTTTTATGTACATTTGTATCAGTCTCTATGTTAAAGATATTAATGATAAATCTCTTTCGCTTTTCAACACATTATACGGCACGCATGGCCGACATGGATGCTCATCGATCGATCATCGATAATCACGCGATTTGCTCTTAAATTTAATATCTTCTCAGATGACAAGAATTACGACCAGCTTTGTGCTGTAAAACGTCTTTATCGAAGGTTTTTTTCTTCAGATATTTTCTCAGTATTGATAAAGGACAATGCTATTCTTTGTATGGAAGTTGGGCTCAAGAGTTGCCCACAGTAACTGCATAGTGTATTATGTTCCATAGGCTTATGATAGGTCCCAGACCGAAATATTTCGAAATCTATCCCAGGAGTCCTGAGAAAAACTGGTTTGACTCTTATTCAATATTACGAAAAATATGCTTACGAACTCTTAACTATTCCACTTTTGTTACCTTAATTGAAATGCATTATAATATTAATCGACAAATACGAGGTATTGAACGAGAATTTTTTTTTACCGATTTCAAAAAATGGAGGAGTTTCTCAGTTCGTTTGCATTCTTTTTACGTAAGTACGTGCATAACTCCGTCGTTTACCAACCGATTTAAACAATCATTTTATTGTTTGAAAGGATTTAGTTTCCAAATGGTTCCTTTGTTATTCGGTCCAGGGTCTGGTGATAGAAACCTTAAAACAATAGGGAACTCTCGGAAATTGTAAGCACATATCGAACAAAAACTTGTCATTCGGGTATGTCTCCGACACCACAAAAATGTGGAGGTTAAGACCTGACCTGACGATGAAGACGACAGTGAGACGAGGGAACTCCTCAACGGTATCTATTTACTACCTCGTGTTCGAGCTTATTTTATTCGTCTTGATAACATTTTTTCATTGCCATTATGGATATTAATTGCATGACTCTACACGAACTTAGGACTGATTGTGGTAGATAGAGACTGAAAAGGAAGAGAAACAACAATTACCTTTAAACGTCTATTTCTGTTTTTTTATCCTGTTAACAGTGAAACCACTAACTATCTGAATGTTATTTCAAGAAAAGAGGTTGTTAGGTTTGTGGCTGCTTAAAATGGCTTGCTAACAATGGCTGGCTAACATTAGAACCGGTTTTTCTCGGGACCTCTGGGACCGATTTCTAAAATATTTGGATTTCGTATTAACAGTGAAGTAAAGAACCTATTCTAACCATTCCCTCTACTGGGCAAATGGCTTGGGCTTTATAAAGTGACTGTTCAAGTTTAACATTAGAACCGGTTTTTCTCGAGAGCTCTGGGACCGATTTCCAAAATATTTAGATTTCGTGTTAGCAGTGCAGTAAAGAACCTATTTCGACCACTTTCACTACTGGGCAAATGGCTCAGGCTTTGTTAAGTGACTATCTATGGAGAACATTTGAACCGGTTTTTCTCGGGACCTCTGGGACCGATTTCAAAAATATTTGGATTCCGTGTTAAGATTGAAGTAAGGAATCTATTTTAACAATTTCCACTACTGGGCAAATGGCTTGGGCTTTATAAAGTGACTGTTCAAGTTTAACATTAGAACCGGTTTTTCTCGGGACCTCTGGGACCGATTTCCAAAATATTTAGACTTCGTGTTAACAGTGAAGTAAAGAACCTATTCTAACCATTTCCACTTCTGGAAAATGGCTTGGGCTTCATAAAGTGACTGTTCAAGTTTAACATTAGAACCGGTTTTTCTCGGGACCTCTGAGACCGATTTCCAAAATATTTGGATTTCGTGTTAACAGTGCAGTAAAGAACCTATTTCGACCACTTTCAGTACTGGGCAAATGGCTCAGGCTTTGTTAAGTGATTATCTATGGAGAACATTTGAACCGGTTTTTTTCGGGACCTCTGGGACCGATTTCAAAAATATTTGGATTTCGTGTTCAGAGTGCACTATGGAACCAGCTGGAACTACTCCCACTGCTGGGCAAACTTTGAGCCCAGACCCTGGCATTGTCCTTTCCATGAATTATGGGAACTGTCATGTTAATTGATAACAGGGTGTAGCTTATTAATGGTTGGTTAATATATGAGTTTACGTGACTACTGGTGGATCTCTAGTTGAACTTTAAACTATGAGGAGTAACGTGGGACATTCTTAAATAGGAATTTGATAGCTTTCCTTTAAAAGTAGGTAATATTTTTATGTCAAGCAATTAAGTACCTAAGCTTTGTGTTATTTCTAACAACTGTTCAGAAGTTGGTATTCTGAAAATCATATATAAAAATATCATTAAGTAAGAATGTAGGCACATATTCCGGATTTCCAACAAATACTGAGTAGAATTGTGTAGGAGTTTCGACTTAAGTCCTAATAATTATTTAAAATACTTAAGTATATTTGCAAGGCAATATAACTACTTCTAACTTTTCAGCATTAGCCTCGTATCACGAATTAGTTTTCAAATTAAAATTACACAAGAGTCCTTCAAGTAACTTTTTAATAGCATAATTTTAGCTAAATTAGCGCAGAACGGTCACATTCACAATAAAAACAATGTATCCTGCATTAATCATCGGAATTCATGGTCAATACTTGCCGTAGCTAAGAACGTTTCTATTCGAACATGTTTCGAACTTAGAATTTGTTCCATTCAAATATGGAACAGTCGATCACTAACGTTTGCAACTTAAAACAGATTGTAATATTATCTGTAATTGTTACCTAATTATTTGAACAAAATACCTATGATATGAGTTATTAAATATCTGTGAAATTAAAATGTTTGTGAGTATGCACCTACTTACATTAAACATGCAGTATAATTAGTAAATAAAGAATTCTTATTATAATTAATACACTTTCATGTTACTTACTTCCATTTCTAATTAGTGTGCACTTTCTAGCATTTTTATTTGAATGTGTAAAGCAGAACGAAAAATGGAAACTCACCTTTCCAATTGGAATCCAGACAGAATCGCAAAAAGTTTCTCGATTTTAAATAAATTAAATCGAACACCCACGGTTGCAGACGTAAACAACTAATCGTGAATCGAAGATGTAAAATTATTACAAAATCCAACAACAAACATGGGACGCGAACCCGTTTCCACGTAAAGAAATTCCTTTCAAATATTCACTGAGTCGATTAAAACTAGATATTTCACAACAAATCCTTCAAATTCTCGATTAATTTCTCAATTTTGATCGAAACTTACACTCACTCGATTATTGTTCTTTTTCAAATTTAGAAACGTTCACTTCGGCGTCACCGCGCATGCGCGTAACAAGCGTGCGTTCTTTCAACGACGCGGCGCGACTGTCTAAGCCAATCGGCGGGTTGCATTCTCCGAAGATCGAGTTATTACACAAACGAGTTTGAATGGTCGTCAGCTGTCGTAAATAAGCAACATTGAGTATACGTTCTTGTAGAACCGGCTAATACGATTGTTTCTTATTGTCTGCACAGTAAAACCAATCTTAACTTGTAAGCAATAAGCTTTACAAAAGCTTCGTGGCTGCATTTATTTTCTTGAAGTGTTGACGTGCGATTGCTGTAGGAAATTGACATTATAGCGAAGCACTTAAGATTTATATTTACTTAGCAGGTGACTGAATGAATGAGCGTTTTTATGGGAAATACTTTGAGTTTTATGTCTTAAGCTATAGTGGTTAAAATGGCTTGTTTATGAAAATGTTAAGTTGATCACCTTAGAAGAAATGCTGTGGCCTCGAGTGGTATGTGCAGTGCTTAGTTGAGTGGCCCGAAAGCCCGTGCAGAATCTTGATATTTTGTCATCGTACGTGACGTAACCACCTGCTGAACTTTTCTATTGTTTCCCAATTCGGGCCATAATAATTGTGAAATTATAACGACCTTTATTTATCATTTAATGTAACGCGAGGACTCGATGACTAGTGATTTATATGAAATTTAAATGAAATATTTATGTATTTAAAATTCTGCTCTAATATTTTATTTAAGCAACTAGCGACATCTGTATTGCACCAGGCGGTAAACGGGTCACGATACGATGCATCGTTTTCATTTTGGCATCGTATTTCTGCTATAATATTTTTAATACATTTTTTTTATAGCAAAAATATACTTTAAGTAATAATGATTGTTTGTTGAACTGAAAGTAAACAAAACACTTTAAAAAGTGAGACTAACGAGGTTTAACTACTCACCGCTAGATGGCGCTCATACAAGAAAAGCATTACATCGCATCGGCATTACTGCACAAGAACGTTGATATTTACCCAAACAAGCGAATCCAATCACTTTTCTAGCATTCCTTAGGTCTCAGACCAGTGAGTCACATCGCCTCGAATAGAAACTTAAATACTGTCACTCACGTACCAATACATAGCGACTTCCGTCAACAGACGTGACTTAACGAGCAATGAGGCGTCGATAATATAAGCTTAGCGACTAAATAACTTTGCAAATACTGTTAATTGCCTGTCTAATAGCTTCTTCCGTGGTTATGTAATGTGAAGATGTAAGCAGATATTTGTAATTACTGTTGAAGGAGAAATTCGCTGACAGTTTAATTATTTTTGTCTCAAGCGTAAATAATAAATCACGCTGTGTCTTTTTTGCGAAAGAAATGCTAAGATTCCTTCACGCAGTCATAACTTATAACTTTTCAATAACACATAACTTTGCTTCTCCGTAATCATTTAGATGCGAGAAATATTGGATGTATATTTTTATTACGACTTAAATTAAGATGACTGTATACCTACATAGGCTGATTTTACGTTGCCAACATAGTAAAAAGTACATCTTTGTACATTAATTGGTTAATAAATAATTTAAAGGGATAAAAAAAGATATATCAGCTGTGTCGCTCACAACAAACAAAGTAAATAGAATAAAAATGTGCGAAAATTAGAACACCCTATAAAAGTCAGTCATTACAAACAACTGAAATTCTCCCTTGAAAACTGACAGCTGTCAACTGATCAAAACATTCGATACTCCTAACTTTATCTCTGCTTTACACATGAAGTTGTAAATTATAAAAACTAAAAATGACTCCTGTGACTTAACCACTGGATGGATTAGGTTATTTTTTTTACAATAAATTCGCCGTAGAAAGTATATGCGATAGGATTTAATGTGATTGTGAACGACACACCCTGTATAATAATGAAGGAATGATTTCGTAATGGAACGAAATGAAAAACTACAGATACTCGTATTCATTTATTCTATCATACAAATACTATTCAAATGAAGTACCACAAACTACTCGTATCACATACACAATGTATTATTTACTATAATAACATTAATTTTAAACAATTTGGTCGTATTAATACATGAGGCCTAATATGAGATCATACATATTTGACAAGATAACTATAATTTAATTAATGTTTAAGTAAATAGTGATAAAATAAATGAATGAATAAACCAGACTCCTTGGAAAAACTATCCACTTCTCTCTCTCTAATTTTCTTGTAAATGTGATAAAACAATATGTATAAAGTCTCGTCAACTAACTTTGCTTCTCCGAAGTTAGCAATCTGATGCCTCGCGCATGCCCAGTACTGTTCTGTTCATACATTTTGACTAGCATGAAGACATTTGTAGCCAACTTCAGACAAGCAAAGCTTTTAGACACAAACAATAGATAGGGTTGGTAGGCATTTAGATGGTCCTTGTATAATATTAATATACCCATCTATCTATTAAATTACATTAATTAATGACGATGAATAGGTGTTTAACTTCGTTTATGACGAAGTTAATATCTATTACGAAGTAAAGATATGTTGGTAATTTCGAGAAAAAAATTAAGATTCAGCTTTCTCTTCTCTACGTAATAGCGCATATTCTTTAATTGAAATGTTTGTAGTAAATGCAGAATATATTTAATATTTATTTTCAAAGCAAGGTATAAGTGTTGCGTAAATAGAAAAGCATTAAGGAACTAAATACAAATTAAAACTAAATGTCTTTCTTTAAAATAATAACTTATAACAAGCTTATACACTCATTTACGATTATACTTTGTACTAAAACTACTTAAAATATAAATAAATATGTGAATAATACTCTTAATTGTAGGACAATCAACGTACAGACTAGATGCACACAATTTTATATAATAATTATTTATTCCTACATAAGTGTAAGAAACAAAACCAATATGTATAAATAAGAGATTTCGTAAATCATGTGTCCGAATAATAAATACTGATATTATAAGCCAAATAATTCAAATCTATGAGAAAATTAAGTAATAGATATTTTGGCTAAAGCGTTACTATCATATTTTAATAAATATAAATAATTTCTTCATTTTTGTTTCGGAATTTTTTTGAGATTGCAATTTTTGCTTTCACACACAATTAACATCGAGTTGAAAATATTTTAGTGAAGTAAATTTTAAAATACTTTCCCAGCTAACTATAAAAAGAAAATTACAAAGAATTTTCAAATAACGTATAATAAACGATAAATTAAATTAAAAAAGAAAACTGACAATACTAACTTAAAAACTCAAATAAAAGTAAGTAACTCAAAATATGTCTAAAATTAACTACTTGACCTCCTAGTTAACCCTTCTTTATTTTAAACAATAATAATGATTTCAATTGGATATTGAATTTTGTTAAAACATAGGAATATTGGTTGTACTATACAGATCTCAGACATATCGAGATAATGGTGGCTTAGAACGTATTGGTTCATTAAAAAAATACTTATTATATAACTTCAAATACCCAAACGTCACTTAACTTTAACTTCTACTTAAATTTCTGTCTCAGTAAGTAACGTAGCATACGTTTGAGCAGTATTTAAAATTAAGTGACGTTTCAGTATAGGGTCGGTAATTAACTTATTTGATCAATGCAAATGGCAGGAGCTGGATGCGAGAAGCCGAAAATCGATCTCAGTGGCGTGCATTTGGAGAGGCCTATGTCCAGCAGTGGACTGCGATAGGCTGATGATGATCAATAGCATCAGTCATACCCATTTAAAGTCTACACCCGGATCGGTGCGTGCAAAAGTTCAAAATAACATTGTTAAGAAAATTCCACTTAAAAATAATGCAGAAAATGCTTTGAAATTAAGAGAGCATACATTCAGTAAGTTTTTAGTTATAAAAATAACTAAGCACCACAAAATAAAACAAAATGAACTTTTAGCTTCATTCGCTTAGTGCCGTTAGCTTACAAGGTACAATAATTTATCGATATCGATATGTAGGTAATTATGTATACATTTTCATATTACACGACATGCATACAGTATACATATTATGTAGGAGCTATACATAGTTTAATATACTGAGGCCCAAGTTCTTCGACACCATAAACCTACATTCTTTAAAAGAGTTTCTTGCCGGCTCCTCTCCATGAGACCAACTTTTTGGAACCATACAACTAGTGTGACGTTTCATAAGAGCCTGCAAAGGCCTATTGGAAATAAAAACATTTGACTTCGACTTTGATAAAAGTCAGTTTTCATAAAACAACTATTGAATTTTCAATACAATTGTCAAGGTAAGAAAAAAATACGTTTATGTTGTCGATGAAACAGCTTAACAATACATATTACATTATAATTCCGATAGCCTCAAGTACCAATACGTTCAGAAACCACTAGAATGACCAACAGTGTCGCTACGAGCCTACATTATCAAACCTCACTACAATTTGTAACCTACAGTCTACAATACTGAGTACTCAGTGCGTGATTAAGTAATATATTGTCGATACGTAAATTGTAACTTGTCTTGTTCTGTTGTATAGTCGTATACAGTTTTTTTTTTCAAACTTATATAAGTGTAATTGTTTTTTTGTTGTAACTAAAACTTTAATTAACTCTTGTATGAAACGTGTAATATATGAAAATTTTGAGTAAAAGATAATGACATTTTCTCGCAAAATCTTCATTTTAATCCAATGATAGACTTATAACATTACAGTTTGACAGTACAATGTTATAAGTTTGTTCACTATAGATCTTTCCAGCTTTAATAAACGTTCAATAATTTTGCGGATTATTAAAAAAAAATCACTTAGCAGATTTTTCACACTCTTATATAATATTTAAACAAACCAATCACACTACAAAATCAATATACAACAAAAACTATTTCATCGACAAATCATTCACGTATCGACAACATTGTCCCCGCACTATGCACAGCCTTACATCAGTCTGGCACAGTCCAGCTGTCGTATATGTACTGCCAGTCGATATGCTTGAAGTACGGGTGTCGCTTTATCTCTTCGATGCCGTCCTTACCTGCCCCGAGGCGTTCTGATGGCTCGTATGTTAGGAGCTGAAAAAAATAAGTTAATGTTGAAAAAATATTAGAGAAAATAAAACTTGACAAGCCAATCGATGAACATATGTATATGTTATGTTAATTTGAAGTCGGTGAAAAGTTAGTGAATCATAACATAAATACATTTTTCTCTAACACTTTCTGAGTATTAACACTAAGCCTATAATCTATATATATATAAATGAATTGCTGTTCGTTAGTCTCGCTAAAACTCGAGAACGGCTGGGCCGATTGAGCTGATTTTAGTTTTAAAATGTTTGTCGTAGTCCAGGGTAGGTCTAAACGGTGAGCAAGTAAGGAAAAAAAAATGCGAGTAAGATTCCCGGGACGGGAGTGATTAGACAAAAACCAACTTACGGAATGCCGCAGAACCACAAAAGTAAAGTACTAGGACAGCATAATTCACCTTAGTAAAGTATACCAATAACGAAATTTCGATGCAACTGCTCACCATGTACCAGGGTAGCATAACTTATATGAGTATACCAATACCAAGTGTAGGTAGACGCTACTGCTCACCATGTACCAGAGCGGCAAAAATACACCGGGCGCGGGTAATACCGCGGGGAACGGCTAGTTTACATTAAAAATATAATACTCCAAACTGTAGTAAAAAGATAGTCAAAATTGGTTTCTCACAGATTGAAAAGCAAGTTTGTTAAAATGTCTCGCTGAAAGGCTGAACGGATTGAGATTGGAGATACCTTGGAGACGGAAATATGAATCTAATATTCACACGGGTCGCAAATAGATAGATACACGGGCGAAATCTAGATCATGTTATTACGAATAAAAAACACCAAAATAAAGTGTGCATAAATAATAACTGTTCTACACTGTCTTATAAAACAAAAAGATATCATGGCCCATGAGGGGATCGAACCCGCGACCTTCGCGTTATTAGCACGACGCTCTAACCAACTGAGCTAATGGGCCGATGTGCAATGTCTCGAAATACGGTAACAACTCCCTTGACTCTAGCTAGAGCGAATTTGAGTGAATTTGTTATTATTTTTAAAGACATCATGTTATTTATAGTGTCTTTATTTATTAAAAATAACGTGGCTATCTGATAAACGAGTTAGCTAGAAAGAAATATAGACACAATTGCACATTATTAAATAACCTGACCAATTGAACAAAATTATCGTTAATATCAATGTTGAAAATACATGTATAATAATTATAACATAGCAAATAAATTAAAAACAGCAAAAAGTCAACGTCACGCGGTATTCCCAGGCGGTCACCCATCCAAGTACTAACCGCGCCCGATGTTGCTTAACTTCGGTGATCGGACGAGAACCGGTGCTTTCAACGTGGTATGGACGTTGACGAATGTATAGTCGAAATACTAAAGCAATATCTTCCAAGTTTCTCAACAACTGACACTAGCTACTACATTAGATTATCTAGCTTGAGTTATTTTTCGAACATTTTGAAGTAAATTCTGTTTTAGGGACTATTTATATACAGCTCATGCCCTAAAAAAAACATATTGCTACTGTTGAGACGTAAACGCATTCGTCACTTTTTCGGGCCTAATAATTATGGTATACCCCTTCTTCTTCTTTCGTGTCGATGACATGTGATATATTGATTCTACACTAAGGGTGCTTACATAAAGAAACAGGTTTCCGGTACAGACAAATCTGTACAGATCAGTACCGATCGGTACAGTGTCCAGGTAGTCGGCACCCATAAGTTACAACCTGTTTCTTTATAAGTGACTGAATAGGATTATATTGAAATATTATACCTGCGCTGATCGGTACCTACCCGTACAGATTTGTCTGTACCGGAAACCTGTTTCTTTATGTAAGCACCCTTATGGTTTACCCCTTATAACTCATTTTATGACACAATACTGACTGAAGTCTGGTTGGAGATTGAATTGAAACATTAGCTTCAAATAAATTTTATAAAATTTCTGATTGAAAAACAACAGATGAATCGGTTAATTGTAATCAATCAACAGAGCTGAATAAATATATGCAGTCCCTTATAACATGCTCAACATGTATGCTAGCAACAAAAGAATAATTGTAATCAATCAACAGAGCTGAATAAATATATGCAGTCCCTTATAACATGCTCAACATGTATGCTAGCAAAAAAAGAATATATATTACTTGTAATTACCTGTGTAAGTAAAGACTGTGCTTCCATGGATAGTCCGTCCGGCAAGTGCAGTATGGTATGCGACGTGAACACCGTGCGGTGGTAGTATGACAACGGCTGTAAATGATAATACATTAATATTACTAATATTATAAATGGTATAGGATTTTTTTGTTAATTTGTTTGTACCATAAAGGCTCTACTCTACAGATTTGATTTTTTTTTCACTGTTGGGAAGCTGCATTATAACGTGGGAATGATGTAGGCTGTATGTATTTTATCCAGGCGCGGGAAATATTTCCCTCCCTTTTTATGATGATGTAGCGACTGTCTCTGTCACCTCCTCTACCCCTGGGCAACCCGATGGCCATGACATAAGATATAAGTAACTAGCTTTTGCCCGCGACTTCGTTCGCGTGGAATAGTGACTTCCGGCAGATTTGTGTGTAATGACACCATTACGCGATTAACGCCATCTATCTACGGAGCATAGGAACAGCTCGACATTTGACCAATAGATGGCACTGTATGTCCGTAATAAATTTTATTTTTTATTTTTATTTTTTGTAATAAAAACTATCCTATGTCCTTTCTCAAGTTTCAAACTATGTCTGTACCAAATTTCACACAAATCGGTTCAGTAGTTTAGGCGTGAAGAAAAGACAGACAGACAGACAGAAAGACAGACAGACAGACAGACAGAGTTACTTTCGCATTTATAATATTAGTTTGGATGAACAGTATATAATTTATACAAAAATAATAATGATGTAGAATTTGGTGGCGATATTTTGTTTGAACACGCAAATCTCAAGAGCTACTGGTCCAATTTGAAAAAAATATGTCAGTGTTAGATAGCCCATTTATCAAAGAAGGCTATAGGGTATGTTTTTATTGGGAACTTATAAGTGTAGCCACAAAATTATTTATTGGACACATGATTAAACTTCTAATTTTATAACTAAGCAACGGGGAAATGACATAGCCTCTAATAAACTAATTCGTCGTTTTTACAACGCCAACTAAATATTCAATAGAAAGCTTCAAGTAAAGATCATCAATTATTGTGACTTGTCCTTCTTATTTATAGATTGTCATCTAATTTACTAACTCGGCCTCGTTTTTAGTATATTGCCATTTATAACCGTCAATTAAAAAACATTGTATTCAAAATTGAAGTTAGTGACGAAAACGAATCGCTGCAAAACCGACTCCACGTAGTCTTGTCTGCCCTACCCCTAGAGTGCAATTCAAAACCGCGTAGGCGCGGAGGGGCGAGGCGGCCTGCGAGCTGAGGCGCAGGTAGTTTCAGCGCTCGCCGCCGCGGCTGAGGCGCAAGCCGAAGCTGCGGTGGTGAGCGTGAAAACCATCTGCGACGATAAGCTCGCATGGGACCGCCGGAGCCCCGCAGCGCCGGAGCCGTGACAGAAGCCATGCTTGCTGCACGTTGCTTGCTTACATTTTAAACGTACTGAGTTAAAAAATTAGAAGCTAATTAAATATATTTTATGATGTCATTTAATAGTATTTTAGAAGTTTACTGTTAGAATGCATGCTACAAATTTAGATGCTAAAAAATAACCATCATGCTGAGTTGTATTTAGAGTGGTTTACTTAGAAGATAACTAGTGGCTAAGATAGTATTATTTAGATGCTCGTTAATTGTGGTTGACTTAGTAATTTAGAAGGCAACATACATTTTTGGGGGCGAATAATGATATTAAAAAGAAGCCTGTTTAATTAGCACCCGTTTTTATTCAGATGCGCGAAGTAAAGAAGCTAGTAAGTAACAAAATTTCATTCTAATCGAAGACCGGGAAGTGGGTCAAATTGAGATTCCAAGATTTTCTTACACACATAGAAGTGAAGCTAATATAAGCGTGTTAATAGTAATAAGCTTACCACGCCACACAGCAGTTCGTACATGATGGCGCCGTAACTCCAGAAGTCACACACGTGGTCCAACTCCGCCGGGAAATATAGACACGGCGAGTGACTGCAATGTTACACATTTTGTTAGTAATTAACAATAGTTAACATTGTAAAGTTCATGGCAATTGAAAGTGTTTTTATAGGCCAGAGCACTGAGAAAAACCTATAAAAATAATGGTACCTTAGTAACTAGTTTTTTTTTTGTTAATTTCGTCTAACCTTTACTATAACATAAGATCCGATGAAAGATGACTCGAGATGTTAAATTGTTTTGCATTGTTGTGCCACAAAAAGTAACAGAATTGGGTCTTAAAATGGCAACACGAGGTGGGGTTATCCGAACAAACTTTTACAGACAGTACACATGTTTAAAGATTTATGGCCTTACCACAAAAACTTTTAAACGTCAGTTTAAGACTTGTCTACAAAAATGTCAAATTATGACGTTGACATATGGTTCATTTTGCAGCCACAATTTTTTTAGACAAGTGTAAAACAGATGTTTAAGTTTTTGTAGTAAGGCCAAAAAAGTCTTTTTTATGGTTTTTTAGTTCTTTAGTGGGCTGAAAATGAGCACTTTTTGAAGATAAAAAATACATTACACAAGGAAGAAGAATGGTGGAATGAACTTCCCAGTTATTTATTTATCTACTTAATGCTTCTTGCACATAATGTACAATGGCGGACTTAACGCTAGGTGATCTCTACCAGTTTATATCGAGTATGAGTGTTTATCAGACCATAAACAACTGCCTTGCCTTGCCCAGCAGGATGTTGGAAGGGTTTATATAAAGCGACTTACAGTTCAGGCGCTATGTACATGCGGCTGTGGCTGGTGTCGGACACGTGGCGCATGTCGGCGCCGCTGTAGTACGTGAAGTACGTCAGCGTCACCTGCCCTGCCGACCCCAGCAGGATGTTGGATGGGTTCAGGTCTCTGGGGAAAGATACAATAAGTTAAATAAGACTAAGAATACACGATGATATAAACGAATCATCTACCAAGCCTTTTTCCAGCTATGTCAGGGTTGGCTTCCTTTCTTTAGTATTTCTTGGACATCAATGACGGTTCGTGTTTCGGAGGGCAAGTTAAACTGTCGGACCCAGCCGTCATTAGAAAGAAGAAAGAAAGCCGATTGAAGACTCGGGAGTTGATGATGTAGATAAGTTTGACAGTTACATATAATATCTTTAAATAGGTTAAACTTAAAGGAAATATTCAATATCCTACTTTAAATAAGTTACCTGCATATAACGCCGCAGTTGTGCAGGCTCTCGACGGCGGTCAGTATTTCAGCTCCCCACTTGCATAATGCTGATGCCGGCAACACCTCCCGACCAACGGGTACCAGCTGCTAAACAAATAATTTAATATAGAAAAAAATATATATGATTGGCTGTTGTCGACCTTTTTTGAATAAATTTTATTTGCCCCTCTCAAAAACCGCATGATTTCTGAAGTCTAAACGACGCTTTCTCAGTAGCGTTTTTACGAGCAGTTTGTATGGGCGTATTTCTTGCCAATATTTTTTAGTTTACATCATCTTTTTACTGCTTGAAATGAATCATAATATTATTGTTGAATTTTTGAATGTACGGGTAGTCCATATAAGAATTATCCGTTTCTACTGCAGTACTAAGGTACCCTTGTAAAGAATTAAAACTAACTCACCCTTTTATACGTAGGAGTTTCACTCGCATTATCAACTTTCCTCTCAACCTTCTTCTCAGTAGCGACATCCCCACTCGTCTCACTCAACACTTTATCGACATTCAACAGTAACTTCTGGGAATTCAACACTAACTCGTTCACGGTCAAATTCTCATTCTTATCCGACTGTTCAACAGTCTCCAACACTATCTCAACATTGTCGTTTTGTTCAACATTTTTGTTCTTCGGTTCGGTGAATACATTCTCTAAGTTCACTTCTCTGGCCGGGGTAGCTGGTAGAGATTTTGAGTAATTCTTTATATAGTCGAATAGTTTTTTACCAGGTGCGTAAGAGAGGATGAGAAATATTAAATTGTTTGTTTCTATGTATGCGTGTAGTGGTACCATGTATGGTATGACGGTTGGTAGCACTGGTTGTCGGGTCTCGTTTGTACGTTGAAGGAAGAATTCGTCGAATTCTGTTAGGTTGTTCGGTATTTTTTGTATCACCTGAAAAAGATGTGTGTTTATAAATTAGTTTTAGTTCGTTTGACATTAAGACCATAAACTATAACTCCTTTTGCACAATATTGACTTATAAAAAATAGACTTTTATACAAGTACGAAAGTTGTCATTACGTTGAGATGTGTTGAAAATATTTTTTTTAGCAAAATACAGAAAGTCAAAACAAGAAAGTTCCTTGTTCCCAGAGCTTTGGAAATACCTAAACCTCAAATGATAGATTGCCGCGACTCATAGCCGGGACGACCCGAATAGATATCACAATAATTCTATGTATAGAGACTATTACATCATGATTACCATTTCATAGTTTCTAATCTATCTATAAGCCATAACACACCGTTCATTGACCCACACAACAGACATATTTTCATCTAATCTCTTGTTATCTATTTGACACAGTAAGCTTTAGCCAAATTCTTAGGATAAACATGGCTTATCAGTACTGTCAGTGTGACCTACTGACTTAGTGTGAAATGTTGCTAATATTAAGATACAATTTGTGGTAAATCCTAAAGCATAAACTGAAGAATGAAATGTCCGTAAGAAGGTTTTACTAAAACATATCTCAACAATATTTTGACCTTTTCTAAACATCAGTAAAAAAAAATCAAGAATTTCATTCTTGTGCACGCTCCCAGTTGACAGCGATGGGGATGAATTTTTTGACGCTTTTTAGTTGTTTGTTTTACTAGGATAGTTCTTGATATTTATTGTAAATATGTATTGTAAATATCTATGTAAATAAAAAGTAACTTGAAAAAAAAAGAATTTCATAATTAAAATTATAAAACATTTTTTTGTTTGTTCAGAAGGGTAAATAAAGGCTTCGAAACAAATGAACTGATTTGAAAAATTCTTTCACAGTTTCACAGGAAGCTGGACTATCCTGCACGTGTTTCTACGTACAAAAACAATAGATTTTTATGCCAAATATACAATATGTAACGTAATTAACGTACACCCTCAAACACCCCAATTAGAATATTATGTTATAATCATAATACATACACTGAATTTTTAATTTAACATGTATATGCATTGTTATTTACTAAATTAGTTAGACCAATTCTTGGAGAACTTTTTGGTCATACTACTACGCACGCAAATATCGCGCCGCGCGCCGCTCGACTCGACAGCGACACAGCGACAAACTACGGAAAAAGCCGACAATACACGAAGTCTTATTACTTTGAGTTACGGTCTATTTGAATTTGTTTTGACTGTACAGGGTTAATATGACAATAATTTCCGTAGTTTTAATTATTTTTGGGATTAAAATTTACCTATATTAAAAATGATATAAATCGATTCAGTAAACGATTCTGAACAAACTAATTTCAGGATGTGCGTTAATTAAGTTACATGACATGTTGTATATAGCTAGTGCGTCACGCTGGTTTTCAATTGAACCTGGGAGAAGTTCCCATTAGTTTCAAATGCCAATTACTGCCTATTAGTATCTTACCTTCATAGCATAGTAAGCCTGTTCAGTGCGATGCAGCACGAGCATGAGGCTGGACGCCAGGATGTCCAGCACGCGGTACAGTGACAACTCCTCGTAGGGACGCTTCAGCATTGCCGATGGGATGGAGCAGTGGATCGCTCGAGCATTGTCGTCGCGTTCTGGTAGTAACTGATGAAAGATAATGAAGTGGTAAACTATGAGGATGAAATACGTTTCTTATGCCGAATTAACCAGCTCTTAAAAAAAAAATTGGGTACACCATGCGATTTGGCTGAAAATTCACGTTAATTATGTTCAGGGACATGAGGGACAACTTAGGAGGAGTATGATAATGTGTACAGGGGGAGTACATAATAAAGTATAAAGAAATGACATTAAGGAGTATGTAACGGTAGTACAAAAGGAAGTACGTAAGGAAAAACTTATGGAAGCACATTAGCGAGTTTATAGGGGGAATACATAATAAGAACAAATAAGTGTGACGTCACAAGTAAATTACAACTATAATGTTAACTATGCTATGTGTGACTATAATGTTGTAGATATAATATGTCGTATACGTATACTCACGCTCTGTTCCGTATCACATAAATGATTCTTGTATATCTCTTCGGCGTACGAGAGGTATTTGTTCGTCTTCTCCTTTATCAACGCCCGACGTTGTGCATCTGTGTCACCTGAAGAAAATAAACATATTATGGCACTTTTACACATATTGCAATAATCAAAGGGTCCGGTTTTTTGACGAAAAAGGGTGAAACGAAAGTTTGTTATCTCTACTTTGGCACCAAACGTGAGGATCAATTCAGATAACGGTCATACAATTAAGGTGACTAGTAACTTATAAATTACCTAATCCTATAATACAGAGCTGTTTATTTGCCAAAGAAACACTAGATACCATTGATTGGTTCTATTTTATTTTATAGGGAGGTCACAGCAAGCAAATGACCTAATGACTCTTAACCATTCATTTTAAGGTCAATGACAAATTAATATTTAAATAGGAGTGTTTAATTTTTATTGTATGACTACGTTCCGAATGTAGTTTTGCTGTCTGTTATTATTTACATCGAATCAGTGTCGGATTTCCGACACATCGAGTTATGAGAGTGAGGGAATGGAGAATACGAATGTGTCTGTGCAAATGCTTGGACACTATAATATGTCCGGCGCACTTAGCTGATCTCTTTAGAGCGCGGGCACACGATGCGTTGCGGCGGCGGTGCGGCGCCGGAGCGGTGTCGCTGCGTCGTCTTACATAGAAACATCCACGGCATGTCACACGATGCGCTCCGGCGCCGCACCGGACTTGCAACCACCAACACGAGGCGGGGAGGGGTGAATGCGTTGCGACGTCGGGGCGGCACCGCTCAGTTGTTTTGCGTCACGAGGAAGGACAACAGACTGTCCAACGCTACGGCGCCGCTGCGACATAACAACGTTACGGCGCCGCACCGCTCGTGTGCCCACTGACACGGTGAAATCTTTGCGGTGCGGCGCCGCAACGCATCGTGTGCCCCCGCTCTTATAGGAGAACAGCCGCCGTTGCCGATAATCGGCTAGGTGGCTATTATTATTTACATGAACATATAAGTTATGAATCCGAACATTGTAATTTCTAAGAAACCCCATTTATCAATTTCTATGAATTATTGCATCACTGTGT
The DNA here is from genome assembly GCF_022581195.2 of Helicoverpa zea. Lineage (NCBI taxonomy): Eukaryota > Metazoa > Arthropoda > Insecta > Lepidoptera > Noctuidae > Helicoverpa > Helicoverpa zea. The sequence continues at coordinate 1,814,099 of NC_061475.1, forward strand.
AAACTCATGCAAACACTTATACACAAGTTTCAGACACAAACATATTTATTCTGTTAACATACCATGTACCTATCTGATCAATTTGTACACCACAAATTGATCAGATAGGTACAGTTTATAATTTTACTTTTTATCATTTGTTTAGTTGATAACATAAACACAAGAAACCCTTTACAGACGCACTATCATCAAATTAATAAATTTTATCAATTTTTGTGTAACACCATTTTATTTGCACAGATTGGGAGGAAGATAAGATTCAATCGGAACACATGAACGAACTTTGGATATCGCTGTGTCGATTGTGTTACTTAATTAGTACAATACTAAAAATTAATGGCATCCTTAAAGGTTTATAAGATATTTTGAAAGTACAATATAATTTTTGTTCAGCATTATTTCTATTTATACCTCACCTGAATTGGATCCTTATGTTTTAAAGCTATATACTGTGAGCGAATTGAAGAGTTTGTCAGTCTTTAGGCATCAGAAAGGGGACCTCTCATTTCAAAAGTAGTCAATATTTTTGCAGAGAATACTAACCACACGCATCCAACGTTTCATACGCCCTCAAATAGTGAATCAGATGTAAGAAATCCATGTTTCCCACCAATTTTATCAAATTATATTTTTCTCTCTACTAAATTTTACTTTGTCTCTATTAAATAATCGTACATTACATTATATTTGTCTCGTAATAAACAAACAAGAACAAAACTTTTTTAAACAAACTTTGAACTGTCACTTTCACTTAAGCTTTTTACAAAAGTTTTCTTAAAAATACCTAAAAAATCACTAGAATTCTGAATTTTACAGAAATATTTTATTGATTACTTATATTTTTGTTTTGTTTCTAATATAATAATGAAAATATGTCTAATAAGCGTGGTATGCGGGCAATCGTGAGCGCGGTACTGTCGATAAGCGGTCACTAGAGCTTATCTAGTTCTTAGTAGCTCACTGTAATCTCCCTTGTTTTCAAGCCAAACTGATAACAACTAGCTTTGCCCTGCGGTTGCATATGCAGCATGAATTGCATACTTTATGTTTGTCTACCCAGATATTCTGCCCTGAAAATTTGGCTAGCACTTCTTCGTCTTCTTCTTTCTCCTGCCCTGTTCCCAATTTTACTTGGGGTCGGCGCAATATGTAATTTTCTTCTATTTTCCCCTGTCACTCGTCATACTGACACTCACTCCCTTCCTATTCATATCATCTTTCAGGCAATCCATCCATCTTTTCTTAGGTCTTCATATTCCTCTCCATCCCTCTACATTCATACTTAGCACACACTTTGTTGCATGCGTATCATCCCTCCTCATTACATGCCCATACCACGACAATCTTCTACTTCTCATCTTTTCTGTAACTGGTGCTACTTTCAGACTTCCTCTGAAAATTTGGCTAGCACAAAATATACAAAAAAGCCTTTTGGGAAAGTTTAGGATTGTAAATTCCACTTGTGCGACATTAGGATTAGGACGCATTTTTTTACCCGAACGAACTTTAAGTCTTACGTTTTAGAAAAGCTGATTGCAAAAAAATGTATACCGACGAAGTATTCATTGATAGAAATACTAAGAAAATTGCGGAAACATGAGATAGGTATTTCAAACTAGATATAATTATTTGAAAAAAAAGCGATAAATAAATTTGAAAGATGGAGTGAATGAGAAAAGAATGAACGATAGTGCTGTGAGGACATTAAAAAACTTCAAATAAGTTTTATCGTAGCCAAATTCTAACTGAACCGGCGATTATAACATCAACCTCATTATTTTGTTTGATAAGAGATCCAATTAAAATTTACAATACCGCACCACTAGTATACCTATTAAACTCAAACAATTACAGACTTAAACAAAATAAATTTCTGTTACTTACTTTGTACTCCAATTAACATCTTCTCGATACCAGATTTGTAGCATTCAAAAGCTCTCTGATAATCACCCATATCTTCGCACCTTGCCGCCAAATTTAACATATAACCAGCCTCAAACACATAACTATCTTCTGTCTTAGTTTTACACTCATTCGACAAAGATAATACACTTTTACTGTATAACGACACTCGCGAACTACTCCGTCTCGAGTCCACTTCACAACTCGAAGAACACACGTTAGAATTCAAAGACACGGTATCCGAATCAACCTTCTTACGCATAGTGTGGTAATCATCAAATTTAGACGTCGATGGCGCGTCGAAATTAATTAAGTCTGGCAACACTGATTTTGTTTTGACACTAGGCTTTTTATCCACTGTCAATTTATTTAGTTCATCGTATAAATCACTGTCGATGCTTTCTATTGAGTTGATGGATTCGAAACTGTCGGCTAAGGAGAGTTTTTTGGGTGAATGTCGGATTTCGACGTCGGCTGCCTCGTAGATGGGTATTTGTGAGATGAAGTCGGTTTCGTCCCGACTTGTGAGTGAAGCGTGGGACGATTCTGTGGCGGCCCGAGCTGAAAGTGTAGTGACTATTATAGTTCGGCCATTCAGAGAATGCGTTCCTGACACGTCGCGATTGAACTGACGACGTAACTACATTCATTGATTATTGATATAATAATGTTGTTTTAATGCTCCTCAATTGTTAAAACGGTAAACAACCAGCAAAAATATTTTTATCGTAACTGCAACGCCATTGCAAAGTTACGTCGTCAGTTCAATCGCGACGTGTCAGGAACGCATTCTCTGAATGGCCGAACTATAGTGACTTTATGACTAAAATTGTAATTATTAATTACCTTATTTAATTTCAACAGGTAATGAAGTTTTAGGAACCAGGAAAACTAATGAACAGCTTTATATTTAGGTTTAATCTATGTATGATGATTACGCAAACGATTAAGCTAATGCAAGCATTTTAATGATTGAATGCATTACTTAATTTGGTTGAACGAGTCATTCGTTTATTTTAATAAGTCATTAAACAGAAATGTATAAATTTTAAAGTAGTTATGGGAATATTGATTAAGAATTCTTTTGAAACTTTTAGGTGGATGGTTTAATTGCTTGGATTAATTCATTACAAAATAGCAATTTACAGTAACAGCCTCGAACTTTCTAGAAATTTAATAAAATTATCATGCAAAAGCATTGACGACTGATTCAATTCAGAATATGTAATGTTTATGATGATGAAATGTTAATGAGTTGTAACGTCAAGTGTTTAATGAATAAAGCCTCGAATTCAAGGTAAACTTTTGTTTATAAACAAAGATGCATAAAGATTACGTTGCTGAGATGCAGATAATAATGCCCTTTGTATGGTTGAGTGGCAGTTGTCAAGATCTGACCCTAAAAAATTATGTTGATCAACTGTTGCTATAATAATATTACGTTATGTTTACCATGAATACGAGTCTTTATATTTTGCCAATTAACAATATATAAAGTTGCAATTGCAATATCTTATTAGCTTATACCCGTACCAGTGCCGAATGAAGAATGATGGTTAGTCCTAAAGAAATGATGAAAGCATAAGAAAAGCAAAAAAACCCTAAAAATATGGTGCTGGTAAAATAACCGACCCAGGAAATGCTTGCAGATTATTTTTGTCCAGATTATGTATTTACACCAATATTACAAAACTGAAGAGTTTGTATATTCGTTTGATTATTTCCTTGATCGCGCTAAGCTCATAAATGGTCCCATAGGACCTTGGCCTAATCGGAGTTCGGACCGATAACAAAAAAATCTTTTAGTGTCAGATATTTCTTGAGGAGTGCTGTAAGCTAAGGCTAAGGAAGGCTAAGGGAAGTAGTTTCCACAGAACAAGGATGAAACTGCGAGAAACAGCTACTTTAGTATATAAACTCACCAGTATGCGTCGGAGTGGATGTATCATCATCATCGGTCTGGTACTCAAGCGGCGGGGTCTCCTCAATGGGCAGGTGCAGCGACGATCTGATCGCGTTGATCACGCCGCCGGCTCGGGGCTCGGGCTCAGGATAGCCTGTCTGCAAGTCACGGGGTCAAGTTAGATATATGGGTCATTTTAGAAACTCTTGACTAACTCTCAGTGACTCCCTTATGAAGAGATTACCATTAGCTATAAAACGGCCAAAAAAACACTTTTGTTGTATAGGAGCCCCCATTATTTGGAGTGAAATCATCAAATGACCCCTTTACGCCTTACTGAGTAAGGCATACAATGTTCCTACTGAGTACTAACTTGCGCGGGCAATCCCGCATCCGGTAGGAACCCTTTAAAGTACACCCACATATGTATACAAGAGCGGTTACCCTACAAATGAAATCGTAAAGGTAATGAGATACTGTAGATATAAATAAATAACTCTGCAGGCTGTAACACGATACTTAACCGGCTCCACACTTCTAAGGTCAGAGTATAAGAGAACCGAGTATGCGAGGTAGCCTTGAACTAAAGTTGGGGCTTGAACTGCAGTTATTTTCAGAGAAATATTTTAGTTACGGTATACTCCAGTTTCACATAAACATTGTTTGGTAGAGAACAAAACAATGCTGGCATAACACAATAATAATTGACCTTCCAAGCTTTGAAGGTAAATATAATTAAAATTGTACCGTAGCATATTCCATGTCCTAATTATAATTACTTAAAACTCGGAAATTCAATTGACGTGCCTTTCCTAAGGGGTTAATAATTTGAATTACACTATTTTTCTTTTCATGTATGTAATAGGGAAACAGCAAAATGTTCTGCTAAAACATTTTACAGTAGAACATTACGTAAGTAAAAACTTAAAACAGTTCAAATAGCCAAAATAAACATATTAAAGCTTTTAAGGTACAAAACCAACATGAATAATTCTTTCAAATACGAAAATTTCACCATACTATATTTTTTCTAGGTATGGGAAGTTATTTCCCCCTCCGCCCCCCCAAATGCTGGTAAAACCTCGGGTAAATTGCTAGTATGTAATAAAGATGCGACTATTTATCTACTATACATACTATTACTATTACATACCTGTAAAAAGTTGACAAAGTCAGTACTGGTAAAAAGCAGGCGATGTTCAGCAATAAACTCCAGTAAAGACTTAATCGTCTTAGCTCGTTCCGTGATCACCTGGAACACGATGGCAGCATATTACTTCTCTGATGTCCGTTACTAGGCTATTACAATTGATGTACTAGTAAATCAATTGCAAGAAGTTATCAAATCGGAACGATCGGATATTACGACTTCAAACTAGCCTTCACATTAATAACATTAGTAGGAATGTATCCCCTTAGATTGAATTACACACAAGTCTAGCTTATGTTTCTAGCTTGAATTGTTACACACTTCTCATTTCATTGCTACATACTAATTTATAATTTTCAGTCACAGCCTCCATTTTTTGGGGCAGTTTTACATAAAACTGAAAAATAAATAGGTAGCAAAAACTGGTTTTAAACATGCAGCTCCAGCAAAAACTGGTTAATCTTTGTTTAATACGTAATAAACAGTATCATTATTGAAAAAAAAACTTTTTCCCATACCTCCTGCTGAAATCTTTTAAAGAAGCTATACCGGGGCAGTGAGGGGAAGGTACCCCTCAAGTGTAACCCTGCATGGAGAGACCTCATACTCTTATGCAGCCTCTGGACATCGCTGTACCTCTTCCACACTGACACCATCGTCAGAGCCTCGGGAGACTGTATTGGGAATAGCTGGAATTTATAATGAAATTAAAATTTAGAATAATTTGATATTCGTTTTAAACTTCAGTTAATATAAAACTGGATGGAAGATGTGGTGATAAACTGCAAATAACTTTTATGAGCCCTCATTACGAAATTACAAATATACCATAGTGGGTACTGTGCAGCATGCAAACAACACAAATTCACTTGTGATGTCACACTCATTCCTCCTGTTTATGTACTTCCCCTGTAAAATCTCTAATGTACTAACCTCATGGACACTCCTATATACTTCTTTATGAAAGTTCATGTATCTACCTCCTCATGTACTCGCCCTAGTCCCTATATAGTAGTGTAGTATCCTTATATACTTTGTTACTCTCCCTCCCTTATGAACTCTCTTATTTACAACATTATGCAACCATGCGTTTATTTTTATTTGATTAAAACCGCAATGTCTGTGGTTGTATTGACTCTTTTGCTCAAGGATGAATCATTGTATTGCTACAATAATAAGTGACAGTAAGCAGCCTATGTAAAAGATAACAAACAAGACTAAAGTAAATAGTAGGAACAATAATAATAAGTTTAACAATGAGAAACAGAATATTGAATATGTGTAAGAGTTATTTATTAATATGTTTCTTGTTGTTATATTGTTGCCACAGGTTATTGTAGATTATATAAAGCTACCGGTTTAACATCGGTTTCATCTGTGTCCTGAAGGAACTTCTTCCCATACCTGGACAAAATATAGTGGGCCCTATAGCGTACTAACAAAAAAGTTTTGTCTTTATATTAGTAACTCTATTATTCATACAATGTAACAATTGTGATTCGGGACTTTACCCTATATGCAGCCATGCCCAAAGTATAACAGTAGTTATTTCAGGAAATAGTTTCATTATTAATTATTTTTGGAACTTCCTTTATTACTTCTACTTTCCTTAATACATATTAATATATATAGAATTCGTTTGATTTTTAAGTAGTAGAGAGTTGAGAAGTTTTTACATGACATAAATAATTACTGAACCATTAATGTATGAATTTAAATTAAATGAAAGGATATCATCTAATATTGTGCAATTTATGAATCATCAGCTACTAAATGTTAACTTGTGTTTGTTTACTTTAAACTCAATGAAATATATCTCATCATAAGTAATGTGATTCTCCATACACATAATATCTGACTACATGACCATTCACTATATATCAAGTTTGTCCTAGTTAATCAATGTTTCAAAAGTAAAAGGAAAAAGTAAATGTTAACCAGCTTTTTAATTAGCCAAAACCCCAGATAAAAACAAGTCTAGAATTTCAAACAGAGAGTAAAATACCCGTGATATATACCGAAATATTTACCACTGAAGTAATCTTGTAAATAGTGAATCCATTCTTGTGTTTTGCGGTTTCGTCAACCGAAAACCGGCGAACCCACTTGTCTTTTGCCGACATTGTGAACCAAATCAACCAGTTATATTTACTTCTACACTATCACATCACTGTTCAACACAAACACCAAACATATTCGATGAATAAATCATAATTTGACACTGAAATTATGTGAAATCAACTTGATATATTCACAAAACTGACTGTAAATCTGGAAACTAGTACATGTACACAAAAAGTTGCATTTTTGCAGTCGCGTTCAAGTTTCAACCTTTGACAGTTCTTCATATCTGTCATTGGAGCTTTTTATCTCGTTTGTTCTTTTGAGTTAACGATAGCTGTGTCTCTTTCGTAATGCACTTCATGTCCATTGCGTTCAGATTGATGTTTTTTTCTCATGTTTTCATTTTAGTTTCACGCCAGCTGCGAAAAGCTGAAAATTGAAGACCTTTTCAGGTCACTGCGTCTTGTTAACTGAAAATAGGTGTGCATGAAAACCGAATATACTCGACGTACCTATTTATTTATCTTATTGTGGACTTATTTTGGGATTTATCGCATTTATTGCAGGCTGAAATTTATTTTATATTTTCACGTACTTTCATTTTCCCATTTTCTCATACTGGGTACTGGCTCGTATCTTATTTATCTACGTATTTCTTATGCAATTCAAAAAGTGATAATAGGGTAAACACACCAGTGGCTAGCTGTGAACTTTTAAAATGCTTTAAAACTCATTTGATTAATTAGATTAGTCGTTGCCATGGTCGTTGCTACAAACTATTTAATTTAATTCTGTTTATTTACTACGTGAGATGCAGGAACAATATAAATATTACATACAAAAATGAAATATGTTCAAGTTTAACGACATTTAAAAATTATCAATTCGTAGTTCTACATGAAAGCAATAGATGTCGCAATAACTGCTTGTTTAGAGTTCATTCCGCAGCCTAGATGGCGTTAGTGTACACCAACTTTAATAAGGTACGATTATTTTGAAATGCTTAGTTGTATTGTAGTATCTTTCTTATTTTACGGAAGCTTATTAATACTTTGAATCATTTCGAATGCAAAATATGAGGATTAACGGAGTCTAACATAAGAAAAACAAAAATAAAGGTGATAGTACAACGTGAAGGCGATAGGTCAAGCTTGCAGCTTCATTACTTATCCCCACTCTGACTCACTTACCTGAATGGCGCGCGGCGAGAGGTTGTGCCAACTCGTGTTTTGTTCGTTCCGTGTCGTGTTTCTCGCGTCCTCGAGTACTTTGCAATAATACTTTTCCTTTGAGACATGAATGAAGTTAGTGCTACGTAAATAAGCAAACCTCAACAACTATTGCACCAGAACCCTGCCCAAAAAATGTGTTATCAATAACGTGTGATTTTGTACTTTGTGTAGTGTTTGAAAAAAGTTAAGTAAACAACCGGATATCAACAAGATGGGTTCAAAAATCGAGTACGTGGATTCATCACATTTATACGCGACCAACTATGTCCGCAATTCGAAAGCTATCGGTGTGCTTTGGGCTATATTCACCATCTGCTACGCGATTATAAGCGTTGTGGCTTTTGTGACCCCCGAGTGGATTGGTGATTTAGAGACTGAGTACCCGAGAAAGTTCGGGTTGTGGCAGATATGCAGAGCGGACGAGGCTCTGGAGGACTGTAAAGGAAGACTTGATGATTTCCTATCAATAAATGGGCTCGTGTTCAAAATTGCGACTGTGTTAGTGGGCATAGCGGTCGCGCTGGCCCTGTTTACGATCTGTGCTATGTTGTTGTTCTTCTTTTGTCAATCGACCACGGTGTTTCATATCTGTGGTTGGCTGCAGCTGTTATCTGGTGAGTTCTAATGACAAAACACATTAAACCAACTAATTAATAATCAACTTCTTAGTCATAAATACTAACATCTAAATTTCTAACACCAATATTTACGTAACAAAGAAGGATGACATTTGAATATTCTTCAAAAGTTGCACTATGAGGAAACTGGGCAAGTAGCACATGACATGCATAACCAAATCTCATGTTATTGACTTTAAAATCGATCATAAAATGTCCTGAGTGAAAGTTTTGCATACAAGCAAGTTCGATTGACCTTGCTTCGAGTTGATCGTTAAACGAGTCTGGTAGACGTAGGTGATATACTACAGTATGTGTAGCAGGTGTACTTATCCCGAGACATCCGGTAAGGGACAGGTGCTAGATTCCAGCAAACTCCGTATTCTGGAGTCAGACGCTAACGGCAAAAATGAAAGGCGTTTAAAATGCCAAAGTTGACGTGACTAACGAGTGAGGACATTGGACAATGGATTTATAGTTTCTGTTTAGTTTTGAAATTTGAATAAAATACCATGTGGTCAGGTTGCGTGGTATTTTAGCCATGTCCTAGAAGCGATACACGATGTAAATTGCAAGGGCTTTCTACGATAATTAATTATACGTAAATTCCTACAACACCTGCAAGCAAGAAAACCCCATAAAAGCTAAGAACCTCCTAAAAGTAGGTCACAAATTATGTCTTAGAAAGAGAAAAAAATCGTTACATCGAATATGTAAGGATATTATTTTAAACAAATAATCACAATTTTAAAAGAAAATTCCTAAACCACGTTATTTAAACGTGTGGAAATTCTCAGAATGCGTTACCATATCAGGTATCTCCGAATAAGCAAACACTACACAGGCTTCAAGTAAAGCTTACAAGTTGCTTACATTTAAATTTTAATCCAATATAAGTGCGACTTGCCTTGAAATCTTTAAAAACAACGCATACGTAAATGAAAATAACATTGCAGAACTTGTAAATCAATAATCTCAGATGTTTGAAACTTCTTGAGTCAACTTTTGAATATCAATTTTTGTGTTTAGAAGGTGCATCAAACTTATTGCTTAAAGATTAAACAGGTTTGGCACTCCTTATGAAATCAGCGGTGTGTGCGATTTTATCACCTGCACCTTATGAGAAAAAGGCGCGCCAAAGTTGCTAGTATCGAAATTCCTATGCTAAAAGAGATCCAAAACTATAGTAGGTAATTGACAGCCAGATAAGTGGTTTAACAGTCAAGTTCCCATTTACCTAAACATTTATACCTCAAAAGAAAACGAGATTCGTGCCATACAGACCCAAATTAAATTGAGTGATTTGTTCAACTGCAATTTCAATTACCATAGAGCGTTCACTAGAACAAATCAAATTAGACAGGGCCAATCTATCCAAAACCGTATGAGTAATAACCGAGTGCGGACATTGAAACCGGTAAAACGCCATTGTCATGCAACAAAAATTTCGCTTCAAAATGAAGCGGCAACATACTGGTAAAGATGGTTAACGATGTTCGCTGAGCAATAGGACAGGTTTCTACGTAACCTTATTCCATATTTATGAAGTGGTACTGACATAACTGTGTTAAAAATCTATTTTGTTGCCAATAATTCAATCAGAACTGTATCTGAAAGCAATTTATTTCATTTGCAATATCGAAAATATTGCTAGACCGGGTTCTTTATACTGTAACTTGACAAGAGTTGGATTTTTTTGTATAAAGTTTACGCAGACATGAGGTATTGTAAGCACCCATTGATGCGAACGACCGGTGTTAACATAATATGGCACAATGCGAGCGAAGCCCCATGTGACCTCATCAGGTCTCGAGTTGCCAGCTCACCTCTCATGAACCGCTACGTGACCGGGAAAAAAGTTTTACAGAATATGTGAGGAGCGGCGGACTACATTTTCTGCTATGTGTTAATTAGAAGCCAAATCGCAACACGATCTCGTATTAAATTAGTCGATTAAGCCAAACGTTTGGTGAGAAACTTTAGTTAAATACCTAAGATATTATAGGGGCCTTAATTTAAGCTTAATAGCTACAAAAGTAATGGATACACTGGCATTAACTTTAAATTAGTCTACAATTGTTAAACCAACCGTATCTAACACAGTAATGGAAGTATATGAAAAAGTATCGCAACATGCAAGTTCACCTTTCCAAGAAAGACTTCAATTATTCTGATCCAGATATTAACGATTACTTCGTCATTGGCTACAATACTAAATTGCGTAAGTATAATAATAACCATAAAGGTACAAATAAAACAGTACGCACGTACAGCGAATTTGCCGCTCAGTACAATTTGGTATCATAAAAAGTAAAAGTCGAATGCAATTGTCTGTGATATAATGATGACGGACATTAAAGTTCCGCGCCATATAATACGAATGATGTTAGAAGACTAGCTCTTTAGAGTTTAATATTAGCTGGTTATTTCATGGGGTTTTTATTCAATTACTTAACAATTAATGAATATCGAGTACCTACTTTCTGTTTAATAATTTTTACGGGAAGGTAATTGGTGCAACTACCTCATTATACTTCCTATATAACAACCTGTCAAAAAAAGTTAGTTTCGTAAAAAAGTGTTTTTTTTTTTGTAATTAATACACCATGATATTCAAAAAAAGCAAATGGATGGAAAGAATTAGATTAGATACTTAGTAATTTTCATACCGTAAATATTACGTGAAAAGGTTTTGCTTCGATTCGCCTTCAAATTGAGAAACCGTTTTCACTTTGTCCCATATCGAATGATCCAACAATTATTGCTAATCGATTACTCGAGTTCCATATCGATAAACAGCTATAATAAATAACTTTATGTTAGAATTGCATGAAAAGTTTTCGCTCTAGATATTGAACTCGTTAATTTCAAAAGTATTAACGCATATCTATAGGTACATCTATGCTATGTAATACATACTTAATACATATAATAAAGAGTAATATTTTTTTGTTTATAAAAAAACACTGAACCGATTTGAAAAAATATATCTTCTTGAAAAGCTACATCCTTCCCGATTAACATAGGCTATATTTTGTATTGGGCAGCAGCAGACATAAGAACATCTACTAGCATCCGCCCGTGGTTTTGTCAGCCTAACCTAACCCAACCTAACACCGGAATAATTTGCTGATCCCATATAAAAAGTATATCCTTCCTCTTTTGATGAGCGGAGATTAACGCGTCCAAACAAAAAACTCTTCAGCATTATAAACTGTGGATTTCTATGATATATAACTGGACATTAATTTGCCTCCCTCATTGACTAGATTCCTTTTCAACACGGCTGACAGGTCAGGTTTTATTTCAACATGGATTGCAGTAAAAGCGGTTGTTAGAAAGTCGTCCAGACTGACGAGACGTAGACAGTAGTAGTGAACCGACTTCTCGAGTAGGTACCAGGACATCCTGTATCAGTATGGGGACATCTCTGTACTGATAAGGCTGCCTACATCAGACTTTTTGTAGGGCAGATATAGTTACCGGCATGGATATTGAGCTCTCAGCGGAAGAGTGGGGATCGCTTTGCGCACTGTACACGTAAGGCAATAAACCAATAAATCGCTTCTGCGCAGGTGAAGGTCAGGGCTCAATATCCGTGCCGATAACTATAATTGGACCGATTTTTTGTTGGACTATCTGGCTAGGATTTTCTGACCGACATTTCGTAGGACGTGTGCAGTATGGCTATCAGTGTGTTCTATTTTTGTCTTACTAAAAATCGGTTTATAGAGGACGTAAGCGGACAGCCTAAACGTACATAGACGCCTAAGAGGGTAAAAGAAAGATTTGAGGTGGTACATCTAGGACGCATTTTACTACGACTAAAAAAATAAAAATATTTGGGGAAAAATGCGTTTATAGGTTTTCAGTCTAAGACGTTGCATCCCTTATTGTATACCGTCGTAAGACGATAGACGTCGCGTATGTAACTGGATTCAGAGCTGTAGTAATATGTATTATCATTTATGTACATTTTATGTATGTATGTATATATTTACATTTAGGTACTTAAAAATAATTAAATGATTAAATACTTACTCTTTTATAAGCACAGAGAGCACAGTTTTTTTGTGATTTCTGACAGCTGTAGGGAATGTCATTTTAGACGTTATTATAATTTCTTTTCCGTGGTCGTCGCATTTGGCATTTTTATTTAACAATTTATCTTAGAATATTTTATTTTCTAATTAGTTGTTTATTTGATAAAGCCATTCTGTGAGCAAATTACAAAAATGGAAACTACACTTACAACATTCCCTGAGAAGGATATGTGTCCTGTGATCACGGAAGAACTCGGCGCTTTCATAAGAGCCACAAGAGATGCAAAGAAAGTAGCACCGAAGACAGAAGAGCCGAAACCAGAAGAGCCCAAGCCAACGAAAGAAGAACAGATATCACAAGAGGATGCGCAAGCTAAAGCTGAGAAGAAACATGCGATGGAAGCGCGGTACAGGGAGCTACCGCAGCCTCCCCCGTCACGACCGCAGGACGAAGGACCTTCTAGAAAAGAGTTGCTCGGCCAGGAATTATCAGCCTTGAAACCTGGGCCTGACGGCAAAGTTGACTGGACACCACTCGCAGAGCTCTCAGGCACTAGACCATCGGTAAACAAATATTCTATCAGTAGATACTCTCTGGAAGAATGGAGAAAGCACAATGATAAAGTATTGAGTAAAGAAACTATTAATGAGTCTAATATTATCGACTACAATGCTAAGACGTCTATGATGCAAGCTTTCGGTACCATCGATAAACAACAGTTAGAAAACAACAATAGGCTCAAACAAAAAGCCAAAGATATTTATCGATGGAAGGTTGAGGTAGAACGAGCATGCAAAATGATATCTGACGAAGTCGAATTGCTAGAAATTGAAAGGCAACGTCTTAAAGGCGCATCCAGGGTGTTGATGCTTCCCGAATCAATTTCAAGACAGTGCCTAGAAATGCGTTCCTATCGATCGGAACCAGACCTTGTCGCTGATCTCGCTGATGAACAGCTGGTCAAAGAAATGAAACTTGTTACTGAAGTCAGAGAAACTTTGCAGACAACATTGGACAAAATAGAAGAACAAATGAAGGTAAACAAGGCAGCAAAGCACAGGATTGAATTCGACTGGTGTGACAAGACTATGGCTTACAATGCAGATACTATAAACTTGAGCCTTAATGCGAAATCCAACACTCTGTTGTTTAGACCTGGAGCTACAAGATTCGGTGACTTCACCGCACCTCTAGAGTACTGGGAGTTCTTCTGCAGAGAAACTATCGAAAACATAGAAACTGTACGGCAGAAGTCCGTTGACCTTAGAAGTAGCTTGAATGCTATTTTAATAAATAACGGACGAAAATTACGCATGCAAGCTGACAAGACTGATGTCGCGTTAGCTGAAACTGTTGCTCTTACTACGGAACTATGTACGAAACTGAAGGAAAACTTAATAGCTACATTGCAGAAAATCGCTGACATGGAGCTTTTGATACAAGAACTTCAAGATGCGGTTAAAAAGACTGATGCAGCTATGAAATTAGCTCAAACGAGGTTAGACAATAGGAATAATTGGAGACCTCATGGAGAGAATGTGAGGGACCAAGCGCATCTTGGATTGATCGAGGAGGTGAAGAAAATTCACGAGACGGTCACATCGCTGCTGGGACAGATAAGAAATGCTGAGAGAGTGCGACAGGATCTGATAGCTAAGAGGAAAGAGTTGGAGAAGGATATCGCATCTAAAAACGAGACTCTCATCATAGATAGAGAGAGATGCGGGAAGGTTCGATCTCATTATCCATCTGCTTCAGAATTGGCTGGATTTTAATGTTAATTCAGATTTTTTTTTCTTGTTTTGATCTTGGATTGCTTGTCTTTGTTATTTGATAGAAAATTTTTGAATGTATTGGTTATAATATAATTTATTCCTGGTATTTACAATTTTATTTCTCATCTCATTTGTATCCGGTTAGACTGAAATTGGACCCTAATGCCTAAGGAATGGCTAGGCTGGATGATAGCGATTTTCATTTAATAAAGGTATAAAAACAATGTAAATATACTGTGATATCAAATTACCGTAGATTTGAAACCAAGGTAACCTGTCACATTACAATATACTCGTTGAAATATAACAGCATACATGGTGTATAAGTGCATGCATGATCGATGCCAAGAACGAATGTACTACGATCGGTGACCAATCAGCTTATCGATTTGGCGTTGTAGCTTGCGCCCGTGCTGTGAGCTTGTGTGAATAATGTGATAATAGTAGATTTAAATGTTCCTATAACAATGTGAATAGTCTCAAGGGGAACTTATTATTACTATGGGCTACCCAGGGCTACTTTTTTTTTTAACTGACTCCTGCTGTGGGTAAGCAGCGGTGAGGGAGTGTCAGACTCTTACTGACTAAAACCCATCATGTTCCTTCGTAGGCCTTTTATGTACCAGGGCCTCTCCCACATGCCTCTCTGGGCTACTTCAATTAAAGAAAATTAACATGTTTTAGGGACTAGGGACACCACGTTTCAAAAACATGTTGTCGACAAAATAATATTGGTACAAAAGACAATAGTATTGTTATACACAATAATATATTAGTATGTAATAGTAGCCCTGTAGGATAAAGTACTAACGTGGTGTGAACATCATCTTCAACGCGAGGACAGTCAGTTAATTTTACGTGTCGTTGACAAAAACGAGATCGACCTATTTAATTGACCTATTTGCATATGAATTGTCTAAAAATTAAAAATAATTCCGGCCATTTCAAAGAAGTTGTCAGAAATGATTTAAAATGGAAGCTTATGTCACTTTGTAACAAAAAATCGTTACATTGAACGAGAGATTTTTCTGAATATTTAATTATTTTTGTGTGCAGTTTACATGAAATAATAAATCATGCTTGCACCATTAACTACTTTTCCTGAGGAAGACAGGTGCCCCACTAAACAGGAAATAAAAGCTTTTGCGAAAGCTCTCGTGACTCCGGAGAAGGCTTTGGAAAAAATAAGAGAGGCCAAGGAGCAAGAACAGGCGGCCCGTGCTTTCAAACCACCTGTCGCGGCTCCACAACCAGCCCCGGCGGAAGCTGAACCAGAAGTAAGACCTGGTATACCGTCAGGAGCAGATGATTTGCCACACCTGCCGGAGCTCAGACCTGGCTCAGATGGCAAAGTAGACTGGACTCCACTTGGAGCCCTTACTGGAACGAGGCCCAGTGTTAACAAGTATTCTTTAAGCAGATACTCCCTCAGCGAGTGGAGAAAACATAACGATGATGTTCTCAACCCTGACGTAATAAATGAGTCTAATATCGTAGACTATAATGCTAAGACTTCCATTATGCAGGCATTTGGAACTATTGATAAACAGCAACTAGAAAACAATAAAAGGTTGAAACAGAAAGCAAGAGATATATTCCGATGGAAAATTGAAGTTGAGAGAGCTTGCAAAGCCATTACCGAAGAGGTCGAGTTGCTGGAAATTGACAGACAGCGGCTAAAGGGTGCTTCTAGAGTTTTGATGCTACCTGAATCAATCTCGAGAGAATGTTTAGACCTTCGATCGAATCGATTTGAACCTGATTTAGTGGCTGATATTGCAGAGCAAGAGCTTATCAAAGAAATGAATCTAGTGAGTGAAGTCAGAGCCACAATAAAAAATACCCTTGCCACTATAGAAGAACAAATGGCAATAAATAAAGCGGCAAAACATAGGATAGAATACGATTGGTGTGATAAAACTATGGCTTATAATACAGAAGCTATTAATTTAAGTCTTAGTACGAAATCGAACACGTTAATGTTTAGACCTGGCTCGACGAGGTTTGGTGACTTCAGTGCTCCATTAGAATACTGGGAGTATTTTTGTCGAGAGAATGTGCAAAATTGCGAATCAGCTCGTCAGAAATCAGCTGACTTAAGAGGCAGCTTGAACGCCATTTTGATAAATAACGGTAGGAAACTTCGCACTCAAGCGGACAGAACTGACATGGCTTTAGCTGAAACTGTGGCTATTACTTCTGAACTATGCACAAGACTGGAGGAAAACCTACGTACCACGCTCCAACGAACAGCTGATATGGAAGCTTTAATTGCAGATCTTCAAGACTCTATTAAAAAAATGGACGCGGCTATGAAACTAGCTCAAACTAGGCTTGACAATAGAAATAATTGGAGGCCACACGGAGAGAGCGTTAGGGATCAGCCACATTTAGGTTTGATTGAAGAAGTCAAGAAGATCCATGAGACGGTGACGTCGCTTCTTGGTCAACTGAGGAACGCTGAGAGGCTGAGGACCGATTTGATGCAAAAGAGGGTGGAACTAGAAAAGGCTATCGCTGCGAAGAGAAAGACTCTCAACATAGACCGGGACCGATGTGGAATGGTTCGTTCTCACTACCCGTCCGCGTCAGAACTGGCCGGGTTCTAAACTATTATGTTCTTATTTCTATCCTATTCTAATCTTTAGTTTTATTATCCTTAGTTGTTATTTCGAATAGTTTATTTTAGATTTATGTATCAATATTTAATAGTAATGTTTTAAGATTAAGAATGCCGTTTTACTTACCCTTATCATTCATGATTCTTTTTGCAATACCTTGCATTTAAAATGTTATTTTTCACCGCCTGATATTCGCCCGTTCAAGTCTCGTAGGCAGAGACCGGAACTTTGCTCACTTAATGAATTATGGAGGCATCAAAATTAAAGTGCTTACGTAAGTGGTAGTTATTTCAAACAACCGCCGTGGCGCAGTTTGCCGCAACCTTTCACTCTTTATTATTGTTTTGCACATCATTTACTTGGCATGCGCTTACGCATTGTGTAAGCTGTATCAAGATGACATTTTGTTTCGCGGTTATTTATACTTACACTCGTAAAGTTGGCGTAATCTTTGCATTTGAAACAACAAGTGATACAGGTACTGTTTTAAATAGTCAGAAATACGATATAATACGAATACAAGCAAAGAGCTGTAATTTTTTACCAAAAGGTATTCGGTCTTCAGTGTTTACTCATATCCTATTCGAGATTTTAGGCATATAGTGAAGGCTGTAGTTTAAATTTTTATACGGAAACGGGACCTATAACCCAAGGAACCGTTGCAATACAAAAACTAGTAGTAAGTAACGATTGCTAAACAATACGAATCCCACGAGCTATGAGAACTTGGAACAATGTGTACGTTACACTGACCTTTCTTATGAAGCAAGTCTCCCATCACCAGTGGAAGATAGTGAATCCCATCATTAGATCGAAGATATTGCTCAAATTATACACTTGCTTTTTATAAAGCCGTTCGTTTCGTCGTTAGGATAAGATCTGCTATTGATTCGAAATTTGTCTCACAGCACCTGTATGTGGTTTTCTTTCATGATTTGAAGATGTGGAAGGTACTGAATGACGATGATAGGTACAGACACCGGTGTTAACACATATTATATTAGCAATAAGGTTTTAACCAACTGACTTATGACTGGCTGCTCGACACTATAGTAAACTCTACACTCTACAACATAAAATATGTGACAAACAATGTCAATGAACATTTTCATTGTGCAGTAGTTTTTTAGTTATATTTTTTAATAATTTTAAGTTGTTGATTCATTTCCACCTAAATTCCTGTTAAAATGGCTAATCCAGTTCCCTCACCAGAGGATATGCTCACCTGCCCGTTCATCTGTCCGCAGACTGAGACAGGCACGGATAACAAGCAGGTATACTTGCAAGCGGGTCATAGACGAAAAGGCGAGAACCCTTACGCATCTCCTTACGTGCCTGGCCTCATTAAACCACCGGAGAAGAAGATCTACCCCCCTAATGCACCGCCTCAGTATCTCCCTCAGCCAACTGACAGCACCAGCGGCGACTTCCTCGGGATGGGGCCTATCGGACCCTGGGCTCCCGGCCACGTGAACTGGACACCCCAAGCCGGCATGACGGGCGTCCGACCTGTAGTCGACAAATATTCCATCACTCACTATTCTACCGGAGAATGGAGACGGCATAACTTGTACATGTTGACTCCAAAAGCGACTGACAAAGCAAAAGCGTTAGATGCTTCCATCAAAAATGATCTTAAAAACGCTTTTGACAGTTTAGATAAGAAGCAGAGTGACACTACAGATACGTTAAAGTCGAGAGTTAAAGATATGGCTTATTGGAAGAAACAGGTGGAGAAAGCTCTAAATGCAATGAAACACGAAATCAAGACTCTAGATGCTGATAGAGCCAAATTAAAGAGTGCTTGCAGAATTTTGATGTTGCCTGAAGCTATTTCAAGAGAATGCTTAGAACTCCGTACTCATAGGTATGAACCAGATTTGGTAAGAGATGATGCTGAACAAGAATTAATAAAAGAAGTGGCCATCGTTGGAGAAATAAGGCGGGTGTTTCAGGAAACTTTGGCGAAGGTAGAAACGCAGATGGCTTATAATAGAGCAGCTAAAGCTAGTATTGAGTCAGATTGGAGTGACAAGATGACATCTTTGAAGGTAGATAGTAAAAATTTACATATGACGCCTGAATCGAACCTGATCCTTCATCATCCAGGATCAGCTCGGTGGACTGAAAATGCAACTACTCTAGAATTTTGGGAGCATTTTTGCAAGGAGAGTATTAGAAACTGTGATGAAGTTCGGCAGAAGTCTGCCGACTTGCGAGCCGACTTGATGACGGCAATCATAAAAGGGTCTCAAGATATGAAAATCCAAGCTGATAGAACGAATTATGCGCTCGGAGAAACAGTGGCCGCAACAGAACAATTATGTGCGAAGCTCGAAGAAACTTTGAAGGACAATTTGCAGACTATTGCCGATGTAGAGAAGCTTATTGACCATTTGAATGATTCACTGAGAGAAGTAAATGAGCGAGACAAACTGTCAGGCACGAGGTTACAGAACCGGAACTACAATAGGCCTAATGTGGAAAATTGCAGAGATAAGGCTCAATATGCCCTGATGGGCGAAGCGAAGTTTGTTAAAGAGACTGTTGACTCGCTAAATGGCAAATTGAGAGAGGCTGAGGCTGTGAGAGCAGAGCTTATGAAGTATAGAGGACAGTTGGAGAGGGAGATCGCATGCAAGAGAAAAAGTTTGAACATAGACCAGGACAGGCTTGCGAGAGTAAGAGCACACTTACCCTCACCTGAAGAATTCGCTAATGCTTGAGAATGTACACAAATTGAAGAGTCAATAAAAATTCAGTTTTAAAACCTCATTAAGTATTTTCTTATGTAGCAATCTAAATGACACACAATGTGTATCTGTATACATACCTACAAAATTGATTCCAAATATCTGTCTAGTACACGGAAGAAAAAGGTCTGCCAAAAACCAAATACATTTATGATATGTAAGTAGTAGATCCTGCAATGTGTCAAGCACTGCCCGCGTCTTGACGAATCTCTTACTTTTCATTATGTAATAATCTTGCAACTTTATTGCTCTGTGAAATTACCAATCATGCTAGTTATGTCCGCAGTTTGTCTTTATGTCAAACAATCA
The DNA here is from genome assembly GCF_022581195.2 of Helicoverpa zea. NCBI lineage: Eukaryota > Metazoa > Arthropoda > Insecta > Lepidoptera > Noctuidae > Helicoverpa > Helicoverpa zea. The sequence continues at coordinate 1,834,469 of NC_061475.1, forward strand.
ATATTATTGCATCCGTATCGTGTATTGTTGTATCTTCAGTACTTTCCCGTTCAGGTACTGCCGGGTTCGTTTTATTACTCTTGATTGTCACATTAACTTTATATTATGACAACTAATATTTTCTCACTCTAAAAAGTTTAATAAACTTAGCTGTGGATATCAATAAATCGATCTATCCGTTGTTTTGAGAGATTGATATTTGTCAGCCTACTTTAGTATTGTAAATGTGAAAGTTTGTGAGAATGTATGGATGTATGTTTGTTATTCTTTCACGCTAAAATGGCTAGACCGATTTGGTTGAAGTTTGATATATATATATATGGTGATATCCTGGATTAACACATAGACTACTTTTTATCAACACACCGCGAGCACACACTAGCTGCCGCGAGCGGACGCTATAGTAATTAATAAGAAGGTAATGTCCAAATTCTATCTCCACTCGCAAGACGGAAAATGTCGGAATGTTAAATACTTTTGTAAATCTATAGATACCTAATCTCCAACATAAATCACTGCGAGTATATTCTGTTGTAACTGCAACATTCCCATCAGTTGATACTTCATTGTTAGTTTAAATATTTGCGGTTGAGCCACACCGACCCAGTTTAATGCGAATCTGATGTAATCATTTGACAAAGACTGACATTTCTGAAAAGTTTCGCAACTTTTAATTACGTTGCAAAAAATATGACTTGACTGTTAAATATGGCAGCTGTTTAAACGTATGTGCTTAAAAAATGCCAGTCTTATGAAAGGCTTTTAAATCCTGAAAGGTATTTTAAGGGGTCTACACACCAAAGCCGCTGATCCGGCGGCACAGCCCGGCGGCTTAGTGCCGGCGGGTTCAGAATGTCCAAGCCGATCGACTTTGCCGGCGGCACGACTGCCGCGGCATGTGGTGTTCTAGTAATTGTCAAATACTCTATGAAATCCGGCGGGCAACTGACTGAGTGAGTGGAGAGGGATGCCGCCGGCATGATTGTACAAAATACGGCCGGCGGGTTGGGCCGCCGGGCTGTGCCGCCGGCGTCAGCGGCTTTGGTGTGTAGACCTTTAGATGCAATGAGTTCGTGAATTTGCAGAATAAAATGTTTTATTTTATGCCATGTATGCTACCAATTTCTGACTCTTAATTTCGTATTTTACAAAAATGCAATGCGCGTGCGTGATACTGTGACGGGATTGGTCAATATAAACTGTCAGATAGTTCAAAAATGGAACGTCATTATGCCAGTCGTTATTTGATTGCGGTACGCTACGGTATGGTAGATAATTTACTATACACAACACCACATCATATTATGTAGACATACCGACAATAATTACACCTTTTATGTATCTTTTGTGGTTTACATCTTAGAATGATTGCATTAGAAAGTGTTTCACGGAAGCAATAAAGCCTATATGATAGAGTATGGCCTTAATTAGTGCTTCGATTCTAACGGAGATGAATCGTTGCATAATCGATCTTTAATAGGCCTTCTTCGATTTAAATGAAGAGATAAAACTTGTTATTTTATGAGTTTATTTTAATGGGCCGATAACTTCAGCAAATGGCATGATTAACGGAATACATCATCCCGTCATCGCTCAAGCTAAAAACTTCCACTGTTGGATAAAGGCCTAACCCAAGCTGGGGGTATTTGTCCGTCATATAATCACCGCGCTGGGCATGCGCGTTGGTGAGAGAAATACAACACAATATTTATAATAGAAATCCATTTTCTTCGATTATTTAATGACAATTTACAAAAGACTAAATAAGGCATATTTTCTACCACATATTATCATTTACTTGAGAAATTGAAATCGCTCTTGTAAGGCAGGTCATTTACTCAAACTGACTACATTTCAATGGTTTACTTTTTCACCGAGATTACGATTTACGACGTGCCACGCGATGTAATGCGTGCAGCACGTAAATGTGTGATGTCACGTAATTTGGACTACACTTTATCTGCAGTTGGGTAAATTGTATGATTTCAAAGATAACGGGAATGATAGTCGAGACTGCATCTCTTATAAAGCACGCTCAGAAATGCACATGGGTAGGTGGATACGACAATTTTATGTAAATTGTGAAGCTCTGATTCTGAATTCTATCACGAATAGCGATATATTTTTTGTCGTAGATCCTGTTAATCATTTAAAATGTTCAGGTTTAGAGTAATGAATATCAAGATAATGCATCAAACGTAATTTTAACTAACATATATTATTATAGAGCTGAAGAGTTTGTTTGAACGCGCTGATCTCATTATCCACTAGTAGATTAAAAAAAAATCTGTATTAGATATCCAATTTATCGAGGAAAAATTTCTTACTAAATACTGATTATTCTGGGCGCACGAAGAATTTTCCACGGGACATGGTGAAACTTCGGGTAGAAGCCAGCAGAAAGATTATGATTTGGCTAGTGAAACTCACCATTAACATAGTCTAACATTTAACTACTCCAAGCAGACTTGCCAAGTCTTTAGCAATTTCCACATTTCTGCATACTATGTACAGTCAGCACCAAAAGTCGATGAACAGAATCAACATGACAAAACACCTGTTCACAATAAAATGCCATAAGTTATAGTCGCAACTAGGAAACAAAATAGACTGTACACCAGAAACTTACAAAAGTCGTTAAACACGAGTATTTCAAAAGTATCTGTGCACTAGTATTCCTAAAGTCGCTGTACACCATCAATCCAAATGTCGCTGAACATCATTGTATCAAAAGTCACTAAACAGCAGTAAATACAAAATTAGGTTAACAAAGTATATTTTTAATGTTGCCGTGTGTTAATGTACTTTTGACGCTTATGTTGTTCAGCTACCTTTGGGACAGTACTTGCTTGACCTTAATAATGTATGTTAACACGTTAGTATCTATTTCAATAATTTTAATAATTATTTTGGAAATACACTCTTTTGCAAAAAAAGCGGGCACCTATGCGAAATGTTAGTTTTAAGGACTTTACGTGTATTTCAAAGGGTTTTAATGATTGTAGTATGTTTCTAGCATCAAAAGGGTTAGCCAAGCATGCGTGAGAGTGTATTCTAAATTTGAATTTTGTACAATTGCTAAGAAATTGGTTAAACCTTGTTTCGGACTAATTGCTGGCAGAAAGTTCGTCGGTGTTTTGAAAAGTTTTTGAAGTGATTTTCAGAAAACTGATAATGCAGTCTTAATTAATGTACCTTTTTATTAGATCAAAACATTTTTGAAAAACTATGCGTATTTGATAAAATTTTCACCTGCTCTAAATGGGCTATTCTGATGATCCCACGTGTTTTAAAATATCTCTTTTTCGTAATTAAACACTATTTAGAGGAGTATCAGTACATTGGGCTGCGACAAAACCAATTTAAAGTAAGCAGTGCCGATCACAACGCGTCTCCTTTCGGACTTTAACATTTTTAAAAATCTTGAAATTCTACAAAATACAGAAAATAGCGCATAGACTGTGAGCACGAGGTCTTAAGGTCTCGTAATCACTGATTTTCAAACAACCTCGTCTCTTGGGAAACTCCGTAGACCTCCGAAGATCTATGAGTCTGAGCGTTCAAATAGCGTGTTTTCATCCCACTGACATTTTATTGAATAAACTCGGTGCAGGCAGCACCGAGATTTCCTAGCATCTACAGCAGTTTCCTGCTTAAATCATAACAATAATTGGCTATCTGCTCATTTCTTAAGAAACATACGTTTGGTCAATACCTTTGAATTCTTGACTCCCTTTCAGCGAAATCATCGTTTAGTAACCCGATACCTATGGAGTTATAGAGAGCTTCAACGTGGCAATAATTAGACTTTTTAGATAGCTTAAACCCTCCTCATCATTTTTCATGTGGTTAATTTTAACATTTATCACAAAATTTGGTATTTTTTAATGTCAAAGTACGATAGGAGACGAGTTGCGATCGGCACTGCTTACTTTAAATTGGTTTTATCGCAGCCCAATATACTGATACTCCTGTAAATAGTGTTTAATTATGAAAAAGCGATATTTTAAAACACGTGGGTACAATATCTAAACAGAAGAACGCTTTACACTAAAATACCGAAACTCTTAACATTGCCATCAATCATCAGTATAGCCCATTTAGAGCAGGTGAAAATTTTATCAAATACGCATAGTTTTTCAAAAATGTTTTGATCTAACAAAAAGGTACATTAATTAAGACTGCATTAACAGTTTTCTGAAAATCACTTCAAAAACTTTTCAAAACACCGACGAACTTTCTGCCTGCAATTAGTCCAAAACAAGGTTTAACCAATTTCTTAGCAATTGTACAAAATTCAAATTTAGAATACACTCTCACGCATGCTTGGCTAACCCTTTTGATGCTAGAAACATACTACAATCATTAAAACCCTTTGAAATACACGTAAAGTCCTTAAAACTAAGATTTCGCATAGGTGCCCGCTTTTTTTGCAAAAGAGTGTATTTCCAAAATAATTATTAAAATTATTGAAATAGATACTAACGTGTTAACATACATTATTAAGGTCAAGCAAGTACTGTCCCAAAGGTAGCTGAACAACATAAGCGTCAAAAGTACATTAACACACGGCAACATTAAAAATATACTTTGTTAACCTAATTTTGTATTTACTGCTGTTTAGTGACTTTTGATACAATGATGTTCAGCGACATTTGGATTGATGGTGTACAGCGACTTTAGGAATACTAGTGCACAGATACTTTTGAAATACTCGTGTTTAACGACTTTTGTAAGTTTCTGGTGTACAGTCTATTTTGTTTCCTAGTTGCGACTATAACTTATGGCATTTTATTGTGAACAGGTGTTTTGTCATGTTGATTCTGTTCATCGACTTTTGGTGCTGACTGTACAGGTAAAGTAAAATTTTCTCGACATGAGTCATTACAAATGCGACGCGTCGGATTGGCTAGCGGTTTTCCTCATTTGACCGAAGATGCGCGCACGCATGTAAATGTAAACATGGCCGTTTTGTGCATCTGTGTCTCGGCTGCACGCGTGTTTTACATAACGGGGTGGATAGCTGTTTAATGTGGGAATAATGTATCAAATGTATTGTTGTTCTCAAACTAGCAAAGACACGTTCAAGTGATATTAGGTAGCCGAACTTTTCCACATAAATCACTCTTTAACCGTTATTAAAAACCGGGTGAATAAATTCAATAGTTTTACTACTAACTTGTGTAGTTTCCGCCGCTCCCTGTGGAAACTACTCTGCGCACCCAGATAAAAGCTTAGCCTTCCTCGATAAATCATCATCATCATCATCCTCCTGCCCTTATCCCAATTTAATTTGGGGTCGGCGCAGCATGTTTATGTTAGCCTTCCTCGATAAATGAGCTATCTAATTCTGTAGGAATTTTTGAATAAGTAGTTCTTAAAACAATTAAACTCTTCAAGTGGTACGTTTAGTGACATCAATTTGTTCTAGATTTCATTGAAAAAGAACTAAACTATTCAATATGTATGGAACACTGTCCTTGTTACCACCAGGTATCTTAGTTTCTCAATACTTCCCCTGGACTACATACCTCATTGCTGAGTGAGTCAGTGCACTGTGCCGGACATAATACTTAATCAAATGCATCGCGATTGCATTATTGATCTGATAGAATGCATAATTATCTGCCAAGCAAATAGATTTGTTTCGTAAAGAATTCATTTAATGCGATCCAGTCAAGAATTTTGGAGTGTGGGTCGTTCAGGCTCCAGTTTCTAATTTACTTCCTTGGGTACTAAACTTCTTTAAGTATAGGTGTTGGTTTTTTAAATTGTGAAGTTAAAGAATCTGGGTTTATCCAATGAAGATACGATAATATGTAGATCAAAGTATTTGAATTCGACAACATGAACCGCCAATTAAGATGAATGCTTTAATCTGGTTTAATATTTGTGTAATTTTGTACAAAATAACCTACGTGTTAAATAAAGCCAGTAATGATGATTTTCTTATCAAATAAATTCTCTGATCGCGGTTATTGCTACATATTTGCTTTTACCATCCGACTATGACTTCACAATGCCCAAACCGCCCACTATACGAACCAAAGACCAACCCACGGCCCACGACTGTGATCCACTTTACCAACTTTCCTATTTAAAATATTCAGTAAGATAATAATAATATGTAGGTAGATGCCCAGGCCGATCTTCGGCCAATCCGCGGCTGCTCTCTCTAAGGAAATCAGCTAGCTGCACAGGACATATATAGTGCACAAGCATTTACGCAGACACATGTGTGTGTAGGTACTCACTATTCCCTCACACAATCAGCAATTCGACACGACCGGATAGAGGTCAGTCGCAGGACCGTCATAAACGTGCTCTCACAATCACTTATTTCCTTCAAACAAAGCAATTTCGGCCTGACCCGGGAATGAAACCCAATACCTCACACAGCAGTCGCTCTTGCGTCTACTAGCTCGACCCAGGAGGTAGTAATCTGAATAGAATAACACGATTGGCCAACGATAATTTCTCCCAGTATAAATATGATATTTCAAAGATTTTCACTCAAGTTTCTATCCAAGGCCGAGTAGTTTTACAAGAATAGTAGAAGCAAATAAGTGACCAGACCGCGATAAACATCGAAAGTGGACTAGAAAGCTAGCAGGTAAACGACCACAAACTTATTTATAAGCACTATGAGCTTGATCAACTATAGGCGTTTTTCTTGGTTCTGCCTGGGAAGAAGCGAATTTGCAGTAGAAGTCATAAAGGTGCCCCTTGTGGACCCTCTCTCACTCGTGTCCGATTTAGGGAGATTCATTTATTGAATAGGTACAGAAAGAAAAAAAAATGAGAAAGATCATAGCTCTGCAACTGACCCTATTGATTAGATGTACGTATATATGTTCATTCATATTCTTATACATTAACAAAACTACAGTTACCTAAAAAAGTTAAACATCGCCGTAATATGGACACTCTGAATCCCTGCTGAGTAAGAGTGGTAGGGTGATCAATACTCACTCATTATAGGGTCAATCAAAAGCAGGGCTTCAGAGACAGATGAAAATAGCATAGCGTTGAAAATTCAAGCATAGCAATTGCCTCCATATCTCCCGTGACAAACAAACACAAATTCCCCCGTTTCCGATGGATTCTGAAAGCGAACATAATTTGTCACCGCTTTGCGCATGGCTATTAACATCAACTGCGCAAAAGCCTGCAATTAAAGTTTCTCCAACGCGGGTAGTTTTATATAAATAGCCGTCATGTGACAGCGAATCTTACTTACGCTTGGAAAAGTAGAAAACTGTGATTAAGAGTTTTACACCTCTTTGTAATTGTGATATTATGAAACGCGATAATTTACGTTTAAAAGAACTTGAATACAAATTCAAGTTCTTTCAAGCAAAGGTACTGCTTGAATTTGTATACATTTCTGATGAGTTTTCATTACATTATTATGCCTAACTTAGAAACTGAAAGTCTCGATTGAAGAACTAACTACTGACTAAGTAGGTACGATTATTTTATATGTGGCCGTTAGCCAAAATCTGTGACTTTATATAGGGTCTTACTGTAACTTTATACAACAATGGTAACTAAAATCTAATTTGATTGAGAAAAAATCACGATACAATTTGCAGATTGCGCAAGTTCGTTCACAAATTATAATACATTACGTTACGCGAATTAAATTCTCAAACTTAACTCAAAAGATCTTATGTCTATATCTCATTATTATTTCATTGTTGATAATCTACCTCAACTAATAAGCGAGATCACAACACAATTGGAACACATCTCAATTTGCTATAAAAACTATTGAGTAACAGAGTGTAACAGTTGTTCTGCGTTACGTTACACGCTCGCTTCACCTTTGCACTTTTAGTTTTGTTTTGATAGCTGAGTGAAGGTGCCTACAATGGCCGAAAGTTCGCAACACTGTTGGAAATACTGGTTTCCAGCTAGACTTAATGTCTGACTGTAATGTCAGTTATTATTGCTTATTTTACGATTAGATTGAGTTATTTTGTGAGAGGGGTCGGAATTGGTGCAGATTTTAAGTTGTGATTTCGTAAAAAAACATAATTTTATCTTTCATCGTTCTGAAAATGTGAAGTTACACAAACCTAGCAGTTTCTGAATTAAATGACTTCACTTTTCTTCATCATCATGATTATCAGCATCATCACTGCAGAATATAGGGGTTTCCCTAAAGAGGACCGATCATCCCGGTCTTTGGAGCCTGCATCCATCCACTATAGAACACCTTCAAATTGTCCTAGATAGCATTAGGACAAAAAAAAATGTCGTCTGTCATTTGTCACGCGTTATATAAACAATACTAGGGTTTGCATTGTCACTCAAATCTCGGTCGAATTTTGACCTTTCAAAAAGGTCGGCTATCAATGCCTAATTAGATGCAAGCGTTGATTAAAAATGCGTTTTGCGAACCTAATCCGATGACTAATGGTGATAGAGGTTAGGTTAAAGTTAAATTAAATAGTAGAACGTCTACTATTTAATTTAACTTTAACCTAACCTCTTTTATTAAATAGTTCTTTTATTAAATTATAGAACGTCTACTATTTAATTTAACTTTAACCTAACCTCTATCACCATTAGTCATCGGATTAGGTTCGCAAAACGCATTTTTAATCAACGCTTGCATCTAATTAGGCATTGATAGCCGACCTTTAATTCCTTATGTCATGTGTTACAAAAGCGCTAATCTGATAATCGTTGCGAAAGCGTTATGCGCTTGAAGCGGCTGGATAGTAACGTGTAATTAGTGGTGGCTAATGTTGTAAGTGAGCGAGTTACGTCACGGCTGAAGGATCGCTGTGGGAAACTGTGTACACATGTATGAGTTGGACATGTGTTGTGACGTATGATTCTGAATGAAAGAAATGTCAACGGTACTATTTTGGTTGTTTAGGAGAAGGCGTCCTTAATTCGGAAGTATCATAACTTCTCAGAAAGATGGTATTCACTCAATGGTTCACTGTCTTCAATGTGATCGGCGAAAAAGGTAGTCTTGCTACAAATTGAGTAAAAAAGCATAGTACTAAACACAGTAGGTGCTCCTCAAAACCTCACTGCGAAGAAGACTCCAATTACATTGGATATTTGAATCCTGCCATTCAGCTGCATAGGTGAAGCGCTCCAATTCCACGGAGTGCCTACATACCTGAGGCAGCTAGTGGCAGACTACCTGAGAGGACGGAGCGTCTGCTACCAGAGACGCGACGGGCGCATGGTACGGTGCTCTGTTACGTGCGGTGTTCCGCAGGGGTCAGTCCTGGGACCACTCCTGTGGAACATCGGATACGATTGGGCCCTGCGTGGCGGCTTTACCGCCGGGCAGGGTGCAATTTGCTATGCAGATGACACCCTCGTTACCGCTCGGGGAGAGACTTTTGACGAAGCAGCTCAATCGGCAATCCAGTGCGTGTCCCTGGTCATCAGCCGTATTGAAGCGCTCGGACTGCGCGTTGCTCTGGAGAAGACGGAGGCCCTAGTATTTCATGGACCCCGGCGTCGTCCACCTGCCGGGGCCCACCTTGCCCTTGGGACTACAAGGGTAAGAGTTCAAACCAAGATGAAATACTTGGGCCTGGTAATAGATCGATTGTGGAACTTCCGCGAGCACTTCTTGCAGCTTCAGCCAAAGCTAATCAATGCTGCGTCCTCCCTTGGTCGATTGTTGCCGAACTCGGGCGGACCAAGCGCGATATGTCGGCGGCTATACACGGGGGTGGTTAGGTCGATGGCGCTCTATGGAGCACCGGTGTGGGCAGATTCTTTGAGGAGTCCCTCAAATAGGGCTTTACTGCGTAAGCCACAGAGGATCATGGCGAACAGGGTCATCCGTGGATATAAGACCGTTTCTGCGGAGGCCGCATGCGCCCTGGCTGGAACCCCCCCGTGGGATCTAGAGGCACAAGTGCTCGCGGAGATTTATTCCCGGAGAGCTAATGCTCGCTCGAGCGGCGACCGTCCTCCGCCCGAGCTTGTGAGAAGATGGCGCGAGCAGGCACAGGAGGATGTCCTGTCCCAGTGGAAGGATAGACTGGCGGCGCCTACTGCTGGTCATTGGACTGCGGCGGCAATAGGGCCAATTCTCGAAGAGTGGGTGGGAAGAAGGCACGGAGTGCTGTCCTTCCGTATCACCCAAATTTTGACCAACCATGGTTGCTTCGGCTACTACCTGCATAAGATGGCTAGACGGGAACCTACCCCCGTGTGCCACCAGTGCGGTAGTAGCCCAGATACAGCGCAGCACACCATTGAGCTGTGTCCCGCCTGGGACGAGCAGCGCAATGCGTTGGCGGCAAATACCGGACAGGACTTCTCGCTGCCGAATTTGGTGAGGGTGATGATCGGCAGCGAGGCCGGCTGGAAAGCCATAGATACCTTCTGCGAACAAGTAATATCGCAGAAGGAGGCGGCGGAGCGGGTCCGTGAGGCAGACGCTCATGCGGACCCAATTCGTCGCCGGAGGGTGGGCAGGCGTCGGACGCGTTACGCCGCCCAGATGCCGCCCTAGCAGCAGCCAGTGGGTAGCAGACCGGGGAACTCCTGCTACCTGCATTGCACGAGCTGCTGCTGAGATGGATCGCCAGTAGATGGAGGCGACCAGCCACTGCCGAGAGGTCACGAAAGTCGTCTTTGGTCCTCGTGGCCCCTCTCTAAAAGGCAGAAGACGGCACAAACGCTGAGGTTTTTAGTGGGTGCAAGCCCCACATAACCTCACCGTCTCCCCGGGCGGTGTGTGTATGCGTCAGGCATTTTCCTCAGCTGAAACAAAAAAAAAAAAAAAAAAAAAAAAAAAAAAAAAAAAAAAAAAAAAAAAAGGCAAAAAGTTATGTATGCGGTATGCATTACCATTGCGGTATCCATTTGACTATTACGGTATCTCTTCAAAAACACCTGATATTCTCGTACGCTACCAATAACATGAGATGACTAGGCAATTCGGTTTTTCCTTATAGTTTTTTGAACTTGTTTTATTGATAATCACGACTTCACTTCGATCCACAATTTACCATAGCGTTACGAGGTGGTTACGCGTTGGCACGTTTTTGATCTGCAAATAAAAGAGTATGGTGGAATTCTAGTAATCCGGCTTCAAATTACGGGAGTTGCCAGTTCTAAACCAGGCTCGCGTTTTAGATTTCTGTTTTTTTTTTCAACGAACACATAAAATAGGTTACTACTTACTTATTCACGGAAATTATGACGTATCTTTGCTAATTCTGTGTTACTTAAAAAGTTTTATGTCGCAAAAATAACTTATGTTTTTTAAATATCATGAAAATAAGTATTCATTACCACTTACTACGTACAAGTAGGTACCTACTCATGGTTATTGCAACTACAATATCCAAAATTCCGACTATTATAAAAGCGAAAATTAATGATAAACCAATATTACCATCTGATTTTCCCGCGTTTCCCTAACCAGTGACAACACAGAGTAATAATTATAATCGTCATTGAAAGTCAAGACGCAGTGGCGCGGTGGCCGGTTCACGCTTGGCCGAGTGTGAAGAAAGCCTCAGTTTCACATTGGGCTAATGAAGGGAAACTGAATGACAAGCATCTGTTAATTCGTAACGGAACTACCGCGTAACGGAACGCTTTTCTGAATTCAAAATTTGATGATGTTGCCACGCCTGATTGGGTTCGATGACGTTTGTGTCGTAATGTTGGCAGTATGGCGGATTTACGCGCGAATTTGGGTTCTGTTTAGTTTTGTACAACACCGGTAGATTTGCAAACTTTGTGATGAATATTTATGTAGATACTGTTTTTGTGACTTTACTTACATGAATATTCAGTTGAGGTTTTTTTGTCTAGTTCATAGACACAGAGGAAATGCGCAACTTTGCTTGCTATTCGTTACAAACGTTCGGTATTGCTTTGTTCTCCGGACATTCAACCTGTCTATTCATAAACTGGAAAAAAGTACTGTTCAAATGTAAGTCTTGTACCTAGCAAGGACAATGTACCTTAATAAATGCCCGAAGCAAACTTCCTGCAAATGTTTAACTACGGCTTCTCATTAAGCCTTTGATTCCTACTCATACTTATTTTTTCTCCAAGCACATAAGAACGCCATCTATTGGTAAAAATACATACTACACTAGATAGAATTTTGTTTTACGGCACTCAACCATTTACGGAGTTAGTTCAAACACACATTGACTAACTTTCTAGCGTTACGCACGTGGAAAGCTAAGGTTTCTTGAATTTCCACATCTCTGTATGTCTTAACAACGTATATAACGTTAACCTGACTATTTACTTGTTATGTGCAATGAAATCGATATCATATTATGTACATAAGCTTTATCTGGGGTCATGCTCATAGTATATAAATTGTAATTTTCCGATAAGACGCACAGTCAAGATAGGTTAGTACATAAGTACTCGCACATTATATATTTTGATGACTTTGAAATTATGACGAGTCTGCCACCAGGGTATAAAACAAATTATCCACATATTTAAATGCCCAGCCCTCTTTGAAATTAAAGATATATTCATAAGGAAATACAAGCCCACACATCCTTTAAAAAATCAATGATCACTCGCTATCTATAGTTTAGCAATAATCCGCCTATTTTGCTTCATCATATACCTAAGCACCTTTTTTTGTGGCTTATTAGCCACAAAAAAAGTGCTTGCGGCACTAATAACCGCTTAGACAAGCACTGCCACAATCATCTGACCAAGATCCTCTGTGGCCAATGATGATGACCGAACTAGTTAAAAACCCTACATATCTTGACACTTACCTAGCACTTAAAAGCCCTTAAAGTACATATATCTTAACACCTCAAATAAAACTTAAAACAAAAACCTCAATTCGGCAACAATTAACAAATTCCCCCAATCTCCGGTATCTTTGCAAGTATCAGCACCAGTCGGCGCCTTGAGTCAAACAATACCGTGTATTGTTTACACCTGCAGTTCCCAGTTCCCACTGGCTTCCGTTTACATTCGATCTGCTTAGTTGCCAGTTCGCTCCTACCTACCATTTACTTGAGTAAAGGAAATATGTTGTTTGTGAAGATTGTTTTGTCCGTGGGAATGGTTTTTTGTGGTATGTTGGTGATATGATACTACGGATAGCAGTTAGCTTCATCGTTAATTTAGGTACTATACTATCTAATTAGGGCCTTACTACAAAAACTTTAAACCCTGTTTTACACTTGTCTAATAAAATTTTGGCTGCAAAATGAACCATATGTCAACGTCATAATTTGACATTTTTTTAGACAAGGCATAAACTGACGTTTAAAAGTTTTTGTGGTAAGACGGTTAATGTTTAATCTAACTATCATCAATTTTACCACGCATAGTTTATGCTTATTATGAATTTTAATCATCTTCAGTATAGACTTTCTAGTCTTTATTAAATTCGATCTGCCTACTTGCCAGTTCGCTCCTTACCTACCATTTACTAGAGCGAGGGAAATATGTAGTTACTAGCTTCTGCCAGCGGTTTCACCCGCTTCCCGTGGGAACTACTTCCCGTACCGGGATAAAAAGTAGCCTATAGCCTTCCTCAATAAATGGGCTATCTAACACTGAAAGAAATTTTCAAATCGGACCAGTAGTTCCTGAGATTAGCGCGTTCAAACAAACAAACAAACTCTTCAGCTTTATAATATTAGTATAGACTAGCTGTTGCCCGCAACTTCGTCTGCGTGGGCAATATAGAATCGTCAAAATACTACTTATCCCGTAGGTGCATTCTTTCACGTGACAGTATAATTAGGATTAGCACTTAGCAGTCGCATAGATTCATTGATCAAGGTTGTGTTGTGGATGTGACCATTTATCTAAACAAAAGAAGTAAAGTTTGTGACGTTGTTCAGCCAATTTGGAAAATTATTACGTACTAGCTGTTGCCCGCAACTTCGTCTGCGTGGGCAATATAGAATAGTCAAAATACTACTTATCCCGTAGGTGCATTCTTTCACGTGACAGTATAATTAGGATTAGCACTTAGCAGTCGCATAGATTCATTGATCAAGGTTGTGTTGTGGATGTGACCATTTATCTAAACAAAAGAAGTAAAGTTTGTGACGTTGTGAATATCTCTGGATCTAGTCAGCCAATTTGGAAAATTATTACGTATGGTGCGTAAGTAATTTTCACAGGAAACAGTTATAATCTATGTCTATATGCTTTGATCTCAGTGGCGTGCACTTAGAGAGGCCTATGTCCAGCAGTGGACTGCGATAGGCTGATGATGATGATGATGATGATATGCTTTGAGTCTGACAAAGCTGTCATTTGTACATTTTCTGCAGCTGCTGCGACTAATCAGAAGCCAGAAAGTCTGTCAGTCTTACCATGGATATCGGCTTGTGTAGTTGACTGGATTGAAGATAGGTAGATAGGTAGTCGCTCCAAGCAAAATATTGGTACTCAAACAGATTCGGTGACTGGAAGCCAACACCAACATAGTTGGGGAATAGCCGGATGGATGATAAAATGAGTCATCATCATCAGCAGGCGCATAGGGTAGGATAGTTTCACTACTGGGGAGAAACACTTGTATGACGGGGATTTTCTGTGCACTTACTCACTATGGTAAGGCTGACCCCACATTAGGCGTGCGCGATCCTCGGGCGTGTGAGTAGCGCGGGCGTCGCGAGCACGCTGCATGAACGTCGCGTTTTGCTGCCCTGCGGCATGTGTGAAGAGTGCAAGCGACGCGGCGCTCGAGTTGCGTTCTTACCCCTTCGCCTGCTATCCCCGCCACCCGCTAAACGCCTTAGCAGTTAAACGTCAAGGAGAGCGGCGCGTGCGCGCCGCGACCTCGCTGTAGGTAAATGCCGCAGGGCAGCAAAACGCGACGTTCATGCAGCGTGCTCGCGACGCCCGCGCTACTCACACGCCCGAGGATCGCGCACGCCTAATGTGGGGGAGGCCTAAGCCGGGACTCCACCGAAATGTTTGCATTAGTTCACGAATAGGCAAAATGTACGTATCTGTGAGAGTCCACTTCATGTGTTCGTACTTGAAACCTGCAGTTTTGCCAAGATTTTCAAAATGTACGCTCTCAATTTGTCATTTCTTGGTGGAGCCAGCAAATCAAAAGAAACAGAAGTGTTGTATACTGGGCGTCACTACCGCACTCCAGGAAAATTTCGCTCTTGCGTTTATATACCATATTTTGTGTCACACGTAAACAGGACGACAGTAAGTAAAAAAAGTCCACCGAAAAACTTTCAAAGATCTGATGAACGAACAAATCAGACCTGACTTGGTCAACTGGGGCCAATCAGAGCTCTATGAAGCGATCATATGCTTTGGCTCCTACTGTTATTGTGGTTTCTGAAAATTTATTCACCTCATTCAACGATGAATGTAATTCTGATGGTACTATTAAGAACACTTGCTTAGCGCAGAAGCTGACGTTGGCAGGTCGACTCTTTTGACTTCTCGAATAGGATACCATTGGTTTTTGTGCAATGCACACCTGCAATGCATGCTGGATTAGGATAGGATACAGGTGGATAGGATTTGCAACAGAAAACAATTCTGTCTTTGTGATTGAATGACATCAAACGTAGTTTTATATAAAAGGTGTTTTTTTAGACTTGGCTCGGGTCTTACTGAGACTGTTCGTAATCGTGACCAGTGTATTTGCGATCAGAAGTTGAAAGTAAGCATGTCTCTGGTATGCGACGCGCAATTTGTACGTTTTCAGACGCATAAAGCATTTTACTTGTGTATGGTATTAAATCGAGAAAGCTCCCATTTCTTATCTGCACTTTGTATCTGGGCTTGTTCTTAAAGCTACAGAATCCTACATTACCTACCTACCTCACGCTTAGCAGCACTTGCGAGAGACAGATCCTCCTTTCTTCTAGGATTAAGTTTACATACTTTGCATCAGAAAAAATAATGAAGGTCTACTTAATACTATTCACTCAAAGTAATTTGTTTTAAGGCCACCACATTAGTGGAAGAGAAGCTAAACTATGTTTATGAAAAAATCCTGATATAAACTCCATCTGTAACTTTAAATGATAATTAATTGTTATACTAAAGTCATCATTTTTGACATAATATTCAAAAAATAATTTAGATGGCACCGTTTTAAATTTGGCTGAGAACTATTATTTTCCTTTCATCAAGGTAATAATTATAATTGGATTTTGATGTGGCACGGCAAACTGACAAACACTATTGAAATGTCTATCGAAAAATTACACTACGTGTTAAAATATGGTGAATTACGGAAAATACACAACTCCATCTGTTGAAATAATAATCCTCTATAAAGAATGTATGGTAATTTATTGTCATTTACCACCTCGCTCCTTTGACAAATTTTATGTATTTTATTTAACACAGATTACCACAGATGGAGCTACTTTAACCTTGGCTAAACACAATTTTCATTTTTATTTTCTTCCGAAGTTACTTATGAAGGTGTGATTTTCTGTGTAAAGGTTAATAATAGGCCGATCAACTAATATAAGTACAACATTCAAATGTACAGTTTTGACAAACAGATTGCGTGTCGTAATATTTTACATCTTGAATTCACAAAATTAATCATATCTTTTGATAGAGTGAATCGATTTCGATGAAACAAAAACTAAGTAATACCCCAAGTCACGTAGAATTTTTGTATATAAGCATTGTCTGCATTGAATTCGTAGATTTTACGTGAATCCCGAACGAACAAACAGATAAACAGATAAACAGACAAACAGACAAACAGACAAAAATGACAAAAATGATGGAAATGGGTTCTGTTAGTTATCCTTTAACATGCTGGCTATTTTTTTTGTCAATTTCTTCAATGTACAAAAATTACTTTTCTACAGATTTATTATATGTATAGATGGTGCGTAAATAATTTTCACAGGAAACAGCTATAATCTATGTCTACATGCTTTGAGTCTGACAAAGCTGTCATTTGTACATTTTCTGCAGCTGCTGCGACTAATCAGAAGCCTGAAAGTCTGTCAGTCTTACCATAATATGGATATCGTCTTGTATAGTTGACTGGATTGTAGATAGGTAGTCGCTCCAAGCAAAATATTGGTACTCAAACAGATTCGGTGACTGGAAGCCAACACCAACATAGTTGGGGAATAGCTGGATGGATGATAAAATGAGTCATCATCACCAGCAGGCGCATAGGGTAGGATAGTTTTTTGAGCACGCGGCGCTCGAGTTGCGTTCTTACCTCTTCGCTTGCTATCCCCGCCGCCCGCTAAACGCCTTAGCAGTTAAACGTCAAGGAGAGCGGCGCGTGCGCGCCGCGAGCGCGCTGCAAATGCCGCAGGGCAGCAAAACGCGACGCTCACGCAACGCAACGTGGGGGAGGCCTAAGCCGGGACTCCACCGAAATGTTTGCATTAGTTCACGAATAGGCAAAATGTACGTATCTGTGAGAGTCCACTTCATGTGTTCGTACTTGAAACCTGTAGTTTTGCCAAGATTTTCAGAATGTACGCTCGCAATTTGTCATTTCTTGGTGGAGCCAACAAATCAAAAGAAACATAAGTGTTGTATACTGTGCGTCACTACCGCACACCCGGAAAATTTCGCTCTTGCGGAGGACGTTTATATACCATATTTTGTGTCACACATAAACAGGACGACAGTAAGTATCCACCGAAACACTTTCAAAGATCTGATGAACGAACAAATCGGACCTGACTTGGTCACCTGGGGCCAATCAGAGCTCTATGAAGTGATAATACGCTTTGGCTCCTACTGTTATTGTGGTTTCTGAAAATTTATTCACCTCATTCAACGATGAATGTAATTCTGATGGCACTATTAAGAACACTTGCTTAGCGCAGAAGCTGACGTTGGCAGGTCAACTCTTTTGACTTCTCGAATAGGATACCATTGGTTTTTGTGCAATGCACACCTGCAATGCATTCTGGATCAGGATAGGATATAGGTGGATAGGATTTGCAACAGAGAACAATTCTGTCTTTGTGATTAAATGACATCAAACGTAGTTTTATATAAAAGGTGTTTTTTAGGGTTTTTAGACTTGGCTCGGGTCTTACTGAGACTGTTCGTAATCGTGAACAGTGTATTTGCGATCAGAAGTTGAAAGTAAGCATGTCTCTGGTATGCGGCGCGTAATTTGTACGTTTTCAGAAGCATAAAGCATTTTACGTGTGTATGGTATTAAATAGAGAGAGCTCCCATTTCTTATCTGCACTTTGTATCTGGGCTTGTTTTTAAAGCTACAGAATCCTACATTACCTTCCTCACGCTTAGCAGCGCTTGCGAGAGATAGATCCTCATTTCTTCTAGGATAAAGTTTACATATTTTGCATCAAAAAAAATAATTAAGGTCTACTTAATACTACTCACTCAAAGTAATTTGTTTTAAGGCCACCACATTAGTGGAAGATAAGCTAAACTATGTTTATGAAAAAATCCTGATATGAACTCCATCTGTAACTTTAAATGATAATTAATTGTTCCACTAAAGTCATCATTTTTGACATAATGTTCAAAAAATAATTTAGATGGCACCGTTTTAAATTTGGCTGAGAACTATTAATTTTCTTTTCATCAAGGTAATAATTATAGTTGGATTTTGATGTGGCACGGCAAACTGACAAACATTATTGAAATGTCTATCGAAAAATTACACTACGTGTTAAAATATGGTGAATTACGGAAAATACATAACTCCATCTGTTGAAATAATAATCCTCTATAAAGAATGTATGGTAATATTGTCATTTACTACCTCGCTCCTTTGACCACAGATGGAGCTACTTTAACCTTGGCTAAACAAAATTTTCATATTTTTTTTTTCTTCCGAAGTTACTTATAAAGGTGTGATTTTCTGTGTAAAGATTAATAATAGGCCGATCAACTAATATAAGTACAACATTCAAATGTAGAGTTTTGACAAATAGATTGCGTGTCGTTATATTTTACATCTTGAATTCACAAAATTAATCATATCTTTTGATAGAGTGAATCGATTTCGATGAAACAAAAACTAAGTAATACCCCAAGTTACGTAGAATTTTTGTATATAAGCATTGTCTGCATTTAATTCGTAGATTTTACGTGAATCCCGAACAAACAAACAGATAAACAGACAAACAGACAAACAGACAAACAGACAAACAGACAAAAATGACAAAAATGATGGAAATGGGTTCTGTTAGTTATCCTTTAACATGCTGGCTATTTTTTTTGTCAATTTCTTCAATGTACAAAAATTACTTTTCTACAGATTTATTATATGTATAGATAATGTGGTTTATGAAGATGTTTTTGTCTGTGGGAAACGGTTTTTTGTTGCATGTTGATGATGTGATACTTCGGATCAGCACTTCATGGTTAACTAATTCGTTCATTTTAATAATACATAATGCATACACATTACCTATCAATTTAAGCTTTTTAAGGTTTTCGTTTTTTGTCCCTGCGGGAATGACAGTAGTATTACTTTTCTAAATATTATGCCGAGAAATTCCGAAATGCTGTACATACCGCTTTGCCAGTCCTCAGAAGAAAAGGAATTTCTTCCATTTGGTAAACCTACAAGAGTTAGATAATCTTTATTTATTGGCTTTATCCAGCTTGATTCCCCTGACTATTATCTCAAATGTTTTTATTTCTGTTTCAGCGTTGAGTATGGTGGCAGGAGTTGCAGTCTACCCGGCTGGGTGGAGCGAGACGGCTGTGCAGGAGACATGCGGGCCCACTGCAGATCAGTATAACATAGGTCAGTCTACTGTTCACTAGGAGGATGGTCAGTCTTTCAAACGTTACCGCGATATACCGCGGCCCTGGTACATAAAAGGCGTACGACGGAACACGACGATTTTTAGTCAGTAAGAGTCTGACACTCCCTCACCGCTGCTAACCCACAGCATTTGATGATTTTTGACGTCGTTAAAAAAGAGCGCCAACTGTCTGGGTTTTAATGAGGCCAACTATGGTGGACAATGATGTTAAAAACAGTTTAAGATAATTTCTCTGTAGTCTGATAAGTAAATGATAAATAAAGAGGACTACTTCATAGGACAATAGGTACCAATGCTTACAAAAATGCTCACGAATACGTAATTATAAGTGTCAAAGAACACCACCAAATTAGTACACGCTTTAGAAACTTAGTTCAAAAGAGATAATGGATAGATAACTAGACATTGTTACAGTTGGACCACAATATAATATTACAAAATAAACCTTGAGATCTAAAACATTGTTTCATGATTTCAGTTCTAAGATATCGATCAAACACTGCACACTGCAGACTGAACAGTCGGCTGGATCTTTTTCTTTTCTTTTAGAAAAACCGCGAATATAATCAGTTTTTAGTCGGCCTGATATCCAAATACCTGATCGTTGTTATGTGCGTACTACCATTCATTTAGGGTGCGTCTATACGATGCATGTAGCTGGAGCAAGTTAATATGTGCAAGTGACAAGAGCACGGTTAATTTGCTTTGGTACATGCGCAAGTCGCTGGACCCGCACGTTTTTAAAATTCATGTAACCTGCGCATGTGCCTCAACATGCGCAGGCTACACGCACCGTGTATATGCACCCTTAAATACTGATTTATGAGCTCAAATAAACTGTGGGCCGACTAAAAGTTTGCAGTGTGTGCTCTTAATGTGTAATGGCATTGATATGAATTTCATCACAGCATTCACTCGCAACCTGCATCTTTCTAATATCGATTCTAAATAAATCGGTATCTTTGCGCAAAATCGGTTTGGAATTAATCGGATACATAGGCTTGGACTACTTACATAAAGTTTGCAAGACTTATAATATCTTACTAGCTTCCGCCCGCGGCATCGCCCGCGTCGAGTTCGGTTATATCGCGTTTCCAAGAGAATTCTTCAAAAGTCCGGGATACAAACTATCCTGTTCTTTCCTAAGGTCAACTCTATCTCTGTACCTAATTATACTTCGGCCGTTCAGAGAATGCGTTCCTGACACCTATCAGTTAGTCACGACTAGTGATGGGCACAACATAACACTGAGTTCGTTACCGTTCCTTCAAAATGAACCGCCGCATTATTTTAAGATTATTTTCGTTTTAAATTGGCGGAATCATTTGTTTTATATTTTAGTTATTTAAGTGGAAACCAAAAAAAGGTAATATTCATATAATAAAATTGTTTTATTTATTCTTTGTTACAAGTACATTGAATTGAATGTGCGAACAGAATATTAATCAGACTCCGATTTGCTTGAGGAGGTGGTGTCTTCATCATCATCTTCGCCTACATGTATAATTATATTATTATCAATAACAGAATCAATCCTGATATCTCGGTCTAACAAAAGCCGGGTAATCAAATAAAAACAGATCGAAAACACTTGAAAAACGTGGTCTATGCGCACGAAACGACAACGGACGACTGTTTTAGCGTCACAAAATGGCGGCCCATAACGCCATTTGGGGTTACCATTTTTAATCTAAGTATAAAAATGCGGTTTGGTCATAGTTTTATTTTTATATTTCATAAAAGTTATAATTAAGTCTTATAGTCCATTATTTTCCAATTCTTAAAAAGAAAATCAAAACGTATTATTTTATATTATAACTGTATAAGAACAGATTACGATACTTGCCTGTTATTTTTAGCACAGCACTACAAAATATAAACCGCTGACATAACCTTGTAATAGCGCAGTATAGATTTAGAAAAATATTGTTTACCAAGTTATTTGACACTCAGTTTGGCACAAAATTATAACATTCATTGATTATTGATATAATAATGTTGTTTTAATGCTCCTCAATTGTTAAAACGGTAAACAACCAGCAAAAATATTTTTATCGTAACTGCAACGCCATTGCAAAGTTACGTCGTCAGTTCAATCGCGACGTGTCAGGAACGCATTCTCTGAATGGCCGAACTATAAAATAAGTTCAGTGGTTTAGACGTGAAAGCGTAACAAACAGACAGACAGAGTTACTTTCGCATTTAAAATATGTATTAGTAGGGATTTCATAGGTATATTGGAATGCTGAGAAAATGTCAGCCGCTGAAGATGAATTAGATAGTAACCGACCTTCGAAATGTCCTGGTTGATTGTGATTTAACTGTGGATCGGTTCGAAGAAATGATTTGTTATTGCCTTGATATTTTTATCATTGTGCTGCTCTGCTGTGTAGATGGTTTGATTAATTTTAATATTCTGGTAAACCGTTTGACTATCAAAAACAAGAAAGTCTGTACCATATGTGTCATCCACAGAGTGTGTGTCATCTTTTAGATAAAATGTCTTTCGCGCAAATCATTAGAATAAATTCTAGCAATAGCTTCTTTCTCGTCGAGTTTAGTTACATTTAGACATTTCTTAGCTTTAATACATGTTAAATCCAAGACAGCACGACATCATTCCAACATTCCTCACGATCCTTGTCTATGTCTCCCCAGGTCGGTGCCACATACGCTGGGCATACTTACTGGCAGTGATCGGCTGCCTCGACGGCATCGTGCTCTCAGCTCTCGCCTTCATCCTGGCGACGCGTCACGTGCGACTGCAGCCTGACAGCGGGTACCCGCCTCCTTCGCTTTATAAAGGTAAGGATATAGAAAACTGGGTTTGTGAACTGGTGTGGGTTTTCCGACAACTAGTCTTACCAAGGGGTATAGGGTTGTCCAGGTTACTGGTTCTCAGCTGCATTTGTTTGGCCTGGAAACCAACAACATACCTATATAGTTGGGAAAAGGCTAGGCAGATGATGATGTTGAGAAAAGACACAGCAACAAACTTTGCTGGTTAAAGCCGACGCCTGTCATAGCTGTGGCCGTGGGCTAGGTCAAATTAGTTTCCCGACCCTGGTAATGTATACAAAAGCCTCTAGAAAAAGCAAACGTAGGTTTTGGTCTATAAAAGACTAACACTTCCTCCCTCTATACGTGACGCCTGTTTCGACCGTAACCAAAACCAGAATCGGTGTGCTTTTGTTTGTAAAGCGTGTAGTTGTTTCTAAAAAGACGTAGGCAGTTGAGATACAACACCAAACCCGTCTTCCCTGTAAGGACAACATCTTCCAAGCTAACCCAACAACATAAACAAAGAAAAGCCTCCACACAGTACATAAACAAGAGCAGAACAATTAGAATTGCGCAAGCGACGCCATAATGCGTTTCCAGCCTGATTGCCGCGCACACAGCGACACGGTGTCAGCACTGTGTTTGTGTGTTACTGTGTTAGTAAAGAAGGATCACGGAGGAAGGAAAGGTAGCGGAGATGCCATAACGGAGAGAGTAGCGCGCCAAAATTCGGATGTGCGGAGACGTTACTATCTTTGCCCGTATACCTACGTTTTCTTTGGACACGACTTTTTTCTGTAATACCAATACCAATTCGTTGAAAGATATCTTAAATAACCTGAACGCGTCGTCAGATCACTCGTAACTGATCGTTTTTATCGTGTCCGCGGTATGTATTTGACCTAGAAGAAGGCGCCTGACCTACCTGCATTATGGCTTCTCTGCTCATCTCTTCTTCCTCCGTGGGAAGGATACACAGATACTAGATCTGTGTTTGTAAGGGTGGTTTGATGGAATACGCAGTGTGAGTTGTAATTAGTGACTAGATCTTGCAACCCTTCGGCTGAATTTGAATTGTAACTTAAGCTGCACTGATTCGAATTCTTAATTGAAAGCTAGCGTTTGCTCTATGGCTTTCGCGTTGTTCATATTGTATGTGGTTAGAACTTTCATAATAAAGTAGTAAAATTGACAATTCCTATTCTATCCTATTGACAATTCCCTCATCATTATCTACAACATCTGTGTCTATAGCGCAAAGGACATTGTTCAATTTTGGCCTAAGAACCGATGTGAATATAAATTATACTATAATTTTTATTTATTTTTATATTGTTTGAAACATATTTTAGTATTCCACGGACACTTCAAATAAAAAAATTCCAAATAAAAAGTAGGGTCACAATTATTGATGCCTTATAAAATGTTTCCGTCGGCCAGTGCTGCCAGTTTCGGAAGTTTTCGGGATTTCGGTAAATACGGATCGAATTGAGAACCTCCTTTCCGAAGTCGGTTATTAAAATTAGTTGCTAACACTTTATTCATTTAAATACCTAAACTGACTAGCTAGAAAAAAACTAGTATTTGTATAATGTTTTAAGATGGTTTTGAGCGAAATCGCGAATTTCTAGCTTGGCACTCGAGTAGGATTATAGTTTTCGTAATTGGCAACACTGGTGTACTTCAGTCAGTTTGCTAGAAGTCAGTTTGATAGCTTTGCGACTATCGTTTCTTTTGTGATTTTCTATGCGTTTCATGGTTTTATTCTAACAACTTTGGCTTGATTACGGACTCCGATTAGATTGCGTACTTGGTAGACTCGGCTTTGTGTGAAGAACTGGATTTTACTAGCATTTTCGGATATTGCTCTGTCTGTGATCGAATTTAGTTATATTATAATTACAACAATGGATGCAGAATATAGTATATTGTATAAATTGTGGATCTGCTGGAGGTTCTTTGGTATTAGAAAACGAAGATATACTTCGTTGCATACAACAATGGACCGTTCCCCGTATGGTAAGTGGTCTACGAAAGTGTTTTTCTAATTTTGATAAGAATGTTACTACCTACTTATGTTTTCATAAGCACACAATTTCTCGGTTTTCAAATCAATTGCCACAATTGCAAGTTACTTGATATTTACTAATGTTTTTTGTATTTATTATTACAGGTTGAAGCTCATGACCTTATATGTACGACGTGTTGGTCTCAAGCAGTCGAGCATAATAAGATGCAATGCACTGTTGGACGCAATTGTGTACTTTGTAAGAAGCTCCTACCATCAGGCATACTGTTGCAATTGTATCTTTGGGCGTAGAACAGTGGGCTGTTGTGCCCACATAATGACTATTATCTGGTATTTAAGCTGGGCGAGATACCAAAACTCAATTGAACCCCCTGCTCAGTTCTTAGATAATATATTATTGAGAAATATTGATGATTAAAAACCTTTAATTGAATATAAATATTGTTTTTATTGCACATCCTCGAAAACCTCTTTCATTGTTATTGGTAAACCTTACTTTAACTGTTAAATTATTTTGTGTGGTAATGACATTTTTAGTATGGTCTGTACCTTCTTGGTAATAGACCGCGGGTTCGATTCCCGCCTTATGGCATGTAGATAGCTAGGTAACTTACTAATATAAAAGTAGTATCAATCATTTAAATAAATAATTCTCTATCGTAATAATATCGATATTTTATGAATTGTGGTGAATGGAACTCTTCCATTTTGGATACGTTTTATCACAAATCCAAAGTGGATTCACTATATATTAAGAAACGTAACGTTGAAAGCAAAAGCGTTTAGGTAGTTGTTTTTCATAAAAATTCTAAGCATTTATGAAAACTAGTCACACGCCCCGTCTTCGCACGGTGGCAATATAAAACATTGGTGTTAACCTTCCTCTTGACCTACTCTATATATTAAAAAAAAAATAAAAAAAAATCGCACCCAAATCCATTGCGTAGTTTTAAAGATCTAAAGCATTCATAGGGACAGACAGAAAATGCAACTTTATAAAATGATCATTGTCAAAGAATTATCTTAAACTTGACTATTTACTATCTCTTTTCCTAGTATCTAGTAGAGTAGTCTTTTCCTAGATCTAGAAGAGAACATATAGAGCTGTACATAGTATTGTTGATATTTTGTATAGTGTAGTTTGATAACACTATACTCTGATATTTCACGCAAGCTTGGTTATTTTTTATTTATAACCTCAAAATATTAACTTTTTTCGTAATTATTTTAGTTTCCTGAAGTGTCCGTTCGTGAAAACTTATTTCATAGGATTCCATATAATTTTAAGAGTTTATAGAAGTCACTTTCCATTCAAACGGTTCTTAGGCAGAACATGTATGGAGCCGGAACAATGTCCTTTTTAAACAATACTTATTCATTTCATAATCTTGACTAACATCTTTATTAGGTTTGTTCATTTCACTTTCTCAAATCTGAGTGACAAGTTCCATGCTGAGTTTTGTGCCCAAAAAATTCTAGGAAGAATCTTATTCGAGACTGTCGGATTGCCTAACTTTACAGATTATATCAAGCTTTTAATAATTTGCAATTTATAACATTCATCAGGTTATCTAACTTTTAAGTTTCGAAAAAAGGCTCATGTTGATGAGTTATATCATAACAACCAACTGCTATAATATCACTTATAAAGCTTCGTACATTGGCTATTAAAAGTTATTACATTTCTTCAGAACATTTCCTTAATAAGAGACTGTATAACGATGTTTCTAACTACTTCCTTCTAATATAAAACTATACACATGTCAGGTTTTAAATATAAGCGAAGTCGTACAGAATATTTAGCACGAACACTTTATGTGTGTTAAGTAAATTATAGAAAGAATACGCGGTATTCATGAGATGAACTGAATATCAAAGAAAGGATGTCATTGGTGGAACATAATAATGGAACTTGAACTAAATATGATAGAAGACTGATTATCATAAATGTCACCAAGCAGAGCAACTAATCGAAAATACCAATTTACAAATCTCTATCGCTAATCAAATGGAGAACGAACACGTAGACCCTAATACAGATGTTAATAGGATAAAAAAAACAATGTTAATTAATATAAGTAGGAAGGGCAACAATTTATCAAAGCTACATCAGCTAATTGGATAAAACATGAATCAAATTAACTTAAACGTCATGCAACCATCACAGATGTGTAAGAACAATCAAACCAGGAAACAATAACAGTAGTTACAGGTACAACGTGCCCATAAAACATTGCGTGTTCATTTATAATGAGATCGCACGCACTCTGAGCGACATCATAAATGACATAAAAGATAGTGAAAGTGATGAATTTAGGAAGAACAATGGGAAAATCTGCTTAAACGACTAACATTTCATATGAAGTACCCGAATTGTGGGATTGTTCGTGTTTATTGAGAGAAAGTGTTGTGGGTTCAAGTTGTAAATTGAGATGTATCGATTTCGTTTATGTAAAGGGCGTATTTTCTTTCTGCCAACAATCAAAGCCGAAGCTGTCTAGCACATTGTAAGTCTTTTATTAGGCTTTCAAATACGATGGGTTATCATTTATGGTACTTCCTGCTGACAGTTAGAGGAAAAACATTATTTACTAAAAGCGGATAGCTCTATAGACTTCAAGGCCCAAGTTCATCGACAACATTAACTTCAGTTTTCTTATAAAGGCTTTTCACTGGGTGTTTTCATTTTGACGTTCTTGCAAAGTAAACAGTAGTTTTAAGAAAAGACGGTCGTTTTTGCTCACGGGGAACGTGTGCCTAGGGTAAAAGATCGACAGGCTGTCTGAAAGAGAACATGAATAAGAAGGGAGTGGATAGTATGACGCCTGACAGAGAGAAATGAAAAGAAGAGAATTATTGTGCCGACGCTAATTATACGGGGAAGAACGGGACGAAGAAGCACTTGGGCCCAGAGTATTTTACTCTTAACTTTCCAACCTATAAAATAAGAAATGAGTCTTTGTACAAGTGTTCATGAATCGTTAAACATACTTTACGCATACCGCAGAGTTTGTGTGTCGCATACGAGACGGCTGGAGCAATCTCATGAATATGCTAGCACCTCCCGACACAGTTACCTCGTGGTATACTGTAGGAACAGTACAGAATATCCATTACACACAATATGTGAAACCGATGATGTTTTTATTGAAGGCTACTTCAGTTTTATCCAAACTGTCCAGTCAAATCGTATATGTCTAGGCAATACTGAAAACTCTAAGGTTGAACTTACAAAATATTATAAATGCAACTGCACAGTTAGTACTGAAGGTCAAGCTGGCTTAAGGAAGCCAGCTCGTGGTTAACTAACACCTGGCTGAACGGATCGTGATGAGGATCGTAAAATTGGTGGATCCAGGCTATAATTTGCACAATTTGGCAGTTGTTACGGGTAGTCGGGAACCAGAGAGTCTGATAACAAGTCTTACTAAAGGGTATCGAGCGGGAGTAACTGAGTTGAAGGGGTCAGATAGGCAGTCGGTCTATGTAAATACTGGTACTCACTCAGTATCATGCATTCTGTAAGGCTTCAAGATTATACATTACGTTACTTACTGCTACGTGTTATTTACCTTATTATAATGAACCTTCTCGTCTCACTGTCGAGTGGAAGCGTGCAAGAGGACCTTGTAGGATCTCGTAAAGTCTTCGCGTAGCTTTTAGCTAAATGTTATTGTGCTGTAAGTAGGTCTTATCAGTACGTCGTGTGAGTTACATGAACCTTTATATACAGAAGCCATATGACGTTGTATTGTTACGTGGTTAAACTATGGACAGTTGAATAATATCCTGTAGGGAAGGGAATACCTACTGGAACAGAATGTGGTTAATTAAATACAGGGTCATTCTTTATTCAACTTATTTCTGGAAGGAGTTGATAAAAGGGCCTCATAGGCCCTGTGTTTGGGTGAAGTTCAGTAGTTTCCGAGATATTTGAAATTTTTGGTTATTTATGAACTTGAAACAAAATTCTACATGTATTTACAGATTTCTCAAAATGTGGTTATTAGCTAACTTTGCAGCATAAAGTCCGTATAATAAGTGTGGGACTACCAATATTATATTGTAAAACAGTTAGGATCGTGTTTTGTTAATTTGCATTATTTCATGGTCGACAACTTAAATGATACCTGGGATATAAATAGCAAATAATAATATGTGTAGACGTGGTTGGAGCATCGAAAACTTCATTTTACTTCATATTTATTTAAACAATACCATTTTAGTCCCCCATAATACACTTATAATTATTTATCAATTTCCGACTCGCTAATTTACCTGACCTTTACGAGTTTTTGTGACTGGTTAGTCACAAAAACTCGTAAACTTATCGTGACCAATCCATATTACCAAACCGGACAGACAAACACTTTCTTTTGTACCGTTCGCGTGTCATTTACTCAATCTGCATTGTCTTTGCTTACAGGTGAAGTGAACAACGGTTACGTGACCGACGCGACATCTGTCTCCGGGTCGCGGAAATCTCTTGCACTACAACCAGTACTAATTATGCACCCACACGCCACAATGGACATGGATACGTACTCACATTATTCTGGAAGAACTGCAAGATCAAAACACGGCATCTACGCCAACACTATGCATAATTATCAACTTTAATCAACTCATTTTGCCAACCCGAGCACTTTGGATTTGATACTTACTAAGAAGTACCGCTACTCGCCACTAGATGGCAGTGCTTTAAATTATTTCTGAAATACAAATAGATAAGTTTGTAATTGTAAGATAATTGTGTAGAAGTGTAAATATTTTTGATGGTTTTGTACTTAAATATATTTTTTATAGATTTTGTATTATATTTAAGTTTCCCGTCCGTTTATAAGAAAGATTCCTGCCTAAATTAAATAAAAGTGTGTAGTTTAAGTAGATGCCCTGTTGTGCCTCAAAATATCAACGACTCGACAACGACTTATGATAAAATGTGCCTTGTAGAAAGCGTAATGTACTGTTGTTATTAATTTGATAATTATATAAGTTTAGATAAATGGTTGTTTTACTTATTTACATTTCACCCTACCTATATTTTATTTTAGAGGAGACTGCAATGTACGGACTTTGTTTTTTATTATTAATTGATTAAACGACATTACCTATTCGCAAAATGAATTCTTTAATGTATACTACTAAAATAAAGAGAAATCATTTTTTGTTTGAACCCTAATGCCTATATCACACCTGCGCTGCGAAACAACAACTGCGAAACCGCTGCGTGAGTTTCGCTGTGCAACAGTACTTCACTTACGCGAAACTATAATAGCGAAACCTAAAACTAGAACAGTTGATTCCTATTTCGCTCATAAAAATTGTCGATTGCTACAGACGCGTCCGAGATACACGCGGAACCGCTCCAAAATGGCGGACAACGGGCGGAGATGTAGACGGCGCCTAAGCAAATGAGCGAAATCATGTTAGAAAGAGACAACGTCATAGTCACTTTTGTACGTTAGAGCAGGGAATTTTTCTATTGTTTCGCCGCCCAACAACTCACAACTTACAGCGAAACTATGGCGGTTTCGTTCGCCCTCTGGGTTTCGCAGCGGAGGTGTGCTACAGGCATAAAGGCTCCGAAATTATAGAACTGATTTGAAAATTCTTTCACTTTTGAGAAGCTGGACTATTCCCGAGTAACAGGCTGTATTTTGTCCGGGTACGGCAATAGGTACTTCCCACAGGTCGGGACCAAAGGGAAACAGCTGGTCTAATAACATACAGATCATAAATAAAAAGCCATCTTACTTTAAAAATCCTCATTTATTAAGTTGCCAAACAGTGGTGTGCGTAAACCCATGGTTTTCCATACAACTATGTGGTGACAGTTGGTACCTCGCGAGAAGTGTCATGGCGCCCCGTCTCCTGCTCGTCAGTCCGTGACGACCGGGATCGCCTATTAATACCTGAATAAAAAATAAGGGTGAGTAGGGTTGAGATATTAAGCTAAAGGTGTATTTTATCAATAGATGGCAAAAATATAATACACAAACTGTTACAAAGGTAAGTTAAAGTAATAAGCTTTCTGTTTTCTGTCCGACTATAATTGTCGCCAAAACTATTGAACCGATTTACATGAAGATACATCATCATCATCATCATCATCAGCCTATCGCAGTCCACTGCTGGACATAGGCCTCTCCAAGTGCACGCCACTGAGATCGATTTTCAGCTTCTCGCATCCAGCTCCAAAACATTTACATGAAGATACATAAATGGTCTAAAAGAGCATAAAGTACTTTGTAATACATATACTGAAGGTTTGTTTTGGCCTGAGAAAAGCATGCCTATGTAGGCATATTTTTTATCTGGATGCGGCCAGGGGCCCGATTCTCCTAAGTTAATAATGTCAAAATCGAATAGAAATCGAATCGCAATATGATCGCAATAGCAGTTTTAACCATATCGGGCATTCTGCTACTAATAAAAGACCAATCGTATTCGATTGACATTTGATTGGTTTGCGATTGGTCTGCTATTTTGGTGATTTTGGTCTACACGGTAGTTTGCTCTACAATCATATTGCAATCGTAAATCATTTGCAGACAAAATGATTCATTATTGAATGACAGAAAAGGATAAAAATGTTTATTTCAAAGAAAAAATAGCGGAATACGCTTCAATCGTAATCGAGTCGGGATTGGATCTCAGTCGAATCGAGTCGAACGTGAATCGTATGCCGCTTAAGTAAAATTAGGAGAATCGGGCCCCAGTACCTAGTTCATTTGGTAACCGGATGAAACCGCAGGAAACAACTACTATGAAATACCTTAAGTATTTGTTTACACTATTTATTTAATATTCGGTAATAACTACATTAAGTCATGATCCAGAAATATGAACCTGACCTCAATTAAATTAAATAATGACGATTATAAGCGACAAAGTTTGTAAAAAAATATTTTGAACACAAACCATCTAACTGACTACTGAAGCATTAACCTAATGTACATCAGATCAAAAAAACACTAATTATTAAATTAAAATCAAAACGATTAGAAGGTGAAAAGTCAACTTGTAAGATAACAACAATACGTTTGTCATCAAAATAAATAACAACAGAGTAGACAGACAATTAAATACGATTATATTTATATATATATTATATTCTATATGTATTATGTTTATATATTGTGTAGCTCTACTACATACATATGTTTAGTTTATTGTTATTTAATATTTGTTTAGTATTTCATATTTGTTGTGCACATATAATTGACCCTACCTCTATCGAATATCTCTATCGCTTTAAGGTTGGCTGTAAGAGAACCCAATTCTGGGTTAAGCTCGCCGTTGTACATAATTGTCTGTATCTCGTATGTATTTACTGTTTAGTGTGCAATAAAGAATAAGTAAGACATTAATAAGTAGGTTAGATACAAGGAGTAGAAGTCACGATGAGAAAGCAGAAATGATAAAAACAAAAGGAAAAACAATTCGTCTCTAATTATTTATGGAAAGTAACAAGCATGTTGATTTAACTAGTATTTTGAAGTAAGTAGGTACTTGTAATACAAAATAATCTTTTATGGATTTGCTGATCAAAAAATAAATGATGCTGTCCATTGTTATCGTTTAAAGAATTCTGTCACTGATCAATAAAGCTCTTATGGTTTCAAGGTCTTAAGTAAGAAATATTTGACAAAAAAAACTTATATAAAAATACAAAACTTACTGTTTTGCCATCAGCTGTGAGCCTATGTAGCCATTCAAACAATATATTGGCGAATTCTTCATCGTAAAACATGTCCCCTATAAGAATTGTATCAAATTCTGTACAAGGGTCACCGACCAAGTTTTCAGTATTCGTCTCAAGTGTGACGTCATTCAATTCAGCATTCATTTCAGTAGCAGTAACGGCATCTGTGAACGTGAACAGAAATTTTGGCAGTTGTTACAAGCGGGGATGTAGCTCAGTGGTAGAGCGTTCGCTTTGCATGTGAAAGGCCCCGGGTTCGATCCCCGGCATCTCCAAGCTTTTTTTGACATCTTTTTCAATTAGTATTGAAACTATCATGAACAATTATTGTGTATAATATTTTATGTTGAATGATAGTAAGAATTAGCTGTCTTCTTTCTTGTCCGTAAACTAGTTAACTAGTTAAGTATTGCACTTAAGTGCAATACAAGTTACTTGCTAACTGTGTAAATTCTCTTATTAAAATTATTTTATAAACAAATAACTTACAATCGTCAATATCATTGGCCACTATTCTTTTGGCCTTCATTTTAGCAGCAGCTATGCTTCCCGCCCCGCATCCACAGCCGACATCCAGGACTTTTCTATTCTTGACTAGATCACCATTATCTAGGATATACCTGAAAATAATAAGACAAAACACGTTTTAAACATGAAAATCCCGAACTGCGACATAAATATTAATTAATTAAGTACATTTTCTATAAAAACATTGAAAAAGTTTTATTATTTTATTTGAAGACAGCGACATCTATTGAAACATCGGGGAACTCATTACATAACAATGTTTCTAACTCGTCTTAGTAGGATTTTGTAGTAACAAAAAACTAGATGGCGCTAGTGACTCAAATAGCATTTCTACTAGCTAGACTGGGTTCATCACCAACTTTCTGAATCATCAGTAAAACTTCGCACA
This sequence comes from Helicoverpa zea, assembly GCF_022581195.2. Lineage (NCBI taxonomy): Eukaryota > Metazoa > Arthropoda > Insecta > Lepidoptera > Noctuidae > Helicoverpa > Helicoverpa zea. The sequence continues at coordinate 1,867,633 of NC_061475.1, forward strand.
TAAATCAAAATTTGTAATAATTTGGGTTATATACTACAATCTGTTAATAGAGAACTCAATTTGATAGTTCGCGGAAGCAGTTTTACAAGTTTTTGGCAATTATCGACTTCACAGTTCGCTTATAATATGCTCTAGTTCTTCGAATCAGAACAGTCGACGTTTGGAAACTTCACAATACTTGGAATGAGAAACAAGCAATGTTTCACGGTTATTGGGAAATTCTAACAACCTTTCTACTGATACAGAAATGATTTTAAAGGTTTTTCCGCAAAATTTAATGCTTGGTTAATCAAAAGGTGGGTTTTTAATTCAAAGCGTACCTATGTAGCTTTTTTGAAGAGTTCCAGATGAATTGAATTGGAATTCATGTTTACTTATATAGCTAAATTAGTTTGTTTCACAAAAGTATCAATTTATATAAGTACTTACTTAAGTTTGGATCTGTATGCCACTCTTGTAGTACCTACCTATGTAAAGTATGCAAATTAAAACAACATCCTACTTATTAAAAAATGTATGTTACTACGAATCAAACTTTGTTCGTTTATTATTCGGAAATTTCGAAAACAGCATTTCCCTGAATTAATAATTATCCAAAATCCCATCCCAACCGATTCGCGAACCTCGCTCCATTTCTCATAACATCCATAACTACGATGAACAAGGGAGGGGCATCGAATTCTGCTGAAATCACAGCCACAATTTAAGGTCTAACAGCTTAAATTCCCTGAAAGCGTGGGCCGACCATCAAGCATAATTATCTCTGGAACATTTCCAAGTTAGAACTATCGCTATTCCTAGAAACAGTCCAGTATTTTCTAGACTTCAGGCCGCAGACTAATCTCGTTATGCTGAGAACTTTTTCTAGGAGAAAGGGTGGTGAACCCACCCCTTAAAGGGGTGTTTCTGAGAAAGCAGATATGCTGGCAATAATAACGCGCATTTGCTAGTAATTTCGCGATGTTTTTGTTTGGAGTTCTTATTGTTTCTGTGAATCTGGATGTAAATATTTGCCGCAATTTGGTTTTGTGACATTTATCGTTTTGTTTTGGGGAGTAAGGATTTGATAGCTTGCGTATTTGTTAGCTTAATACGTAGTTGCGACGTAAGTTCAATGGCAAACATATGCATTAATGACATAAATATTTAATAATCCACAGTAAATTTAATGTTTACGCATGTGCTCGTAGAATCCCCCTACAGTATTATTTAGATGCTTATTTGATTGATCCTGTAGTATTAGCAGTTTTATTTCATGAGCGATTTTTGTGAAAAAAAAATTGTTTCCTTTTTGGAAAGCTACACTCTTCCCGAGACAGAAGTTCCCACAGGACGCGGGCGAAACCGTAGGAAAACAGCTAGTTAAGCAGTTACCTATCATTTGCCTTTTGCAAAGCTTTACATGATTAACTACGTTTTACTTATGTAGTGACTATTAAGTAATCCGTGATTTTACGCTGAACCCTCCCAGTTTGCCGTAACCTAGCAACAGCCTCAAGTTCACAACGACCCCAGCCTTCGTACCCGTCTGTAGGGGGTCAAGGTCGGGACGGGGCGTGACCCCCAGTCCACTGACTCAGCAAGAAGGTTGACTCATCTGTGTGAACTCTATGCGTTTGTTGTGGTAACAGCGGTAGGCAGGAATGTGAGTTGGTATGAATCAGCTGTTAGGTAGTTGTCGCGTTACTTGTGTAATTATGTGATAAGCAGGCGTAGGTAAAGGATTGGAAGCAAGTGCTTGAATTTATTTGAATATTTCGTTTTTGATTGGTTTTTGGAGATGTAACTTAAACGAAATTGAAATTATAATGTCAATCTACCATTAGCTAGCTAGCGTCATTAACTTAATTTACACAGGAAAATGTGAACAGTGGGCGTGTTTAATTTTCTGCCTTTCAATTGTAACTTTATGTTCTAAACTACTGAATTTCAGCTTATTGTTATTTTTATCTTTTGAATTAAATTTGGCTATTAATCAAGCATTATATTAGGTATTCAATTAAAATGGTGCTCAAGAGCTTAACTATATACTTATCGTCTACCTATTATTTTGTCTATCACCATGACCCATTGGAAAGCAAGTTGCTATGACCACTATCACATTAAACACGGAAATTAACCTTAACGAACGATTACAATTCGCACTTCGATCGATAAAGAAGTAAATAAATTGTTAATTAAGTACTTATACTGATTAAATGTAGACTTTGATCGTAATTATCAGTTGCTAGAGTGACCTAGAGGAATATCAAAACATGGGAGAGATAAAGAGAAAATTTTCTCTTGCTTTGTAAATGAACCCTAGATTGCTGTAACTGCGACTGCTCTAACAGTAATTATTAAATAATACCAATTGACTGATTTCAATGGAACTTCGTGTTGAGATAGGTGGAAATCAGGACAGTTATAATAGACTAACGGCATATTATCCGGATGCACAAAATAGTCTACTTTAAAGGGGTAAAAACAATAGCGAAGTTTTTTTTTTTGTAAACATTTACTTCTAGCGAACTAGTTGTGTATGTGTCCGATAACGAATAAAAACAATTTTAATAATAGATACCTAATTTAGTATAAGTTAAGTTATACCTATATTTCTACACGTGCTTAGCTAGGCAGGCTTTGAAGTACAAGATATTATGATTATAATCAGCTTTACGTGAAATTGGTGAGGCGCCAAGATTAGATTAAATTATGTATCAGGGATATTAAAGGACAATGGGCACTTTGTATGGGATTTGGTACCCGCTCCAACAGTAACGTATGATATATCATTAGAAAGGTATTTACGTGAAGAATAATAAAAACTATGGGGCTTGCCTCAATTAGCTGTCCGATCCGAGTGACGATAAAAATTGAATCGACATAGCAACAAGTATATCATCCATATATGCAAAATCATTAAGAGGCATATGTCGTCAGTGTAATAATTTTAAACTAAGTTAATATACATCTTACATTGTTTGAGATACACTCTATTATAATCTAAAGATTGTAATAGTCTATGGAGTCTTACTACGGAAACACAATCGTCATCTGATTTGACGAAAGTTCAAAACATTTCTATTCATCTTTTTTTAAGAAGAAATTCATCATTTTCTCAGCACCTCTTGAGGAGCAAGATTGAGTCGTAATATGTACTATGTAAACATCGTCTTCTGACTTTTCAACTTTAATTGATTGTAGATACTGAAAGACTTTCATCAAATACATAAGCTAGTTCTGCGTGAACTGCAAAGGTTTTGCACAGTCTTTATTTAAAGCAGTGGGCAGGCAAACATTCTAAGAAGGCCAAATTCCTGTTTTTTTGTTACTTTACCAGTTTTTATTCAATACAGTTGGATTTAAGAACTACATCTACTTTGACGATTTATGAACATTACACATTCTATTAGTCGATGCCACGCGAAATGGACAAGGATTTGGGACTAATCGTCATAGTAAACATTTTTTGCCTTGCCAAGACCTACGCAATGGTACTAAAATCAACACTGTTGGACAGGGTACCAAAACGCCCATCGTCCTTTGTTGATTGATATATATTATTTACGATAATATAATTACTATGCTAGTACATATCTTGGATCTTTTTCCTCCAAATGGGTAAAATTTAACCTTTGAAAGTAAATAATAAAAAAACATAAGCAAAAATGATTTTACAAAGTTTTACTTTCCCATTTTATCATATTCATCAAAAAGTATCAAATTGAAAGTTATTCAGTCAGTCATATTTACTTCGCAGAGTTCAAACTGTCCAAAGTCATGACCATTTAAAAAACACAGGATTAAATAATATTTTTTTTGTATTATATCATTGCCAGGATATAAAAGTCATCAAACTTTAAAATCCAGCATTAACCTTAATTACAGACTAGATAAAAATATCACTTCTATCTATCTATAATATTGAATTGTTGCGAGTATTATCTTATCAAATTAAATAGGTATCTATTCCATGTATTTCTTGGTAGAGTAAGTATGGTAGCACGCGGTAGTCACATGGTCTTGTTCATTTGTTCTATTGTCAGACTGAGGAAGAAGTGATAATACTCTTGACTAAAATAGTTTTAGGAATAACAGTTAGTGAAATAAATGAATGTTCCGTAAAGTAAAGCTTCAAAAAATATTGTGATAAGTAGGTATTAAGTATTCATCGATATTTTCCAAATGGGTAGTATTTAAACGCAAATCAAAAAATATCCTTTTTCTATGCAGTAAAATTCCGAATTCCCATCAAAATTACTGATTGCACAGCAAAATATTCAACTCAAAATATCACTAAACACACTACAATTTATTTTCGCAGCGTACAGCGATTTTTCCTAAAGCAAAAGCTTTTTCATCAATGCACAGCTAACAATCTTAATGCACATTATACATGTTAACTTTTTTCCTTTTAAATATAGCTTCTATTTTTATATTATTTACAGCAGTTTTTCTGAATAAAACAGCATTTTATTAGTCACAGTCATCTTATTATTTATTAATTACCACATAATGAGATCAGCAAAAAAATATAAAATTAAATGCAAAATTGTAATTTATTGAAATCTTAATAAGAGTCCACGCTTCCTTTTTTGCCCAATAGGCTCATTTTTAGCTTCTGCAGTTGGCGCCACGTACTTGAGTCGGATCGCAAGTCCGATGATATGCTTGCACATTCTTAAAAAAAATGGGGCGGGTACATTTTTAGTCATTGTCAGTACTTCCTTTTGGCATACATTTCATATAAGTAGTCATTAAAAGGCAGAACTATCATATTTCAGAATGTTTATAGACAGAATCATATTTTGGCATATTTTTGGATTTTTTATTTTCCTGTAAGAAGCACGCAAACAAGCCTGAAGCATGCAAGCAGGCATGCAGCATGTAAGCAGGCATGCAACATGGAAGTAAGCATGCAACAAGCATGGCTTCTGTCACGGCTCCGGCGCTTCGTGGCTCCGGCGGTCCCATGCGAGCTTATCGTCGCAGATGGTTTTCACGCTCACCACCGCAGCTTCGGCTTACTGGCCAGCAGAGCCGGCCAGCCTCAACCGCGTCGGCGAGCGTTAAAACTACCTGCGCTTCAGCTCGCAGGCCGCCTCGCCCCTCCGCGCCTCCGCGGTTTTGAATTGCACTCTAGGGGTAGGGCAAATAAGACTACGTGGAGTCGGTTTTGCAGCGATTCGTTTTCGTTGCTAGCTTCAATTTTTAAAACAATGTTTTTTAATTGAAGGTTATAAATGGCAATGTGCTAAATAAATTGAATCTAAATAAAATTCTACCATCTTCATAGTACGCTGCATGAGATTTCAGTTAATTTGTTCTGCTTTTAGAAATAATGCAATGTGACAGGATTTTTTTGTTATAATAATCATTAAATTTGCCGAGCATGGCTTCTTGAAAATTAAGACTAATATGATGAACAGGTTTTGTTGTACTTACTGGTTAATATGCGACTGGGATAGTTATTTTGCTATGAAATATGGAAAATTTGCTGTGCAGTCAGTATTTAATGCTTGTATGTAGTATTTTTGTACAAGAATAAATTTAACTGTATTGCATTATAAGGAAAAAAGTAATGTCATATCCTTACTAATATTATAAATCGGAAAGTGAGTTTGTTTGTTTGTTTGTTTGTTTGTTCCGCTTTCACGCCGTAACTACTGAACCGATTGCTTTGAAATTTTGCAGACGTAAAGTCAGAAGTCCGGATTAAATAATAGGGTACTTTTTATCCCGAAAAAATAGATATTCCCGAGGGAAAACAAAAATATTGTTTGCTTGATGGATGGATTGTAGATGGCGCTGTGTGTCGTTTAAAACAAGGTAATATATTGCAAACGAATATAAACATGTAAATTTAGAAGCTTAATGATACGATAATGAATCCCCGAAAATGAGGAATTCCCGAGGGATGATGTACAATTTGTTTAATCGTCTAAACTGTTTTTTTTTACATCTACTTATATATTGCAAACGAATATGAACATATAAATTTAGAAGCTAAATGATACGATAATGAATCCTCGAAAATGAGGAATTCCCGAGGGATGACGTACGATTTGTTTTATCGTCTTAACTGTTTTTTTTACATCTACTTATCCTGAATTAACTATAATTCAACGAATTACTAATTGGTATAAGTATTAGTTAAGTTATTTCGTTCTTGAGGTATGCGATAGATGGCGCTGGGTGTTTTTAAAACGTGGTAACGATGTGTTTTTAAAATACATAAGAAGTGGAATGATAGCTTTTTAAAACGTGGTGACGTTGTTTTTTTTAAGATACGTAAGAAGTGCAATGATATCTCGCGCTTTAACCTGTAGCTCATTGTTCAATCGCGAGCTTCCCGATAGCTCGATAGATGGCGTTGTGCTTTTCTGTATCGTGGTGTTAAGGTTCGCCGCGAATTAGTCTGTTTTGAAATCAGTGGGGCCCAGTAGCGCCAGGGCCAGCCGCGGCTGCGGGTTGTTCGAAAGAGGTACCGCGGCCCTGGTATATAAAAGGCCTAGGACGGAACACGACGATTTTAGTCAGTAAGAGTCTGACACTCCCTCACCGCTGCTAACCCACAGCGGGAGGGGTGAACCGAATTCCACGCGGGCGAAGCCGCGGGCGGAAAGCTAGTTGATGTATAATTTCGAATTATCTGCAGTTTGAGTTTTGTTAAACATTTAGTTTATTTGTAGTGGAGTAAGTTATTTGATGTAAAAAAGAATATAAATGATGAGTATTTATTGATAGGCGATTATTTATTTGATATGCAATTTATAATATCCCTTTCCAAATTGCGTTTCCTTTACAATTAAGTTTTAAGTCTAGAGAAAAGAAAGATGGAAAGTTCTGTCATTCTTTAAAACTTTATTTTGCGTACAATTACAAAATACAGTAGTTGTACTATATTTTGAGCCTGAAAATGAAAATCTACAATCCCAAATTGTCACACTAAAATTACCAAAATCATTCATCAGTGACTGTATAGGTACCTCGTTACGTAATAAGAATTATAGGAAATCCCTACTAGGTACATTTTAGTCCATTTTACCGTGCTGTACCGACCAAATACCACTTGAAAATCGATAGTATTTCTCGTTATCTATAATCTAAGTACATTTTTGTGTCAAACGTGCACTTTATCAAAACAAAATAAGTACCTTTTTACTCAGGTAGGTACGTACAAAAGTGACTCATAAACAATGCTGAAAAATTCTTTAACAATGACTCATAGTGCTCTATCCTTGTCTATTTATTAAGAAAAGTATGGCTATCCCGCCTTATTCCCGCAGGTTAAGCACGCTATCTCGCTCAGAGTAGTATTTCTGTCTCTTTTGCTCTTGTAATGCGGTTTGATTTGAATGATCTTTCTTTCTTTGTACCTTATCTGTAGTGAAGGAATTTTTAATTGTTTTGTATTGTTTAAAATGGTTGGAATTTTGGACTGGCTAACCTTAATAATAATTGTCTATCGGCGGTTTTCTATAATAAATCTGTCAGTAAATTTGCGATTAGAGATTGAATTTTCACATCAGCCCCACATAAATTGCTTAAAAGCCCTTTTACTGCTCTTACCGGGATAAAATGAATGATAAAATATTACTCGAGAAGAGTGTAGCTTTCTAACAGTGAAAGGTTTTTTCAAATCGGTTCAGAGGTGTCGGAGCCTTTAGGATACAAAAAAAAACAAATGTTTTCTCTCTACATATTTTATAAGTATAGATGTCAAACAAACAAAAAAAGTCGTGGTGGCCTAGTGGGTAAAGGACCAACCTCTCAAGTATGAGGTCGTGGGTTCGATCCCAGGTCAGGCAAGTACCAATGCAACTTTTCTAAGTTTGTATGTACTTTCTAAGGGTCGGTTCATACCTGACGGAAAATGCGTCGAGCGTATCGTAAATGTATGATTGACGTACTAACGCATCATCGGTTAGGTGTGAATGATTGAATGTTTTATCGTATATTTGTCTGTTTTGGCGTTACGCGACCGAAAATACGCGACGTATGTTCCGTCAGATATGAACCTACCCTAAGTATATCTTAGACACCATGGACTGTGTTTCGGATGGCACGTTAAACTGTAGGTCCCGGCTGTCATTGAACATCCTTGGCAGTCGTTACGGGTAGTCAGAAGCCAGTAAGTCTGACACCAGTCTAACCTAGGGGTATTGGGTTGCCCGGGTAACTGGGTTGAGGAGGTCAGATAGGCAGTCGCTTCTTGTATAGCACTGGTACTCAGCTGAATCCGGATAGACTGGAAGCCGACCCCAACATGATTGGGAAAAAGGCTCGGAGGATGATGATGTCAAACAATCTCTTATCTCGGTATCTAAGATCGGTTATAGAAATCGGCAGTTAATAGTCTATTGTTTAGAATTCACAATGGTTGCATTTACAAACTTAGGTGAGTTTATGGACAGCCCATATTTTTACTGTTTGTTTCGGAGAATTGTATTTCCTGATACATATAATATTAATAATATTAAATATTATTATGTAACGACATTTACTTTATCACCTGCAAGTGTAAATGACAGGTAATTTATGTTTAATTTGTAAGTTCTAATTAATAATTGTTATTTTGACATAGTTAATCTGTCATTAACTACGATGAAACCTAATTAAGTAAATATTTGAATGTTTTTTACTAAAATATTTAACACATTATTTCACGTGTACTTAACACATCATTTTTATGTTCCTAATTAAATTACATAAAGGTATAGTTATCGGCACGGATATTGAGCGATCCCCACTCTTCCGCCGAGAGCTCAATATCCGTGCGGGTAACTATACTTACTTTAAAAGGTATTTAACTACTTACTATTACAATGCTATTTCTTTCTACGAATAATTCATAATAAAATAATTGTAGAAATATTATCACTATCTGCACTATGAATGGATCAGGAAAACCCTTTGCGTGAATCATCGCTTACAAAAATATTGTACCTAATTTAACCTTTATCACTATGGGTATAAGGTTGTGGTTTGCATGGCAATTTTTTTCACAACGACTTTATGACAGAACGTGTTTAACAAAAGTGATCTTAATTTTATTAGTGTTAAGGTTGAATTTTGAGTGCATGATTTGACGTTTCATTCAGGGCATTCCTTCAATGGTCACGCGCATACAATTTGTCGGCTTTTGTCGTTGATAACGTCAATACTATATTATTATTACAAATATTTTGAGTTATTGAGATGTTTTCAAAGAAAATCCGCTTGGTTTTTCTGTTGCAGGTGGAAAATATGTTGTATTTTACGATTTTCCCAATCACGTGAATAGTTTTCCAAATACAATATAGAAATTATTTATACAAAAACTTCCTTCTTCTTCTTATATGAAAGTTCCGGTTTACTCAATGTGGTATCAAAAATAATCTCCTGGGTAACTTGGAAAAACCACAGACTATAGCCCCGCAGGGCATCTGAGGCGGATGACGGGGAGTAGCGACCCCGCGGGGCTATATATCCGAGTGCTCCAGGGAGAGTATACTGTCCCCCACCTCCGGCTTGCCGGAGTGAAGCATGACGGGGGATAGGTCTCCCGCCTCTTGGCTTGCCTTCATCGGCCGGTCAGAGTGGAGTCGCTAGAGCAAGGTTAGTCCTGCTCGGAGGGTAGGTGCCTCGTGGTAAGTGGCGAGTGGGCCGGTGATGCTGGACCCACAGGGAGCGCGTGATCTGCGTTTAAAGTCCGTCGAGGTATCCTCACCCTTCTCAGCCGCTCATGTCCCTGTTGCCCTCTTGTTGCTTTTCAGTGACTGATTCCCGGGGGCCCAGTAAGTGAGTTGGCGAGTCTCCACCTGCCATTTTAACATGTATTTAATACATTGTCATCGGCAGGTGCCATAGTTCCCGTAGTTTCCCCATTCCTAGTCCATTAGCATCCCATCACAATAGCCTAAGTAGTTTTCATCCATAGTTAGCAATAGTTTAGCACAGAACCGGGGATTGTCCTTGGGTACATTTCTATAGTGTATACAGGGATAATCGTCGGTTTTGTGTTACCATTTCATTAAAGTTGTCTCAAAAGGGCTTCAGCGTGTTGGCTTCGGCCCCACGTTAGCCTTCCAAAAATCCGGGACTCTGTAGTCCCGTGGTCGGTTAGAGACATACAAATAATAATAATAAATAATAAATCTTTTATTTGCTTTAAACATGGTATTTTTGGTGTTACATATTATATATAAAGGAGCAAGCATGTTTAGCTATAGGTACAATAGCATGCAAAAATTTCAAACTTAAAACTAACATCTTAATATCATATTAACATTAACCTATCTGAGATCAAAATTTCTGTCAAGAAATTCACTTACACTATAAAAGCTACATTTGACTAGCCATTCGTGTAGTTTTGCCTTCAAAGCTCTTACATGTAATAATTTAAGATTTCTGGGAATTTTATTGTAAATACGTACACACATTGCAAGGCAGTTTTTGTTATACTTTGTCAGTCTAGGTAGGTCATCAAGTACTAGCGTGTATGGATCACGTCTGCTTCGCTGTAATACTTCATTTGCTGACTTAAACAATTTTTTGTTTTTTGCTACAAACATACAAGTTTCATAAATATAAAGTGATGGTAGTGGTAACAAACCAAGCTTTTTAAATACTGGTCGACATGAATCGTCAGGTTGCATACCCCAAATCGATCTTATGCACTTTTTTTGTGCAATAAATGCACGGTTCATGTCGGTGCTATTACCCCACATGATAAGCCCATAGCGCAGCAACGATTCAACGTAGGCATGATAAGACATGATTGCCGTTTTGAGGTTTGTTACTCTTTTCACTATTTTTAAAGCATATACAAATTTATTGATTTTGCTACTGAGATTATCAACGTGATCTTTCCAATTTATATTTTTATCTATTATAACGCCTAAGAACCGAGTATGTGTAACTTCTTTGATAGTAGGAATGTTGAGATAGATGTTATTTTTGTAATTGTTAGTTTGGTTAAATTGAATGAAGACGGATTTTTCTAAGTTTATTTTCAAACAGTTTATATTTAGCCACGAGAGTAATGAGTCTATTGTATTATTTATTTCAGCCTCGTGGTCTTTAACAGTATGACATGTTTTGTTGGACGTTACTATGATGGAAATATCATCAGCAAATAATATGCACTTATGTATGGTTATTTTAATGATATCGTTTATATAAATTAAGAATAATACAGGGCCAAGCACACTTCCTTGTGGAACGCCATATTTGTTTAAATTATATTTTGAATAGTATGATGCCATGTCTTTATTTTTATTAATTTTGTTAATAACGACGCTTTGTTGCCTATCACTTAGATATGACGATATCCACTCATGCGCAGGACCTCTAACTCCGAAAGAATCTAATTTTTTTAATAGTAATTCGTGTGAGACTAGATCAAAAGCTTTTGATAAATCGAAGAAAAGGCCAGTAGTGAGGTAATTATTATTAACATTAGAGAGTATGGTTTTCATAAGTGTAAATATAGCTAAGGATGTAGACTTGTTTTTTTGAAATCCGAACTGTTCTTCAGCAATAATTTTAAATTTACTGCAATAATCGATTAATCTCTTATGCATACACTTTTCAAACACTTTCGATAAGATGGGTATAAGAGTTATTGGGCGATAATTATTGACATCAAATTTGTCCCCTTTTTTAAATATTGGTTTTACTATGGAGAGTTTTAATCTGTCGGGGAATATGCCCATTGAAAACGACATATTGATTAGGTACGTTAAGATTTCACATAATTCATCACAGCAAGCTTTTATGATTTTTGTGTTAATTTCATCGTAACCCTCTGATTGGGTATTGCTTAAGGACATTATTTCCTGCCGCACTTCACTGGGTAACATGGGTTTTAGAAACATCGAGTTTGGATATTTGCTTGCACTAAGATGTTGGTTGTTCGTCTTTGCTTTGATCTGTGGTAAGTTGGTGTAATGATCGTTAAATACAGAGGCTATTTTAATTGGGTCTTTAATGTCTTTACCATTTGACTTTATTGTTTCTATGGTGTTTTTAGAGGGTAATTTATTTATTTCGCTTTTAATAACTGACCAAGTTGCTAAGCATTTGTTATCGTGATTGTTAATATATTTTATATTTATATTCTTTTTTGATAAGCTAATACACTTTTTTAATAAATCAGAGTAACAATTATATTTATTTCTATTGCTTGTATTTTTGTTTTTATAATATAGATAACGTAGCTTGCGTTTAGTTTTACAACTTTGTTTTAATCCTCTGCTGATCCACTTTTGTTTTTTATTATTGTTATTTACCTTAAGTCTTGTTTTTGGAAAGCAGAGGTTATATAGCAGGCAAAGCCAATCATGGAACTCATTAAATGCGGAATTTAAATCATTATTTAGGTAAACATTGGACCATGACAGGTTCTGCAAGTGAACCTTAAATTTACGAATGTAATCTAAATTAAAGTCTCTTTTGTAAATATCATTATCATTTACTTAAACAAATATACTCAGGATAAAACAAATTACATAAATTCTCTTATTCTAAAATAACTGAATTCCATACATATTTGTGCATTTAACACAGTTTTAGGGTAATTAATACCAAAAAGGTAGAAAAGCCATCGATGGGGAAAATAATTTTTTAGTGCTTAAACGTTTACTTTCCGATAAAATATTATCAAATCGATTAACATTTGCTTTACTAGGAACTAAATAATAGGCTGTTTGATATAGTGAAGTTATAATGACTCATTCTGAAAGCAAGATAACAAATAAAAGGTCACGCTGAAATTCTCGTAATGTGAACCAAATTATAGGTTAACTGTTAACCTGAATTTACTGGTAAATTGTAGTATTACAGTCATACATAACATAAAAGTGTGAGCAGTACATAAATTAGCATTTTAGGCCTACGAAAAACCGTTTCACTTGAAAATCCTTTTTTTTCAGTGCAGTTTTTTAAGTAGGTACCTAACACTTAATTAAAGAGGGGCAACAACTTCTTTACAAGAAGCCTCTTTGCAAAGATTATAACTGGCCACTCAGTTTCAATTCATTGGATGCCATTCGGTATTTTGTTTTTTTTTTTTGTTTTTATATATGGCTTTGACAGTTGTATTGATGGAAATAGGAAGGAAGGAATATGTTTAGTTTTTTCACTGAAACCTTTTTTATCGCTTAAACTATGCTAACTTTTATATAATTAATAAATATTTACACATTATCAAAGCTTAGTAAGAATTGAATGAAGCTATCAACAAATATTTGCTATTTTTATATCAGTGTGCTAAATTAGTAGGTCTTCCCCGCATTTTATTTATCTACTTTTTAGTAGGTATACAAGTGTACATTATATTCCCCGTTTCGTTTTTAATAAATATTGTCGGGACTTTATCATGACGTTCCTTATAATGCAAGGGTTAGAAATAAAATAATTAAATAGGGACTTTTGTAAAAGTAGGAATCATCCTTTGTCTTGCTTTGGTTTGCTCTAAAATCACAAAACCTAAGACTTCTGACATTACTTCGATACATGTATTAGTTTTTTACTATCTATTTTTTATATCTATAAACGTAATTAGTTATATAGTACATGTATTTAATAATGAACAGGTACTTTTTGGTGAAACTTTCACATTAACGTTAAGATAATTTGGTAGTAAAAATAATCTGCTGGATAATTTAACTAGGAAAACCACAAGCTATTATCATTTACACAAATATGCAAAGGGTATTGGTACCAATTACTTACATATAATCTCGCATTCCAAAATAACTGAATTCCATTCCCATACCTATCTGTTCATTTAACTCAGTTTCAGGGTAATTAATACCAAAAAGGTAGAAAAGCCATCGATGGGGTCCAGTTTATTTTTGTCCAAGGCCACACCTACAACCAGTTACACTTACATTCCATATTTTCCCCATTATTTTATTATGCACTTATATATTTCCATATTGCAGTTTATTCAACTTGCGTAAATCCCCCGTCAGTGTGCCCAGCGCAAGGTAAACTCCCTCGTACTAAGTGTTGCCATATAAATAAATTATATTATGTTTACACTCGGGCTCTTGCTTGCACTTATCGCGTTTTCCTGTGAACTGTAAAATTTACTATCTATCTGGTAAATGAGGATAATTGTTCGATTTTTAGCATGATTTTGATGTGTACATCACGATACAAGTAAAGTAGCCAATAAGTATTTTATTTTGGCTCAGTTTTTCTTTAAGATAGATACCTGTTTCCCCGCGGATTTACCCGCATCGCAAGAGATGACAAAATAAAACCTATGTTACTCGGGGACAGATTAGCTTCCAAACAGGGAAAGAATTTATCAGTTCAATAGTTTCGGAACCTTTAGGTTATAAACAAAAAATGGTTTCCTCTTCAGTAAGAGACATGGATGGTAAGAAAAACAGTTTTTTTTGTGTACTTAGATTTTCTTTTATTTACTCGCATCAGTATGGTGATGATGACGATATTAATTTATTTATTTACAAACACATAAGCACCGATCACATGTTTCCTGCCAGCCAGCATCCTGTGTCCTCGCAAAGCGCTACAACGCGCGGGGGTTTCCATACAATTATAAATTCTCCTTTAGTTGTTCAACGGCATTCAAGTGTATGTATAAGGAAAGTTGGTCCTTATGAAGCGTGCGTATTGTATGTAGTGTGTTAGGCCTCTGCCTCGAATTTTGCGGGCAGCGGGGCGGCAGCGGCGGCGGCGCGGGAGCGGGGCGGGCAACGCATACCTGTTTTCGAAACTAGCGGGCAGATCGCGCGGCGCTATAGCAGTGTAGTGTTGTATTCTGTTGTTTGCTGTTCCATATGGGTGTCCTCTCAAAGATGGCCGAAATAATTAGCTCTTGCACGTCCGAAGACATTTTGATACGTCACAAAAAAAATGTATAACATTATGCCTACAATGCAGACGCCCAACGCGGGCGGTCACCGCTTGACTGGAGCGCAACGCTCGTTGCCCGCCGCCGCGCCGCTCCCGCGCCGCTGTATTCGAGGGCCGTTCCATTTGATTATACGCGTAAGATCCTGCCACTCCCGCGCCGCCGCCGCCGCCGCCCCGCTGCCCGCAAAATTCGAGGCAGAGGCCTTACGCGCGTGAGTCAGGTTTGTATGTAAATAAATGAAAACGTTGCTGGTTGATAGTTGCTTTAGTTGATTCGAAGTGGCCTAATGCGAGCCTATCGATGATAAAAAAAATTTTGGAGTTTAGAATTCTAAGATGGGAAATAAGTTATGTAATAAGTAGACTAGACTTAAGCATAAACCACAGCTTTAAAGCTTAAGCTCAGATAGTATTAGGCCGAAGTTTAGAAAGCAAAAACATGTAACCATTTTTCTTAGTCGAGAATATACACCGCACATAGGGGTATTTTGCATTTTTAGCCGGGCGAAACTAGTAAAAACAAACTTTCACATAAAAGAAAAAAATTCTACTTGTTAGCCAGCCAGGTAACTACTGAACGAAATCTGAGCTTTTCTGGACTCCTACCCACACGCCAGCTACCCACAAATCTGTCAGAACTTGATCGTTGTCACATGCACTCACGTCAGTTACTGGCTACATTAAAAACGTGCCGTGTTTGATACCTCAGAGTTTTTTTATTGTGAGTTAGATAACCAAAACTACTATGGATTATCATAATACAGGTAAGAACAGTTTTATTTGTTATGATTTACTAATGTTTACGTGTATTTTTAAGATTCAAAATCAATTTTTGAAGTTCAACATTTTTAAACGTTTTTTTGTATGAATTCTACTATTCTCAGGGATTAAAGTTATCCTTCCGAGCGTTTCCGGATAACGATTTCTGTTGTAACGTATTACAAAATCTGTCAGGTGATAGATATTACACACATTGGGTGCTACTTTTTGCTACTTTGCTTGAAAATAATGGTTAATGGTTTTTAGCTAACATCAGCAGAAAAGTCTAAGTTTTGTCGAAAGTAGCAAAAAGTAGCACCCAATGTGTGTAATATCTATCACCTGACAGATTTTGTAATACGTTACAACAGAAATCGTTATCCGGAAACGCTCGGAAGGATAACTTTAATCCCTGAGAATAGTAGAATTCATACAAAAAAACGTTTAAAAATGTTGAACTTCAAAAATTGATTTTGAATCTTAAAAATATACGTAAACATTAGTAAATCATAACAAATAAAACTGTTCTTACCTGTATTATGATAATCCATAGTAGTTTTGGTTATCTAACTCACAATAAAAAAACTCTGAGGTATCAAACACGGCACGTTTTTAATGTAGCCAGTAACTGACGTGAGTGCATGTGACAACGATCAACTTCTGACAGATTTGTGGGTAGCTGGCGTGTGGGTAGGAGTCCAGAAAGCTCAGATTTCGTTCAGTAGTTACCTGGCTGGCTAACAAGTAGAATTTTTTTCTTTTATGTGAAAGTTTGTTTTTACTAGTTTCGCCCGGCTAAAAATGCAAAATACCCCTATGTGCACCGTGACTTTTTAGTCGTCTTACAACGGCAGCCCACTTCATGTATCCAATGACTAGTAAACGTTCATATAAAAAAAAATATTTATGAGATTTGAATAATTTAAAAATAAAAATTAATTTTTTCTGGGTCATTTATTTATTTAGAACATATCATTTACATTTTTAAATATTAAATATAAAAATAAAAAACATTTAAAAATATAAAAAATAGGTTGCCACCGATATCGGGCACAGGGTCCAAGGTACCGGTGGTTAGGGTCCCAGAGACAGAAACCTCCTCACAATACGTGCCGTATCAAGGAGTACTGCCTTCTGAATCAGTCCCTTGATCCAGCCGCCCAACGAGAGCCTCCTGAGGTGTTCGTCGAGGCTCTTGGCTATTAAACCATTGGCCGTAACGACAATCGGCACAACAACAGCCGTGTCGACACTCCACATGGCGACGACCTCGTGCGCTAAGTCGAGATACTTTATTTGTTTCTCTTTCTCAGCTTTCACAAGGTTCTCGTCATGCGGAACGGCGACATCGACTATCATCGCGCGGCGCGCTAATCGATCTATCACCACAATATCAGGCTTATTGGCTACAATAGTCCTGTCAGTGATGATAGATCGATCCCAGTACAACGTGATATGGTCCTTTTCGAGAACTGGGTCGGGCGCATACTTGTAGTACGGTACCTCAAGGTCTACAAGGTTGTATTGCAGAGCAAGCTGCTGGTGGATGATTTTGGCCACTTGGTTATGTCTGTGCAAATATTCACCATTAGCCAAACGAGAACAACCAGATATAATATGTCTGATAGACTCACCCGGATGGTGACATGCCCGACATATGTCAACCGTCCCGTCTTTCACGATATATCTCCGGTAGTTATTCGTAAGGATAACTTCGTCCATAATTGCACATACAAACCCTTCGGTTTCTCCAAACAAGTCACCGAAGCGTAGCCAAGATACGGACGCTTTGAAGTCTACATCGGGGCCATGAAGAGCCCCGAAGAAGCGTCCGTGTAGCTGTTTGCTCTGCCATACCTCCCTGCGATCGTGGGTAGTTAGTACGACAGGTTTGCGCCAGTTCTCATTTGCCAACGACAGCGGGGTGAGTCCTCTGTCCACTGCCACCATATCACGGTGCATACCCACGTCGCTTTTGAGAAAATATTCTCTGAGACTGCACACCTCGCGGTTGTGGAGCGTCTTTGCATTTAAAAAGCCTCGGCCTCCACATTTCCGTGGGATGTACAGTCTCATCACTGACGATCGTGGGTGATGCATTCGTTCTGCGGTCAGCAGTGTGCGGACTTTCCTATCCAGGGCGTCCAATTCAGTTTGAGTCCATTTGAGTATGCCGAAAGAGTACATCAGGACTGGCATGACCCAACCATTAAAGGCGCGAACCTTGTTGCCTCCCGATAAGGAACTTTTCAGGACCTTATTCAGGCGGCCAAAGAAACGCTCCCGTAATGACTGTTTCATGACAGCCACATTGATGCCTAATTCTCCATTGCTCCATACATGACGCAAGAAAGGCGCGTAGAGTTGAGTTTATTTTATACAACTCCAATACCCTCTTAAGCCATGTATGGGGGACCGAGTCGTAGGCCTTCTTATAGTCTATCCAACATGTCGACAAATTCTTTCGGGATCGCCGAACCTGTTGGCTGATGACCATATCAGTGAGGAGCAGCTCCTTAGTAGCACGGGACCCCTTCTTACATCCATTTTGAGAAGTTGACATAATTGAATATTTTTCAATATGTTGATTTATTTTTAATCTCAAAATAGATGTAAGAAGTTTATAGACCGTCGGTAAACAAGTGATCGGTCTATAAAAATTAATTAATTATTATGATGCATGACGTACATTATAAGAACACCCTGTTGTGAGCACTGCCCGAATCTTGTATCAATGGAGCGCGGCGCGTTGGGAAAGTACCTATTTTCTACCGTTTGATACGTAAACATTGTTTTTTCAGTATTTTTCTTTGCACCTTAATTAAGTTAGGCTATAAAATTAATAATCGGGTCTAGTGGTATTTTATGTCGGATAGATTGAGTGGACCACCTTTGTAAGACGACTAAAAAGTCACGGTGTACCTATAGGTAAGTAGGTGTATGCCGCAATAGAATAAATAACTGCTATATCAGACTTATTATTTTCACGAAAAAACTATAAAAAGTTACGAACATAATTTAGTCGAACTAGCCCACAAGACACAGAACTAAATTCCTAAAGGTAGGTATGTTTAACCAAATTGTACTTCTAGCAATTGTACTAACTTCGTTCAACGAACGAACAAACGAACAATTCTCTTCCAGACAGTTCCTGAAAACTGCAAAAATTCGCAAACTATGAGTCATCCTCATCCCTTTTCCAAGTAAGCCTGCAACCCCCTCTCACCCCACTCCTCACACACTCACACACACAGACACACAGCTGGGAGGGAGGGAGGGGTGTAAAGCGGGATAGAACGATTCCTAGAAAGGATAGCGTGGCGTGACTCACCAAGGAGTTTTCAGGATAACGTTTCTGTGACTCATCGTTTTGGGAGTAAGGCTTTTTCAAGAATATGAATGTTTAAAAAGGTATAAGAATTGGATTGAAAAGAAAATAAAGTGAAAAAGAACGGCTTCGATAATAGTAACGGAATTATATGGATTTTTGTAGTACCTTTTATTTATTTCTAGATGTGTTAAATGTAGGTCATGATTAGAATTATAGAAGTAGGTACACTGAGCTGGGATTATGGTGCTGAGGTGATTATTAAAAAGTCATACTTTTTCAGGGACATGGTGTTAAGTTTCAGTAGGTACAATATCAGTGTCATTATGTGAGAATATCAGTTTACGTATCATATTATGATACAGGAAATATCAGATATCCAAAACAATCTTAGTAACTCTGTCTGTTTGTTCAGCTTTCACACCAATACTACAGAAGCGATTCAAATGAAAATTGGTACACAGATAGTTTAGAGTTTGTGAAAGCACATAGGTCTTTTGCATATACATATATGTACTTGAGATAAGTCAAGTATAAAATACTAAGGGATACGTAGGTACTTAAAATTACCTCGCAGTAGCTTGACCCCCCGGCCAATAAAAAGCCCAAAAGGGGTCTTTAAACGGGACCTGATCCTCCGGGGCTCTCCACAACGGACAGTCAGGGGTCACCAGGCGCAGAGCCAGCTCTGGGGTCAGGTGGCGACGGGAGGTCACCGTGTGCTTCAGTATTAAGGAGACCAGGTCTTTCCGCATTGTGACCTGGGGAGAAAAAAAGGGGTATGAGAATTGTGGGATGATTTTCTAAGGCCCATTTTGACCGGCATCATAAAAAGGCCTGTCATTGCTAAAATAACTATTTACTTTAAAAGCCGTTTAAGTTGTTGGTGAACCTTTGGTTTTAGGAACATTTTAGATGGACGATCAAATAAGTTGCGCAATATTATGTATTGTGCGAAATTGAACCTGTAGAAAGAGTTGATGTTGAAGGTTGCGCAATGATTTTTTGCAATTTAAAATTATGTTGCATAATATTTTTGTTGTTGTATTGCGCATTTTAATTAATTTTGAAGGTGTATTTTCTCTGAAACGAACTAGTACTTAGGTAATTAGCAATAACTACTCAGTCTGTATACATTTTGAACCGTACATCCATATTCTGAGGTTCAAGAATCTATAATAGTAAACCTATGAATAACTTCCTTCAAACTGCACTGGGATTGAACATCGGAAAATACTTATAACGTAGACACAACTAACCCATTTCTGATTCATTCTTCCTTACCTCGACTTACGAGGTCAGACACTAAGTACAATCGAGTACAATGACTTATTACGTAAACCTTACGCAGAACACAACGCAGGTACTGTCAAGTTCAAAGTGGTTAGGTAAACCCTTCATTCGTCAGAGACAATAATTTAATTACCTTTGAGTTCACAATAAATGCTATTATGAGGACGTGCTCTAGTTATGTATTGGTTTGTAGGTACTGTATCTAAGAGGCTGGGTTTGACGTCAGTACTTACGTATTAATTAGATGCAAGAGGTTTATTAGGAAGTAGGTAAAATAGGAGGTATCCAAGGAGTCAAAACTAAGACATTATCTGTACTAAATCTGATCTAAAAATGCTCTTATTATATTAAACATCTTTAAGATCTAAAATACCTTAACTAACTTAAAGATGTTTAAAATCAAGGTAATAAGAGCATTTTTGCTATCTTTGGTAAGACACTTTTTGGTAGTGTCTTGGTTAATCTGATTTATCTAAGTTCACTCTGTACTCAAAGGAATGTTTTGCTTGGTGATGCATTTTCACGAGCCTCAATTATGTAAACCAAAGACACGAAAAGGATTGACTATACGAGTACACATTATTTTGGAAAGATGACATTGAAAAATCCACAAAATTCCATTATTTTGACAAGATGGCGCACTTAAAATATACAGTACAAAAAAATCTAGATAACAGCATTTGCAATATCAAATATGTATTACATTATCATTTGATATCTTGGCGCCAACAGAATTGCGCACATGACAATCCATTGAGTATCAGTTCGACGCCCTAGACATCCTTGACAACGTAAATACAACTCTATTTTTAGAACCATAGATGCTAATTTTAAACGCACGGAAGAACGGGATATATACCCTTTAATCCAGGGACATGTACCCTGAAATACAGATGGATTTTTATAGTTCGGCCATTCAGAGAATGCGTTCCTGACACGTCGCGATTGAACTGACGACGTAACTACATTCATTGATTATTGATATAATAATGTTGTTTTAATGCTCCTCAATTGTTAAAACGGTAAACAACCAGCAAAAATATTTTTATCGTAACTGCAACGCCATTGCAAAGTTACGTCGTCAGTTCAATCGCGACGTGTCAGGAACGCATTCTCTGAATGGCCGAACTATAAAATGTTTGAAGTAGGTATAAAAATAGTGTTATTGCGTAATGTTTCACATTATTTGCGAATCTTGCAAAAGTAAAGGTGTTTCTAGGTCAGATTCTTATTGGACGATAAGTTTACCTTCGTCTGTTGCACCGTTATTGGTTGGAATTTGGTCAAGGTTAAAGAAAAGAAATGCCTGATTAAATATTGAAAGCAAATTTTGCTCTTCATTGATATAATACCTACCTAATTTTTAATCTTTCTTCTTCTTGCTGCCCTGTTTGTTTTGCCGTTTTTCCCAATTTTATTTGGGATCGGTGCAACATGTTTTCGATTCCATTTATCTCTGTCACTTTTCATACTAACATCCACTCACTTCATATTCATGTCATCTTTTAGACAATCCATCTATCATTTCTACGATTTTCCACTCCCTTTCCATCCATCCACGTTAGTAAATTGTACACTTTCGATCATCATATTATTTTCAAAACATCCATAAACAGAAATCTTTCCATTCATTCATAGATTTCAAAAATTCCAAATCAATTAAAACAACTAACGTAAACATAACAACAACAATTTCCATCGGATTAACATAAATAAAACCCATAGAAATTCCCTTCTAAGGAAACAACGTCAAACGGTAAAGTACTAGGAAAACATAAACTTGAAGAGGTTTCTTCCACCGAGTACAACATCAGTCTATCTATCTATACTATACTTATTGATAAAGAGGAAAAAAAATATTTTGGTTTGTCAATTTGTAATGGAAAAACTCAAAAACTACTGGACCGATTATAAAAATTTTGTCACTGTTTAAAAGCTACACTCTTCCCGAGTAACAAAGGCTATATTTTATCCCTGTACGGGCAGAAGTTTCCACGGGACGCGGTTGAAACCGCGGGAAAACGGCTAGTACGTAATATACGTCAGAGATGATTGAAACCTATTAGAAACAGTTAGACACTGTCTAGCCAATAAATTGGGTGCTATTGCGCATGGCACGATCTATCAATCTTGGACAAATAGATCACGATAATATTTACTGTTTTCGTTGTGGGTGTGTCGTACTATTGTTTTGTTTTGAAAACAATGGCCTCGATTTTCCGAGGAAATGCGTAAAAAGAAAGTAAGTAAATAAATAATAGTCTTTATTGGAACAAAGTCGTTTTGTTATCTGTGGAATATTTTTTAGGAGGTTATTATCACCATCTACCTGGCCTTTTCCCAACTATGTTGGAGTCGGTTTCCAGTCTCATCTGATGCAGCTAAGAATTAGATTTTAACATGGAGGAGTATTGAAACTACGACTTTTTTAAGTTAAGCAAGAAAATCACAGTTTTCAGAATCATTAACTTAAAGTGAAATGAGTCGGATTCACATGAAAATGAAATAATTAATTATGTAGATACCTAGCTTAGAAATATTCCTTATTTTCAACAACCTTCCAAGAAAGTAGAGCACTTCAAAACCTACGTCATTTCCATCAACAATGCATGACGTTAAACAGTTATAATTAGACCGAGATAAGATTACAATTACATCAGTGTGATCACAATATTTATATAGCATTCCTCGTGATCCTCAATCAGCAGAGATTTTAGGGTTCCGCAGGCACCTGAACCGTGATAGGTTTGCTGTTTAAACTTTCACAGATGATAACTTACGGCCAGTTTTTTCATCAAAAGTTAAAGTTAAAGTAATGTCTAAAGTTAAAGTAACGGTCAAATTCGTTTTTTCAAGGCTAAAGTGACAGCAAAATTCATAGAAAAATTGAATTTAACCGTTACTTTAACTTTAGTCATTACTTTGACTTTTACTTTGGCTTTAACTTTTGATGAAGAAACTGGCTGTGAAGCAACGAAATACTTACTACAAATAAAAAAGGATAAACATTTAAAAGAACCCAAGATAACGTGAAGGATGAATGACGGAGGAGTGAGAAAGTGAGAAATTGGCACTCGAGAGGCGTAAATGGAAGGAGCTGCACTGACAAGAGCTAGGCTCTTCAATTAAAGAAGAAGACACAATAAAAGTGATTTTGATGTCGTTCAGTGCTCAGTAAAAACACGGAACCCTATGTTCTCAAGTCTGACTCCCACTTGGTCGATTTTTATTTACAACGCTACGCAGTTTGTCACCGTTGGTGGATGAAAGTCGAGCCTCTATGGTAGTGATTGTAACAATAAAAAGAAGGCGTGGTCTTTCAGTCAGTCGTCAATTGTTTGTTGATATATTGCATCATCAGGAATCTGCGTGATACTGGAAGAATACTATTTCACGTAGGAAAACTCCGACTTAAGTCTTTTGCACTCATTTATTTAAACACGACTGCAAATTAGCAGTATGCGAATGACAAAAACTTCATAAGACAGCCCCCAAAGTGACTTCTAACCACTTCCACGTGTTTTTGCTGGGAAGGTAAGAAGAAGTTGTGCTAATAACTGTACAGAAGCTACATCAGTCATCTTCTACGCGTGAGAGGAGGCTTAAGCTTAGCAGTGGTACAGTAAAAGTTACTGACTAAATATATCATGCAACAAGTTTATTTCAAAATATGAAGTACTGTTTCTTTAATGAATGACCAGACTAAATAAAATGCAAATGGACTCCATTACCCTGAACAAAATAATAATTTTCTCATAGTTTGCCAACCTGTGTATTGTGTCGACTTGATGAGTCAAGGAGTAAAAAAAATGCAGATGATGAGAATACTGAGATATCTAATTATTTATAACTATTTCCGTTATGGGGTTACCGAACTTAAAGCCTAAAAACTTGCACAATCTGGCGAAATATCATCAATGGCAAAAACCCAAAATGGAAAAATTTCACATGCCAAAAATAGACTGCCTATTTCAATCTCAAAAAACCCAAAGGTAACGACTAAAATTACGAATTATTGATACAAACAATTAGACAAAGGTTGTCTCAAGTAGCGGTATTTTCAATTGCGTCACACACATAGCCAGTATAAGCTGACCTTCCCTTACATAAGCCTTCTATTCAACGAGGGGTCAGGATAAACTGGACATACATACCTACCTTGATATACAATGTAGTGTAGGTCGGCTGGCATTCATGCGCTCGCGCCGGCCTTGCTCAAGTTCAATCACACGGTCACTGAGGCCGGATGATATTGTATGTCGCAATGTTTTGTGGGAGTTTCTGGATGTTTTCAGGTATAACTGTTTGTATGGGGTCTTGTAGTCGGTTATGTGAGGTGCTTAATGTTTGTGAATCGATTCTGTGTCTCCTAAAGTAGAATACATATAAATATTTCGCCAATTTTCGAGAATAACATTTCTAAATGTAATTTTTTTTTTTTATTTAGCAAAGTTCGTTTAGGACGTCGTTTGTCCATATTTCTTTTGGAGTAAAAGCATAAATTGCTAGTTTAGTTACTATAGAGGTATCTTCTTAACCCATCAACTCTTTCTTGCCAAAAGTTCTAAACGGATTTGGGCAAAACTTGGTAAATTGATCAGCTGCATACTTTGTATCTCCAAAATTATGTACTATCCTAACAGGATTTATTTATTTATTTATTTATTTATTTATTGGTTTACCAACAATTGAATACACTAACATAGACATAAAAAACAATCAAAACAGATAAACAGTAGTGCACAACCAGTTACAGGTAAACTCAGCATTCATATGGTAGTTGTACGTATGCAAAAAGTAAAACGATGCATTATATAGGAACTGCTACTAAGTTACATATTATATAAAAAAAAAGAATACTAAAACTAGGTACGAGTTTAACAATATAAAAAAAATGATAATAATTTAAACACATAAAGTATGCATAATCAATCCTTTTCTAGACTTTTCAAAGTCTTTGACTTTAGAGTGCACAGAGAGTCAAAGTGTAGGTCAATAAGATCGCTACAGTCATTAATGGTCTTGCTTAACCTCGCAACAGGGGAGTTAGCACCTAGCACCGTTCGTCGGAGCGGTGGACAGAGCGGTGTTATGGGTTTACGCGGAATCCTTGAAGGCACACGAAATCTAAAACTACTCAGTATCTGTGGGCAAACAATTTTGTTAGCCATTACTTTACCCACGAACAGTACGTCCATAAGGCGACGGCGCTTTTCCAGCGAAATCATTTTAAAATGTTCTAACCGCTTGTTATATGAACGCGTTTTTTTTGCTATTCCGCCAGCAAATGCCAGGTGAAATAGAAAGCGCTTTTGGATTCTCTCCAGGCGTAACGAGTGTGTAGCATAATGCGGACGCCAGATCACGCAGCAATATTCCAGCCCGCTCCGAATGAGACTGTTGTAAAGCATAATTTTAGTTTTTGGACACCGAAACTGTTTGCAATGTCTTAGGACGAACCCAAGCATTTTCGAAGCCTTTTTTATTATGCAATCCATATGTGGGATAAAAGTTAATTTAGCATCAAACGTAACACCAAGGTCTTTTATTGTGTTTAATTCTGCTATTTTAGTTTCATTTATGTAATAGTCTTGTCTTATCAAATCATACTTTCTAGTGAATTTGACATGGTAGCATTTACTGGGATTTAACAACATTGAGTTGTCTTCACACCATTCAACAAGCCTATTGAGATCAGTCTGCAAGAGAGTGGCATCATGTTTAGATTTAATAATTTTGACGAATTTCAGATCATCGGCATACATAAATACTTTAGAATGTAGGAAACAATTTGGAATGTCATTTATGAAAAAATTAAATAATACCGGGCCCAGATGGGAACCTTGTGGAACTCCGGAAGAGATATAGCGGTTGTCGGATTGAAATCCGTTAATTACTACATAAAAAGATCGGGCTCTAAGATACGAATTTAACCAAGAAAGCAACATTCCAGTGATACCATACGCTCGCAGCTTATGTATCAGTATCTCATGCGATACTCTGTCGAAAGCCTTGCTGAAATCCGTATAAATGACGTCGGCTTGATGACCTGAATCCATTGCCTCTGATATCAGTTCGGTAAACAAAAAAAGATTTGTACTTGTCGATTTTGCCTCTACAAACCCATGCTGTTCGTCGCTTAGGTACAGTTTAAGGTGCTTTTGAATAAATGGACAAATTAGAGACTCAAAAATTTTAGCAAAGCAGGATAGAATTGATATGGGTCTGTAATTAGAGATCAGATTGTCCTCGTCAGCTTTATGTATGGGTACGACTTTTGCTACCTTCCATTCTGATGGAAAGACACCTGAGACTAAGGATTTGTTGTAAATAAGCAACAATGGGGTGACCAACTCAGCAGCACACTCAGAGATAAAAATTGGGGGTATCCCATCTGGTCCAGCGCCCTTATTGATATCTAATTTCTTAAGCTTTTCGTGTAAACTTTCACTATTTAAAGATATGTTTGATAGACATAAGCTATTAATTTCAATATTATTCAAACATTTTGTGTAGCCGTTATTGCAATTATCTTGAGAAGGGCTATAAACAGAGGAAAAGTAAGATGCAAAGTATTCACAAATGGTTGCGGGATCAGACGATGTATCGCAACCATTTGTCATTGAAATAGGATATGAACTTGACCCATCTCTTTTAGCTTTAACATAACTCCAGAATAACTTCGGATTACCTTTGAGTTCGTCTTGCAACTGCTTTATATAATTGTTGTAACAAAGTTTTGCAAGGTCATTACAGCGTTTTGTTAAAATCTGCAGTTCAATTTTATCTAAAGGGTTGTGGTAAATATTGTGGCGTTTCCTGATCTTATTTTTGCGATTAAGTAATTTGATCAGACTTCGATTGAACCATGGTGGAAATTTACTTTTTTTTGGGACTCGCTTCGTTATAAATTTCTCTATACCTTCACGAATAACGCCATAAAACAGCTCTACCATCTCATTAACATCCGCCTGTGCATCAAATAACTCATGCCATTCAATACTACTCAAGTACTTCCGGATCGGTATGTAACTCGTTTTCCGGAAATTAGGTCTATCATCAGTTGTGTTATATGGTAGTCTGTCTTCCTTATTCAGAGAAATAACAATATCAAGGGGAGGATGGTGCTGGTCAATGTTACTAATCGGATCCTCACTTTGACTCACTCTACACATTGAATTGTTACAAAGCACAAGATCCAAAATGCGGTCAGAAGAGTTACATACATTGTTAAATTGCTTAAGCCTATTTACATTCGCAAAATCTATTAATGTTTGATCTATATTGGTCAATTTAGGGCACTTATCGCAATCGGGAGTATTGACAATGCTCCAATCTATGCCACCGATATTAAAATCTCCTGCGATACAGACATATGAACAGTTTAGCTGTTCAAACACTTCATTACATTTATCCAAGAATTGTTCCAAGTAAGGGACTCGCACAGGTGGTGGCAGGTATACAGAACAGAAAGCTGCCCGACGAACAGATCGTGCCACAGACAGATCCAAAGTTAACCAAAGATCTTCACAATTACTTTCAAATTGTTTCTCTCGTTTGGAGTTCATAGATTTTTTTACAGCTATCAACACACCCCCACCCCGTTTACCACTCTGTAGGCAAGAACTTTCTCTGTCCCTTCTGTAAACAATATATCTGTCGTCGAACAACTCACTGCTCAGTACTGTACAATCAAGCCACGTCTCAGTAAAAATGACAATATCATAGTTATTACAACACACATTACGAAATATGGTATGCGTTTTTGTTCTTACGCCTCTACAATTTTGGTAATAAATATGTAAGCTATCGAATTTTACAGTATGTTTCTTATAATAACATGTGCCTTTAATTTAATTATATATTGCTATCAGACTAATTTATTTAGTGAGTCTAGATTTTTAACGAGGATGTGTTCGGACATATCTGTTTTTCTTACGAAGATTCTACCATTTCTGACCCACACAAATTTAAATCCTTTTTCTTTTGCCTTTAGCCTAGCAGCAGCATGCAGTGCTTTATTAGAGGGAGACAGGTGTTCTTGCACATATATTGGCTTCCTTTCACCAGCTAGTCCTAGGTCCGAAGTATTAAGTTTCTCAATGTTATTCTTACCCTTATTGAAGTTTATGACTGAGGACAAGAGCAGGTCACGAACTCTAGGTGAGGCCAATTGAACAACAACGGATCGCGGGCGGGAACCAGAGTTTTGTAGTTTGGCTACACGGGTACAGTGATGAATATCGGCGTCGCTCAACTTGCATCCAACGACGGTTCCCAGTTGCTTAATAACCGTGTAGAGATTTTCTTGTTTATTTTCTGGCAAGCATTGAAGTTCTAGATTAGTTGAACGCGTCTGTTGCTCCAAATAGTTAATTCGAATGCCCATATCTACCACTGACTTCTTGAGGTTAGTATTCTCAGTCTGTAAATCTTTCAGAGAGGTTTTCAAAGCTTTATGTTCTAACTGATATTCTTCAAGCTCTTTTGCATGGAAATTCATTGATGCCATCATGTCAGCGAACTCACTCTTTATCGGCTCAAGCTCTTTGTTTACGACTTTGAGTATTGAAAAGTTTATTTGCTCAAGCATAGAAGCAAACTGCTCCTGGATAGCTTCCTTGATGATTTCACGTACATCTTCACGGGTCACGATGGTTGTTTGAGGGGGCGAGTTTAAAGCCATTCTCTTGTACGCTCTTGAGGTGGAAACGTTACAGGATGGTGTATTTTCCTTTTTGGAGGAATTCAAGATGTAACTGGCGCAGTTAGAACACTTCCACGTATAGTAGTCTTCAGTCTCTTCAGAAATTTCAGGAAGAGACAGGCACTTAAAATGGTACAGTCTGTTGCATTTGGAACAATGAATTGATTTTATTTCATCATTGTTATCTTTATTTGCACAGCATCCCCAGGGTAATGTTGACGAAGCCATTCCAGTTAATATATATTAAAAAAAATGTAATAAAAAAAAAAAAAAATGTTCCAAGGTAGCACACTATAAAAGACCCCTTCGAACTTTAATATAAGAAGTGCACACTAGTAAAGGTCCTCCGCAACGCAACGAGTGCACTCGGCGCAACTCGCGAGAAGAACGTCGTAAGCGCCGTGAATACCGCGGCGCTTACGCGTTTTGTTTGAGTCGCTCGGTAAATTACTTCTGGGGGTAGACAATCAACAATTTTGATACGTTTTGGTCTAGATTTGATACACAGAGCACTAAAGTCACTTGTAGATTATAGTCAGATTGTTGTTATTGATATTATTCACACGGTCGGCACTTTTAATGACACTTTAAAGCACTTTTGACGCGTTTTAACAATATTTTTAACGGAGCAGATCGAATACAGTGTTGCTCGTACAATGTTCGGTCTATATTCTATATTCATTCGATTCTATATCCGTACAGTTAGAGCGTTTAACAATTGGAGTCACCATGAGCACAATATTTGCGAAGAAGTCTGCCAAATTACGCTTGGTGGATAAGGAAACATATCAAGTAGTTATAGCTCATGATGTGATTGAAAATGGTCACATCATTATTCATTCATGCGACCAAATTGTCTAAAAAACAAAACTTAAACTTGACGAAGACAATTCAACCTACAAATATTAATGCATGACAGCTGATGGTGTCCTACCTTTGCTAGAAGAGAAGGTACAACTATGATGTGTCTGGTTGATTGAATGCTCTAAGCGTATACGCGATCATACCACGTCACTGTATAAAATTAGAGGTCCATAACATGGTCATATATATTGAGATGCGTCATTCATAAAATTGGGTAAAACTATACTGTTAATTTATTCAACGGTCTACTAATGATGATGAGATATTTTAAGAGTTAAAAACAAAAATATACTGAAAACCCCACGTTCTGTTGATAAACAGATGTTTTTTGCAGCTGTGGTTATAAATAGAAGAAATTAATGGAGTCAAAGGTTTATAAATTTTGTGGTAGAATTACCCAAATTAGTGAGCTGTTTTTTTTAATTGATCAAAGGTTACGAGTATGTTTATTTGGGATGATGGAAACAACAAGATAAAAATAGAACAATAAGAGAATTTTAGTGTCTTATTCATTAAGAAAGTCCAAGCAGCTGTAGAGTTATAAATAGAAGGAAATTAATGGAGTCAAAGGTTTGTCGAATTATGTGGTAGAAATACCCAAATAAGTGAGCTGGTTTTTTTAATTGATCAAAGGTTATGAGTTTGTTTATTTTAGTATGATGGAAACAACAAGATAAAAATAGAACAATAAGAGAATTTTAGTGTCTTATTTATTAAGAAAGTCCATGCAGCTGTAGTTTTATAAATAAAAGGAATTAATGGAGTCGAAGGTTTATTGAATTTTGTGGCAGAAACACCCAAATTAGTGAGCTGGTTTTTTTAATTGACCAAAGGTTACAACTTTGTGTAGGTTTGGTTGATGTTAAACAACAACTTAAAAATAGAAAAATAAGTTTTAGTTTTTATCAACAAAGTCCATCAAAGTTAGTATGACGTCTGATAGCGAGAAATGGAAGGGAAAACATGTTGCGCCGATCCCAAGTACTTAACTTGGAAACGGGGAAGGAAAAGGAAGATTTATCAAGAAAGTCCATCTCCCAGAACCCACAATTTTCCTCTTTGGCCTACCAAACCATTAACTGAGACTGACTGAAAGTACAAAGAAATGGAGTATTTCAAGAAAGTGTATCTCAAGGAATAGTGCCAAGACTTCTACGTAATAAATGTCATCATCCTCCGAGCCTTTTTCCCAATCATGTTGGGGTCGGCTTCCAGTCTAACCGGATTCAGCTGAGTACCAGTGCTTTACAAGAAGCGACTGCCTATCTGACCTCCTCAACCCAGTTACCCGGGCAACCCGATACCCCTTGGTTAGACTGGTGTCAGACTTACTGGCTTCTGACTACCCGTAACGACTGCCAAGGATGTTCAAACGTAATAAATGTATAATGTAAAATAGATTCACAATTCTCAATTTCAACTGTTTCTCTGGAAATATACAAATCTGTCTACAGTCTACGATCGGGTTTTACCAACAGACTAAATTAGCATATTAATAAAAGACTTCATTCATAAGTTCAGCTTCTGAGAATGGCGTATTGTGTATAAAAACATGGTCTTGGAAACCATTTATTTTGAAATATTTATTCCATTCCAACGAAAATGAGGTGATGGCAGATTTAAGAGTATGGAAGGAGACAACATGATGTAAATACCACAAATAACATTGGGATAAGGGAAGGGAACAGGAGGATGATGATGATGATGATTTATTACATTCTAGTTTTGACTGACGTTTTCGAGCGCGTCCCTGGAGAACTAGTTTCATCGTCCGGATAAAAAGTAGCTTATATTTGTCTACAGGAAAACTGGATCATCATCCTCCGAGCCCTTTCCCCAACTATGTTGGGGTCGGCTTCCAGTCTAACTGGATGTAGCTGGGTACCAGTGCTTTACAAGAAGCGACTGCCCTGCCAGACCTCCTCAACCCAGTTACCCGGGCAACCCAATACCCCTTGGTTAGACTGGTGTCAGACTTACTGGCTTCTGACTACCCGTAACGACTGCCAAGGATGTTCATGACAGCCGGAACTGAAACACAGAAAAACTGGATGTCAAATTGTATTTAAATCGGTTCAGTATTTTAAATGTGATACGCATTTAACATAGTAAATTTTGTTTTGGACATGGTATTTAAGAATTCAGACCATCAAGTTTATTAGCATTTACGTTTAATACGAACTACTAATGTTTTGGAAAAACTCTGGCGTGTTTATGGACAGGAAAATATTTTCAAAACTAGTTTGTGACGTCAATCACTTTTTCAAAAGTCACGTAGGACTGTTTTAAAATATTTGGGTTAAGTCCCTAAGTGGGTTTTAAAATGTCTCACATTATTTTTTGTCAGTCTTTTGGGTTTCTGCGGTGAGGTAGTACCTGATCTCTGATAATTCTGAAGAATTACAATAGGACCACAAGTATCTCAATTATTTATACATTATTATCCTCTGTGTAATTTATTCTGTTAATATCCGTTGCTCATCATCATCATCAATTTCAAAACAACTGCAATCTTCACATAAATGACGAAAATTATTTATGATGAAAGGATTTTCTTTACAATTTAAACATATACCTAGTGCAATGTTAAAGCAGGATTGCAAATATATGTCATCAAAAACAACAATATGTATGTACCTTATCACATATTTGCTCTAAATTATAGTACTGACGACAGTTACATTAGTGGGCGTCTGTCTACAATTCACAATGACGGCTACACGGCCAAAACATGGCGGTGTCGTGTTTCTCTCATTCAGCTGCTATTTGTTATGTAAACAAAACAATCGATATCATTGTCCCCAGTTTTAATATCCACGATAAAGCCACAAATGTTTTCTAAACATTTAGGATAACACTAGTGTGTGGGAAAATAGGATGTTACTTTCTCTTTGGTAGAAAATTTTTCGCTAACTCCATATTGTTTGGGTAGCAACAGGCTTTCCGATCTTTCGAAGTGTTAATTGAAATTTTGCCATGACCTGTTTCTTCATAACTCAAGATTGTAGTCATTTTATAAAGAGTAAGATCTTATTGGCAAGATCCTAGATTCAATAAGGGACAATCATCCTTCTGTCTTTATCTCAAAATTTGGGGTCCAGAGGCCAAATCCTTCATCGAAGAAACTAAGCCAAACGATCAACTAGATGTATCGAGAATTATCTCGAGATATCCCCGACATGTCACCCTAGAAGCTAGAAACATCTGCCCTATTTAAACCCATAATACACGAGGAAAATCGAACTTTAAACCTGAAGTGGGTGGATCATGAAATCTGATACAAACAGTAGGCGACAACACATACGGTGCTAGCCCGGGACATCGTCGACTGGCACAACTCGACCACAGATAACGAATTCACTATAAACCCGATTGCGCGGGAAATCTGGGAACTTAATACTCTTTGCTCCCACAATTATTGTTTATGGTATTTTGTCTCTGGATGCTTATCGGTTCTGTATTAATTTGTAAATACGCAATTGGGATTTTGATTGTTTGTTATGAAGCCATTATTATGTTATCTAAATGCTGTTTTGGGAAATTAAGAATTATGTTTGTTTTGATCGAATTAACGAAATTGTGTGGATATACTTAATTAAATGTTTAAAACTTCATTACCTAATGAACCTGTACCAATATTTGAATGTAAAATGAACTTTGTCGATGCTAATGTGAACTACAAAACAAGTGGAAAAACATCGTTAGGAATCGCTAGAATCAAAAGCCAGTAAGTCTGACAACCAGTCTTACCAAGGGGTACCGGGTTGTCCAGGTAACTGGGTTGAGGAGATCAGATTAAAAGCAGTAGCTCTACATAAAACTCTGGTTCGGTTAGACTGAAAGAAGACCAAGAGAGAGGGAAAAGGATAGGAGGATACAAACCAAGTCGAATGTAAAATGTTGATTATACTTACACAAAAAGGTATATGTGACATTTTAAACGTTCATCCTAAGGTTACGTAAAAATAACCCGTGGTATTGACATCCTGGTTACAACGAAGTATGTTTGTTGACAGAACCTCATTGGCAATCATAGAAATGCAAGGCGTATGTGTTACGAAACAGCCTTCCGCTAGGCAAGCAAGGTCGGGGCGTGAGGCTAGTCACGAAGTTCATACGACTTGTCTGTTATATGCTACTGATTTATTTTGATATGTCACTACTGATTGAAAGGAGAAAAGCAGGTATATCATGGAAGAATTAAAAGAATTAGAACAAGAGCCTGGTTTAAATGTGAGTTGTTTTGAGATGATGTGTGGTTTTCATTCCTTTATTTCTTTCTCATAAAGAGTTAAGGAAACTTACTTTGTGAAATTAGGTATGAAATAATGTTTCAAAGACACTCCAACCCCAACGCAGTTGTAGCTCGGCAGACGATGGTTTTATAATTGCAACCCACGACTTAGCCTTAAACATGACGCTGTTCAGTAGAAAAGACAGAAAAATAGAACCTGCCTACAGTTATACAATAATCTTACGACAGCCAGTCCAAACTACAAGGCATCACAGAGAACAAGATTGAATCCATAAATCCAGGTAAGAACCAAAAATAGAAACAGCCTTTTTTCTCATTCTCACCTACATACCTATCCAACATCTACGCAAAGACTAGACGTCTCGGATCGTCGACCTCGGGCCGGTGCCCGCGCAAATGAAAGCAAAACGTATGAATGGCGGCCCGGCCGTGACGTCACAAGTCTGAAGGATGTCAGCTAGGCGGGGACGTTGGACGCAGCTGCGAGATACAAGATGGTACGAGTGTGTACGAGGAAAAAGAATTTTTAACCGACTTTGAACCTCGAGTGACCTTTGGAATAAAAGTTTTATAAAACTGTCTTATTTGGTGATTTCTTAGGTATACCTACTCATTATTTGAGAAAGCAAAACGTATGAATGGCGGCCCGGCCGTGACGTCACAAGTCTGAAGGATGTCAGCTAGGCAGGGGACGTTGGACGCAGCTGCAAGATGTGATGGTACGAGTGTGTACGAGGAAAAAGAATTTTGAAACGACTTTGAACCTCGAGTGAACTTTGGAATAAAAGTTTTGTAAAACTGTCTTGTTTAGTGATGTTTTGGGTACTCATTAGTGGGGAATTGATGAATCATAATGTTCAATATTTGCCAAAGGTTTCATCCATGTCCTGAGGGTACTATTTCACCCACTGGGGTAAAAAGTAGCATAGAGCCTTCTTTGATACTTAGCTATCTAACAATCGAACACTGAAATACATGTTCAAATCGGTTCTGTAGTTCCTTAGATGAGCGCGTTCAAGCAAACTCTTTATTTAAAAGGATGTTCTTTAATAAAATCAATAGTATCCATGGGTGTCATCAAAACTGATAAACCAAGTATTACTTTGACTGATGAAATCACCCCCAGCAACAAATTGAAGCGTATTACGTAAAGCTACAACTACAGATTAAAGTCCCCATTAATTTGATAAATGCTATCAATGACGTTACCCATGAATGGATAGTAAGTATACAGTTCTATACATTGGTACATAGGTATACGGTTATATAGTGTGTACAGTCCATACAGTCCTGTTTGTACGTGTCACTATATCGATTGAATAAAGCAGGGGTGACGTAGCTATATGGATCATGGAAACCAAAATAAAAAATCATCATCATCATCAGCCTATCGCAGTCCACTGCTGGACATAGGCCTCTCGAAGTGCACGCCACTGTGATCGATTTTCGGCTTCTCGCATCCAGCTCCTGCCAGCCGTCTTGCGCAAGTCATCACTCCACCGTGCCTGAGGCCGTCCTACACTATGTTTGCCGAGGCGTGGTCTCCACTCTAGAACTCGTTAAATTAAAAATATAAGGTACCTAAATAACAAAAGCTTAAGTGAAATTGGACTCTGCTCCCAAGTCACGCGGACTCGGGGTGTTATGTTTTTTGCTACCATTTAAATTTCCCTATGTCAGACGTCATACTAATATCCACTCCATTCTTATTTATATCCTCATTTATGCAGTCAATCTATCCTTTCTTCAGTCTACCTCTGCCTCTCCATCCACATTCATATATTTTTTTAAATGACCGTTATTAGCCTTTTATGTTCATATTCCATTTTCGAACAATCCCGTAACTTCGCCATCCTTATCTAGTATTAGCAAGTTCCTACACGACGCCATATTTTATTTCCCAGTCGAGAAATCAACAAATGAACATCAAAATTAGACCCTTTCGGTCTTACTATAAAAACATAAACATGTGTCAAACACTTGTCTAAAAAAAGTGTGGCTGCAAAATGGACCTTATTTCAACGTCATAATCTGTAATTTTTTTAGACAAGTGTTAAACTGACGTTTAAATGTTTTTGTGGTACGACGGTTTGTGTTCCAATTCAATTTCGAACAATTCCGCAGTTTCCATCCCCGGCTGGTATTAGCAAGTCCCTACATGACGCGTGGTCACACGTTGTGTTCGCCACACTTTCATTTACAACGTGGATATTGCAAGTGGCATCTGTTACGTAGGTTATGTGTTGAATTCTATGGTTTGTTTACACTTTACAGGATTTTGTTTGAGAGGTTATGAATGAGTGAACATTGATTGCTGAATGCAGGGTTCTCTTTTTTATATGAGAATGTTCAGTTCAGTGGTTGAGGATATTTTCATTTACTTAAGACAATTCTGAAATTCAATTAGATATGAAAATTGGTCTTTAAAACTGAACTAAGTGTTAAACTTTGAGGTTTATAGGATAAGAAAATAGGAATGTTTTAGTGTCAGCTCCAGATTAAAAATATATACTTACTCAGCAGCTAACGTAGGCCAAAATAATGCCACCCAATAAAAAGCTTGAAAAAAACTAGCCTAAATAATACAAGACAATTAGTTTTATCGCTTCAAAATAGGTACTGAGTAAAACGTCTAAAATAACAGTTACTTTAGAAACACAGATATACTTAAAATTAGAATTACTGTGAACTAGCTCAGACAAGCGGAAAATGTATGAGGAAATCTACCGATAGGTGAATTGTAATTAATTCCTGACATGTATCTGTACCTTGTAAAACGAACAAAACAAATAAATTATTCTATGACGTATGAATATTTTACCCATTCCAGAAAATACGTTTACCTGTTTATATGTTTAAATAATTTAATTGAATATCATATAAAACAAAAACAATACGCGTATTTATTAATACATATACTAGGAATTGGCAAATTCGTAAACCAAACCAAATATTCTATACAAGGAATGAGGATAAACACTAACTTTAATTAAATAGGTTAGCAACGCAAATATTTTCTGTATTTTTTTCAGTATAAAAACTTTTTATTCATGAAAACTTTTTTGACAATCCTTTCAAATATAGAAAAGGCCGCTTTTGTGTGAAAACTCGACAGCAGCCATAAAAATGTATGGAGAATAAATTAGTTTTTGTTTTCTTTTTCCTTTTAATGGCATCCGTGTTTTTTTTTCGTAAGGAATCAGCCAGCATTCGAAATTTAATTTAGAAAAAGTTTGAATACGTACAAATAAAAGTAATATATAAATATTTTTGTTACATTACGCCGTAAGTACACATTTATCTAATACCTATTCTAAATTGGTATACAATTGATGAAATAATCAGATAAAAAAGGTTTTGTTAGTCACAATGAGGATAAATTGTAAATTCTAACGATTCAACTTAGGTGCAAAAAACTTCACCTTTTTTAGGCCTTCATACAATCGGAGCTTTTACCTAAGTACATATTAATAATCTCACATCTACAAGAAAATAGTTAATAGTCATGATATTAACACACATATGGGCTCATTGCCTCATCTCACAAGACTGCAAGTCACGATTACTTTACTTAGTTATTTTTATACTGCGTATAATCTATTTCGGAACAAGTTCGTACATATCATGTTAATCGTTGCCATGTGGTAGATAAAAAAAACATTGTGATTAAGTAAGTATTATGAAACTTTGATTATTTTTCTTCGGCTGTCGAATGACTGGCAGTTTTTTTTGTATCCCTAGGGAACTCCTTTATGGATTAGAGTTACAAATAATAATAATTGCCAAGGGGTATTGGGTTGCCCGGGTGACTGGGTTGAGGAGATCAGACAGGCAATCGCTCCCCGTAGTAGTAGTCCTGGTACTCAGCTGCATCAGGTGAGACTGGAAGCCGACCCCAACATAGTTAGGAAAAAGACTGGACAGAGAATGATGCCTTTACTTGTATTTTACTTAATCTATTGATCGTCACAAAAACTGGATATATTTATTATGTCTTTTACCTTTTCGGCCATGAAAGTTTACCAAGTAGTCGACGTTATTTCGTATTTTAGCAGTGTACCTGTTTAACTTAAATACTCTGAAGTTAGCCATTTGCTGTCCGCATGCAGATGCGTCAACTTCAAGAGATAAAAGTTATTTGACGTCACCTGAGTTTATCTGCATTAACGCTAAAATTTAAAATGATATCAAATACTATACAATTAAGGAATATCGTTAATGTACGCGGTTACGCTAAAGCAAATAAATATATTTGATAGCGTCTTTAAACAATACGATATTCATATCAATTACGTCATATTGAATTTAGATAATTTAACAATAGTACCTATTTAAGTAACGAAAGACGAATTTAATGACGTTTTTTCAAACTTATTTAATTTAGTAAGTGATATCTGGATATTTTAAAGCTACTTCCTTATCCTAAATTAATTATAAATTCACGTTAGAGGCCGTCAGGCGGATTTGAAAAAACTCTGACACCAGGACTTGTTAGGTGATTAAACTTACAGCTCACTCGATATATAGGTGATTCTTAATCAAATTATTTCATGTATTATGTCGTCAATTTTCACTGAATAATCTGAGGATAATTTGTACTATAAATAAATACTGAAATACAATTATGTATCTATATTTAGCTGTGTTATCGAGGGAATTCAGTGCGCCCACATCCGTGGCCCACATCGTTCTAACAACACACGCCTGAACTCGGACAGTCCCTTAGTTGGGGAATTACTGAAACATTTACTTTGGAGTCCAACCTAATATTTTAATCAAGTAAATGGCCAACGTGATGCTAGTTGTAATGGGAATACTGACAAAAGCATAAAAAAGCCGAGTTTTTATCAGAACATTGTTTGCAACAATTTTTTGTAGTGATATTAATGCAAGAGAAAATATAGACATAGGTACTTCGCTGTCTAATAATCTTACCGTCCTAACTTAAACCGAATGTTTTGTGCAATTGACAGCGGTCAATTTTCAAGAAAAAATACTATTGTTTGTAATGACTGACAGCATTTGAACTGCACCAAAAAACGGTCGAAGTGTAAATCACATAATCCGCACCACAGTTGCCATAGCAACGCCTAGGACCTTGAACGCAAACATTCCATAAAGGGTTTTACCAACACAACAACCATTAATGCTCATTTCTTAATAAGTCATTGACTGTCTTTTGTTTAGATTCATAATGGCTGCCGAGTTCCGTGGGGATTATCCTGCTAGTTAGAATCCAGAGGTAATATGCTTGCATTGTTATCTAACTTTATCTTGCTATTGTTAAACGTAACTAACTATTTTAACGTGTTTGAGACTTGTTGAGCTTACAATAAGTATCTATATGGACTTGTTTGCACCTGTGTAATGCAAAAACAATGAGTACCTATTTTTTTCAGATCCACTGTTGACCACAAGCCCTACTTAATTACGTTGTGCCGTTATACAGAAAAGGCACCTATAAGTATAATATCACCACGCTTGATCAAGGTGGATAGGTGGTTTCAGACTATTGTTTCTCTAGCTAGATCTTACAATTTTATAGGTGAGGGGTACCTCGGATAACTAATACAGCGGTAAAATTGATTTTGATCAACATGGAACTCCCCGAAGGTTATTCAAAATTAATGTGATGATCTTGGACTTTTAACAATTTTGTGCTAACTCAAGCCAATTAATCACAGGTTAAGGCAACT
Source organism: Helicoverpa zea (assembly GCF_022581195.2). Classification (NCBI taxonomy): domain Eukaryota; kingdom Metazoa; phylum Arthropoda; class Insecta; order Lepidoptera; family Noctuidae; genus Helicoverpa; species Helicoverpa zea. The sequence goes on from NC_061475.1 coordinate 1,907,391, forward strand.
ACCTATGTAATAACACACGTTGGCCGTTATGAAATATTTCGACTTTAATCTCAAAACCACGCGGTCAAAGGTATGTTTCTCTGACTTGCAAAAAAAAGGTTGTTAACCCTGAATGTACACGTAAAACAAGATAAACAAAGTTTGCCAAAGGTCGACTCTATTTAAACTATTAATAATTCATGAGCCTAAAACAAGTTTCACCTTTGAACCCTTTTTTCTCAGTTCACCCAACACCCTTTAAAATTCGGCATTATTTCACCTCAAAATACAATTTTCGTATCCGTGATAAAGAAAGTAAGTTAAGGAAATCCGCTTTATAAAACGAGTTACAAAATACACGAGGAAAAGAGATAACAAAATATACAAACGCTATCGGTCTGCGCACGCGTCGCTTGCGCCATGACCCTGTTTCAACGAGTATTGCGACCGTCCAATGACGTCTGTTGATGACGACCACAGACTCGCAATCTTGGGTTTTTGATAAACCTTCACACTCTCCTGAATATAGGTTTACTTTCAAAATCATTGGAATTGACTGAGGTCAGTTTTATTTAAAATCCGGGTGAAAATAGTCCTCTATTTATTGTTGTTTTATTTTAATTCTCAGTCGGAATAGAAGCAGGAAAATGTTTGTTCTGTTCTCGATATATGTAGATGACTCTTGCGCAGCTATTTTTGTTCTACAGCGTGTTAAAAATAACAGAACATTTGGAGTTTGACATTCAGAATACCGCGAATTTGTTCCATGAACTTTAAATGTGATTTAGCTACCATATTTTAATTCATTGATTAAATATTATCATTGCATAAAATTAGTTCGTACACTTAGAGAAACTTAAAGATCAAAATTCTTCTCTTGTTATTCTAAACTTTCCAATACTATGTACATAATTGTAAAGCCTCAAAATGTGGAAAATTTCAAGGTTTATAGTTCATTATTAAAATATTTAAGTTGGGCGATAGCGTGAAAGCCCGAAATCTTCGAATGAGTCACCCAACAGTTGCAACCTTACCTCAATATCAATAATCCACGTTATAATGACACGCTAACACTTGTGTTTCAAAGGACAATGCTATTCTTTGTATGGAAGTTGGGCTCAAGAGTTGCCCACAGTAACTGCATAGTGTATTATGTTCCATAGGCTTATAATAGGTCCCAGACCGAAATATTTCGAAATCTATCCCAGGAGTGCTGAGAAAAACTGGTTTGACTCTTATTCAATACTACGAAAAATATGCTTATGAACTCTTAACTATTCCACTTTTATTACCTTAATTGAAATGCATTATAATATTAATCGACAAATACGAGGTATTGAACGAGATTTTTTTTTACCGACTTCAAAAAATGGAGGAGTTTCTCAGTTCGTTTGTATTCTTTTTACGTAAGTACGTGCATAACTCCGTCGTTTACCAACCGATTTAAACAATCATTTTATTGTTTAAAAGGATTTACTTTCCAAATAGTTCCAGGGTCCAGGGTCTGGTGATAGAAACCTTAAAACATTATGGAACTCTCGGAAATTGTAAGCACATATCGAATAAAAACTTGTCAATCGGGTATATGTCTCCGACACCACAAAACTGTGGAGGTTAAGACCTGACCTGACGATGGAGACGACAGTGAGACGAGGGAACTCCTCAACGGTATCTATTTACTACCTCGTGTTTGAGCTTATTTTATTCGTCTTGATAAGATTTTTCCATTGCCATTAAGGATATTAATTGCATGACGCTACTCGAACTTAGGACTGATTGTGGTAGATAGAGACTGAAAAGCAAGAGAAACAACAATTACCTTTAAACGTCTATTTCTGTTTTTTTTTTTTTTTTTTATCCTGTTAACAGTGAAACCACTATCTATCTGATATATATATCTCTATCTATCAAGAAAAGAGGTTGTTAGGTTTGTGGCTGCTTAAAATGGCTTGCTAACAATGGCTGGCTAACATTAGAACTGGTTTTTCTCGGGACCTCTGGGACCGATTTCAAAAATATTTGCATTCCGTCTTAAGAGTGAAGTAAAAAACCTATTTTAATCATTCCCACTACTGGGCAAATGGCTTGGGCTTCATAAACTGACTGTTCAAGTTGGACATTAGAACCGAGTTTTCTCGGGACCTCTGGGACCGGTTTCAAAAATATTTGGATTCCGTCTTAAGAGTGAAGTAAAGAACCTATTCTAACCATTCCCACTACTGGGCAAATGGCTTGGGCTTTATAAAGTAACTGTTCAAGTTTAACATTTGAACCGGTTTTTCTCGGGACCTCTGGGACCGATTTCCAAAATATTTGGATTTCGTGACAACAGTGAAGTAAAGAACCTATTCTAACCATTCCCACTACTGGGCAAATGGCTTGGGCTTTATAAAGTGACTGTTCAAGTTTAACATTTGAACCGGTTTTTCTCGGGACCTCTGGGACCGATTTCCAAAATATTTGGATTTCGTGTTAACAGTGCAGCAAAGAACCTATTTCGACCACTTTCACTACTGGGCAAATGGCTCAGGCTTTGTTAAGTGACTATCTATGGAGAACATTTGAACCGGTTTTTCTCGGGACCTCTGGGACCGATTTCAAAAATATTTGGATTTCGTGTTCAGAGTGCACTATGGAACCTATTTCAACAATTTCCACTACTGGGCAAATGGCTTGGGCTTTATTAATTGACTGTTCAAGTTTGACATTAGAACCAGTTTTTCTCGGGACTTCTGGGACCGATTTCCAAAATATTTGGATTTCGTGATAACAGTGAAGTAAAGAACCTATTCTAACCATTCCCACTACTGGTCAAATGGCTTGGGCTTTATAAAGTGACTGTTCAAGTTTAACATTTGAACCGGTTTTTCTCGGGACCTCTGGGACCGATTTCAAAAATATTTGGATTCCGTCTTAAGAGTGAAGTAAAGAACCTATTCTAACCATTCCCACTACTGGGCAAATGGCTTGGACTTTATAAAGTGACTGATCAAGTTTAACATTTGAACCGGTTTTTCTCGGGACCTCTGGGACCGATTTCCAAAATATTTGGATTTCGTGACAACAGTGAAGTAAAGAACCTATTCTAACCATTCCCACTACTGGGCAAATGGCTTGGGCTTTATAAAGTGACTGATCAAGTTTAACATTTGAACCGGTTTTTCTCGGGACCTCTGGGACCGATTTCAAAAATATTTGGATTTCGTGTTAACAGTGCAGTAAAGAACGAATTTCCACCACTTTCACTACTGGGCAAATGGCTCAGGCTTTGTTAAGTGACTATCTATGGAGACCATTTGAACCGGTTTTTCTCGGGACCTCTGGGACCGATTTCAAAAATATTTGGATTTCGTGTTCAGAGTGCACTATGGAACCTATTTTAACAATTTCCACTACTGGGCAAATGGCTTGGGCTTTATTAATTGACTGTTCAAGTTTGACATTAGAACCAGTTTTTCTCAGGACTTCTGGGACCGATTTCCAAAATATTTGGATTTCGTGATAACAGTGAAGTAAAGAACCTATTCTAACCATTCCCACTACTGGTCAAATGGCTTGGGCTTTATAAAGTGACTGTTCAAGTTTAACATTTGAACCGGTTTTTCTCGGGACCTCTGGGACCGATTTCAAAAATATTTGGATTCCGTCTTAAGAGTGAAGTAAAGAACCTATTCTAACCATTCCCACTACTGGGCAAATGGCTTGGACTTTATAAAGTGACTGATCAAGTTTAACATTTGAACCGGTTTTTCTCGGGACCTCTGGGACCGATTTCCAAAATATTTGGATTTCGTGACAACAGTGAAGTAAAAAACCTATTCTAACCATTCCCACTACTGGGCAAATGGCTTGGGCTTTATAAAGTGACTGATCAAGTTTAACATTTGAACCGGTTTTTCTCGGGACCTCTGGGACCGATTTCAAAAATATTTGGATTTCGTGTTAACAGTGCAGTAAAGAACGAATTTCCACCACTTTCACTACTGGGCAAATGGCTCAGGCTTTGTTAAGTGACTATCTATGGAGACCATTTGAACCGGTTTTTCTCGGGACCTCTGGGACCGATTTCAAAAATATTTGGATTTCGTGTTCAGAGTGCACTATGGAACCAGCTGAAACTACTCCCACTGCTGGGCAAACTTTGAGCCCACACCCTGGCATTGTCATTTGCTTTTTCATTTAGAACATTTTATAAGGAAGACTGTAAATTGATTTGTTTTCAATACTGAAAATTATATATTCGTTAGTCATCACTTGAATTATTTGTTTCTACAAAACAAGGAAGAATAGATTTTGAAACATTTTTCCGACAAATTGCCTCGACTTTCTTTGCTTGACTGTACATACAAGTAAAAACTTAAGCCACAATGAGTAACCTTCAACCAGTTCAACTAGCACCGAATAAAATCCTGCACACTTACATCATACAAATGCATCTGTATTTACTACGCCAATAATAGAGCACATCCCACTACGAATTGAGCAACAGTTGCATCATCTAGCGACAATAACATTTTAATCAGTGCACTATATGGCACTATTCAAACCAGACAGTATGTAAATAAATCGTAAAAAGGTTTCATCAGAAACTCCAACGCAACTCGGACTTTGCTCGACCCAGTGTGCAAAAACCACGTGGAATTAAAAAGTTGTATAGAAATGACGTTGCCACTTCCAACTGTATAGAAATAGAACCAGTCTAACCTGATCCTTTATGATGATGCAAAAATGAAAAGGACGATTCAAATAAAGAATTGGGATAGAATTCGGTCACATGTCAAGTTAAACTGGATGTGAAAGGGACATCCCGATTGATCTTTGTAGGTCAACGAACTGTTTCCCGGTTTCAATTGTTTTGTCCGGGAATCCCTTCATGAAAGGGGATTATAGTGATTTTGTCCTTTCTGGGTCCTTTATCAAAACTGGTTGTTCTATTTAAATATGATGCAGTTTCATAACGGCCAGACTTATTTTCTTCATTTAAGTTTCGTTAAGGAAGTATGACCCACAGTTGTGGTTAGAATCATATGATGTTTTTATAGGTATTTAAATAACTGCAAAAGTTACACAATAATACTAAACGTTACGTTACAGAATCTGTGACTGGTTAAGAAAAGATAATAACTGATTGATTATTATTTTGATAAGAACTAACATAAGATGAGATGAATGGCAGTAGCATAAATTCAAACGAATGACTAAGTGGAGATTAAGACCTTATCAATCGATTTTGATAAAGATATTCTGTGAATTGAGAAAGATGATGATTCACAAGAAACCAAATATCATAATGTTTTGAAAAAAAGATTTGTCTGACGGAGATATGCAAACCAGTCTCATATCTTATAAGGCTATAGTCGAAACATTGAGGAAAAGAGGTTCCAATCGGCCACGATGGCCAAAACAAAAGAATCTCAAAATTGAAAAAATATCTAATGAGGAAAATTAATAAGGAGAAGTGTCTGCCCGGTGACAATAGGGTTATCATAAACCCTCACTAAGCTATCGACATGTTAATAACTGATATCAGTGAAACACATGATGAAATTAATGATATTGTTACTAAAACAAACGATAAACAAATGAAAACAATGACACATGCTCCTTTTATTGTTACAATGGCAACTAATTGGTTAGAAACACATAACATGCCTAATATGATTCCTGCGGTGTACCTACGGTTAGGCAAACAGTCTACGAAGCGTTCTGACTAGATGAAGTATTAGAAGCCGACGATGGATGCTCCAAAAGTTGAGAACCCAGTGGTAAGAGGGCTGTGCCCGCTGTAAGCAGTAAACTAAAATTCGATAGGACAAAAAATAGCTGCCATTATTATCTATACATTGCTGCCATCTAATAGGAAGGTCATTTATGCCTTTACGATAAACTCTGAGGATCTAGACTGCACAAACTGTGAAAGAATTTTGTTCTGCCTTCTGGGAAGAAAACTTCTTGTCACGCAGATAATTATTGTCCAAATCACAAAAAAAAATGGTTGTCCGATAGAGCATGGTCTGGCGAATATGGAGGAAGACGAATAGTTTACAACTGCAGTTCCTGAAGAGTTAAAACGGTTTCTCTTGCTGTATGAGGTCTCGCGTTGTCATGGAGCAATACGGTGAAGGTCGATTCATGAGTCGTGGCTGTTTTACTGACTAATTTTTACAACATTATTCGGTGTTCGGCTGGTTATCTGGGTAGTTTGACTAGGATCGGCTTTCACCGTCACTCTTAATTCCTCGTTAATCACCTGTCAGGCGGTCTTTTTCGTGGCTCGTTCTTCAAGTCGAAGTTTCCACCACGAAAGCGTTTGATCCAAAATCGCATGGTGCGTTCATTAGCAGACACCTCTTCAAATGCAGCATTGATATTGCGGGCTGTTTCTGGGGGTTTACTTCCGCGTCGGAACTCATAGTCAAAAATTACTCAAATTTTCGCAGTATCCATCTTTCCTGTTTAAGTTGAATAACAAAAACAATTGAACATCGATAATCAAATGAATCACATTTTTTGAAAGAAGAACATCACAGAAACCATGTGAAAAAAGTTTCATTCGAAAACCTCAAACCATGAAGACTCTATGGCAATTCAAAAACCTACTAGAATAAAACGGCAATTTCATACTTTAAGCCCTAATATAAGTCTCATTATGGGTCTCATAGAAAATACTTGTAATCTTTGTCATATGGTTTCTACAAATTAAATGCATACCGTAACTCAAAATTTGCCTTTTATGGAGTCTCTAAGAACGGGTTAAAGATATGCAGCCATAATTGGTACAAATCAAATATCAAACTTAAAAGGCAAAGTACGGAGATCTTTCACAAACAAACTTTCCATAATCATTTTAGCCTCGATTCTGGAAAATATCCCGAAATTATCTAGTTCTTTAACCTTATAAACATTAACATTATCAGCATATCGACTGAATGCCATTGCTTTTTACGACGTAATTAACCCGTTGGAAGGATCTTCAATTTTATTTCTATCCCTGAAGGTTGAATTTCGCTTGGCAATGCTGAATCTGATAAGATAAAAGAGGTGTGTCAGTTGTGCAAACAATTTGATGGACTGTGATAGACAGAAGACGCAAAACATTGAGCTAATATCCTAGTTTTCTATATGAGTCCTGATCCGAACTAAACTTTGCTCAAGCGAGACGATTCTAGAGTCTCAATCGCGTTCGTAGAAATACCGGTTACTTTGTTAAACTATGTGCAAGTCATTCATGTTTAGCTAAGATTTTATTATTACAGGCAATTTACGGATATAAAGATAAACCAAATTAACGTGTAAAGATGCACATTATAGTGGAGGTATCATTATAAAGTAACAACCTTTTGATTTTCGATTTTTCATCCTCTGAGCCTTTTTCCCAACTATGTTGGGGTCGGCTTCCAGTCTAACCGGATGTTTACAAGGAGCGACTGCCCTATCTGACCCCCTCAACCCAGTTACCCAGAAAACCCAATACCCCTTGGTTAGACTGGTGTCAGACTTTCTGGCTTCTGACTACCCGCAACGACTGCCAAGGATGTTCAATGACAGCTGGGACCTACAGTTTAATGTGCCATCCGAAACCGAATTGATTATCCTTAAACAGTAGGTACATTAAAGAAATGCAAAGACCCATAGTTCAAGATTGAGAGTTAAGGAAAGAATTTGCATTATTTCTACTCCTAGATTAGATAACAAAAATATTTCCGAGTAATTGTTTAAATAGAGTGTTATCTACTAATCTATATTGCTATTATTATACTGATTACTGATTCATGGCGCTATTGTTATCGTCATCAAAACACAGGCTGATAGCCACGCACAATTTGCATGCAGTTTTAAAGTTCATAGACGTGCAATGTATGTTGGAGTGTAGATAAAGTAGCTTGGTTATTAGTAAACATAACTTTGATATAAGGACTATTATTGAAAAGATTGTACTAGAATTTAATGGATGCGTTTTGTTAGAAGTTGGCGGCCGGTTGTCTTAATTAATGTATCTACGGTCTCTTTAGTGATCCGTTCAACAGTTACTGTAAGATCAATATCTTATATACCTATGTATTGAAGTATTTTCACACCATTAAAGTAAACGAATTCTGAAGGATATATACACAATAGGACCATTTGACCCAGAACTTCCCCCTGGGGGTGTCACAAGCCAATATGTCAACTATCTTGGACGTAGTAGTAGAAACGTAAAAAAATCCGTTTATATTTTATTTTGACTTTTTGTACTAAGTATTCCAATTACTATTTGTATGTATCTCAAAAATTGTCCTGCTCAAAATTCCAGAACTGCGCAAATCAACGACCGGGTCCTCAAACCTTCAATCCATCTACATCATTTACATAGTATCTTTATCATATACCTATCATCTGCAAATGCATGTCACGATGTTAGCAAACAACACGAATCTGTGTTGTTATTGTTTATGTCCCCTTATCAACATTTTTCCTTCTAGAATTCCGAGACGATGTTTCTTGACCCAAATGTAAGATTTTGAGGTCAGCCTTGATTTAAAACTTCGGAGCTGTTTTTGTCAAATCCTAGGAAATGTTGTTTATATGTTGTTTTGCAAAGTCTGTGTTTTTTGACCTCCTGTAAATTGGTTTATTGCGTGTTTAGAACAAAACAGGAAAATTGAACTAGAGGAAAGAAACATTGAATTTGAATTGCTGTAAGATTTTGCATAGTAATTTGACAAAAGGATCATGTAATATGAAAAAAAAAAGAGTTTTTAAGCCCCATTGCTTTAACAAAAGATTTATTATGTAAGTTTATTTTATTTACCTAAGAACCATGATATTGAACTGAATTGATAATTTCAAAATGCATGATCCAGGAAGGTTTTATTTTATCAACGCAAAACAACTTTCAATTAGATATTAATCTTATAATGTAGAATAATGCACATTAATTGATTTCCTTAATAAATAAATAAAACACGTCAGTAGAAACATGATATTTTGCCATTTCCTTATTGAACTTATGTTTTATTTTCCTTGTTTTAGTAGTTTCTAAGCAAACCCAATACGTGGGCAAAACACATCATTTAAAAAATACATTCATTCTATATGACTAAGTAAAGTTTTAGCAAGGAGTTTGATTAAATACATGGTTAAGATCTGTTAAATAAAATAAAAATTGTTGTTTTAAAAAATATTATTATCACCATAACCCTATTACTCATTAGCTCCTTCTTTAAATTCATTTACATAGAAAACGACCACTCTAAAATCTTAACTCATTAACTCAAGTAGTTTCTAACTTAGCATTCAGATTACTAGCCTAGTGATTGAATACTAGGAATCAACCATTAACAGCTCTTCTATTTTAATTTAATTATTTATGAAACTAATGTTATTCTTCTAATCAATAAACGGCCATGAATCAGCAACTAAATATGGCCAGATATATAGGAGAAGGTTGCAATTCAGAAAAATTAATACCAAAATGGTCGTGCAGAAAAGTCTTTACATTTAACAAAATAAACATTTTGAGGATAAAATAATACCTAATCCCATTTCTAAGATTGTTTTTAAAACAAAAGACTTCTTTTCTACATTTAGAATACACCATAATACTTTAATGTTTTATACAAAAGCTTTTTAACTTATATATAAGTTGCATTTCGTTTGGCTTCTCTTACTAAGTAATGTTTCACCCTCACAATGCAATGGGAAATAAGATTTTTCCAGGGTTTTTTCCTTAAGAAAAAAGTTATAAAATTACATAATATAATTCCAGTATTTTCTTAAGAAAATTATATTGTTATTGTATGTACATTATATCATATTACGAATGTTTCAGCTTAGAAATGATTACCGCATATTTCAGTAACATTTTTTCCCGTAGTGACACAAAGTCAGTACCCAAGGGTTGAAATGCGTTATGTAAATGTTCTTAGTACAGATATAAGACATGTCAAAGGTTTGTTATGGTGTGGGCGATACTCGTATCTCTGTAAACTGTCTTTACCATTTCTCTGATATAATTATTATTTGTTTATTTTATTTAGTTTCATGTTACGTGGTCTTGTCTCTAGTTGCACTTTTGTTTAGATGGTAGGTACAGTCTAAAAACTATAAATAAGAATTGAATATTTTGTGTTACGTTCTTTGGCACGTCTTTAAATAATTTTTGACGTAAAATACAACGTCTTTAGACAAGTTTTACGAAAGAGATTTCATAGTATTTGGATGAATCATTCAAAAATGTATTCAACATCTTTGCATTTATTATAAAAATACAAGTTAAAAAACCGGCCAAGTGCGAGTCGGACTCGTGCACAAAGGGTTCCGTAAATTACAGTTAAATCAACCTATCTCAAAAACTATAAGAGATACTTTGATCAAACCAAAAATCGTTGAAAGAGTTAATTAGCATGCATCACCTCATTTTTTTTAGAATTTTATACCCCGTAGTTATAAAAATAGAGGGGGGGGGACATACTTTTTACGACTTTGAGAGCTGATATCTCAAAAACCGTTCACTTTAAGAAAAATGTTTTTTAGAAAACTTTATATCATTTTAAAAGACCTTTCCATTGATACCCCACACGGGTATGTACATCGAAAAAAAAATTTTCATCCCTCAGTTACATGTATGGGGGGCCCCACCCCCAATTCTTTTTTTTACTATTTAGTGTCATATTTTTGTAGCGGTTCATACAACACATATTCCCATCAAATTTCATCACTGTAGTACTTATAGTTTCCGAGTAAATCGGCTGTGACAGACGGACAGACGGACAGACGGACAGACGGACATGACGAAACTATAAGGGTTCCGTTTTTGCCATTTTGGCTACGGAACCCTAAAAATGCTAAAATGGCCAAAAAAATCAAGCTTGCTCATCTAACATTGACGTTCGTTCGTGTATATTTTTGACATTAGGTACCTATGTGGTCTTTTGTACAATCAAACAACGTCACTTTAATTTTCGTTTTTATTGCCATCTAAGCTGGAATGGGTGACAAAGTATCAATAGATATTAACAACTTCCCTGTCCCATGAGTTATATGTGATACCATTAACTATTGTGTCTGCTTCGTGGACAGTGAAGTGGTTGCGTACGCAATAAATTCTCAAAATTCAAAACAAATTAGATGTTTGAAACGATAACTTCGAAAACTTTACAACTAGCCAGAAAGCTAAATCACCTTTTACCACGAACGACAATATGCCCGATATTATATACACATTTTTTATTTTATGAAATTGCTAGAAACGAGGTGATTAGCAATCTGAAGGGTGTTCGGCCTTGACCGCCACGAGGAACCGATCGATAGAGGTCAAAGTTTCCATGCGCTTGTCTATGGCTTATCGTAGCTGTCAACGACCAGATCAAGTTAAGTCGCAGTTATACGTTTAATCTGTTTTCATTTACTTTGTATTTGTAACACATGCTTGTAATGTAGAATTATTTGAGAGATCATCGCCCTTTTGTTTGAGTGAAAGACTTGTTTTTGCCAGCAAATCTGTTTATTGAGACCTTACAATTCTGTTAAGTTCAAAAACTGATAGAAAAATGATGCTCATAATGCCAGATTCATCAAGTTTATTATTAAGTCTTACCAGATTTAAATCGAAAAGTTTCTTCTTGCAAATGTGCAATCATTTAACGTGTCCTTCATAACTTTCGCATAATAATCATTATGAACAGGATTATGTCAACGCAATTTCAATTAATTTAAACAAAAATGTTACCAGGCTCGTCTGTCTATATTTGACATCAAAACAAAGGTTCAACGGCGCAGTTGTTCATAACATTTCGTACAAAACCATTGCATAAGAACTGTAGTTGTTTTGATCAGCAGTTGTACGCAGTAATTATTACATTTGGTTCAACAAAACATGAAGTTTAAAATATGTATGTCACTCTGGTGATAACGATGAAAAGACTTCTGGGATTTTTTTGTTGTACTGGTTAGTTCTCATGACCTCAATTTGTAGGTCAACTGTCCTGATAGCAAACTTCGGAGACCTGAAGTCACAGAAAATAGTGGTAAGCAGTAACTGTATTGTTTTTCCTAATATTGTTATAAACGTGTTATAAAGCTGAAGAGTTTGCTTGTCTAACAAGCAAACTCTTCAGCTAATCTCAGGATTTACCTACTGAAACGATATGAAAGAAAACTGTAGTGTTGGATGGCACATTTTTGAAGGAAAGCTAAAGGCTCGGTTGAAATTGCTAATGAAAACCAGTGTAAATATGAATAGGAACATATTCAGCAGTTTTGGGTGAAACTGAAGTAGGTAATTATGAATTCTAGAGGAAGGTTCGTGGTAAGCTCTTCTATGACACATGTTTACTACTCGTATGTCTAACAGGATTTACTAGTAAGTAATAATCATGTTAGTGAATTCCAAGAAAGTCTAGAAGGAATCGAATAACAAGAGAAAGAAAGGTAACGGGGTTACTAAGTATTTCATTTTGTCGTCGTAACAAATGACAGGTAAACAATATTTCTTGTTGTTATTGTAGAATTTGTTTTTGTTTTGTAATTTACGTAAGTTTCAACTTGGCGATTAGGTATGTGAACAAAGACAATTTATGCAAAGGATACAATTTTCTTGTTTGGGAAAAAGGGATTCTTTGCTACCTATGTAATGACAAATTAGAAAGAATGTACATGTATTTCATTTTGTTGTTTTATTGAATATCAAAATAATACCAAGGGGTATCGGTTTGCCCGGGCAACGGGGTTGAGGAGATCAGATAGGCAGTCACTCCATGTAAAACACAGGTACTTAGCTGCATCTGTGACTCCAACTCCAACAGTCGGGAAAAAGCTAGGCAGAAGATGAAAATAATACCTATCTTTTGACAGTTGATTCGTTTATCGATTCCTAATTTTATGTATTCATTATTCTGTACAATTAAGATTATAAACAAATTATTAAAATCAAAGTTCTGTTTACTTTTATGGTTTTCCCTCAAATATCGTTTGAAGTAATTTGAGAAAAACAAATAAAATAAACTAATTATTCTGTTTTGAACATTAATTGTTGCTAGGTATCACATACATGGTGAGTCAGGTTTTTCATTTGAATACAAACATATTATGATATATTATTACAAAGCAGTACATGTCGTTATGAATTACCTAATTAATAAAGTAAATATTTACTTCAATGACCTTTTATTTGTGTAAACAGTGCCACGCGGTTTTCCCGTGCTCCTGGGGAAACTTCTTCACTCTCTTTAGTTGCTTGTAAAATATAGCTTGCAACCGCTCTTTTACCGCTCTATACTGAAATTCATTCATTTTTTGTACAAAATTATGAATAGACTACAAAAAAGGAGGTTCTCAGTTTAACCAGTAAGTGTATGTAAGTATATTTGTACGCGATTAACTTTTTAAAAACTTAGACTTTCACCATTTTGCAGCCAAAGAAGAGAAAAGTTACATAAATAAACGAATGACACTGAATCGTATTTAAATTGCACCATCATAACCACGGCGAGTGCTAAAAGTAAAAAATAAAGGGGAACAAATATAATGACCACCATAAAATGCTTTGATACCCTTAGTTTTGCAACCAGAAAAATCTACTGAACACCAGAAAAATAAAGTCTAAAAATGTAATAGTACCAGCTATTTTAGTCACGACTTCACTTTAAATTGTATTCGACCACCAAATTTAGTAAATGATCACCAACTCTTGACGACCAAATTAATGTATTATTTTTGCCTAAATAAGTCACTGTGATTGCCATAAAATGTAGGCTTATTATCAAATAAAGTATTATGATGCCATATTAAGTTATGTGTCCGCAATGCATGCGTGAGTGTCAGTATGACGAGTGACAGGGGAAAATGGAAGAAAATGACATATTGCGCCGACCCCAAGTAAAATTGGGAACAGGGCAGGAGAAAGAAGAAGAAGAATGTGTTTCTCAATACACTCCCTCGAAAACACACTCTTATCGCACTGTTTAGAGGCATGCAATAGACAATTTTCCACCCTAGTGCAGGAAAAGGGTCCCCATAATGTTATTACATTTATCAGGCCGAACTTATTTTTTTGGAGTCAGTTTACTTAAACAGGATAGCAAGATGTAAAAACTTTGATTATCATTTTATATTAAAACGCTGGTATAATTTTGATGATCATTCACTACTTTTGGTGATCATTTACTACTTTTGGGATAACAATGATTTATTTGGACTCATTTTGCTTAAATAGGATAGCAGAATGTAAAAACTTTGGTTATCATTTTACTTTAAAATGGTGGTTTAATTTTGGTGATCATTTACTATTTTTGGCTTGCGCATGATTTATTTTGGAGTAATTTCACTTAAATAGGATAGCAAAGTGTTAAAACTTTGGTTATCATTTTACATTAAAATGCGAGTTTCATTTTGGTGATCATTTACTATTTTTGTCTGCTATTTGTTACTATTTCTGGTGATCAGTTAAACATAAGCCAAAATAAAGCATCACAAATAAATGCATTAGGTTTACGAGGATAATATTAAAACCACAAACAATGAAACGTACCAATAGACATAATAAACAAATATTGCAAAATAACTGATATCTATAAAGTTATATTTATAACTGTTCTTGTAAATAGGAATGTCCTACATCTCACTAACATCAAAACAATTGAAAAAAAATATAGAAAATATGTTTTTCAATAAAAAGGGTTCTCCTAACAAATATTGTTTATGGTATTTACGCGCCATTTCTCGATGTTTGTTCGGTGATAACCTCAAACATTTTAACGATTCTACTTCACATTAATTGGATGCGCATATAATGTGATATCTGCAAGTAAATATACATTATAAACGTGATCCGATAATATTGTAATTACCTACTGAAACACATGCAGGTTATGCATACATACATTTATGAAATACTTACATGAAAAGTCATCATCTGCCTAGCCTTTTCTTCTCCCAACTATGTGGAGGTCGGCTTCCAGTCTAACCAAATGCTGATTGTCAGTGTTTTACAAGGAGCGACTACCTACCTGACCTCCACAACCTACCTTGTTCTCCGGGCAACTCGATACTTGTTAATACTATTGTCAGAATTTCAGGCTTCTGCCTACACGGAAGGACCGTTATAGATGTTCAAAAAACAGCTGGAACCCACCAGTTTACCGTGCTTTCCGAAACACGGAAGAACTCTGGCAAGATGGTCACCCATCCACGGACCGACCGCGCCAAGCGTTGTTTAACCTTATGAACGACCGATCCGCGCGGCTTTGACTTGAAATTGAAATTTATTTATTTGCCAGAATATAGGTACATTATGATGGTGTATACAGAAAAGAAAAAAAATAG
The DNA here is from genome assembly GCF_022581195.2 of Helicoverpa zea. Taxonomy (NCBI): domain Eukaryota; kingdom Metazoa; phylum Arthropoda; class Insecta; order Lepidoptera; family Noctuidae; genus Helicoverpa; species Helicoverpa zea. Next base: position 1,922,673 of record NC_061475.1, read on the forward strand.
TCTCACTATCCTTGGCCACGAGCTTGAAAATACATGAAAAGTCGAAAAAACTATATTGTTCAAAGGCCGGGGTCAACGTTCGCATGTGTCATATTATTATTAGTGCAGTCATTGAAGCGAAAAATACGGTCTAACCTCCGAATTTTTTTACTGTGAACCGATTTGCATGAAATTTTGGAATTAGGTTCATCTTACCCTTAACTTCAAAAGTGAATATGATTTGAACTCCGCCACCCCCCCTGGGGGTGGTTGCCACCCCTTCTTTGGGGTGAATATTATTTTTGCAAAATAACCTCGGATATCGATAGAAGACCTAATTTTAAGCAAAAGTTGTCTTTAAAGTTTTAAAAAAAATCCAATACTTTTCAAGTTATTGGCAATTGAAAATTCGCAATTTTTTCACGTTTTTCATCGGTTTTTTGCAAATATCTCCAAAAATATACGTTTTATCGAAAATGTATAAAGAACAAAATTGTAGCAGGTAAAACAACGAACAATTTGTTTTTTTATAAAGTGTTCTAAGTGCAATATTAAGCTAGATATTAAAGATCAAAGCCGTTTTTTATTTTGTCTGAAATTTAATCGACGTAGTTTATGCCATCTATTATTTTAGTAAGTTGATCAATTTACGAGTTTTATTATTTTCCGGTGACATATATACACATTACAATAGTTGTGACTCTTTATTATACTGCCTACTTTCACATTGCTCCAAATATTGACACTCTGAAGTTTTCAGTTACTAAGTAGAAAAAAATATGACAAGTTTTTGGACCATAACTCCTTCAATTTTCATGCTATCACAATTTATAAAAAACCACTGTAAAAGTAATTAAGAGAGCTACAACATCCATCATTGCAATATATAGTAAAGAACTTTTTTCTAAAACGGTGAAGGGTTAAAGGGCTTAAGAGAGGCTGTGATTGCGCTGCCACGCGCTCTTTAAACAATCATATCTCCGTCAATTTTTGTTCGACAGAAAAAACAAACAAACCAAATTGTTTGTCAGAATAATACCTAATTTTTTTTTCAGTACACTTTTATACGTATCTGTCGTAATTTTTGAGATATTATGAAAAACAAGTGGGTTTTTCTTTAATTTGAAATTTTGTTCTTTTCGTTAATCGTGACTTTTTTGAAAAATATCTGTCCTGAAGCAGCCAAACTGATACTATCTATCAAACTCTTCATAATAAAGTTAATCCTAGGCGGAATACGATTAATTTTAATTTTGGTGGAAATGGCACTTATGAAACCCATTGATTTAAAAGAAAAAATATAAGATGCTCCCCTTATTTGCAATACAGCTCACTTATTTTACGTGGAAAAGACTTTTAATAGTGCTCATCTTAAAGCTTATTTCAAGCACTACAAAACCCATTTGTATTAGAATGTATAAAATGCATCTACTCGCCGCTACATGGCATTGACCACAACGATTAAATTTCAGACAAAATAAAAAACGGCTTTGATCTTTAATATCTAGCTTAATATTGCACTTAGGACATTTTATAAAAAAAACAAATTGTTCGTTGTTTTACCTGCTACAATTTTGTTCTTTATACATTTTCGATAAAACGTATATTTTTGGAGATATTTGCAAAAAACCGATGAAAAACGTGAAAAAATTGCGAATTTTCAATTGCCAATAACTTGAAAAGTATTGGATTTTTTTTAAACTTTAAAGACAACTTTTGCTTAAAATTAGGTCTTCTATCGATATCCGAGGTTATTTTGCAAAAATAATATTCACCCCAAAGAAGGGGTGGCAACCACCCCCAGGGGGGGTGGCGGAGTTCAAATCATATTCACTTTTGAAGTTAAGGGTAAGATGAACCTAATTCCAAAATTTCATGCAAATCGGTTCACAGTAAAAAAAATCGTAGCAATAATGCTTCAATGACTGCACTATATACAATATTACATGTGCCATGACAAAGCGTTTTAACAATCCAAATTCGTCTTAACGAGTTAATTAGCACCTTGATACAAATATTCCGTAGGGGATATTTGTAAGAATACCGATATTTATGTATTTCAATGAAAGAACTTGTACTATATTGACATGAATTAGTTAAGTATTTAAGTAATAGCACTAACTATAACATTAACAGTTACTTCGGTAATAATCTGAAATGAGTACGCGTGGTGATTAACGCTCAATCCTTCTCTGTGTGAGAGGAGGCCGCAGCCCAGCAGTGGGACGATAAAAAGGCTGATGCTGGTGAAGGACACTATAATAATTCAGCATTTATCATTACTAGTGTCAATTTAGAAGCTTCTGAATCCGCATAATTAATCTCTTTGTATTTAAAAGGACATTTATATTTCTTCATAACATCCTGAAAAAGTACCTACAAAAAAATCGATTTATCTTGTATGTACTACTTAGTATTTAATGATAACTCGTGTAAAGTCGTTATCAAACAAGGCATCTGAATGAACGGATGACATTATGAAGGTTTAATGTCCTCCTACATACATACATAATGTTATATGAGTTTATTCACTTCGTATATATTTAATAACTCTTCGCTACATGTAAGAAAATCAAGAAATAAATAAATGTATGCAAAAGTAAAAAAATGTCTTTATCTAACTAAGAAGTAAATAAGTGATTTCCCAAGAATTCTACGATAAAATCTAATGTTATTAAAAAAAATAACTGAATTATCAAATTGTGGTATTTCTATGTTTTCATTGATTTTCCTTATCAAAAATAGACAGAACTTTGCATAGTGCACACTACAAACTACAAAGTCAATATGAATCTTTTCCCTAAAAAGTGCAGTAGAATGCAAAACGACATTCTTTTATCAAGTTAAGTTTTTTTTAAACCACTTGGTTACACAAGTACAAAGGTCGCCTACCACCTGCATTATCAAAAAAAAAAAAAAAAAAATACTGCAAGGAGTTCGCTACGACTCAAGTTTGCTATCATTCAAAACAAACGATAAGTATCGGATTACATATTATCAAGAATTGGAATAATTGAGGGTTTTTCAGTAAAACAATTAGCTTATCATATAATGCTAAAAATAAATTTGCTAAATTTAATCATAATTCTATTTTTAGTGAAGTTTTACAGGAAAATGTAGTAGTAAATTAATATTTTGATTTATTACCCAAAAAAAAAAATATTACCTACCATCATCTCCAGATTTCAAGGTACCTACTTATAGCAAGCTTTCTTTGGTTCCACTCATTGTAGATCCTACTAAAACAAAATCTGCTATTTCACCGCCTAATAGGTACGCAAAATATTTTCTCTATATAGTCCTAAACTGACATTTCAATGCGTACAACAATACCAGCATAACCAAACTACCAATTTATATAAAATCAGTCAGAGCCGATATAACGCAATGACGCAGGACACCAGATTCTTCTTCCGTCACCAAACTACGTAACATTTTCAATGAAAATCATTTAAAAACGGTTAAAAAACAATGACCAAGGTAGAAGAAATGGGGACAGTGGGTGATATGTTTTTAAGAAAGGAGCAAAAACAAACATTGTTATCTGCGAAGAATGAACCAAAAAGACTTTATTTAAACTTTACTAAAGCATGATGGATGAGTGAAAAGATTTTAAATTAGGATAAGTTTGAGAAAAGGATTATATTGTTGCACAAAATATGTATTGTTTTCCTCGTTCCAGGCCTGCAGGAGGCGTATAATTACTTGTGCTATAGAAACTCGATTATCATGAACACACAATTACTATCCAAGATTAGATAAGGACTCGATAACCGTGCAAATGTTAAATGTTTTGTAAGCTAAGATAATTAGCTATCCGCAGCCGGACTCAGTGGAGATTGACCAAGAAATCCCGTGAAATTTCAGCATCCGCCATCACAAACCCAAATAACACGAAACAAACGCAATCCAAGCGCGTTTCCTCCGAACGTATAAAACCCAAGTTATTGGGAATTCCAAACGCTACGGATAAAACGCCGCACACATACACTTGCTTGATAAGCTTAACTATTTAAGAATCTTGGTATCAGTCAAATACCCCCTCTGACGCCCGTAACCCAAACACGGCGGGGGGCGGAGGAGCTCACGAAGCGTGGCGCATTAATGAACACGTTGCGACCCGCTGGTCACAAGTTTGTACGGAGCACGGCCCCACTCACACACACTCACCTTCTGTATCTACACTCCTGTACTGACGCTCTACACAGACAATATTCACACACTACTGAATTTACTAGCGATTTTCGAAGAATCGCCGTCAATATCGGGCGGCAGCTTCACGCACACTGGCAAACCCGTGCGCATGCGCGATAAACTCTATAAAACACGGACGCTATCTCGGTGACGCCACATTCTGTACCAAGCATTCAGAGAGACACCACGCTAGTTTGACTCGCAAAGTTGTGAAATCATTGTGACATAAACTTCGATAAGTTGAAGAGTTTGTGAACCCTTTTGGATTGCATAATACTGGAGTTTTTTTGGATTGGAGTGAAGTGTTTGTGATAATTCCTCACGAGGATTACACAGTGTTGAAAATCAGTGATCAGTTTGAGTTGAAGAGCATTAAACTGTCTAACATAATGTACAAGGATTCAGTTGTTCCCGTTAAAGCTGAAACGTTCAGCGGCATGGCTGCCAAAAGGTAACTATTGCAACGTTATGCAATTCTAAATTACTGCTTTTTAAAGTCCCCAAGTCAAATTAGAAATTAATGATCATAATTTTGTCACAGTGGTCTGAGAACATTAGTAAATGGTTCAATTACAAGTTCCTTTCAAACTCCAAATTTTTGTACAACTGGTTAAGTTCTAACTTTATTAAAATCCGTAAAAATCTTAAGGACCCTTCAGGACCAATCAGATGAAAAAATAAATCAAAACTTAACTTTGACCCAGAAAAGCGATCATTCAAACCTTGGCAACCATTCTTTCATAGACCCCTTTTGAGTTTCTTAAGCAACGTAACTAATAAAACATGTTTTTCCTCAGCCCAATAAGTCAATGCATCAAAACGGTGCTGCGACGAGCATGTGTGGAGAAACGACTGACGGTCGGCCTCCTGCCTGCTATCCAGTACCTCTCCAAGAACAGCAACCGAGCCCTCTTCTGCCTGACAGCAGAGGCTCCCCCAGGAGATAGTGCGACCCACATGCAAGAAGTCCTGCTCCAGGCCTTCTGCGTCGAAAACGACATCTACGTCATTAAGGTAAATTTTAACACCGTTAACTGCATTCTTGACTCTCTCCAAACCTGTTTTAAAGGTTGTGCAATGCAAGTTTAAATTCTTTGCGCATTTTTCTCAAGAACTCTTGACGTAGGTTCAGAAACTTGTTATTAACTTATTTTGTAGCATTCAGATCTTTTAAGATACGATTTTGCACTAGAAAATGTTAGCAATGTCTATAAGTTCTATTTGCTTAAGATATAAGAACAATGGTATTAACAAACTATCTGTTTTGTCTACAGGTTGACTCGGAAACAAAGTTGCGCAAACTTCTCGGCTGCTGCGGATCTTCAATGGACTTTAGCTGCGTGTTGGTCCACTATCCATATACAGACCCCTTCAGCGACAGCCAGGAGTTCGACTTCTCGACATTGTCGGACACCGAGAGAGATCTTATCGAGCACTGTGAGATGAACTGGGGATATTCACAGACCCCCGTCATTAAGTTGCCCGAGAAGTGAAACCGTCGAAAGCATCATGTTCTTGGAAAAAAAAATATGGAAAAAAAATTAACACGACCAAGTAGGTTCGTTTGCCATTTCGGCCATGTTGGCTGTGGCTTCGGCGTGTAGCGCCATCTTTTGTCTAGTAGTTACAATTACGTCTGTTAGAGCGTTGTACCAGTGAGTACCATGTGATTAAACTGTTGAATGTTATTCAAGGTATTTCTAACTTGTAAGGTTTGTATTGTAACTTGTAGTCTATTTGTAATGTATAGAGAATAGACAGTATGACTTCGGCAACTATGCCATAAAATGTACAAAAGAAAAAAATATTCCGATTGTGAATTGTGAATAGTAAATATTGCTGATATTCGCCATGTTGGCTTGCTATGCAATTTGCATGAAGTTGTTGAAAAAAAAAATTGTTTACTTATTAATATTCGGAGAAGTTCGTCGGGAGATATTGTTGGATTTTATACTTTTGTAATTTGAAAAATGTGAAAGATAATTAATTGAATAAGAATAAATATATTGTTATGATATAAAATGATTTGTTATTTTATCCTTTACCTAACCACCAATCTAAGCAATATTATTGCTAAAAATAAAAAGTAAAATTATAGCCCTTGAAAGGGCTTGTGATTGATTGCAAAAAGCTGTAATTCGAAAAGATACACTTAGTAAAATGAATAAAAGATAGAATTTCACACGAATCAAGTCTGAAGGACAACTGACACGTGTTAGTAAAATAAAAAAGAAATAAAAATTGCAAGGTAAGTGAAAGCAAATCTGTTAAACTGCAGATAATGCAATTACAAATCAATTACCCCCAACGTAAGTGCAATGACATGGGTAATACCTAGTACTTAATAAAACTGCATAATTTGTATAATAGATTTCGTAATATAATTTTGCATAACACACATTAACGATAAAATATCGAAACAAATGAATCACCAGCAAAAACTAGGTCACTGAAGTCAGCTCCAATATGATACCAGTAACGCCATCTATTATGCAGTAGCTAAAACACTAGTATAATCTAGCTTGAAACACATGACTTCTGAGGAATTGAAAGCTAGTATTTATTTAACCATTCGTCGATTATGAAATCCGCACCCTTTTCTGCAATCATCATGGTAGGTGCTACGGTGTTTCCACGATTCACAACAGGCATGATAGATGCATCTATGACTCTCAAACGAGAAATGCCATAAACCTTCAGTTTGGGGTCAACGACCGCTTTGTCATCACAGCTGGGGCCCATTTTGCAGGTCCCCACGGGGTGATATGTGCTCGAAGTGTAAGCTCTCGCCATACAGATGATGTACTCATCAGTTCCCCATTCGTAATGCTCGCACGGGTACAATGACTTCTTTAAGAAATACGCCCCATAACGTTTGAACGTTTCTGTGTGCTCAAAAGTAAAGAAGAACCTTAGTCCCTTTATAATGGGGATGAAATCAGACAGATCTGCGAAATAATTGGCGTAAATCAAGGGCTTGCCATTCCGATCATCAGGGTTGAGCAGTAACTTCCCTCTACTTTTAGGAACCAAATTCATAGCTCTGGGCGACACACCATTGTAGTACGCCGGGGGGAATATATTCACCGATTCATACAGTGATGCGTTACTAGCGTATTCGTTAACTAAGAGTTGTAAGTATTGGTACTGAACATCTGGTGCGGGCAGATCAGGATCAGTCTTAATGAATGAGATGGAGTTGACTGGTCCTTGGGAAGCCAGTGGTCCATCCTTATGTTCCATTTTCTTGTAATCACGCAACTCCTGCAATATCTCGTCCCCACTGACTGTAGTGGCTGTCCTGTTAGGTAGGACTACAATTATGCCATTGAAAGTAACGTGGTCGTGCAAATTCTCTCCAACTGCTAAATCTTGCTTTACGGTAATATTCAATTCAGACAAATGCTTCTTGGGTCCTATACCGGATAACATGAGAAGTTTAGGAGAGTTTATAGATCCACCGCTGACAATAACTTCCTTCCTAGCATAAGCTCTGTGAACACGGCCATCTTTAACATATTTAACTCCGTAAGCGACCTTTTGTTTGTTGATGAGGATTTTGGTCACTTCAGATTTAACTTTGACGGTCAAGTTCTTCCTTTTGTATCTGATGGGTTGCATGAAGGCGTTGTTGGCGGAGACTCGCTCTCCGTCTTCAGACGTCTCTTGTGCCTTCATGGCACCAACCTGGTAGGCTGCATTATAGTCTCTGATAGGGATACCTCGCTCTTGGAACGCTTCTATCAACATGAGAGAAGGTTTGTCCGTGTAAGGCAATCGTTGGACCGATTGTTCGCCGTGGACGCCGTGGTATTTGCGGTCAAGGCCTTCTATGTTCAAATTTCGTTCTGATTTCTTGAAATATGGCAGCACCTAAGAATCAAGATGCATCATTTGAGTAAATATACCCTTTGGGTATTACTTAAGGCTTGGCAAGGGATTAGACTTATTAGACTATCATAAAATTATCAGCCTACAACATTTGTGCAACAGTGCTTCCTAAATTAATTCCTTCTTTAATTATTGGTTCAGTGCAATAGTTAAAGTGCATTAGAGATGTGTCTCTCACTTCTTTGTAGCTCCAGCCATCGTTCCCCAACTCCGCCCAATGATCATAGTCAAGCTTGTTACCTCGGATGTACGCGAATGAGTTGATGGAACTCGACCCACCCATCATTTTGCCTCTAAAAGCATATTCATCTTCTTTATATCCTGCCAAAACTCTAGGCCTAGCACTGTTCTAAAGGTCGCACGGAGTTTTGAGGGTCAAAAGTTTTAAGGGCAAGGAAGTCCATAGGTATTTTTAAAACATAGGCATGTAAATTAAAGATACAAGCTATACCATTGACGTCTATGAAGATACCCATCACCCAGATAAACGGGTTATCCTCATATCTACAGACCAAATTCAACAAACAAACCTAAAATAAATTCGTTATGAAATATTGCGAAAAAATTGATATCTTGGCAGACAGTTATCATGGGCTTATCATTCGTTATTTTGAATGTAAATACAATCACGTATTCAGATAGTGGAAAACATGATACCGCATAAATATATGTTGTATGCCTGAAAGCATTGGCATTGAGATCGACAGGGTCAGCACTTTATTTATCACTTTTGAGGGAGGGAAGAGTCCTGTGGCCCGGGAACACAAAGGGCTCCATTAGGAACGTGGTGTTTTTTAAGTAAAACTTTGTTATTCCCTGTCGCTCTATATACTCGTATAAGAGGAAAACACAACCAGCATTGTAGAAAAGGAATCATGAAGGTTTACTTTTGTAAATAACGAAACGCGTGATCAAATCATTGCTATGAAACAGTGTTAGGAAAAAAAGCTAAATCCATACTTAATTAGACCAAAGAAATGTAGAATTACTTGTTTTTTTTACGGTCATGGTCAGGATTAATTAAGGCATCCGTCGACGCTAAAATAGCAGGAAAAAATGGACTGATTAACACATTATAGTTTTAAGACAGCGACATCTGTCGTGGACTATGAAAATCAAGCACACTACAGTGACCCTTTGAATGTTCATTGGCTTGACACAGTTTTTCTATCCCACAACCTAGCCCTTATAATGCTACAGATTGCTATTACCAAGCTGTAGATAGCAGGATTCTCAACAAAACCTAAGATGAAGAGGAAAAGAGATAACCAAATAGAAAACAATACTATAAACTATACAGCAGATGATAAACGTAGTAATAGAGCTTAGTAACTAGTAGTGACTATGATAAGATTAGCGAAACGTGTGCGACGACGAATGTTCGCAATGTTTGCACTGATAGGAGACAAGGGCATAAACTAATGGAGCCGATTCGCTATCAGATTAATGATAAACGAATAATTGTTGAACAAAACTGCGATTAGGAAAGGCGATCCCAATCGATTGCGTATATCGAGATTGTGACGCGATTGTATCGATTTTAAATTAATGTAATGAGGAAGAGTTAGTGATCTTGCTTAGTAAATATGTTTTTTTCTTATATCAATAAGTAGCTAGTTAGGGGCGTGTTAACCTATAGTTCAGGGCAGAGCACAAACTGGAGCGGCAATGGACCAGGAAATATTACGTCCCGAGGCTGTGAATTGATGGCCTGCGGGATGGTTCGAAAGAGTTACGGCGGCCTGTATATAAAGGGCTTAAGAAGGAACATGGTCAGTAAGATCAGTAAGGTCAGTAAGATGAGTCTAACACTCACTCACGCTACACCCACAGCTGGAGGGGTCATTTGACGATTTGCCATAAAAAGGCTATGTTCTCTAAGTACTTCGATCAAATAATTACACCTGGGCGATGGTTTCAAATGTATTTGATACAAAAATTACAAGGTTTCTTAAAGATACAAATGATAATAAATTCGTTGTTAATCTAGAAATGTTTTTATGATAATGTTTTGATTGAATTCTTTTCGTTCTGATAAAGGCGCTTGAGCTATCGGTATCTAAGATTGTTTTACCTGATATATTATTTTAAACACGGATTCAATAATTCATGACTCATGTAAATCCATGAGTATATTTATTTCAATTGGCAGTTTCGCATTATTAAGTTTTGTAGAAATAATGTTGGAGCTAATAATGATATCATTAGCTTTGTGTATTAATGATTACAGATGATTGCGATAACTAGTAACGTGATTTAACCTGTTTAGAAACAAAGTAGCATACCTACCTGTATTATCATATAAATAGATAATTAGTTTTTATTTTATCTAGACTGATATTAAATATCTTATGAAGATTCTTATGTTAGAATATATCTAATATCAGTTAAGAGGACATTGAATTAAATTAATATGATAAATATATGATATTATCGGTAGCAATTAAGTAGCTTCTGAATACGACGTTTTGGGATTTCTATTGAACTAGATTTTCTAGGTTCATAAGGAGATTTGATATTATCCTCCAAACTACACACAATATTTTTTGATCCCCTGCGCAAACGCTTGTGGTAGTAGGTACTACAACGTATAATATGTCCTGGCTGATACTCTTATATGTGAAACCAGCCGCCGAGCAAGGAATTTAAGTAATATTAGTATAATATTTACCTAGGCCACGAGCAGGCCTGTCCAGGTCTTGCGAGGCAGCTCCTTCCATCAGGCATTGTAGTATACCCCCAGTCAACGCTGGAGCCTAGCATGGCCGTCGCCAGCCCAGGAACCAGACTCACGTCAGGCTGTTCCGTACCAGCTTCTAGGACCAACACCTGGGTGGAAAGTGGAAATGTGAAATTATTTTGTGGTAGCCAGGAATGTAGGTAAGTACCTAACGCGGGCTGGCGATTTTAAACTTAGCATGGGTATCATTTTCTCGTTTCTGTTTTTAAAGAATAGAATTCCAACTTTTCTTCGGAAGGCTATTTACATTTTAAAATTTTGAGTAGGTACATTGCAGACTAAACAGAAGGCCGTTTTTTCTCGAGAAAATATTGTTTCCAATCAAAGTCATCCTCCGAAGTAAACCATTCATCATCATACTGATTTAAGAACCCAAACAAACTATCGACCGACTAAAAATGTTCAGTGCCCCAATTGCAGTATACCTACATTTATTATATTATATTTAAAACGTAAAGTAAATAAAGGATGATTAAAACGTCTATAGTCAAAGTAAATCAGGTCACACGATACGTTATTTTGTAAATGAATGCTACATGAGCTAAGTAATTTAGAGTGGAAGCAAGTAATTACAAGATACTTGAACATGAATCATCATAACAATTACGCGATGATTACATTAAACGCAAACATTAAGTTTATTTGAGTATTTAGTAAGTACAAGACATAAAATACACGAATTGTAATTGGAAGGCACTCCCAAAACATGAAAATTAAGTTGTTATATCTTTAATAAGCTTCCTGCTATTGAAGTTAAACAACATTAGTAAATTATTTCAATGAAAAAATAAAATTCTGTCATCGATTCAGTTCTGCCTTTTAACCGACCCAGTACTGGGCACAGACACCCTCTCACATGGAAAAGAATTGAGCGTTTCACCACGTAATACATCCGAATTGAAATAATTTCTATGTCAGCTTGTCATATGAGTTAGTATAATAAATCAATAGTTTAAAACCACTAGACAAACACGCTTTTACACATGCAGAACTTATTCGAAGTCAAAGTTTATTACAAGAGCATTCATTAATGGCGTCCACGGCCGATTTCTACCACGGCGGCTGTTCTCATTTAAGGAGATCAGCCAGCTGCGCAGGACATATTATAGTGCACGAGCATTTGTGCAGACACAGGTGCACTCACTGTTCCTTAACTCTCATAGCCCGATGGGACGGTAATCCGACACGACCGGAGAGAGATCAGGCGCAGGACCGACATTTACGTGCTCTCCGATGCACGGGTGTATCAATCACCAGCTTCCAGGCTCCGGGCTGCTTTGTGAAAGTCTTCTAAAACCCACAAAGCGATTTCGGCCCGACTCGGGAATCGAACCCGAGACCTCGTGCTCAGCAGCTGCACTTGCGACACCTAGACCAAACGAGGCAGTTAAGAATTATTTTGTACAGTCAACTTCAAGTTAATGGTAACAGTTTTATAGGAAAATCGTACTTATTACTATTGAGTTAAGGTGGATGACAGTTACCACTGATGTGCGGTCTACCGTACCTATGCACCTACCTTCCACTGCTCAAAAGCAGACAGCCGATTAGCGAGCACACACCCAGCTGCCCCAGCCCCAACAATAATGAAGTCATATTCTTCATCTTTCTCTACTTCTTCACGAGGACACTGGTGGATCCTCTCCTGTATCCTGGCGTCCTTACTGCCGCTGTATAGCTGGACTATAAGGCTCAGGTACATGTAGCCAAGTGGACCACAGGCAGTGATCTCGGAGTGGGCAGGACATGATGCAGTCAGGTTCGGTGGCTGCCACTGCATTTTTTGGGCTGGAAATGGCATGGTTATGGTGTTACTAGATACTCCTATTTTTAAAAGACTTCCCGAAAAGGAGGATGTATTTTTTTTTTGTTTTTGGCAGTTAAAGCAGAAGAGCACTTTCGTAATGTTATAAGGCACACTTTTATGAAAAACATCTTGATATTATCTATAGGCACTTAAATAATAATTTTGAGTTGAGATAGTTATAAAGACTTCTTTTAGGTCCGTATTACAGAAGGCTATTCAAGTCGTGATCTCTATTTAAAACTAGATTTGAGTTGAGATTTAATTTTAGAACGCTCCTCAAGCATAGATTCGGTGATCATAGTTCAGCCGAGTACATACAGTAGATTACAGTTTAAGTAGAGATTTGAACTATAATCACGCAAGTGTGGTCGACACCACGCTTGAGCAGAGATTTCCTTGTCAGTTTAGCAAATAATTTGTTGTCGAATAGGAAGTTAAAATAAAAATACCAACAAAAAATTGATATTTTTGAAGAAATTGATTATTATGATAATATATTTCCTATTCATATTAGATTGTAGTTGAGCAGAGTATGTACTAATGTTTATTTGGAGACGTCGCAAATACATACCGGCTCATTTTATCACAAAACAAACGTACTAGTCTATTTCGACACACCACACATCGGCCCATTAGCTCAGTTGGTTAGAGCGTCGTGCTAATAACGCGAAGGTCGCGGGTTCGATCCCCTCATGGGCCACTATATCTTTTTCTTATTTTTGGACCAAGATAATCCGAAAAAGTATTCCCAGTCAAGAAAAAATAACTAATTTTTATATGAATCTCAAGTTTTGTGCCATGCTTAAAGTGTTTGCATTATGCCACCACTTCTTTCTAAATAAAATGGGGCCAGGCAATAAGATACCAGAACGGACCTCAAAAGCACACTGAACTTACCGTCGTAGTAATCAAATTAATTGTTTTTATTTGCCACTACTTTAAATATTTCGTAACGATCGTAGTCGACGGTGTTTGGCCAGAACACCGAAGGAACTGATCAATTTAACTTGCCTGTAGGAGTAAAACCGTTTTTAATTGTCGATATCGGCCTTGCTTTGCCACTTTATATAAAGATACATACTAATTAACACGTGTTTAAGAAAAGCCTTCGTGAATTTAAAACATTGTTGCGGCTTAATTTAGGTTATCTTAACAATTTCGTGTTTGATGAAATAAACTATTCGTTCAGGAATAGATAAGGAGAAAATTTAGAAGAATTTCTTTTTTCATCATTATTTGTGTGCCAGAAAGTGTATTTCTAATTTATTTCCATTTTAAAGATTAATTAGTTTTTGAGAATACAGTTTTTGTAATATAATTATTTTCTAAGGAATTCTGAAGGGAACGGCCCGTACGTAGTCCCCATGACGAAAAATTACACGTCCGAGTACTCTGAGATATCCACATTAGGGTTAATAACTATCGAGGCTGAGGGATTATTCGAAAGAGTTACCGCGGCCCTGGCACATAAAATGCCTACGACGGAACACGACGGTTTTTAGTCACAGCAAGAGTCTGACACTCCCTCACCGCTGCTAACCCATAGCGGGAGGGGTCATTTGATGATTTTTGACGTCGTTAAAAAAGGGATAATAAGTTTTTTTTTTTTTTTAATTTAAAGAGAGAACAAAATCTTTATTTAAAAATAAAAACAAAAACCTAATCGCAAGTAATTTATTAGAGCCGTTCTAGTTTTAATTACTTACACATTCTTTTTAAATATCTGCTGAAAATGCAACATGCAAATCATGTGATAAATTAAAAGATAACCAAGTCATTAAATTACACTGGAAAAAACATATTATATGGATGGATGATGATCTTTTTTGTTTTGAAGAGAAAAAAAGATCCGCAGCCGGTAGGATTCGAACCTACGCTCCCAGAGGGAATCTGATTTCGAGTCAGACGCCTTAACCACTCGGCCACGACTGCTACATGGCAGATGGCTGAATTTTACAATTAATTGCTTTAACCTTCTCTTATGAGTTACAATACACTGGGAGCTGCTATTCTACAAAAAAAAAATATAAACTTTTCTATTTTCCGTTCTCTGTATTATGATTGCCGTAAATGGCTTGTTAAACACATTGCCCACATCTACTGTCCAAAATGTTATTTCTATGGTGGTAACATATTATTGCAGTGTTTCTTCCTTTACATTTCATCCGATTTCTATTGGCAGTTCTCGGGTTAAAAAATAAAACGGAACCATTTCCTACACCTGCAGGCTAATAGCTAAAAGAATTATTCGATATTATTTTTGCAATACTGGACGGCGAGTTACAGTTGGTAATTTTAGTCAGTTGGTAGTTTAACTTTGACCTTGAATATATTTTTTTGCACACAAATTTTATTTATTATTATATTTTAAACCAATTTTCAGCTTGTTGTGAATTTATGTAACTTCAAAATGTCCAAATTAACTGGACTATTTATCACTACTATTTTACACATTAACTAATTTAATTCATTCTGCAAGTATCTACGTATTGGTATTCACAATATATATCCTCCGAGCCTTTTCCCAACCATGTTGGGGTCGGCTTCCAGTCTAACCGGATTCAGCTGAGTACCAGTGCTTTACAAGAAGCGACTGCCTATCTGACCTCCTCAACCCAGTTACCCGGACAACCCGATACCCCTTGGTTAGACTGGTGTCAGACTTACTGGCTTCTGACTACCCGTAACGACTGCCAAGGATGTTCAATGACAGCCGGGACCTACTTACAGTTTAACGTGCCATCCGAAACACAGTCAATGGTGTCTAAGATACTTAGAATGTACATACAAATTTAGAAATTGATACACAATACTCAATGCATATTGACAAAATAGGACAATTTGATATAACTATGTATTAATTATTAATGCACTTGGAGAGGCCTATGTCCAGCAGTGGACTGCGATAGGCTGATGATGATCTTCTTTCTCCTGCCCTGTTCCCAAATATTACTTGGGGTCGGCGCAATATGTCATTTTCTTCCATTTTCCCCTGTCACTCGTCATACTGACACTCACTCCCTTCCTATTCATATCATCTTTCAGGCAATCCATCCATCTTTTCTTAGGTCTTCCTCTTCCTCTCCATCCATCTACATTCATACTTAGCACACACTTTGTTGCATGCGTATCATCCCTCCTCATTACATGTCCATACCACGACAATCTTCTACTTCTCATCTTTTCTGTAACTGGCGCTACTTTCAGACTTCCTCTAATGTAATCATTCCTCACTTTATCCATTCTTGTAACACCACACATCCATCTCAGCATTCTCATTTCTGTTACATGCACTCATGTCTGATGATGATGATGATGATGATGTATTAATGTAATATTATGTAATATGTTGATATAGTATGTACGATATAAAAAGAACAAACCGATAAGGTGAATAAATAAAAAGGCTACATATTCCCATTTCTTATAGCAAGACGAAAAAATAAAAATAAAAGAGAATTTAAGGGGACACCCGGGTTTGAACCGGGGACCTCTCGATCTGCAGTCGAATGCTCTACCACTGAGCTATATCCCCGATGACTGAGTAGCTAAAATAGGCGTTAATATTCCTTTTCTTCTATACGTCACTAGTTGTACCAGTTATGTACTACCATCTACACCGATTTTAACGGGTTTCATTTATTTACAAGTTTTATAAGAACAAGAGAACTGGTTTTAAATGATAAGAAGTTTATTAATAACTTTTGCAGTTATGTGGAGTAAAGATAATTTTGTTTTCATTGTTAATTTTGCATGGTAACTCAATAAATAAGTTGTTTCATCATTTTAAAACTGGTTTTATATGTATTTTATATTTATGGGATCTTTACTTTATCGCTAAGCACTTTGGTAAGCCTAAATAATGAGGATTTAATACTTTGATTATATCTACAACATAATTAGAGTATTAAAATGGTTATCAAATAAATTGTTTGTCATCGTTAACAAACACTATATCAGATGTAGAAAATATGTGTTTTGATTGCATCAACCAAAATGTCAAAGTGAATTGACCCCTGATTTTAGTTTTTTTTTCAAAGTTCTAAAATTAGAAATATGGCGATATTATTAAAAAATACGCACCCGGTTTTTTATCTACTATTTTGATAAGTGTAATTGATTTCAGTTCAGATAGTAAGTGTTTATAATAGGTAGTATAACAATGTATGGTAATTGAATAAGCATTAAAAAAAATAACCTGATGGCGTCGTGCGCAATAACTTAATTTAAATACGCAATAACTTAATTTAAATAAAAACTTAATTTAAAAACAATATTAAACGCGTTACAAAAAATAATATTGAGAAGGTATTTTAATTGGTACCTATTGGTTTATTTCCATTTCCATACAAAAACTGAAATGCAAAAAGAAGCCGCCCCCGGGTGGGCTCGAACCACCAACCTTTCGGTTAACAGCCGAACGCGCTAGCCAATTGCGCCACGGAGGCCGTGATGAAACGCATGAAATAGGTATTTAGATTAGAATTATAAAAAAATTGCACAAATATAAAAAAAGTTCTTTCGGTCACATTTTTAGCGGTGGGCGGTAATTGGCTGATAATGAACAGGGTAAGCTTAATAAATTACTTTAGTTAAAAAAGAAAACATGATTTCCAAGCACCAAAAGCAGGCAAACATAGGTAATAAGAAAAAGCTATGAAAGGGACATAATACCTAAGTTTGAATGTAGAAGAAGCCATTATGTACATAATGCAACATGAATAGGTTCTATCTATAAAAACAAAAAAATAATTTACCGTGATGTTCTTGGAAGCCACTTTATAAATAACCAATAGCATAATATACCTAAGCAATGAAAATAAAAGCAAAATAAAATTATAGCAATATATGATTCTTACAATAAAGCTAAGTATATCACAGGTAAATAAAAAGTCAAAAACCATAATATTTGGTCACATAGGTACTTACCCATTTACCACCAATTACCAAGCCAAACTCTGCTCATCTAAATTCTAATTTCTCCAAATGTATTAGGTACTTACTTTTATTTTTTATTGCAAACCAACAACATATTTACAAAACAAGTATGTAGGTATGGTTGTTCAGTTTCATACGTACATCATGCTTACAGTGTAAATATGTCACTTACAGGTATGCACAACATTAACAATTAGTTACAGAGAATAACATTACTCCAGTCAAAACTATGGAAAAAAAATAAACAATGAGTATAAGTTAATTAATTAATTACAATATATATAGAGAATTGAATTACTTCACTAATTTCTAGAATTCTTTATTAGCTCTTCATTTAAATATTTGAGATAATTTGACAGCACATTACCTACTCAAAATTCTAGCTAAGTAGGGAAGTGTCCCCAATAAATAAAATAAAAAAACGCGTAGGTTTTTAATTTTAAGCGAATAACAAGCAAAATATAACTTCTAGAAATGATTCCTTATTTTCATTGTTCGAAGCACAGAGTATTGTACTGAATTTTTTTAAGCATATTGGAAGCCATATAAAATATTTAAATGTGTTTTCTTAAATTAATAATATCAAAGTTAAAAGGTTTTTCTTTTTCATATAGAGCTATTACAGGTGCTTAAGAAACGTCAAGCTAGTTGCGCGGTTCCAAAGAGTGGGTCTTATGGAGAAGAACCGGCAAGAAACTCCATAGACACTCTTAAAAAAAAAGGAAGTGTTTACAATATCTTGTGGGTTGACCCTGAGAAAATAGATAGACAGCAGCATGGTTGTATAAAATGAAAATTGAGATGAATTATTTTTTGTGTTCTTTTAAAGGAGAACCTAGGTATCATTGAGACTTCCCGTCCATCCCTTTGATTGTCACCAGGCTGTTTCTCATGAAACGTGATACTTAGACTGAAAGTTGAAAGTTTTTCACATAATGCATTATTTTTAAAGCTGTTTTTATATTCTCTATATCTATTCTAATAGAATGAAGAAGAAACATTTTTTGCGTTTGCTTGCACATTTACAGGTCCAAAAGTACTGGACCTGTTAGAAAAATTCAGTCACTGTTGGGAAGTTTTAAGTATCCCTGTGTAAAATAGACTATGTTTTGGGCGGGTACGGGACGCGCGGGTGAGACATAGTAATCTGTGGGAGACCTCGGGAAATCGTTATTAATATGTGCACATTATAAAGTCTCGTACGCAATGTATAATTTTCAAGGAACTTGATTTATTTTTACCTTATTCCGAAATATCCGAAAACGTCACAAATAGAATTAGTTTGAAGTTTGAACAAATGAGCCGAAATTACGAACAGATATTTTGATACGTCTCTCACATCCCGTATGGTCTAGTGGCTAGGATACCTGGCTTTCACCCAGGAGGCTCGGGTTCGATTCCCGGTACGGGAAGGTACCTTTTTGATTTTTTTTTCTGAGTGACCATTTTTCGGGCAGTCAGGTTTTATTTAGTTTGATTAATAATGATTGACCTTTTTATTCATAAAAAATTCTGTATCGACAGAAGTAAAATAAAGTGTAATAAAAGATCACCTATTTTCAAATTCAAAAGTTAATCCTAAGCTATATTGTAATTAACCCAATGCAAAAATAGATTTAAAAAAAATAACGTTTTGAAAGTGCTAGCTACCTACAATTTTCTGAAGCAAAAAGGTTTGTCAGAAGTGGGATTCGAACCCACGCCCTCAGAGAGGACCAGAACAACTCGGACTCACGATTAGTGAGCAAGGAAACCTTGAGTCTGGCGCCTTAGACCGCTCGGCCATCCTGACAGATGGGAAATGGGTCGAAATTACGGATCACATTTCGAAGAGTGATAATTTAAGATTTTTTAACGGGAAAAGTGTAATTAAATTCAGTTTTCAAAAATTGTGTGCACGTGCATTAAAATCGCATAACAATATAATTGGACAAAAATTTAAATGTAATTTATATTACAAAATGATTGCTAGATATATTATTAAATTTTAGTTTCATTTTTTATTAAGTTGAATTGATTGGAAATTACTAGTTTGCTTATTACTTTAAAAGTAAAATTATACAATTTGATAAAGCAGTGCCATCTAGCGGCTAGTAGTTATACTATTACAAAATAAGTTTGTATATCTAGTTACGCTATTCAACAACAGATGGCAGCATAAAGCGTAACTTCTTGTCTAAAAGTTTTAGGTATTTTAATTTACACTGCATTTTTGGTATTATAACTTAAATTTGAATACGATATTCAATTCGGTACCTATGACGATACTGGCAGGTAAATAGCCGTGTTTACCGTCAATAGTATCCATATTATAGCAATACTACATCCCCACTTAAGTAAAATGAGTAGGTACTTACAATTTGAAATTATCCGAAGCCATTTGCAAAACTATAGAACCATTTCCGAAGCCATAGATAAATAACAATTAAAACCTACCTTATATGGATTGTCCTTATTTTGAATCTGCTTCTACACCAAATAGTACCTATTTATGCATAGTAAGTACACAACCTATACCTAATAGGAATATCGTATCGAGTTTTTCGAAAATATAACATCGGGGAGTGACGAATTAACAATTTATACACACACACTACAACGACAAACATGATTAATTATGATTTTAAACAAAAACAATCGAAACAAAACACAATTTCAAAGTTTTGAAAAGAAAACTGAACCTGTGTTGCCAGCCATGCACGTTTAAACCCATTCTTTTTACTATTAAAATGGATACTAATATTTTCATCCATCCGTCCCAATGAGTTTGATTAATTTTTACTCAACACATTGCAGCAAGTCGGCAAAAATTGCAGCAAATAAAATAATCAGTAAGTAATTATAAGCTATGAATAGTTACCAAAAACCAATGTTTTTTTCTTGAAACTATTTAGGTACCTATAGTCATCAGCAAGGATATTGAGCCCTGACTGACCTTCACCTGCGGCAGAAGTCATTTATTGGTTTATTGCCATAATGTGTCCCTATATATATATATATACCTATAACCTACAGTGCGCAAAGCGATCCCCACTCTTCCGCCGAGAGCTCAATATCCGTGCCGATAACTATACCATATGTGATCTTGCGTCACATATTTTCTTTCTTTCCGTTGGTTATTTATGTACTCCTTCTTACTTCATAGCGTTACAAAATGTTGACGCCAGTATTTTGCTGATGGCTGCGGGATTGTTCGAAAGAATTACCGAGGCCCTGGTACATAAATGGCTTAAGAAGGAACATGGTGGGATTTAGTCAGTAAGAGTCTGACACTCCCTCCCGTTGTACCCACAGCGGGAGGGTTCATTTGATGTCCCATCAACAAAAAAAAAATGTATTATGCTGGTGTTGGCCAGTTTCCCTGTTTCCTTTGTTCAGCACCTATGGCATGCGGGTCTAAGGTCATTTAGGTAATAAAAAAATGCATATTTTGTGTCATCATGTTTTATTGCTTACCAAATTGTAAAAATTAGGGAATCCAATAGCTTTTTACAATACTTTTGATGAATATCGCAAATAGTGTTGCAAAAAAACCGTTTTTTTTCTAGTGTGAAAAAACACCTTAAAAAAAAACCAGATAAAAAACTGTTTTTTTTCTGGGCCTTGTTTTTTTCAAGAGTATAATAACTCTAAAATTGTTAGGGCATTTACCGTTAAAGATTAATACTTAAGGTTACATAATAGTCTTAGGTTTATTCTTGAATCTACGGTACTTTTCTGATAAAACAGAACCAAATTTCATGAAAATATTGGCAACATTCATTGATATTAACTCAACGAAAGGGAAATTTTGAAAATTGAACTAAAAAGTAGGCTAGAAAAAAAACCAAAGGAGATGGCCAAAAAAAAACCCAGAGTCGACAGAAACTTCGTATGTATGGTTGGATTCAGTAGAATGTGTAGATTACAAAAAGTATTTCATATCATCTAAGAACCATGGGGTTCTCTTTTTACAAGGTTTCTTCGATGAAGATTTTAGTACATGAAAAAGCTGAACTTTTCTTTTTGCTGTTCATAAGAAGTTGTGCACAGGGTAAAAACTTTCCACTTAGGTGTATGTCTGTTAGCACTGTACACGAGTGAAGGCAAAGAAGGAAGGAAGGGAAGTCAGCTCTAAATGACCTGATGATGGAGAAGAGAGAAGGTCAAGGGAACTCGGCAATGGTAAATATTAACTACCTCGTGTTTAGGCTTATTTGATTCGCATTGACGAGAACTTTTTCACTAATGCGAATAGTGACTAAAAGTTAAAATTTAAAAAAAATTATAAAAAAAGTTTTTTTTATAATTTTTTTTTTACTTAAGATTTTTTTTTAATTAACCTTTGCCAGTTCGCAAGTTTACACATAACAGGAAAACCACTTCAAGTAAGTTAGGCCGGTACTTAATCGTATCTGGAGTGGTTCATGTCAATAGTGCAATGGGTGGGGGTCAAACGCAAGACCTTTTTATTACCAGGCAAACTCTGTAACTATGGTGATATTACTATTCGCATGTATAATGTTAGTATGCCTTATTTTTTTATGGTCCTTTATGTAAATAATCTTTAAAATCAAAAAATATGCTATAGCTCCTATACCCCATGGATTTCAGGCTGGATTTTTTGACACCATCAAAGGTCTATCATAACGAACCCATTGGTACCCGTTTCGTTGCTGTCGATTCTGGGTTTTTTTACTATGAAAATTTGGCCATCTCCTTTAGAAAAAAAACAACGATGCAAAGTTTTTTTTCATGTTTTTTTTCAATAAAGTGAAAAAAAACAAATCGTTTTTTTTCATTTTACATCACTAATCGCAAACACTATAATTTTGTTCTTAATAATTAAGGTACATACAGTGTTAACTCCTGAAACTATGTGTTATTTAGAACTATAAAACTTGTTGACATTTAAAATACTGCAAACATCGTATGATAAGTAGTTTTTTCTTAGTACAGTACCGTACATACATAATTATAATGAATACTCTGCCATTATCAGAACATACATATATCTTGTAATCAGCTGCACAGGGTTGAACTGGAAGCCAACCCGAACATAGTTGGGAAACGGCTCAGGAGATAATGACATAATTGTAATCACACTCCCACCTATTATTAGCCTGATATCATGTAAGTGGCAAACAGCAAATTGTACCAAAAAATGGTAAATTATAAATCTATCCTACTAGCTACTAATATTATAAAATGTGAAAGTTGGTGAGAATGTATGGATGTATGTTTGTTATTCTTTCACGCAAAAACGGCTGGACCGATTTGGTTGAAATTTGGTATGTAGATAAGTGACACCCTGGATTAACACAGGCTACTTCTTATCAACACACCACGCGGGCGAAGCCTCGAGCGGAAGCTCATATTAACATAAAAAGTAAACTTTTTTAAAGGCTGAAAATAATGGCCTAATTTGAAAAACCATTCACTGTTGGAAAGCTACTCTTCCTGAGTAACATCGGCTATATTTTATATGAATATGGGAAAAAGTTGCCCTGGAATGCAGATGAAACGGTGGGAACATAGTTGTAAGTATGTATTTTGTATCATTAAAAAAAATCCATTGTTAAACAAATACATGGCAGAGGCCATCAGGCAGATTGTCATAGAAAATTTTCCCCAAAATAGGCTTAATTTACTTTCTGAGAATTTATGGCCTGTTGAAATAAAGTCCTGTACACTGAGCTTAGTCTAAAGTAGCGAGCTACTTGACAATGATACAATTGATTTGATTTAGAAATATAATTTTGTCCTCTTATTACGAATCATGCTTCACTTCAAACAAACGGCAGATAGAAGAGTATGGAAGAAGAAAACATGCTGCGCTGACCCCAAATGAAATTGGGATAAGGGCAGGAGGATGATGATGAATCTTATTACTACTTTTATAATTTTAATACTACTCGTTAAACTGAAATTCAACTCTGAACAGGTTGTGGATTTTTTTTATTTGGCTTAATGTCTCTGCCTTCAGCCTATGTATTTAAATTCTTATTCTGTATTGGTGGCTTTCTAAATGTTGCAGCGTGTATGAACTCAAGCACTACAGCATACTTGACAGAAGATTTATGTCCATCAGGATTGAGGAGCCACTTTTTGTATCTTATATAATGAAATTTTGTACATATTTAGTAGTAAGTTAAAAAGTATTGTAGGCTCAATCTTGGAATTTGTAGTATAATAGTTCAAAAGTTATATGAACACAAAGGTGGCTCCTCAATCTAAATATTTGGACTGAGGAGCCACGTTGGAACACAGAAAGTATACGATGTACATTCTTGAAAATTTTGTATGATTTATTAGTAATTGAGCGCAATGCGTACTAAAAATTTAATTCCAGTACCTTTAATATTTAAGAAGATACAATACTTCTAATATGGCACCTCAACCCGTAGAATTAAAGTGTGAATTCCCATGAATCGTAAGTGGCAAATTCAAATTACACCCCAAAAACATTTAGTAGTAAGTGTGTCTGAATTTGTAGTATATAAACAAAGTAGTAAAACGGGGTGAATTTTGTAAAATAACGTATTTTATGTGGCTCCTCAATCCTGACGTTTCTGAAATGAGAAATTGCTTGAGTTACCTGAAATCGGAATGGAATTAAAAAAATAAAGACACTAACATTTGGTATAAATTTCTACTAAATATACATGCACAAATGAAAATTGTATGTATTCAATATCTGATAAAAAATCATCTTTTCCATATTCCTTAAGACGTCGCCATTACGGGTGACCATGTAATATGAATAACATCAGGATAAATAGTTGTCAGCTTTGCCGCCAATTTTTTTTATATTCTTTATTATTTTTTATCTCTAATAATTGTCGTCAATCGTCGTGCTGAGTTCCTCTGTATGATCTTATTCTCATTCAGTGCAGCTGACAATTTTACTAAACGTGCATGATTTTTCTAAAATGTTTTGATGTAGCAAAAATGTTCATCAATCAGTTATTAAAACTGCAATATCAGTTTCCTGAACATCACTTGGAAAACTTGCTATTCAAAACACCGACAAAGTTTCTACTAGGTAAGATCCAAACCTTCTCGGTCATATCACGAATAACCTGTTAGCTATGGGACAAAACTGCGAGTAGGAAGAAAAAAAAAACATATCGGTCCAGGCGTCTTCGAGGAAGCGAGTAACAAAGAAAATAAGTGACTGAGAACCCGCTCCTTTTTTTAAAGTCGGTTACAACAACGCAGCGAATATCTGTTTCATATGTAATGCTGTCATTATTAAAAAAAAAATGCAAAGCATCGAATTTACGGACAATGAAAATCAAATCCATTGGCACTACGAAATACTAGGCAGTATGGTTGTAACACTTTAGCCTGCATTTGGAACATTACACCGCTACAGCAATGTTGAATGACAAAGCAAGTTTATTAAATACTTTATTAAGTACTTTTGTATTTAATAATATTTTGTCATTCACGAGGCGGAATAGCAATAAATGCGTTTGCCTACAGAGGTTTAATAAAAAATTGGCGGCAAAGCCGAGAACTACCTATTTATCCTGATTTTTATTCATATTACATGGTCACCCGTAATGGCGACGTCTTAAGGAATATGGAAAAGATGATTTTTTATCAGATATTGAATACATACAATTTTCATTTGTGCATGTATATTTAGTAGAAATTTATACTAAATGTTAGTGTCTTTATTTTTTTAATTCCATTCCGATTTCAGGTAGCTCAAACAATTTCTCATTTCAGAAACGTCAGGATTGAGGAGCCACATAAAATACGTTATTTTACAAAATTCACCCCGTTTTACTACTTTGTTTATGTACTACAAATTCAGACACACTTACTACTAAATGTTTATGGGGTGTAATTTGAATTTGCCACTTACGATTCATTAGAATTCACACTTTCATTGTACGGGTTGAGGTGCCACATTAAAAGTATTGTATCTTCTTAACTATTAAAGGTTCTGGAATTAAATTTTTAGTACGCATTGCGCTCAATTACTAATAAATCATACAAAATTTTCAAGAATGTACATCGTATACTTTCTGTGTTCCAACGTGGCTCCTCAGTCCAAATAGTTAGATTGAGGAGCCACCTTTGTGTTCATATAACTTTTGAACTATTATACTACAAATTCCAAGATTGAGCCTACAATACTTTTTAACTTACTACTAAATATGTACAAAATTTCATTAAGATACAAAAAGTGGCTCCTCAATCCTGATGGACATGAAGATTTGAGCACACAAGGACCTTTAGGTCTGCCTTCATACAAATAAGTTCCAATCTCGCTTAAAACCTCCTTCAATCTAAAACGTGACAATCATCATCATCCACCACTCCTCCATTCAAAGCATCATTTAAAATGTTATTCCTACTCTTTTTCAACTCATTGTCTATGAAATTCCTTCTTCCCTCTCTTGCTCTCTGGTAGGATACTTTGTCAGGAGGCGGCCGGTCCACTATTCCTTTAGTAAAAGTGTATATCACTGTCGTAAAGTCACCTTCAATGAATGCCAAGTTCACTGTCGGTCCAGTTTCCACAGTGCACAGATTTTCCTGTATTTTGTTGATGTAATCCACACTGATCTCGTCGTATGTCGGTATTGGCACGTATATGTTTAGTTTCTCGTTCTTATTTGGGCGGGCGACGATGTAAAGTGTGTCTATGTCCTTGTTGTAACAATACTCAGTGTCATACATTAGCTTCTCGTCCACTAAATGTATGTAAAGATTGTATGCAAGCGACATTTTTAGATCAGAATGGCAGCCTAAAGCCTTCATGTCGTCTTTAATCTTGGTTTCAATATCCATTTTCAGAAGTTTTAGTTATATTTTTGTGTGTTTACGGCAAATTTCTAACCTCACCAAACAAAAGCACTGCAGCAGTCAAAGCAGCAATTGACATATCTGTCAATGTCAAAAAATAACGTTTTGTTTCGTCTTTGTAAATACGTTTTGTTGTTAACCGAACGAACGGAGTCACCGACTTTTGGGTTGGCGGGTTTCCTTCAATTATCAATTAAAAAAAAAAATTATACGTGTAACGACGTCTCCCTGTATTTATTAGGGAGATACCTACATAATACATTGCGGTTAAAGCCTGAAGTGTGGCTACACCTAGGTCTCGCCGGCCACATGTAGCTAAACTTAGTCATGTCCTATTTTATATTCTGTTAAAAATATGTGTAGCCTTCGTCTTAGCTGCGCACCAGTGGCTTACTACTTTGTAACGTTCTCTCGTTAAAAGTGTAGTTGGCCTCGTTGCACTTAATTTGGCGTGAATAATTGTGTTAAATCTGTGCACAAAAATACTGTTATGAAGTAAGGTACAATAACACGATTAGTAATTGGTAATACTTTTATTTTATTTTCAATACAGTTACAATTCCAGTGGTTATTTAACAGATAACTCTTATAAAATATCTATCAAATAAGCAAGATTGTTATTATTTGGGTGGGATAGTATAAGAAGTGTCTTTGATTTTCCCATGATATTGAAAATAATGGAAGGTAATCTTCAAGTGTGGAGAAGAACTTAGTACATAGTTAATTAAACTAAGAAAATAAATAGTCATTAACAAGAAAATCTTAAAAATAATGGTTATAAAATGTTCAGTCATATTTACATTAGGTAGAGTATGTAGGTAAAAAAATAATATTAAATTGTTCTTACAATTAAAATATTAACTACGTAAAAATATATTACATAGTGTGAACTCTTAAAGCATGTGGCCACAGACCTTAAAAGTAATAGAAAGTTAAGTCTAATTAATTAATTAAAGATTACTCAGGTGGAACCAAGTAAAGAGCCTCTCAAAATACTATTTACAAGATTTCACCGCACCGAATACCTAATCCACAAAAATATTAATAAATATTTCATACAAGATTATAGAATTTCGCTGACTCCTTACACTTGACCTTAGCTAAACGAGTCATTTGTCCTTTCACAAATTCACTACTTTGAACACAAAAGTCAATAGCACCATGGTTTCAGATCACTTGGGGTTTATAGGATGTCTTTGCTAGTTTTGATGCATTTTCCTCTAAAGCATATTTCAGTTTCATGCGACACCTCTGTAGACATTGACGTGCTCACTACATTAGCAGGATTCATGAAAGATGACACAGATGAACTCTCCACTCGAACTACTGATGTTTCAGTAACTTCATCAACCTTTTCAGTCTGACTTTCCTCACTGGTATTTAGCTTTTTGATATCAGTAAAATCGGTTACAGATTCCGTATTTTCGTCAGTAACTGACGCAGCAGTTATTTCTTCAGGAATGAATGCGCTTTCTGTCGTAACTATCTTAGGTTTTGGTTGCTCTGTGGTAATTTGTATTTCTAGTTCAGTTGTTTTGGCTTCGCTTTCTGGGCTGACCTGTTTGTTGTTGTCCTCTGAAGTCGTTCCAAATAAGTAGTCCATGAAACTGAATCCAGCATCAGATTTGTTATCTGTCACAGGTTTGTTGGTAGTAGTCGGTTCAGTTGGAGTAGTAACGTACATGTCATCCATGGTAGGATCAGGTGATCCCGTTCCTAGGTCCAAGTCTCCGGGGCTAATGGCTGTTTCAGTCTGCGTTTCTTTCGGTAGATAAACTGTGGTCTGTTTACTTTCTTCAGTAATGAGAGTTTCATCCTTTTCTGAGTCTTTGCTAGTGAGTTTAGGAATGTCTACAGTAGGGATCACATCAATGTTTTCTGCTTCATCGTTGCTTGAGAATAGGTCTTTGATAAAATCGTAGCTTGGTTTGTAAGTTGTAACCTTGGGTTTTTCAATTCTTTCTGTTTTGTCATGAACGTTTTTGGATAGCTTTAATGGTTGTCCGAGGCGGTTGACGGTGTGAGTGTAGTACTGCGATTCAGCAAATTCTATGGATTCGGTGGACGCAGGACGCACTTTGACTTTCTTCCAGAATCCACGACGGCGGCCCTTGCGGTCTTTGTCATCCTGGAATGAAAACATTGTTACATTAGTTACGTTGTAAACAAAAATGTTTGTGTTTTCTGTTTAGAATACTTATATGACGTACAAGTAATCATTGAGCCGTACTTCTTTGTCGATTGTATTTTTTAATACATTATATTACACTATCTATCTATCTATCTAAGAACTAATGTTTCTTACCTCTGCATTAACAGAAGAGTCGTAGGCCGTAGTTTGCTCAGTCGTGATTTCTTCCATCGGTGTAGTCTGCTTCTGTACGTAGGTCTCTCCAGAAGATATTATTCTCTCCGGGGGAATTTCACCAATCTCACCGCCTTTGTGTTTCATCACATTCGTGGTGTACTCATCCTGATCTTGTTCCTCCAAGCTCTTCATCACTTCTTCCAACATACTTTCAAAAGTGGACATGGAATCGGTTGTTTCGCTTCTGGTAACTTTGCTCTGTTCTACCAAAGCCTCTAGAGTTGGGGGGATTTCAGGAATTTTCTTGACTGTTCTAGTGTTACTTGCTGGAGTTACAGTTAGCAGCATATCATCAAACTCGTTCCTAGCTGTGATTATGTCCAGTTCACTCTCCTTGTCTGATCTACGCTCAGTTGTTGCAACTTTCTGTTCATCTATGATGTCATTAGGATTGAATGGTTTAAAGGAATCGCTTGAGATCTTGGGTGACCACTGGTCTGTTTCGGGTTCAGCGTACTTTGGTCTGTTGATAGAAAAGTTAGAATCCTGATCTTCTGTTTCTTCTTCCTTGCTTTCGGTTTTCTTGTTGTATCTCTCTGACAGTCTTGGTCTAGGGCTGTATCTCGTATGAAGTTGGCTTCTGTTGGTAGTGTTGGGTGCTTCGGTCTGTACATCAGGTTTGTCCGTGGGTTTTTCAGTAGGTCTTCGTCCTCTGAATCTGTTCTTTACTTCATAAACTCGTTTAGTACTCGATGACTCAGTCGATGTTGTCGTGTAGGAGTATGATGGTCTTCTTCGGCGGAAGTGTCCACGTTTTGTAGAACTTTCAGTCGTAGAGGGAGATGTCGCAGATGGTTCTGTGGTAGGTTCTGGTCTGTACACAGGGTGCCTAATTTCTTGTACTTCTGGCCTAGCATGTACTTGCTTTGTCTTCAAGTCAGCTTCAATTTCATCTATTCTCATGGTTGTTCTTCGTCGGTCGAAAGCTGGTCTATAAGTGACTGGCTGAGCTGGTCTCTTCCTTTCCTTGTTTCTGGATGATTCTGTTGAAGCTTGGTGATACTGTCTGATGACTCCAGGGCGCACGCGTACTCGGTTGTATGATGGTGTAGTTTGAACCACATTTTCTTCTTCTTCTTCAATTTCCTGGTGCTCCTGGTTATCGATTTTGATATCTTCATTTTCAGGGGCAGTGGTGGATTCTTCTTGTTTACCAGAGTCATATTCGTGACTAACTGAAAAGCTTACACTTTGTTCGGTCGCAGGGCTAGCGGGCGTGTCAGTAGCATATGAACTAATGTCATATTCTGGTTTCGTTATAGGTGTTGTTTGTTTGACGTAAATGTCTTCTTCTTTTTCGGGACTTGTTTCATCAAAAGCAGATGCTTCTACTGGCGCAATACTACTTCGTGACTGGTAGAAGTATTCTTGACGAGTAGATGGCAAATTAGGCACATATGATGTTTCTGTTTGCACAGTACTTCTTGCAGTAAAGGTTGGTAATGACGCTTCTTCTTTTGAGTCAACATTTGTGTAGTGTTGGCTTATAGATGCCTTTTCGTTTGTGTAAGCATTTTCAGTATCATTTTCGGTGATAGGTTCTTCGGATTTTTCTGAAGTCTCCTTAGGGCTGGGTTCAGTGATAGCTTCAATGTCGACGGTGCTCATACGTTCCATCAAGGTTACTGGATAGTTTTGATGCAAGACGTCTCTCTGATAGGCGAGGTCTTCTTCCTTGCTGTTATGAGTTTTAACTCTTCTATCGTAAATATCCTCATTTTCTGATGGCTTATAGTGGATACGTCCTCTCGTTCGTTGTCTTGAAGATTTTGTTGTACTCTCGGCTGACTCTGATAGTTTTTTGATTGTTTTTTCGGTGGTGATTTTGTTTGGTTCATAACGAGGTCTGGATGGAAGTGGTCGTCGTTCTCGTAAAGGTCGCCTTGTTACTACGACTTTGCTGGTAGACTCGTAAGATTCAGATCGAGGTGTGGTGGTGTATCGGGGACGGCCTCTGTTCCTCTGAGGAGTTCTACGTGTAGTTGTTGTCGTCGTTGTGGTTGAAGATGAAGTAGGACTAACTTCAGCAGATTCATAGTTATTTTGGTATGTGTACTCTTCACCACTGTATTTAGGCGGAGTATCGACTTCAGAAATGGTTGGCACACTGTTAATGTCTACTGATGGACCTGATGGAATGTTTTGGTCTACTGCAGGTTGAGGCTCAGCGTTTTGGTTAAATTCTGTTTTGTATGTATTTACTTGAGCATCAATTTCTGTATTGTAGTTGTTGCTAACTGGTGCGGTGTTTTCCACATTATAATTGTTTCCTACTGGAGATGTTACTTCTTGGTTGTAGTTATTTCTAACTGGAGTTGTTACCTCCTGGTTGTAGTTATTTCTTACTGGAGTATTAGAATCTTGATTGTAATTGTTACTTACTGGTACATTTACGTCTTGGTTGTAGTTGTTAGTTTGAGGAGCATGGAAATCTTGGTTATAAGTCTGTCTAACTGGGGCGTTAAAATCTTGCTGATAAGTTTGTTTTACAGGAGCATTGACTTCTTGATTGTAGTTAGTTTTCAAGATTTCTTGCTGATTATAATTGTTTTGTTTTCCAGCATCTTGGTTGTATGTATTTCTTACTGGTGCTGGAGTAACATTATTAGTGTAAACAGGGCTTGGCTGGGTCTTTTCTGTAGTATGTTCCGTTTTAGCAAAATAGTCAGTTGGGTTGAATACAGGGTATTTCAGATTCGGGTCAGAATCATGGTGGATTTCTGGGGTGTAGTTTTGTAAATAGCTTGGTGTGGCCTGTTGGCGATACTTTGGCTTTTGAGTAATTACTTGTTCAGGTTGTTTTTCAGCACTAGTCGGGCTGGCTGGAGTTGGGGATGGGGTAGCTGGCTGTGTTGGAGATGGTGATGAATGCCCTTCTGATGCAGGTGTAGGATAAGGTTGTTTAATATCATCGAAGTAGTTGTGGTAATCTAACGGAGTGCTGAAGTGGAACGCCTGGTTGATGGAGTACGGATTATGAGTCTCAAGCAGTTGACTCGGATAAGTTGAAGGCGGTTTAGTTGTCGTCGTGGTTGTTGTCGTAGTTGTACGTAATGTGGTCGTATGATCTGGTTTCCTCTGATAGTACTGATCGGTCTCTGAAGATTTGAAATTATTCTGAGCTGGGAAGTTGCTGTACTCTTGAGAGTTGGGTTGATGTCCCGCGTTGTTTATAAAATATGAACCTGATTTGGGTGGCGCTGTGGCTGTCTCAGGTTGCTTTGGTGGCCTGATTGATGACACAGTTTGAGGCTCGAAGGAGTAGTAATTCGACTGGTAATTTGGCACTGGGTTTGGTTTAGGCGCGGCAGTGGTGTAGTAGCTAAATGTGGGTTTTTGTGTTACAGGTTTTTCGGGCTTATAAGGCGGTTGTGTGACTGCGTAATAGTTCTGATTATATCCTGGTTGTGATGGCGCCTGAGGTTGTGATGAGTCACGGATTTGTGAGTTAATGACCACTGATCCTACATGAGGAGATGGGAAAGGAATTTTTGCGAACCCATTTGGAGTGTTGTAGCTCAAGGGTGCAACGAAGAATGGCAGTTGTTTTAGTTTCTTGTCGCTGTTCTCTATGTTTGATAGGTAAGGCAGTTCGAATTTGACAAAGTTGTCCGGTGGTGGTAAAGTTGACGGTCCAATGAAAACCTTGGGTGCATTTAATGGATTGACTGAGTCTAACACAGCAATAGTGTCCGCATTCTTTAGAGAAGATAACACGT
The DNA here is from genome assembly GCF_022581195.2 of Helicoverpa zea. Classification (NCBI taxonomy): domain Eukaryota; kingdom Metazoa; phylum Arthropoda; class Insecta; order Lepidoptera; family Noctuidae; genus Helicoverpa; species Helicoverpa zea. The sequence goes on from NC_061475.1 coordinate 1,955,111, forward strand.
CTCCCACTTTAACTTGACTGTTCTTACTGACTTCCTTGGTCATGAAAATAGCTAATGGTGGTTGATGTGGCTTCAACTTCTTCGGTTTCGGCGTCGTTGAAGGTTGAGTGGGGAAAGGGGTTGGAATTGTTGAGAATTTTGGCACTTGATCTACGTCTTTCATTTGAGAGAACTCAGAGAAATAGTTTTGTCCTAACAATTGGTCTACTGGTTTAACACCTGGTCTTTGATAATCGTTGACGAATGTCTGTTTGACAGGATTGGGTCTTGCGCCTCCTTGAGAATATAATTCTGAATTAACCAACTGTGAAGTTGTTAGGGGAGTTCTGAAGTTAAATTGTCCTCTGTTCAACGACTCTAAAGGCACGTACAATAACTGAACTTCCTCTCTCTCGTGTTTGTTCTGCGACATTGATTCTGGTTTCAATGGTTTATCGATGGTATCAAATTTAATTTTCTGTAGAGACTGCGGTTTCTTGTTAACAAAGCCGAAGGCGTTGCTCACGTTTTCAGCGCGGTATCCATCAACAAGCCGGGGAACTTCCAGTTTAGGTTTTTGGTGTTGGCCCAGAAAAGGTTTTGCTTGTGAAGGACCAGGTAACGCTTGATTGAAGCTAACTGGGTTAAGGATCGGCTGTGGCCTGGGCTTCTGAGGCTGGACGGTCTCAAATCCGAATGGAGGAGCTACAAATCCTTGACTCAGTGGGAAATTAGGCTGTGACAAGCCGAATCGAATGCCTGTCCCGAATCCTTGGTCCGTCAGATAATTCTGTGGGGCCGATGGCACAGATTGAAGGTACAGCTGTCTGTTTGCTGGAGCGTTGTAAAAATTCCTGTGTGGGAAGGCATCTTGGCTGAAACCTGTTGGTCGTGTTAGTCCTGGGAATGGTTCCGTCAGTATTCTAGGTTCTGCAACGGCTTGTCTCTTAATCTGAGGTTGTTGAGGTTGTTCGGGTTCTCTCTCGACGGGGCCGGATAATGGCACCCAGTCGCTGATGTCTGATGTGTAGGTGCTGATCTGACGAGACCATCTTGACTGGTCCTTCTTGGCTAATGACGTCACAGCCAGGAGTGTCACGAGGCAGGCGAGGCGGTGCACGGTGCGGTGCGCCATCTGAAATCAAAAGAAAAAGAGGATCAGTAAAAATGCAGTATACATTATGAAAAAGCTTATAATTTCGTGTCAATTAAGATTCGGTATAAACATTTGATCAACATGTAAACTATTGTCACAAAGATGTCTAACGGACGTGATGTCGCAGTTTCAAGAACTTAGGTTCTTGATGCCGAAAGCATCCCCTTAGATTAGACGATGATAACTTCAAAAGTGTGATACCAGTTCTCAATGTGTAAAGCCAAACAGCATTTTTCCTATCGTTCAAAGCAATTTGTACGGGTCAAGTTAGTTGTAACGTCTGGGACTTTTCAAACAATAAGTTACATAGACCACTTTACTACTATTGTGCAATTCTATGAGAAAAATCTTTGAACAAAACAAACATTAAACGCTAGTCACTCGATGATATCTTTGACATAATTATTTTTATGTAAGGTCGTAATTGTAACAAAACAGTAACAAATGTTGTATTTATTTTGTTAGGATTATCAAAAATTAACGTAACAATAGAATTAATTGGGTAAATAGGAATACTATAATTATTAACTTAAATATAGTTTGTAGCATATATGTATTTTCTGCTGAAAAACTATTTGCTTTTGAATCAGTTGTTTTAAGCTGTGATAACAAAGAAATGCTCCAAGGTACAGACAGCATTTAGAGACCTAGGTACCTAAACCATTTCTCTTCACTTAATCAAAACATGGAATATTGACCTGTTTCTCATTGACCTAGCATGATTACCAAACCCCATTCGAATTCACACAGCCTGTCCATTTACGACCTCCTAATTACGATGTAAGGTTAGACTGTGGCTTGAATATTAGGTCATTTAGCCAACTGGTCATCACACGTAGCATTAGGTCACGAGTTTTCTACTCTGTGGCCCATGGCATGTGAATCTTGGGTTACGCAAGATGATCTGTGTTACATATGCTATGGTATGGTGGGTGCCTCGTAACTGTGATGCAACAATAGCCCTTATGTTTTATCTGATCTATATATGTCATAATGTGTTTTTAATGTTCTCATGTGTTGTTTGCTGAGCGTTTGGTTTTAAGCAAGAATGTATTAGCGGGGGTGGTTTGAAGATGGAATTTAGTAGGTAAGTAGTTTGTGCAAGGCAGTCCATAGGTTGATTGAATTTGTTAGTGTAAAAAATAGTCAAAATGGTAGAAGAACTGAAGTTAATTTTCTATGAAAATAAATTTACTCTGGACAGACTTCTGAAGATGTGTTTGGCAATGCAGCCAAAGAAATGCTTTAATTAAAAACCTGCATGATTTCAGTGGAAAACCTTGAAAGTTATGCACACACGCACATTTGTGCAACGGCTATGATCTATATACCCTATATGTAGTAATGTGCGTAACTCCTTATATAACTTCTTTCACAAGAAATGGCTTATTTACCTATGTACATTATGTCAGTATGCAGGTTTATGTTCCAAACAGTTAGTTTTGTAATTATCATAAATTTCAAAATTTGCAAAATTTTATTGTTTTAGTATTCAATTTTGTTGTATAAGATTCATTAAAGACCTGATTTATTATATTCAATTAGGTATCTTAATGAATATTATAATTGTCTATATAAGTTCTATTTCCTTATATAAGTAGTGAAGCTTACTAGTAAGTACTTGCCTTTTTATGTTTAACAACATTCAGAAAATAGATTAACTGATTGTGTTATTAAGATAAATAGTTCCTGTAACACGTAGATTTCTAATATAATTTCACGTCGCAATGAATTAATCTTATATCTTTTTAGTATAAAGTGGAAAGGCTCACTTGATTACTATTGTGGTGCAAATCATAAGAGGTAGCGTTAGATATATTATAACATGTAGTACTAATCAATGTAGAATTAAAATAGGTATTGTTGGAGGAAATAAATTAAATAGAAAAAGGTATGTTAGGCCTACAAAGAAAAAACTGTGCAAAATATTCCTTTTTCGCACTGAAAACAATATACATACATAAATACTTTTTAGATATTAACGTAGTGAAGGAAGATATTAAAAAAAAAATATAGTAAAAGTGTCTTTAATTACTTGCGCCCTTTAACTTCTTAATGAGTAGTTATGATCTACGAGTAAAGCATTTAGCAACGCCATAAACCTTATATTTCAATTATAATTTACACTCAATAGCAAGTGCGTAATCATCTAGTCACACTGCTAATAGTGAGATGGTATTTTTATGAAGTCTACTTCCTATGGAAATCAGTTGTAATTGTAATGATATTAATTAAGAACTAGCGCTTAATTGCATTATGGCTGGTTTCTGAGCACCGTTACAGTAGTTAATCTAGTAACTTGTGCATTTCTAAAGAAAATGCATAAGAAGAAATAGACGTCTCAATTTTATCTATTTTTTTAAACTATGAATAATATTTATTTCCTGTTGAAAACTACATATTTTGTCGGTTGCAAATATGTAAGTAATGAAAAATCATTTTAATCATACATCAATAATTTTGGAGGCATTTAAATACTTAGATGAACTTTGGTGATTCAAGCATATGCTTGTACAAAACGCTACTACAACGCTGTAATAAAACAACTTTAGCCAGCAGTTCATAGTAAAAAAGACTGTGATAATAATATTCTCAATTTTGGAAAAGTTACATTACATATTTTCCTTTCACATTTAGTAGCTAATTAACAACACATCATCATCCGCTCACGCTCTCGCTCCCGCTGCCGCTTGCACCAAACGCCACACACACAGGTAATTGAACGTATTGTAGATAATGTACTTTCCTCGTCTCAATGCTAATTGGTTACAACATTAAGTTACACGTATCCACAAGAAAGTGCGTCCGTTTGTATGTCCGTCTTGCTAAAACAACAAAACTTTTCTACGTACGACCACTTATTTAAAGTTACTTATTGTGAAAGTTGAAGATATGTATTTGTGTAGGCTTTTGATTGGTAGATAAACAAAGTCTGTTTACAAATTTAAAAGATAAGCTATTATACATATCTTTCTAAAAATGGCTTTACCGTAAATTATACAAAAACGTTTATTCGACTGATAAATCAGCACAGGAATCGAACGCCAAAACAAAAGAACTTCTACACTTCCTGCGTTTTTTTGCTGGGATGAAGAAGTGGCTCAACAAACTCCCCAGCAACACATTTGTCTATCTCTATAGATTTGGTTTGAAAAATCAGATTTGTACAAATAGTCTAGTTAAGTCTAGTAGTATTATATAACTTAGTTATACCAATTGGTTTACCCAGACTATGAGGTAGTAAATATAAGCAGTAAGGAAGTTACTGTCGCATCGCAATTTATCTATCGATTGTCATAATAAATATCGATAAAAAGAAAGCAAATCGATTTAAATGTTAATATTATTTATGAAGAAACGTAAATTGCTTGCTAGTGTTGTCAGCAATATTCATGTCTTGGTATCGACGAGTTGCATATTGCATAGAAATTCAACATTTCACACTGAGAAACTTAATTAAGTACCTATCTTTATTTTTTTTGGCTTTTAGTGTTCTTGAAAGTCTTTTTGTAAAATAATTGTGATCTATGAAAACGTGTATTCATCGTTGAATAATTTTATCACGTCAATATGTAAAGAGACATTAGGAAATTGTTCTTTACCTGAAAGTCAAAGCCTGTAGGCGCACGTCGATCACATTACAAACATTGTCACCACGATAAGCCCACCATTAATATATTGGTTGTTCAGTGAAAGTCGGCGGTTTCTCATAATGACCGTTTCACCACAACATCGGAGAGGAAAAGCTAACTTTATAGTTTTACTAGCAATACCAATATTACACAGTTAAATAATGCTGCATTATTAGTCGCAGTAATAATTATGGAAACAAGATAAATATGAGTAATAAGTGTCATGTTACTTCGCTTCGTAAGACATAAGTAGTGGTCGATATGTGTTATTATCGGTATGCTTATTTTACTGTGTGGACATCACTAATGATATTTCTATTTGGATATTGTTTACTAAACATGATATAATTTCAGATGCAATACGTCTGAAGATATCTAAGTTTAGTTACAAATATTATGAGTAGGTAAATGTGATGTAGGAAATTCACAAGTTAATTTTAAATCCTTGATCTACATAAGTATTTTATTAAAACAGTATGAAATTAACTAAGTACTCAAATAAACGATAGGAAAAATGAAAGGGTCAAGAATTTGGCTGTAGCTGAAAAGAAGAAAGATTTGTCTCCAAATCTTTACCTACCAACAGTATGATAATCGCCAAATAATTGGCTACTTATAAGCCCTTTTAATGAAGATTTAACAATGGTGGGATAAACACTATTGTTAGCGATTGCCTATTAGCCTAACAAAGTATTGAGTGGTCTATTGAAGTTGCTCTCTACATTCATAATTATAATATTATATGATAGACACAATGAAACTGTAGGAATAACATTTGAAATAGTTCAAAATTATATTTAGGGTCTCATGCGGCATGTCACCTTCTATACTTTTTAATCGACTTCAATAGGGAGGTTTTCAGTTTAACTGGAATGCACTTATGTATTATGAAATGAATGTATTATGTATGTGCGCAATTAGCTCAGGTTTGGTTGAAACAATTTTTATGAGGTTTTCAACATAGCATTTGTATGACTTAGGAGAAGGTTTTAGATATACATTATTGAAATTGGTTTTATTTATTGTAAAAACTTTCAAATTAATTCTTTCACAAAATCCATTCACTGTCTTTTGGTTATCCCTTACTTTCAGTTCAATACACAATATAGTACATTTCATATGTCGAAATTGTTTTTTGATACAAATACCATATATGTGCCTACATATATTCCGCATACACTATTGCACTCGCGTTGGCATAGAATGCAGTTATTTCCCATTTGTCAACATTGGTTCAGGCAGCGTGGCGTGCAATAGCGAATATTAGATGTTGCACAGTGCATTATCTATGCGTTTTCTTGTACGAATGCATCCGCTTATTACACGTGAAGCGCGATGAAAGTGGACAGCGGGGATTGCATTTGTTAGAAGTAAATATTAATGTTGTGGCTGTTTCTTTTGCTGATAGTGTAGATTTGAGAGCTACTGTTTGTAAAATTACGGTGATTCGGTCGCTCACTTTTATAAAAGTGTACTTAGTAATCAGGAGGTCGGATAGGCAGTGGCTTGAAAATACTGGTACTCAGCTGCATCTGCTTACTAAACACTGATAGCCAACCGTAACATAGTTGGGAAAAGGCTAGGCAGATGATGATGACTAAGTAATCGTGAGAATGTCTAGGACCAAAATTGTTACTATAACTAAATAGACAGTCAAAAGTGCCTAATATGGATTGTGTATAACAAACAGTTTTATAACAAAGAAACACGCACTAATTACTACGTAGTTTTTTCATAAGAATCGTGTCATCGATTGTACAAGAGACGATGAACTGCGATCATTCATTTGTGCAAGCTTTACCGTCACGAGAGCCGCAGTCACGAACACTCAATAGTAGCTCTGAACAATTAAAATATGGATTGCAGACAGGCAATTAAATTCGGAAATAATTTGCTCAAACAACTAGACGTCGCCGCAGCTGTAATATTTGAAGATGAATTCGAAAGAATCTGAATTATTCGCATAATTTCGTCATTAAGTACATTAACATTTTTTATGGTCCCATTTAGAAAATATTAATCTCTTCGCATACCTCCTTTTCATAGTAAACCTGTACTTAATATCTGCAGTAATTTAATTTACGAGTCAGTTCAGATTATTATATATTTTTTTTCTACAACAAAAAACAGAATTAACAGGCAATAACAAGCGTACACTGCAGGCCAAGTAAATGACATGCGCGGTTGCATATCTCGGGCATAGATGCGTCGCGTGGAACGGAACAAGTATCGTCGTTTACCCACTTTTGTGCGTTCGGTTTTACGTAATTCTATACAAAATTATTTTTTTATTATTTAATGTTTTTGCGTAAATGGTGCCGTTATGACATTATTTGTCTGTCTTATTGAGTTTAATTGGCATTGCGAGGTAATTTACATGCAAGAGTAGCTTACGATATGTTTTATTGTCTGTGACGACATTAATTTTATTAATTCATGTCTGAAACGAATTTTGTTTGGTATTGCAGATTTTTTGAAGTGCAAACGTTGCGCGGTTTGCAAAACCTATTAGAACAATTTGATTTTTTATTTACCTCTTACGAATTATAGACCTAACATGTAAGAATCTAATCAGGTAATATTCTAGAAGATAATTTAAAATATAACTCGAAAATTACGAAAGTTTCCAATTACCGTCAAAACTGACATTTCCATGATCCCTCTTACAGAAATTTCCCACAGTAAATATGACAAGAGAACACATTATATATTATTTGCATGAAATTTTCCACGAATATTGCACTATCGGCCGGAACGACAGACTCTTCTGACCTATATTACGCCACCTGTTCACCATTGCTAACAATGGCCGACAATCTGTAGACCGTCGGACTGTCGGACAGAACTCTCTTTGTTTGCTATAATTTGCCGTAGTGAAAGTGACTTGTTAGTTTTAGACAGTGGTACTTTTTTTTGGCGGACAGTGTAACGTTGTAGAGAACGGTAAATGCATGGTTTAAATTACTTTATATAGCGTTATGTAATGGCTAAATAAGTGTATTATTGTCGGTTGTATTGTTATGTTGTATGTCTTTTCTTTATCACGATGACAGATGAAAGTGGTACCTTTGCCATGATAGTAGCTACTAGACTTATTATTCGATTGGTCAATTATATTGTTATTTGTGCCAAAAGGGTTATGTGGATTTAAATTTAACTTAAGTCATCTTGAGTGATTTGTTGATGACAATTGAGCTTATTTCATTCATGACTAACAGCTTCCCTTTGAAGACTTAATTACAAAATGATAGATAGATAAAATCTTGAGCATGGATTCACAGCCGTTTAATAAGTCAATCAAATTCTGCGAATTGCCAGTTTCTAGTTTTTATATACCTAGGTTTTGTTATAAATCCCTGGTTATGATGATATCCCATGTTGCGGAAAAAACAATAAAAGTATATGGACCAAAAAACCAGTTAATAATAAATCTAAGCACCAGACGATCACATGGTGAACGTACAACGACTGTAGAGTTAGAGCAGATTTCAAAAACCAGTCAATTTCTGGCCCAGTGAATCAATGTCGATCCTACCTCTAGTAAGCTAACTCACAGATAGATAGCATATTGCAATCCACCGTAAGACAGTACAGAGATTATAGGTTCGAGTTACCGTCATCGTCATTGGAGCCCGAACTTCCTACATTGTTAGCTGATGCCATTCATAAACAGACGGCTCAAGCGATGCTAAGTGGCTGATTGTATCACTGGTATGGAGAAAACCCACAGGCAAAAGTGGAGAAATATTGGATAGAAATACGGACCCAAAAAGAATGTTAAGTGACAGTTACACCTTAAGAAGAATGGAAGTCGAGTAAACATGACTGGATGATGTACAAATCATCATTTTGTTTGTTCAAAATGAGGAGCCTGATTTCTGATGAAAGACAATTATTTCTGAAGACACAAAACAACATTAAAACATTTTGCTAAATACCTACATTTATGCCGACCTGCCCAGACCTAAGAGTATCGTCCGCATTCTATAACTTAGAAAGTTACAGAATGCTCACGATAAGCTAAGTATGGAAATTAACACAGCAACAACTTAGCTTTTAATAGGAATCCTATATAACTAGTGACCGCATCAGATCCCTATCTGGAGCGAGTTATTTTTAATCGTTGATAATTGTTAATGTTTACGCACCGACGAACACACTTCTGATATAATGATTACCTTAGCTGTATCGTAACTGCGGTTCTATGGTCTCTTATGTAGGTATATAATATTGAGGTATGTTCTACTTCGTCAGTGCCGCGACAAATGACAGCTACAGACGTGACTATGGATGTCAATCGGTCGTCGCTTGAAATATTAAGATGCTCAAAAAGGACTGACGGATACTTAGAAGAATTGACCTTATAATACAATTTTGTTGCACTTGTGTAGATAATAAAAATGATTCATTTTATGAATAAAAATATATACTTTACACTCGAGAAACGGATGTGAAAGATGGAACTGATGTTGATGAAGAAATAAAAGTCCTTGCTTACTATGAATGCAATTTTTAAGCAATATATGTGCAGTATGCAATGATGTCAAAATATTTTTATTTGAAGTTAATTAAATTCTTACAACATTTCACTCGAAGAAGTAAATCATAAATCGGATTGATCATTTACACACTACAAATTGACAAACTTAAAGCAATACGAGCAAAGTTAGCCAATACTACAGGACATTATTTTGTAACAGTAAATAGTATTGGTATCATAGTATTAGTATCAATACAAATGTCATGTGGTCGAGTCTATAAATCAACTGGAGAATGTTAGCCTCTGTTAAGTACAAGGACTTTGTTAATCGTTTCAGTTAAATCAGAATCTTAATCGTTGTCGTTAGATATTTTATAAGACCTTTATCGATAAGCTACTGTATAATTAGTAGAACGTCATAAACTACTTCATTAATAGCTCTTTGAATATATTCATGAAATTATGTGACAAGAAAATATCATAAGTATATATTATAAAACAAGCCATTTTTAGTTGCTGTGATATCTCCTCTTCTTATATTAACATCAACCGGACTATTGAATTGACAACAACCATTGATTTTACCAATATTTCAGTACGTCTCTTCTGCCCAAAATTATACCAATAATCTTTAATCTTTATGCTCGCCCAAGACCTTAACCAGCAAATACAACAGTCGTATTCAGTTCTTAGGCTAAAACAATCTCTCCTATAATATTCTGAATATATACTGAAATCACGGCTCCACAATCTAAATAGAAACTAGGCCGTAGCGACAGGTCCAGCCAGCAGTCACGTTTGTGAACCACGGAGTAAGGCAAGATGAATGGAGATGCCATAGGTAATACAGGTACTTCTGGCGCCTTCTTGTATCAAATACATACGGTGAGCATTACCAAAACGATCTGTTACGAGGCGTTCAGGTTCTTTAAAACATCCGCCATCGATTTTTGGTATTACAAAAAATGTTCGGGTCCAAAGGAGGCGTTTAAGGGCGGAGACAGTAACGTTCATCGACCTCCAAGTACCGTCATTTTGGCGCGCTAGTTTCTGAAGAGAATTTCCTTTAGCACCTCCGCTCGTTATTTTGTTCTCCATGTCTGTGAACTAACTTAGTACCGACTAGAGTATTTGCATGGCGGATATGAAACCTGTAGCTAAGTGTAAAATTAGCTTTGCTCATAACTTAGTAGGTATGTCAATGTGTCTCCATTTCCTCTTAGAAGAATTTTATGATCTTGATCTATAGCACTTTCTTTTGAATTTTGAGGTTTTTTTTATTTCTTCATCACTACTAGTTAGGTAGGTACTTACTTCCTTCTTTTAAATGTTACTTTAAGCACCATGCTATTTTACTAAATACACTTTTACAGTTACCCGGGCAACCCAATACCCCTTGGTAAGAGGTCCCGCATGAGTGCGTATGCACAGAAGAGACAGTTGCCAACCAAAAATACATGATGTACTCCCAGACGTGTCCGTCGACGACGACACCCTGTCAATTCCCGGCAATCTGTCTTCGCTCATGGGCCCGGTAGTGACTTGCGAACCCGAATTTGTTTTTAAAAACTCGGTCACATGATGCACAGTAGAGCTCTCCGTTTGCATTAAAGGTGTAATTATACATCGGTTTAGGACGAGTTTTACGGGCCAGGCGTTTACCGTCAAGGTCTTCAAGACGGTGAGACTCGATGTTTTCTAGTCCTTGATGAACTGCCTTTCGCCACTCAGATCTTTGGGTGGCTAGGTCCTCCCATGAGTTCGGGGATAAGCCGGTCGATTTTAAGTGGCGCTTTAATACATCCCTGTAACGCAAATATTGTCCTCCAGCTTGTCGTTTACCCGAACTGATTTCCGAATAGAAAATAGTTTTCGTCAACCTGGAGGAATTCTTCTCCGTGTGAGAGGAGGCCGCAGCTCAGCAGTGGGACGATAAAAAGGCTGTAACAGAACCTGGAGGACTCCGTCCGTCGAAGAACATCCGTATTGGGAGCCCGATCTTGCCAACGTATACGGAGTATTGCCAACCAAAAATAACTACAGTAACTAAAGTAATATTCCTCTTTTTTACCCTCAACGTAACAGCTTACGCATTTAATATCATTTAACGACTTGGCCGGTCATTGCAGGCGATTTTTCTGCTTACTGAACACGCTATAATTGCATTATTAGTTAATTGCTTATACAATCGATTTCATTGATTAACGGGTTTTATTATTGTGTAATGTAATGAGTATCAATTTGTAAGTTTAACTTGTTGAGTTCAGCTGGTCTGTTTTTCAAGTAGTAAGATGCAAATAAGTGGAAATAACTAATATGGCTAGTAAACGAAAAGTTAATATAACACATCGGTTTGTCATATCCCAACAACAGTCTTGAATCATCTCTCGGGTGTTGAAGTTGTATTTTGATGTAATCTCCTAAAAAGTCAACATATTGATTTGTGTGCTTTTTGATGATACAGTGGGTCTTAATAATAATTTTCCTATATAAAAGAAAGTCCTGGTAATTACACTACTACTTATGCTCAAGAATGGCTGAACCGTTTCAAATTACGAAGTGAGGTGGATTAGACCCGGGCAAAGGACCCGGGAGACAGCCATAAGATTTTGGCACCATCCGGTTACGGGAAGCCAGTTTATATTAACAAAGTATATTGTGTGTTATTTATTTTAGAAAATTAAATCAGCTACACGGTTCGATGTCAATACCAGGAAAAGTATTTCCAAAAACCGCCTGTACTAACAATTCATCAAGCAATTTATTCTGCTTATTAATTTATTTTCACTTCGCTACTACACCATTAATCAGTCTGCAATTGGTTTTGATGTGTTCGTCTGCTTAAAACTTCATACAATTTTCAACTTTATGTTCTAAGTTGTAAGATGCAAGTTGGTTTGTGAGTGTTAGGTTAGCGGAGCGTAGTGATTCTTCCGGGTAAGTAGAGCGTTATACTATGTTCAGTATGTGGTGATCGCTGAACATCTTCTATTCTATTTTTGTAGTTTTCTTGCGATTGCGATGTTTTTATTGGTACTTTCTATATTTTGGAAAAGGATTTTTTGGCTACAGAAAGATTTTGGCGATGAAAAAGCTTCACGATTTTTTAAACTGGACGTAGGTTTTCTACTAAGTACTAATCTATATTATAACATAATATACAAGCTGTTGATTTGCATCCGTGCCATATTCAAGGAGGTAATTATGCTAATGATTCTCGACCCAAATCAATAAAAAAATTGGTACGTAATTTTTTTTCTTTAACTTTTTTTCGGAATTCCGTAAATGTCATCTAGCCTTATTTAAACTTGGCGCGTATGTTACTGGCATTAAAACCGTGCTGCACCCTCACACAAACGCAAACACAAAGCATACGCAACGATCACTCATAAATTTCATTCATAAAATTGGATTACTTTGGAAATACCACGACATTACAATGACAAAAAAAGTAGTGCATATTAGTTATTTCCCATCTACTGTAATTCCAATCGATTATTTACGTATTGTATGTCCTCCTCCTGAACTATGGCACAAATGCAAATCAACACCTTGTATAAGAGGAAAGATTTGATGGTTTGTTTGACATGAATAGGCTCCGAAATAGCTTGACCGATTCGAAAATATTTGGCAATGCATATTTTATTAGGTTGGGGGAAGGAGTTCCCCAGAAAAGAATCTGCAGTAGAACGGTTAGTATTCTATAGTTATATTCTGTATACTGAAACATAAGTGAAGTTGCAACAGTTAAATGTCTTACTAGAAAGTAAAGAAATAAAACAGTTATTTTCCGCCAAGAAATAAAATGTGTTGCGCGAAAACGGTTTCCTTCGCTCACATGATGATTACCAGCCTGTACCACTAAGATAAGCTCACTGCTTTAATCTCACTTACATAATAAATTGAAACTTATTTGTCACTGACAAAATCGTAACGAAAGTCTTGTATAATATTCACTAAGGAAGAAATTACGACCACATCCATAAAACGCAAATAAACTCAATGTGTCCACATTTAGCGGACAACTTTATATTTAACGACAGAAAACAGTATTTTCAACCTTACGAGTGCAAAGATAAGGATCATAACGTGTGACTCTCAATTTTCCATAGATAGCCTTATGAGGTATGCGGCTAGTTTCACAAAAAATAAGTGAAATGACAGGAAGAGTGGCCGGTCCAGTTGGAGCCGGACAAAACTGGTTGGCTACTGGTCATAACTGGTTCGAACCAGTTTCTATGTAAAGCGTAACTAATGCACCGACTCATAGCCCGTGAGTGTGCACATGCACTACTTAGTTTTTAAGTGTTGAAAACGTTAATTGTGTGAAAAAAAGCCCAAATAGTTTGTAACATAATACATATTAAAACGTGGACTAATATGGAGGAATTAAATTAAACCATCAGAATTGAACCAGAAAAAATTGAAAGTTTAAATATAATCCGATAGGTTATCATGGGCTCAAGTGAGCCAAATTCCAATAAGAAAGCGAAAAGCTGCCTCCAGCTTTGGTCTTGGATCTGGGTCAAGTTAGTTGCTCAAAACGAATTTATGGAACCAACTTATTTACATTTATACATTTACCATCGAGAAAATCTTAGTTCCAACCTTTTTATTTTCCATCCGTAAGTTTACTTTGGATTTTGGATAGACCTTTTGAAACAGTACACCTAGTTATTGACGTTTTACAAACCCCTGTTTAATATATTTCAAACAATGAACTCCCTATAACATTCACTTTGCAGTAGTTCCTTCAAAAATGATATTTCCACTACTGTTCGATATTAAGTTAAATAAATAATATTAACAAGTAAAATGCGAGTGATTACGCATATGTTAACTGGTGGGATGCTGCAGGTTTCCAGCGGAAACGAGAGTAGATTGCCTCGACCAAACACGTGAATACCGGTACGAGACACCCACTTTCCTCGTCCCCTCGCTTTCTCAGGAAACACCATGTATTTAAGCCATTGTCAGTTCAGAAGAAAATACTTTATAGTAATTAATAATTTTTCGAAAGTCTGACAATCAATCTCGCAGGGAGGTATTGGGTTTCCAGGGTAACTGGGTTGAGGAGTTCAGATAGTCGCTCCTTGTAAAACAATGGTACTGGTGAGTCGGTGGCCTAGTAGGTAAAGAACCAACCTCTCAGGTATGAGTGTGGGTTGAATTGCAGGTCAGGCAATTAAAAATGCAACATTTCTAAGTTTGTATGTACTTTCTTATCTTGGACACTGATGACCGTGTTTTGAAGGGCATAATAAACTGCAGGTTCCGGCTGTCATTTAAACATCTTTGGCAGTCTAACCAAAGGGTATTGGGTTTCCCGGGTAACTGGGTTGAGGAGGTCAGATAGGCAGACGCTTCTTGTAAAACACTGGTACTCAGCTGCATTCTGTTAGACTAGAAGCCGACCCCATCATAGTTGGGAATAGGCTAGGCAGAGATTAAGAATTTCATGGTTGGTCTAATGGTTAAAAGATATGTGTCAATAAAGTTGTTGTTTTAGGCTGAGGATATTTTTTCGAAGATAGATATTCGCATGATTGGCGTGAAATTGGTAATTTGTGAAGCTAACTGGTTTGCTAATTTTATAGGCATCTCCATAAACTCGGATAGGAATGGTTGTTTTTTAACCAGTTTCTGGCATTTCTTTTACTATAATAGTAGTTACTTTTTCACACTTTCCTTTGATATTAAATACTACGTCTAGCATGTAAATTCTACACTTAAAATTGGGCACAGAAATCAAAGTTCATCTTCTGAGTCAAATTACAATCATAAATTCCTTTTTAGCTTGTTTTGCATGCAACCAACTTATAAATACCTAGCTCACCTATAGGAATTGTAAACCTTGTAAGTATATTATGTTATTTATTTATTTATTAATTACAATACTAATATTTACAATACATATTTACAATAAAAATCAAAAACTATCCTAGTAAAACAAACAACTAAAAAGCGTCAAAAAATTCGTCCCCATCGCTGTCAACTGGGAGCGTGCCCAAGAGGCTGGCAGCATTACCTCGTTGGATCGCCATGCTGATTCTTTGTCCGAGGTAATAGCCAGCCTTCTGGTCACGAGAAGCGTCAACCAGTCGCCAGTATATTATGTTATCCAACTTGAAACTTAGAAAGCCAAGTGGTCACTGTTACCGATCCAAATGTTTGCCCATAGTTTGCTTCCTACCTATTCACAGCAGGCTGACATTTTGTTAAATTGCATGGTGTTTGTAGGTATAGTTGCATCGGTTTTTGCACTGGTGCTTCCTAGTAGATGTTATGTATTGTTTTTACTGTCATACCATAAAAAAGTGCTCTTTTGTAAGCTGGACTATAATATATTAGTTGTTTTTAAGTACCTACTGATAAAGTTTTACGTATTTATTTTGGAAATCATGGCTAAGTTTTACGGCATCTTAAACATAATAACTTAACAAAGTTGACTACCTATACTTAATAATACATACACCTATCTAAAACTGTCTCCAACATCTGACAAATACTTATTATGCTGAAAGCCGCAACAAAATTGGTTTAGTCGAAATCTGAGATAAAAACCTACACATACATACCTACAGGTCAAACTAAGAACCTCCTAATTTATTAAGTTAGTCAAAAAGACATGACTTTCGTAACTTACAATAACAACAGCCTACCAACATATTCACGGCTCCCACGTCAATGACCTCAGTGAGAGCAAGGTCAGAAGGTGGTCATTTCTCACCACATGATGACTTGATGAGCACCCAGCGTTACGTAACCACTGCAGTACTGGACAGACTAACAAAGTCAATAGAGATTGTTAGAGAAGATTAATGATGGTTTTGGAAATTACTTTAACCCTGTTTTTTTCCCTGTTGTATGTCGGAGTGCAGATATACGCGAGACATACCTACATTTTCTGTTGTTTTATAATTAGTGACGTACAAGAGGTTAATGCGTGCTTTTAGGTTTAGAAGGCAATGCTAAAAAGTTTGAATAAGTTACAATGTGCATGATTCGGGAAAATGTATTTAGCCATAATATACTTAAGATTAACTAAAAGGTTTTTTCCCTGTGATGGGCACACGGTCGCATAGAATAACGTGATGATGATAATAGGTATATCATTTCTCTTTCAAATTAAATAATGGGCTTGCATAAATTGTTGGAACATCTTTATCAGTCGTTACGGGCAGTCAGAAGCCGGAAAGTCTCACAACCAGTCTTAACAAGGGGTATAGGATTGCCCGAGTAACTGGGTTGTAGAGGTCAGATAGTCCATGTAAAACACTAGTACTCAGCTGCATCCAGTTAGACTGGAAGACGATCCCAACATAGTAGAGAAAAGCTAGGCAGATGAAAGCACAAAAGAAAATGAAAATCAACAACAATTACGCTATCTTTCTCCATCATTAAAGCACTATCCTCCCATCGAACACAAGTGCACGCACACAAACAGAACCGTGGTGACAGGTTACACACACATCAATCATGCGACAGGTCGCTCGACGAGTTTCGGCGAAAGTGAAAACGTCTGAGCGTCGTCGGACATGAGTAAAAAGTGAATTTTATTTACTTACGTTTAACACCTAAGGTAGAAAAATGTTGGACATTCGGTGAATGTGGTATTTGCTGAATTAATTATGGAATTAAGTTAGATACATGTCATAAATATTTTGACATTATGATGGCATTTTTTTTTCAATTAATTACATATTTTATTTACACTTCTGATCTACATTTATTTAATACAGTTTTTATCGTTAATTAAGATGCTAATCACTATGGTAATCTCAGATCAAAGAAATATTATTTGATCTGAGATAATAATAATAATAATAATAATAATAACTTTATTTCACAAAAATACAGATTTTACATGTTTTATATGAACACAGTTAAATGACCTTCGGTAGTAACACAATGTTATATAAACTTAGACTTGAATCTGTATACAAAACGGGAAGCCCTGCCTCTCAAACTAGGAAACCTGTATCTTGAGAGACAGTGATTCAGCTTAAAAATGATGCAATAACATTTTATTAGTAGACTGTGTCGATCTACCTGAGTGACTATAAAAGTGAAGCAAATTTTAGTAATAGCAAATGTATTAATACTTGATCTGTGTGACAGTTATGTGTGTGGTGTGTGTGTGTGTGTGTGTGTGTGTGTGTGTGTGTGTGTGTGTGTGTGAGTGTGAGTGTGTGTGTGTTGCTTATGCATGATTTGGGATATATTGATACTTTAGGAGATGTACTTGAGGAAGGATTCAGTTTGTAAGTAGTCCTGTTTCAGTAGCCATTCCGTTAATTTTGATTTAAGTTCGTATTTATTTAAGTTAACAATGTTCAGTTTTTTGTGAACTTGTTTATATATGTGTGTACTTAATGTGTAGAATTGGTGTTTAGCGAAGGCGGTTTTATGAAGGGTGCTCAAAGGTAACTTTTTCCTTTTTTTAGGGTCAGGTGGAGGGACGCTAGCATGTTTTCTAACCGTAGACTGCAGTATAAAAAGTTGGCGCACTGAAAGTACCTTCGAATCAGCGTATAATTGCGTTGTGGGATAGCGATAAGGTTTGCGCAACATCACCTTCAACACAGCTCTCTGCGCTCTTTCAGTCCTGAGGAGACTGGTTTTAGTTGCACCACCCCATACTGTAATGCAGTACCCAATGATGGATTGGCATAATGCATAGTACACCATTTTCAAGGTCTCAGGTGTAGCCGAGTCTCTAAGGGATTTGAAAATATGCAAAAGTTTCAAACATCTAGTGGTGGTGACGTCGACCTGTTTGTCCCATCGCAGACCTCGGTCTATTTGGACACCCAGATATTTTACACTATCAGTTCTTGCAAGCGTCGGGCATAGGCAGTGTGGGGATTGTTCGGAGCAGGTATGCGCTGTTATGGAGAAGGTTTTGTCTGGCAAGTTGTTACGTCGTATGGCAAAGGGAATGTATAGAGTTTTGTCACAGTTTAAGGTTAACAAGTTGAGGTTAAGCCATTTCATTATAATTGACATTGCAGCTTCTGCATGACGCTTAACGCTATCCCAAGTAGGTCCGTTCACTATGATCGCAGTGTCGTCTGCATACGCAATGATCTTGGAGTTGGGGATGGTCATTTTGCACAAATCATTGACGTATATTAAAAAGAGGGTGGGGCCTAAAATACTTCCCTGCGGCACCCCATAAGTGGTTGATACTTCATCACTTGTATACTCTCCAAGTTTTACTAGTTGGGTCCGGTTATTTAGGTAGTCCTTGAATATTTCGTTTCGTACCCCTAGGTGTTCCAATTTTGAGATAAGTTTGGGAACAGAAACTGTGTCAAATGCCTTAGAAAGGTCGAGGAAGATCCCTAGACTTTTGGTACCACTGTCAAGATTCCTAGCAACCAATTGTGTCAGCTCAAGAACTGCATCTTCAGTAGAGGTTCCTGTACGAAATCCATATTGATTGCAAGCCAAGAGCTGATTTTTGTTGAGGAATTTGTTTAAAGCGTTATTTAGGATTCTTTCTAGTATCTTAGAAAGTGCTGGTAGGACCGATATGGGTCTGTAGTTATTGACACAGTTCCTGTCCCCTCCCTTATGAATTGGATGGATGATGGCTTTCTTTAGAGCGACAGGGAAGATGCCTTTTTGAATGCATAAGTTGAGGATGTACGTTAATGGTGGTGTCAGGGTCTGGCGGCAACTCTTTAGTATTAAGGGCGATATGCCATCCCAACCTATTGCGCAATCGCTTCGCAGTTGCAGAATAAGAGATTCCACTTCAGATTCATCAACTTCAAGTATCACAAGGGAGTTGGAGGGGCCGGACGAAGTGTCTTGACTTGAACTCCCAGATGTGTGTGAGGGTTGATGAGATTGGGACAGAATTTTTTCAGCTAAGTTAGTGCCTATGTTACTGAAGAACCTACATACTTCGTTTACAGATGAAGTAGGGTTATCACAGATATCCAACAGTTCTATTGGGCTAGTTTTCTTTTTGGTGGTACTTGTAATCTGTCTTATCGTTTTCCAGAGGGCTTTGGGGTTGTTACACGATTTTTCAAGCTCGCTTTTTTCATAGTTAGTTTTTAGTTTCCGCAGCAGGCCGTTACAAAAATTCCGGTACCGCGTATAGGTCATTTTCAGGATAAGATTATTGGGGTCTTTTCGTGCTTTATTATGCAGCCGGTCACGATTTTGTATACACTTTAATAGGCCGTTGGTTATCCATGGTTTGATAATTCGTTTTTTTCTTGGGACTTTAATTTGTTTAGTGTGTTTGTTAATTACTGAGGAGATAATAGCTATAAACATATTCATGCATATATTGGGGTCAATAATTTTGTATAATGGGGTAAAATCCAAATTTTCTATATCCAACTTAACTGCATTGAAGTCTATGCGGGTAGCTATGTGAGGTAGTTTGTTATCTGGATTTGTGTTAGCAATGTTAAGTAGCACTGGTTTGTGATCCGTAATGTGTGAGTCCAGTACAAGGGTAGTAACGGGAAGGGTAGTTTTAATGAGTGCATGATCTAGACAGTTATCCAGTCGGGTGTTGAGCCTATGGGTTGGGAGAAGACCATGGGAGGCGTTTAGAATGAGATAGTTGAAACTGCGGTCATCCGTACTACAAGGTTTAACATCTATGTTTAGATCACCTAAGAGGGCTATATTTTTGTAGGCGGAAAGGGCTACATATACACTATTTAAACTATCTAAAAAACTTTCGGTGTGTTGCTTAGAATTGTATGACGGGGATCTGTATACTGCTACAATAGCAAAATTTAGCTTAACAATATGACATACTAGGCAGTTTCCACCTATAAACTGAGGTTCCCATGCAGAGGTACGGAGAGCTTGTTTTGTAAAGATAACAATTCCATCATTTTGGTTACTATTTATTTCAGTACAGAAGGAATCATATCCAGCTAAGACAGGCATATTACTAACTTTACTGATGGTAATGATATTATGCGTAGAGTAATAAAAACCTTCTTATCTTAAAGAACGCTTTGAGTTCGTATGTGACACCCACTCACGGTCTCTAAGGTCATCAGAGAACTTAAAACTGAAGATGCCGGTGCATTCCACGTCTTTTTATGACAAATCGTTTGTTGTTCAGGCAACTCGTCTGTGGAATGCACTGCCGGTGACTATCAGGCGCGCACAGTCTCTTGCTGTCTTTAAGAGTATGGTGAAGAATCATTACCTAGCTCTGTAATGCTGCTTCTCCTTCTTATGTATTTCTATTTTTGTTTTGTATTACTTTCTTTATATATGTGTATGTATTGTTTATTTGATTTCTTTGATATAAATAATAAAATAATATTTTTTGTACGCTAAGTATACTACCCGTAATGTATTTCTTTACAGATCAACTCCATCCAAAGGTTGTCTGGAAGAGATCACATTTAGTGATAAGACCGCCTATTGTACTCGTCTACTACTTGTTTGTTATGTCCTTCTGTTTGTTTGTTATTAGTGTACAATAAAGAATATTCTATTCTATTCTAACTGCGTGCGAAAAAAATGCTGTAAGAGATATCTCTCAAGTAGATCTCGCATAAATTTCCAAAAGTCGCCTATCCTTATGTGGAGGCTCTGCAGCATTAATCATCAGAGAAAGTTATTGAGAAAACGATTCCATGAACATTTTTCATACAGCCTTATAAAATTTCGAAAAATGTTTCACACGATAAAGTCTGTTCACCTAAGTTTCGTAATACATATTGTTAAATAGAGAACGAAAAGGCGTATTTACTATTTGAATAACAATGCTTTTTCGCTTCGATGGAATAAAAACATTCACATGTCCATAGCTAGATTGTGTCATCAAATATTTACTTTTGGGGGTCAAAATGTTGATGTTTTATTTTTATGCAATACCCAACTATCTGTTCTCTCTCTGCATGGGGTCTAAAGACGCACACTATACATATTAATTAAGAAAAATAACTAAGCGAATGCGGTCATAAATCACGAAGGTTCTTAGCAAGCGAAGTACAAACCTTTAATTACCACTCTAACTTCAATTAACATACAAAACGCCATATATACACGATGCTCTAAATGTAAATTCAAAATTAAAGCAACGTATCCGACATACATTCACAAACCATCACTCAGTTGAGACTGACATAAAACAGTTGAGATATCCAATTAGTAGATACAAAAGCACAAAAAACAATTGATAGTTAGACTGGCTACCAAAGACCTTGCGAACAAACGGTTAGTTGAAAAGGTTAACGAGTAAGTGGAGCGATCGGTAAATAATTCTCCTGCCCTTTACTGGGCGATTATAATTTGATAAGCGATAATCTTCACGGCTCGAAGGCGTTAGACACGTTTGAGGTCTTAGAGTTCCAATATGTAACCTGTACCTATTTGGTTTCTGTCAGATTTTAATGAACGTAATGTAGGTATAGACAAAATACTAAAGTAAATGAGCTCTCTATGTCACATACTTTAATTAGATCTAAGATTAAAAATGTACAAATTTGTGGACCTAATAAAGTATAGCTATCTAAAACTTAATTCCGCTGACACAATTGTAGAGAAAGAATGAAATGGCCATTTATTTAAATCTAGAGAAGTGATGACCTATGATGTGTAAAAAGATGCAGAAAGACACGATACTCTCCTTTTTTGTAATCTGGTAAATAGCATTACGCTGACAGGGTATGAGAAGACGTGCCTGAGAAAATATGTAGACATAGTTTAGAAGTCAAGACGTTCAAATTACTGTGACATAATTCCGCGCTACATTATCACATAATTCTTGAAATAGTTGCACTATGACAGCTGGAAATAATAGCACTTTTTATGAACTTAACCTCGTACTTCAGCTGTCAACGAATTGTCTACATTATTAGGAGCATGAGTCATTTATAACAGTAGCTCCGTTTAAAGGCTGTTTAGGTAAAAAATGTACTTTATTGAGCTGTAAAAATACTACAGACATTTGACTGAACGTAAGCGACAAGGTAATGACAGTTAGTGAAGTTAATATTAGTACATTTTCTACTAAAGAGAGGTGTTAATATTTACACTAATACTAAAAAGCGTCGCGAAATTCCTCCTCATCGCTGAAACAGACAGCATTGCCACGCTGGATCGCACCTTTTGGTCACAAGAAGTGTTAAATGTTTGGAAACGACCCGAGGGTTTCAAATTAATTGTATCAACTTCAATATGAAAGGTATAAAAAAACTTTATTTTGTAGCTTTTTTCAACACGAATCTTATTTGAATAAACTACAATAATAATATGTTTTATTATCAACACAAGTGAAAGGAAAGAAAAAAGCAACATTGAGAAAAGGTTGATCAAATCATTTAAAGCACAACGAATCTATGCAAATCAGATAGAAAGTGAAGTTTATTAATTTATCGGAATCTATAACAATGTTTCTAGCTATTTACCCCATGGTTTGATGGAAGAAAGTCACCGATACGCCATTTGGCGGGAAAGAGCCGTCAATCCAAGATGGCTGACTGACATGGTTTGGTGACCATGTTACCATGAAAGATGAAAATTGTACAATCGTCCAAATTAGATTTATTATTTCGTAAATTATCTGTCGTCGTAAATTAGTTTAAAACTTTGAGCGAGTTTTGACTTTCTCTAAATAATTTAGATTCGAAGTTTTAAATTACGTTACTACAAATTTAGTTTATGTAATTGAGGAAAAGTTTTTAGTTTAAATAACTTATCAACTGTTTATATCTGTTTGTTGCGTAACTCACGGAACATGAGCATAACATTCATAAATAACGTTATTTTTAATAGACTTCATATTTAATTAGTGTGCAATATTTTATAACGATTTTGTTTGTATGTTTTAGGTAATCATTTTGCAATCGATAAATAAATATAAAAATGTTAAGTATCATTTTCAATTTTAATATGCTTCCTATATTTATTCAAGAATGCAAAATTCTTTTTAAGAAATACATTTAGATAGACATGTCGCAAAATCCCCGATTTCAAATTACGAAATCATACAAAGTTGGTACAAAATAGCACTTATATTTCACTAGCCGATTTCTCGTGGTTACACCGGCGTCCCCTGGGAACTACTACCTGTACCGAGATAAATTATAGCCTATGTTATTCAGGAAGAGTGTTACTTTCCACCTAAGAAAGAAGAGTTTACAACAATGAAAATTTTTCAAATCGATTCGGAGGCTTTAGGGTTCAAACAAACATTTTTTTTCTCTTTATTAAATATACCAATTAGTATAGATATGGACATTTTAAATATATACCTAATTAGATTAACAAATTACCGGTTGATCAATTTTACGCAAAATTAGTGGAAAGTATTCGCCATTGACAATGAAAGTGAGGTCATTGACCTTTACACCGACTTCGCAAAACCGCAATCTATCGATGTGGTTACGAAGAGATTTTTATGAATAAACGCAGAGCCTATTTTTGAGGTTGTTTATTGAATTAAATTGAGTTTATTGAAATAAGCACTATTATAGTAACCGCAAGTTTTTTTTATAAAATATGAAGTTAGTAGGAAGACATATGGCTGATTTCTGAGCACCTTAATCAGTGGGTTTTCTTAACTATTATATTATTAAGTAATCTGTGCTATTACAAGCTGTATTCCCGCGGATTCACTCGCGTCCCGAAGGTACCACTGCCTGTAACGGGATAAAATATAACCTATGTTACTCGGGGATAGTGAAGCTTCCCAGCAGTGAACGATTTATCAAATCAGTTCAGTTTTTTCGGAGCCTTTATATTATATTATTTATTATGGATGTCTATCAGCCAGTTTCTTCATCAAAAGTTAAAGCCAAAGTAAAAGTCAACGTAATGTCTAAAGTAAAAGTAACGGTCAAATTAAATTTTTCTATTAGTTTTGCTGTCACTTTAGCCTTGAAAAAACGAATTTGACCGTTACTTTTACTTTAGACTTTACTTTAACTTTAACTTTTGATGAAGAAACTGGCCGTATGTAGGTAGGATGCTCGGATGCCCTACTAACATATGTTTGTAACCTTCACTGTTCATGGATGATTAATTAATAATTGTCAGCTGTAAATGTCAGGGATATGATCAATAGTGACAATTATTTTATGCTGACATCAAATGTCAAACTTATGTCACACTTAATTGATTAAGATCTAAGCATGCTGTAAAGCAGTGCATTGATAAAATAGGTAGCTTTTATGAAAATGAAAAAAAGGTACCTAACTAATATTTTTAGGAAAGAAAACTGATTTCGTGATACCAAGTTTTGTGTTTTTTGTTTGTTTGTTAGTAAAGGCTCCGAAACTACGAAACCGCTTTTAAAAATTCTTTCACTGTTGGAAAGCTAGACTATCCCCGAGTAATAAAGACAGTATTTTTACCCGATCACAGGCTGTAGTTCTAACGAGACGCGACGCGAGAAAACAGCTGGAGCCTGATTAAACAAAGCTAACTCAAAAGTAATTCAACGCAAGCAAAGTCGGGCAAAACAATTACACTAGCACAAGTTCAATAACCTAAAATTATATAAGTAAACTGCACTTTTATTGTGTAAACAAAAACTAACCTTGACTCGGTAACAATATAATATTTTCTCACGCGACGAGCCGAAACAATGCTTTCTTTCTTTCCTTGAACTTTAACAGGTCTGAGTTCACTCATGGTGAAAGGAATGAAGTTTGTTATTGAACGAGTGAATGAATGATCGGCTTGAACAATTTGGATATTAATGAGTGTGGGAAATAAAAGTTATAAACTCCAAAATAAATGAATGAACTTTATTCGTTTTCATCTCACCTGCCCAGCCTTTTCCCAACTATGTTGGAATCGGCTTCCACTCTAACCAGTTGCAGCTTAGTACCTGTGTTTTACAAGGAGCGACTGCCTATCTGACCTTATCAACCCAGTTACCCGACTAATCCCATTCCCCTAGGAGACACTGGTTATCAGACCTGTGACGACTGCTGAAGATGTTCAATTGATTTTCTTAATTAATAATTATTGAGAAAACCATTTTATTTTATCGACAAGCAAAGAATAAGTTCGTATTTATCATTCTATTCACACCAGTCTGCAGTGTAGTCACAATAATACTACCGTAACAGTTACACACGCACACCGCTATTGAATATCTTATAAGCTACATGATACTGGTATTTTTTGTTTCTATTTTGATAATTTATTTGGTACTCAAATGACATTTATGTATTTTAAATCGAATATTATTTGTCTTGCGTCGCAGTAAAAATAATATTTATTCAATATGCAGAAACTCATTTTTTCTTAAAATTTTACAACATTATGTAATTGACAACGAAGCCATTTTGAATTCATAATTCTTCCATGACATCCTAGTCATGCAAAGACAAACATGTATTCAGCCTAGTTTCGCAAAAAGGTTGATTACGTATCCTAGGTCCGTACTGAAAATATTCAAGTGCCAACTAGAATTTACATAACAACGTGTATTTAAGGATAATAGTGGCTAATTTATGTAAACTTTCTCCTCTCGAACAAAGTGGTCAGCAAACACCGACTCCCTTTAATTCTGTGAGGTTGTTGCACCTGACAGACAACAAATAGGGCTGACTCAGTAACAAATTCGTTATGATTATTTCGATATTAGTTATTTACTTACCATAATAATTCCAAAAGATATCTATAGAAAGAAGAATGAAGTAAATATTTTAATGCCATTTTTTGAGAAATTTACGTATCAAAAGTGAGATTGAATTAGAAAACAATCTTTGCACAATTAAAATAACACATAAAATTTATAATTAAAAAATCAATGAATAAGATTACACGCATACTTTCCTGTCATAATTTACCCAAAAGTTATCAAACAAGTTCAAAAACTGGCAACCCTACCATTGACCGCCGACTGACCGGAGAAAGCTCTTGACCGAGCCTCTATCTATGGCAAATATTTTATTTTTGAATGCTATTATTGATTATAACAGTGAAAGTTTCACTCTCATAGGCTTATAACGTTGAGTAATAGTCTCGATTTGGTAATCCGAGCGAATGATACACGATATCTCGTATTTATTACGAGTTTCTTCATAGTTCCTGTTTGTTTCGCATTCCTTCATTGCGTCAGAAAATAGCGCCAAAATGTATACAACCTCTTTTCAGTTCCATACCTGATATACCTAGTACTGGCTGATTTTATCGAAAAAATAATCGGATGCTATTAAGTATTTATTTTTAATTTATTTTCTTTTTATTTAATGGCTGTCATTGAATTTTTTTCAATGAATTGTGGACAGTGTTTTTCAACATTTTGTCATTAAATTAATGAAAACCGTATTTATGTTTTACTAAGCAGTCTACATGTTTTTTTATTTAGCTTAAATTGCATCTGTCATTTCCTTGAACTACGATTTCCATCGATATATATGTACTACGCACGATTTTAGATATCTGGAAAATTATTAGAAGAATTTTTAAATAGAGCAATTTTATTCTGATTAGAAGAAGACAATAATGGTCAAAACTCCCCTTTAAAATACTTTGACTACGAAAGCAACCGTTCAACAGTTCCAAACACAAGAAAATCACTGAACACGATTCCAATTTTCCGAGGCTCAATTCAGGAAAGCAAAAACATATTTTCATACGTGATTTATTATAAAGCGTGTTAAATAAACACAGTTTTCCCCCATTAGAAATCTAGGATGGCTAAACATCCGGCAGTCGGTATTTTCTCTGCGTGAATAGTACATTACTCACTGGACATGCGTTTCCAAGATCATTTTGTAAAGTAAAACGTCATTGTATGATGATGATTTGTTATGATATTATTGTTGTTAGTTCTCCTACTAATTCTTTATAATGTTTCTTTTCTAATTTACTAGGATATACGAGCAATTAAGTATAGGGTTTGTGACAATAATTAATGTTAGTGAAACCCTACCTAAAACCTACATCCAATTTAGTTTCAACTTGTTCTTTACGTTAAGAATAAGTACCTTAATTCTGGACCATTTTCTTAGAGTTTATTTATTCTAAGCTTTGTGGGGAACATACCCTGCAAGTACCTAATACCGGTGTAACAAAAACAAATATTCCAATGTGCTATTGAATTTTCAATAACATAGATCATAAGTGTTTTGTAGCTAACCCATAGACTTTGTCTGGTAAATAAAGGAAATCCAATTGAATTTATCTTTATAAAACTACAATATCGGCCCACCTGCCATAACAAAGCGATTGTGAGTGAAAACTGTTGGCGCGACTTTGTCCGCCATTTGCCAAAGCGATTACTTCGAGTGGCTTCGACACCGCGGATGCATGCATCCACCTACATATTTATAGTGCATTGTGATGAAGTAGACACGACTCGTGCATTCTGTGACAAATTGTAGCCAAGGAAATGAGGATTGTGGTGGTCAGTTGAAAGTTTAATGGGAAAACGGAACAGATTTATATGTTTGCGAGAAGTTTGATCGAGAAATATTAAATGT
Organism: Helicoverpa zea; assembly: GCF_022581195.2. Taxonomy (NCBI): domain Eukaryota; kingdom Metazoa; phylum Arthropoda; class Insecta; order Lepidoptera; family Noctuidae; genus Helicoverpa; species Helicoverpa zea. Next base: position 1,982,798 of record NC_061475.1, read on the forward strand.
AAAATTATTAAATATTATTAGTACCTTGTGCAATAATTGATCGGCAAGCACTACTGGCCGTGCTCTCGCTGTGGCGGCATATTGGGCTGACATAGTGTAGTCTTAATATATGACATGTTATCGACACGAAAGAAGAAGAAGAAGAAGGGCATCGATAATATTATATTTACTTACTTTTTTTTTAAATTTATTCTTATATTTTATTTTTTTTATTTAGTCTTGTATGTACTTATGACGAACTTCAACTTTAAGCTATACCATGCTTAACTATTTAAGTAAAATTATTACATACACGCACTACCCAGTTAGGGAAAATAATGGATAGCCTTCAAATATTATAACAACACAGTAACACGTTAAAACAGTGTAATATTTTAACTAGGTAACACTATTCTCTAGTGTAGCTTACCTTGAAACTATGAAGACTGGAATAACGTCTTGTGTATTTAGCAAATAGGTTTTAAGCAAGCCTAAACATTTCCAAATACGGCTGTATAAGTAACAAATAAGTAGTTTGGTTAACCTACGCACTTAAAATGGATGTAAGTACCTCGAATCTGTTAAATTACTTCAGTACGATTTTGAAATTACGTCAGCAGATCAACCTATCCGAATCTATAAAATTTTACCAATTGAACATTACCCTTCCGTTATTGTGATAAGGTTGAAAATCTATTGAAAGACGGATTGAGGTAGGTTGATTTGCTGCTGTCTGTGCAGTTTTATGGTTCCGAATCTTTAAAGAACAGTGTAGGATTAAGCAAGCTTGAGATATTATCAAAATTAGCCCTTAACGTTCTATTACAAAAAATACAGAAAACTAGAATTGAATAAACATAAGTATCCCTCATAAATATACAACGAATAATGATCCATCGGTCTTTTTATAGAAATGGTACAGAACCTACGCGATTCCAACTCGCACTTGGCCGGATTTTTCTATGTAGGCTTGGAATACTTACTTTAACTGTTCGTTAATCTATGACTCATACCAACAACAATCTTCAAGATGTTACAAAATGACATATTATATTCCGCCACAGTTTGGCAGAAGTATCATAACATTGGAATGTGGTTTACCTGCAAACAAAAGGAAAAATACATTAATTCAATGTAAACAGAATAACATTGTAATTTTCGTACGTAAACAAATGTTTCAGTAAGGGTAGTATTTAAACGCAAATCAAAAAATATCCTTTTTCTATGCAGTAAAATTCCGAATTCCCATCAAAATTACTGATTGCACAGCAAAATATTCAACTCAAAATATCACTAAACACACTACAATTTATTTTCGTAGCGTACAGCGATTTTTCCTAAAGCAAAAGCTTTTTCATCAATGCACAGCTAACAATCTTAATGCACATAATACATGTTAAGTTTTTTCCTTTTAAATGTAGCTTCTATTTTTATATTATTTACAGCAGTTTTTCTGAATAAAACAGCATTTTATTAGTCACAGTCATCTTATTATTTATTAATTACCACATAATGAGATCAGCAAAAAAATATAAAATTAAATGCAAAATTGTAATTTATTGAAATCTTAATAAGAGTCCACGCTTCCTTTTTTGCCCAATAGGCTCATTTTTAGCTTCTGCAGTTGGCGCCACGTACTTGAGTCGGATCGCAAGTCCGATGATATGCTTGCACATTCTTAAAAAAAATGGGGCGGGTACATTTTTAGTCATTGTCAGTACTTCCTTTTGGCATACATTTCAGTTAAGTAGTCATTAAAAGGCAGAACTATCATATTTCAGAATGTTTATAGTCAGAATCATATTTTGGCATATTTTTGGAATTTTTATTTTCCTGTAAGAAGCATGCAAACAAGCCTGAAGCATGCAAGCAGGCATGCAGCATGTAAGCAGGCATGCAACATGGAAGTAAGCATGCAACAAGCATGGCTTCTGTCACGGCTCCGGCGCTTCGTGGCTCCGGCGGTCCCATGCGAGCTTATCGTCGCAGATGGTTTTCACGCTCACCACCGCAGCTTCGGCTTACTGGCCGGCAGAGCCGGCCAGCCTCAACCGCGTCGGCGAGCGTTAAAACTACCTGCGCCTCAGCTCGCAGGCCGCCTCGCCCCTCCGCGCCTACGCGGTTTTGAATTGCACTCTAGGGGTAGGGCAAATAAGACTACGTGGAGTCGGTTTTGCAGCGATTCGTTTTCGTTGCTAGCTTCAATTTTTAAAACAATGTTTTTTAATTGAAGGTTATAAATGGCAATGTGCTAAATAAATTGAATCTAAATAAAATTCTACCATCTTCATAGTACGCTGCATGAGATTTCAGTTAATTTGTTCTGCTTTTAGAAATAATGCAATGTGACAGGATTTTTTTGTTATAATAATCATTAAATTTGCCGAGCATGGCTTCTTGAAAATTAAGACTAATATGATGAACAGGTTTTGTTGTACTTACTGGTTAATATGCGACTGGGATAGTTATTTTGCTATGAAATATGGAAAATTTGCTGTGCAGTCAGTATTTAATGCTTGTATGTAGTATTTTTGTACAAGAATAAATTTAACTGTATTGCATTATAAGGAAAAAAGTAATGTCATATTGATGTATAATTTCGAATTATCTGCAGTTTGAGTTTTGTTAAACATTTAGTTTATTTGTAGTGGAGTAAGTTATTTGATGTAAAAAAGAATATAAATGATGAGTATTTATTGATAGGCGATTATTTATTTGATATGCAATTTATAATATCCCTTTCAGTAACTGTGAGTTACACCATTTAACAATAACCAAACTATAACCAGCCGTGTACTTGCCACCCATTGGTCAAATCGACAGACGTCGACGATTTGACAACTGAAAATGATTTGGCTATCGTTATAAGTAAATGGGGCAACTCACCATAAGTTACAAATTACACGCTGATCTTTATAAAATTAATTAATAATTTATTACATAAATTCTGTTATATTCATAAAAAACACTTTTTTCTATTTCAATAATTCATTCTTTATTTAATTTCATTTTCTATTTATACGTTTTAATTTTAATTTGCAAGTATCTTGCATTTCTAGTAGGAATCGTGTTATTTTAATTGAAATACGTAATGGCTTGGATATGAAGGAAATTAATTATTATTATTAACGTGCATGATCATCGACGGATCAATAAAATTTTATAACTATTCACTTTTCCGAAATAAAAATGTTAAATTGCTATTGACACTTTCCCATTTACAATTTTCATACTTTGCCAATGAAGTAAGGAATATAATTAGGAAATAAATATACGATATCTAATCACATAGAGCGACTGCCTATCAGACTTCCTCAACCCAGTGACCCAAGCAACTAAATAACTCTTAGTGGGACCGTATGTATCATCATCCTCCTACCCTTTAATTTGGGGTCGGCGCAGCATGTTTTCTTCTTCCATACTTTTCTGTGTGCCGTCATCTAAATAAATCTCACAAGTAAGAAGTCATTGGGTCTGAATGCCCGCACCCTATTTAAAGATCTATAACGCTGGTTGACGATTTTTTTATGCTTTTTAGTTTTAGGTTTTGTACTACAATAGTTTTTAATTTAAATGTAAATATTTCCATAGATGAAAATTACAATAGTAAGACTATTCTTTTTCTTTTTCTAATCTACAGGTGTTAATAACATAAGCTTAATAGGCCCAGTGTAAATTAAAATACAATAGTTGTTATTGCAAAATTAATTGTACAAATGCGTAGCGTGGGTGCTCGTCCTTATTGCAATGTGTCTCCACCTATAAGTCACGGTGGTGGGTAGAACACAAGATTAATAGTGATGCAGTAACGTAAGGCCGCCTACGTCTGACTTTTTGTAGGACAGATAAATGGGCCGATATCTTTAGACTCTATTTTTATGGGAAATCATTAATGACACCTCCTGCTGTGGGTTAGCAGCGTGAGGGAGTGTCAGACTCTTACTGGCTAAAACTCATGTTCCTTCTTGAGCCCTTTATGTACCACGGCCGCGGTAACTGTTTCGAACAATCTCGCAGTGAGTATTGCGCGACCTGAGGATCGAACTCAAGCTTCCTCGCGATGACAAGGATTTGATATAATATGTAGAGGTATATTTGATAGACAGTCACTCCTCTGGTACTCAGCTGCATCCGATTACACTTGAAGCCGACCCCAACATGGTTGGGAGTTGGGAAAAGGCTCAGGAGATGATGATGACAACTATTTTCTGTCCAACTTTTTGTAGGACGTTAAAGTTGCAGTTGCTATATGTGTTCTATTTTTCTCCTACAAAAAGTTGGGCACTGATTTATTGGACGTATGTGGGCAGCCTAAGATGAATGGGAATGCAGTAATGATGTTGTAAGTGTTGTAAATTGTAACCCACGGTGTATGGACGGTTAAGTGTATGTCGGACGTTTTAGAGGTTAAAAGAGAAGCTTTTGTGTTATTGAACGTCAAGGCTTTACAATTGTGGTTTATGTTTTGACTTTAGGAAATCCATAATTTTCTGTGTTTTTGGCTAAACAAACTTTTTTTGAAATGGTAGAAATCGATTTTGTTGTACAAAGAATAACGTTGAAGTGTGCTAAGGCTCAGATTACTAAAACATACCCAGTTACAACGGCTAAGGTAAAACAGAAAGAGGTAATTATTAACTAAGTAAGTCAGGGGAAACAGTCCTTCTAAAAATCTATTGGTCTATATTCAGGTAATCATTAAACCAATCTTAACATGCGCTACATATTAATTTGACATGTTAATTAACTTAACCAGTAACACTTAAATACAGGATGTGTACGACTTAACACGCCACACCCGTTCCGTTTTGCATACACTATGTATCAACATATGAGTAGTACACTGCACATTTTATTATCTTATGTCAATTTAGGCTGTATAGTACTTTAAGCTTCTCTTCCGACACAGGTACCTGTCGCGTGCGGCTAATAGCTAATGTCACATGCCTAAGAAACGGACTCACACAATACTGTAACTTAATACTACATAGGCCGTGCACGATTGTCGCCGGTGTCAGAAGGGTACCTTTACACATAGTGAGAGGCTCTAGTTCCAAAGAGGTAATAACCATAGCGAATTGTTGAAGGACTCTAATAGATTCTATAGAACACAAGAGTAGCAACCGTGACAAAGTGTATCTGATTGGTAATCACCAGGTCTTTAACCGTAATGACCATCTATCTTACATCTTAATGTGTTTGGTTTACTAAGAACTGTTGTGGATTATTCGAAAGATTTACTGTAACTTTGGAAGGAATGGCTGGCAAAGAAACATGGATGAGTCGTTTTCAAAGCTAAAAAGATCTTTCTACTATGACCCATTCTGTGCTCAAACAACTGTGTGTCAAACAGTCTTACCAAAGAGCAACCCCTAAATATTTGGGAAAAACTAGACAGATGATGAACAAGAGATATTGTGTCTGTGTAAAATGTATCTAAATGCATCTGTAGATGACATCGAGGTGGTTCCAAAGGCCTATGTGACTCAACTCTCTATTAAGGGCAACTATTACTTGCATTACCCACAAAATTATGATCCAATAATTATGAACTACAATACATATCATATTATAACATTAACTGTTGAGACACACCACTTCCGTTACACAAGTTTACAAAATATATCGTACACACATAATTATCGTCATTTACCGGATTTTCATTATCATTACTTAACTTTGTGAATTCAATACTTCTTCTATAAATCATTTGTCAGTGGATATTGCCTAAAGTTTAATTAACAGTTATTAGAACCCTCAGGAAGTTAAAATAGTACGATATGAAAGTTTACATTACATTGGTTATGCGGTAGTTGTATCCTTTGTGAAATATTGTGTTACTAGCTTTCCGCCCGCGGCTTCGCCCGCGTGGAATTCGGTTCACCCCTCCCGCTGTGGGTTAGCAGCGGTGAGGGAGTGTCAGACTCTTACTGACTAAAATCGTCGTGTTCCGTCCTAGGCCTTTTATATACCAGGGCCGCGGTACCTCTTTCGAACAACCCGCAGCCGCGGCTGGCCCTGGCGCTACTGGGCCCCACTGATTTCAAAACAGACTAATTCGCGGCGAACCTTAACACCACGATACAGAAAAGCACAACGCCATCTATCGAGCTATCGGGAAGCTCGCGATTGAACAATGAGCTACAGGTTAAAGCGCGAGATATCATTGCACTTCTTACGTATCTTAAAAAAAACAACGTCACCACGTTTTAAAAAGCTATCATTCCACTTCTTATGTATTATAAAAACACATCGTTACCACGTTTTAAAAACACCCAGCGCCATCTATCGCATACCTCAAGAACGAAATAACTTAACTAATACTTATACCAATTAGTAATTCGTTGAATTATAGTTAATTCAGGATAAGTAGATGTAAAAAAAACAGTTAAGACGATAAAACAAATCGTACGTCATCCCTCGGGAATTCCTCATTTTCGAGGATTCATTATCGTATCATTTAGCTTCTAAATTTATATGTTCATATTCGTTTGCAATATATAAGTAGATGTAAAAAAAAACAGTTTAGACGATTAAACAAATTGTACATCATCCCTCGGGAATTCCTCATTTTCGGGGATTCATTATCGTATCATTTAGCTTCTAAATTTACATGTTTATATTCGTTTGCAATATATTACCTTGTTTTAAACGACACACAGCGCCATCTACAATCCATCCATCAAGCAAACAATATTTTTGTTTTCCCTCGGGAATATCTATTTTTTTCGGGATAAAAAGTACCCTATTATTTAATCCGGACTTCTAACTTTACGTCTGCAAAATTTCAAAGCAATCGGTTCAGTAGTTACGGCGTGAAAGCGGAACAAACAAACAAACAAACAAACAAACTCACTTTCCGATTTATAATATTAGTAAGGATTAGGTTATTAACTCCTGCATAACTATTGTATAAAAGTTTGTAATATTACGATTGGCCGTGGCTTCAGTATCTTTTAATTCTAACAGGTTATATATAGCCACGAAGGAAGAAAAGATGAACAGAGATGCCATAAGGTACGCCTTATTGTAGGTCAAAAACGTACTGTAGGTGTGATCAGTTACTAGAACTAACGAGGCGTTTGGGTTCCTTTCATAGATAGGTCTTTATTGATGTGATTTGCTTTTTTAAAAATGCGAATGGCGAATGTGGCCTGTGCTGGTAACGTTATTCATTCCCTGATCACCTGGATTTTGGTGCTTCTTTCTTAGGAGATTTTACGTTTTGTATGACATCTCCACTAGTCATTTTATTCTCATTGTATATAGCACAGTTGTATGTGCAGTGTATGCGGGCAGTATAAAGCTCTTATAATAATCACTTACATTATATTACATGCAATTATTAGGTATTACATATTTTATCAATCAGGAAGCAACGAGAACTCACGTAAGTCTTATATTATTCACGACAATTTTATTATGTAACTAGTGTGTAGGCGTACTTCATTTCCCTAATCTTAATCTTAATAGAACATGACCTAATTTGGTTTGTTTAAAAAAAAGTAATCTAGTTTGCCTTCAAAGTTAAAAATACCCGCACACCGAAAACTTTTAGTCGGTCGATGGTTCGTTTGGGCTTATAAATCAGTATGAAGATGAATGGTAGTACGCACATAAAGGCCGGTTTACACTTTGCGAAGTGTGAAGTGATAAGTGTTAAGCGTTAACTTTACGCGATAAGTCTCAAGTGTTAAGTAATCTTTTCCATCTCCGTTTACACAGTGTTTAGGAAGAAGCTCATAGTGGTACTGTCCGTTGTGCATAGTGTCTCTAGAAATGGAAGATGAACAGAGCCTATATAATATTGAGACAAATAATTAAGGAGATTGTATCTGTTGTGGTATATGATATAGAAAATGAACTCAATTTTGAAATCGGGAATTCCCATCGCTTCACTCAGTTTCAATAGGGCCGCATCTCTCAACTGTTTGTTTTTAAATTCTGCGCACTTTACATTGTATAGGCATTCAAACTTTATGTATTCTTGTACGAATTTTAAAGTATGTTGTTCCGTCCACTTCATTTTCGCTTTGAACTTGACACTGCGCACTTAAGACACACGTATTTACACACTGATTAGTACAGGCAAATTGCGAGAGAGGGTAGTAGAAAAGTTGAGAGGGGGTAGTCACTTAACAACAAAAATAGACCTTGATTCTATTCACTCGCACTAATCAATAAGTACTAATCGCACGTATCACTTAACACTAATCACTTTACGCTTCCGTTCACACCTTGATTACTAAACACCTGCACTAATCACCTGCAGTGTTAACTTAACAAAGTGTAAACCGGGCATAAGAACGATCACGTATGTGCTCAGTGGTACATAGACCGACTAAAGACTGATTGAATTCACGATTGTTTTCCACCTATGGGGCAACTGTCGGCCGACTATTTAGTCTACAGTGTACTACTCTAATACAGATTACGAGATAGTTGTGGTTTGTGACATCCGTCTCAACAATATTATTATCGTTCATCCGTTTTTGGACGCTGACAGAGATTTCCTCTGAAATAGATGTACTGAATTAATTACAAGCAGATATGCTGACACCTCGTTATTATTATTTGACTTTCCTTTCACAAGTTTCTTAGCGTTGGCTTCCATTCAAAGGCTGCCCGCCCACGTCCGAATAACCGGTGACCCATTTTTTGTAGGAGAAAAATCCTATAAAAAGTCGGTCAGAAAATGCTAGTAAGAAGGTCCTTTATGAAATCGACCAATTATTATCTATCTTAACTGAATAGAGCCTCAGAATAAATGCAGCTGATAGTAGGAGCTACCGTCTACCGAAGCACTTCAGCGCAATTATCACTTGACATGATAACTCTTGGTAAGGTAAGAAGATTTTCGCTTTTTCTCTATCAAATAAGGGCACGAAGAAGCCTGTAATAATTTAAACCCTGGGAAACCTACATTCTCCTACCAGGCACACTATGAAACAACGCTAGTAGTAGACACAGCCACAAGACAAGTGAGCATAGACTTTTTACACCTTATTATAAGACGTGGTCGTAAAAACTCCAAGCTTTAATACTAAGTTTAAACCACATTATCCCTTACAATATTAGTGGACTAAATCCACTATCACTAAAGCTGGTAATATTCAAGACACGTTTTATAATAAGGCGAATAAAGACGAAATCAAGTACCAGCTTCAATAAAACCAATCTAGATACGTCTAAGGCCATTCTTACAGTTAACCGCGCTAACAATGGTTCGTCCTTCACGGTGTCGGCGCCAGATCAAAGGCTTACCAACTCCTTGTTAACTGACTATCTGCTACGGAAGTGCGAGAGCTTTTAATAGATCAATTGTCTATGGAAGGTGCTGTGTTGAAATGGATGATGTTTGCTACATGAACAATGCTTGGTGCTGATTTTGTCTGTTTGAGAAGCGGTGTACTTGCTTGTCTATTAAATTATGTTTAAGTAGTTGTTTTTTCCCAAAGAGGATTAGCGTCAAGCAGGTGGCCGACTGTAAAACTTATGCCAAAACAAATTGCAGTATGTTAAGGTCCGAATATTATGACTATAAAAGGAGAAAACATGCTGCGCCGACCCCAAATTTAATTGGGTCAAGGGGTGGAGGATGATGATGTTTAAGTAGTTGTTTTAAATAACAATCTGGAAGCCAACTTCAAAAATATATCTGGTCTACCTCGCACCAAGCTTATTGTAATCTGGCAAATGGTACGAATCCAAATGATGCAACAATTAATGGGGAGATATCAAGAATGAATAAAACTATTTAACACGCATTAATAATGCATCCTCCATCGTAATCCTTTCCATATTTATAAGAAACGTCGAAAGTCGATCGCCTTTTCCCCGTATATTGTCCAAAATAATACGGTGTTTCACTATCATTTTATAACATTTCCGAAGATGAAGTTATGTGACTCTTTGAAAGAGCTACCTTCAATACCGTCGAAGAAAGTCAAGGCTAATGATCAAGACGAATAGGTATCCCAAAAGCAACTTTTGGCACGAAAGATAATTATTAATTTAGGACGCAGCCTAAAATTGCATGTGTTCGCACATCTCCGTTCCGGCAATAAAAAACGTGTAATTCGCAAATTTCAAGCACAGGTGAAAGATGCGACATGCGATTTGTCCGTCATTTCATACGCTAAATCTTTAGTCATCGAATTCGTGAATGGTACAGATGATCAACGAAGACAGAGATCCTCTTAGTTCTCAATGCTCAAAGTTAATGCAATGGGAAAAAAGTCGGCCTCTAGTGTCGCAAATTGTCCTGGTTTCTCGGGTCTCTAGGAGTGGCTACAGCGAAGCACCATAAATGGCAGGGCTCTGGGCAATTGCCTATAATGCCCAATGGATATGAAAGCCCTGGATATAGGTGTAGTCTTTAGCCACTAAAATTGAGTAGATAGGGTCTCAGTTCTGATGTAGATTAGAAGTTTTAAATAAGGTAGGTATAAGATAACAAGAATAGGTGGCGTTAAAGATTCCAGTAGCGGTTCCACAACCCAATAGATTAGTTCACTTTGCCTTGTAAATTAGCCAAATGAATGCAAGTATGCAACTGATTACTCCAGCACATTGCAAGGGCCTTACTAATTTGTGTCGGTGGGTCTTGTGGTTAGTAATGCCTATTTTAATATTCTGTCCGCAGTTGTAAGCCGACATGTTGGGCTTAATGAACTTAAGATTACTCATAGAGGCAGCCTTGTAGCAGAAGGCCTATTGTAATATATAGAAAGGCAAATGGTAGGTACTTTAGCATGTCTTCGTTAGGATCTCACCTTGATAGGGGTCACGTGCGATGGGATTTTGATGAGTGAACACTTACCAAGGAAGCGCCAATTAACTCATATTTGGATTATTTCAGAAGGGAACTGCATTACATACAGAGTGATCGATCATACATCCTAAATTAATCAAGGAGCGGAAAATAGGTAAGGTTTGTAAGGTAACAAAAAGCGAAGGAAATCAACGATATTACCTAGCCTGCCTCTAGACGGATACTCCAAATTAACAGACAAAAAATATTAAGAGCAAATTAATGTCACAATTAAGACTCATAAACACCAATATTTCCGCTTGGATCCCGGTGGAAAATGCTACAATTGTGCCAATCGGTGCAAGCGCAGTGGAGCGTGTGAAGAAATGTTGCTACATGTAGGAACACGGCGATCGACAGTTTATGCACTGGCAATATCCTTTGATGAGGGAAGTTGGTCTAATTCGATAACCGATTAATTAGAAGTTATTTAAGGAGATTATGATCGGTTCAACGATTATTTGTGTATCGGTAACGGCTAATAGGACTCAAAATTATGTTAGTTTAATAACATTGGATAAAAATAATGTTATTTTAGCTATTTTAGCACTTCCAATGAAGCGTATAAGGAATAAAACTGGAAAATGAACATTACACGCGCAGACATAGGTGCACTCTCCATTCCTTCACTCACATTGCCTGATGAGACGGCAACGCGACTCAATCGTATCAAGCCAGGCAGTTTTAAATGCCCACCAAAAAATACGAAGGGTCTGAAGGTGACGAAATCACCCATCCATCCGTAGACTGTCCACAGTAATTCTAACCCAATTGATCAACGAACCCGCGTGGAAACAAGAAACAAAACACAAAACACTTTTATTTAACAAATTAGACAAGAAACAAAGGAAAAAATAACAGCGATTACATCAAAGTTTGCGTAATAATACAATTAGCATGACGGTACAAAACAAAAGATAGGCAAGTGCCCAAACGCACAGGTTCGTATTACAAGAAGAAAGCCGTCGACCGCGATACAGCCGGTTTTCGGCGAAAGTTGAAAAATACAATAAAATGAACGAAAAATAAACGAATGCGGAATTTCGGTGTTTCGGTAATAGTGAGTAACGGATTGTCGACGCTTGGGAACTATTGTTTTTGTGTTATTGTTTAGGTGTGGTTTTACAATATTGTGATTTCGTTTCAGTTTGTATTACGTGCAAGACATATGAAACGGAAGAATATTAAGAACATTTACCTATCTTTCCTGTGAATTAAAATACATAATATACTTATTGGGTATTTGTTAAACACTTAAGTTACGGTTGGTAAACCAGTTAAAATTTTCAAGCAAATCCATTTACCAATTTTATTGAATATATTATATATATTTCAATATATATTTCAATAAAAGTATTATGAAAATAGGCTTTTCAGTCTGTATTGTAATGTCTAGACTATTTTTATTGCTTTCCTCGGCAACAAATGTTGAATTACTCAATCGTTTTATTGATTGATGCAATTTCTTTCATGCTCCCTTTTAGAATTATTTATTTTGCAGAAAAATAGGAACTGAAAAAAGTGATTGACTTATTTATTTTTGCTCAGGTAGGAATTAAGAACACACATGCTTTCGTGACTTATACAGACTTATAAATATATTCTATTTATTATCTATTTCCATCTGACATCGTTTTCACGGAGTCTTTTTCATCCAACATTGCGTCATGTATCATATTATTATCTATTAAATTGTTATTTTCTGTGATATTTATTTAAAATTCTTTCAAAATCCCAATTACACAAACCAACAGTCCCCAAACCTAACTTTAATAAACCAAAAGTCCCGGATTCACCGTGAGTCTCGAAGCAAGCAGCAAGGCCAGATAAAATAGTTATGCGAATACCTAAGTGAAATTGTTCCGAATGATATTTATTAAAATCGAATATATTTGAATCCCTCAAAATACCTGTAAAACAAAGCAACAGCACCCAATTTACCAACAATCCCGGATTTACTTCCGAAGCAAGCAGCAAGCTAGATGAAATGGTTATGCGAATAAGTGAAATTGTTCCGATGCTACACAGAAGATGTTTGCGGAAATACGCCGGTCGATGTACCCGCGAGATTCGCGAGTGTCCACTCTCATACGGCACGGTAATAATGAACTTAGTTTTAATCTCTCACTAAGTTTAAATATGTTAAAGTAAACGAACTGGAATTTAAAGATATAAAATACATAAAAACGTAAATGTAACAGAAAAACACATTTATGTTTTACATGGATGAATTGTGTGACAGTCGATATGGCTACAAAGAATGTTACTTGGTAAATGATGGGAGATACCTGAGAAAGTATGGAAGATGAAAACATTATGTGCTGACCTCAAATAATATTGGATTAGGTGAGGCCAGGAGGATGATGACGTATATTATATGGATCGCGGACTTTTCAGTACATGTGCATTCATTACATATCTACATTTTAGAGAGTATACTCAAAGTCTTACTTAGATGTGAAGAAGTGCAAGTAACTAAGGATCCTATTGCACCCATCAATGTTACTGATAGTAATGCAACAAAAAAAAACATTAACAAAAAAATCAGCAATCATAACCCAACCTTTACAAATCCATTTCCCCGAAAACTATTCAAATGAGATATGTAAATACTTAAAAAAACCTAGCAACAAATGCAAATCTTGTGTGCAATGAAAACCGTCGGCCCACTGTGCTACATGCTCGGCGCGCGAGTCGCACGCGAGCGCGCATGCGCCGATGTATTTACATTTTTACACCATAACTGGTTAATGAGCTTAGAAAGGACCCGTTTATTGGGAAATTGTTGTTATTTATGTACTGGGCTTATGTAAGCCCTGCTTTACTTGTTATCGTGCACTCCGTAACAAGATGGATTTGAAGTGGAACAAATTCCTTTTTATTAATTTTAAACTTACATGTAAGTTCTCGAGCAATCTTATTAAGCAAGCTAGCTATTTAAGACTTTCCTTCTCTTAGATAGTGAAGTATTTAACAACACAACACATACCTGTATATTACAATTAATAGCTTTCGCACCTCTCTCTTAATGTTATTCGGCTTTCAACATACACATTCCAACACCACATTTTAATATCCACAGGCTTAATTAAAATCACAACTACTTGCAATAAGTATAGCATTACATAACTCGTTAATCATAGCAGATCAAAGCCAGAAAACATTAAACTTTAACGAGTGATCAAACTCCGATTAAAGTTCTTCTAATTAGTTTCTCGCTTAAACTGGCCGTTTCCGGATTTCTCTAGTTTAGCATATTGGGCTTTGGGTGACAACTTTCTTCTGAGAAAGTGATGGGCGGGGTTACCGACGGGTTAGTGGTGACACCTGCCGATATTGTTATAAGTTCAGCATTCTTGGTTACGTAAGGCTGAGTAAAAGTGTCGGGTTTGCCCTTACAAGGTAACCAGAGATCAATGGAACGTTGTTATGTCGACTACTCGGCGCTCTTGTAGGCCTCATTGCTAAGGTAGGTAAGGTAGGTAGGTACAAAACAAGAAGAATTTCTGTCCAAAAAATAAGTTTTCACATAGCAAAAGGATGGAAGACTGCTTAAAGATCGGAGATGTGAAATCTGTTCAATTAACATTTTTGTCGCCTCTTGAGGTTTTGATCAGACTTTTCAAGCGCGAGCGACACTATTAAGTATAACGTCATGAACACTGATGAGTGAAGAACGTCCACCTTACAAAACAGGGGAGATCGAAGTGCGGTTCTCGTCAAAGAAATTTGCTCTTTTGAAGCCATGTGACACTATAGACGAACACAGTAACTTTTGCTGTATATTTCGACTAAATATCGTAAGTAGTAAATTCGAAATGGTTAAAGATAAGATCTAAAAAACAACTCATTTACTCGAAGTAGGCTGAAAATCAGGACTTTTTGTAGGTCAGTTTTACAAAAGACAGTCCTAAAAACTCGTGTGTTTTGCTGGGCAGAAGAAACGATGGAAAAAACTCCCTAGCAGCGTTGTTCCATGTCTCTGTTCATAGAACTAACTGCAATAGGACTATGAGAAGTACATATTAGTTACACAGACAGTTTATTAATATTGTCTTGTCTGAAGTATTTAATCGCTACATTCTCTCGGGGGCTATTCTCGTCTGGTTGAGTTGATTCCGGAATCCGAACGCGAAAGTGGGGCTTGCCGGCTGTTGCTATATTTAATAGCTTGCTGTTGTTTTGATGATTAACAACCTAGAATGTTCCCGGATGAAATATAATGTAACAATACTTATTGTAGTTTATTAATATTTACTTCTATTTTGACCAACTTTTGACACAGTCTGTCTACATGTCTTTCTATTTTAACTCTCCCACAGCGGGTCTGCTGGAAGAGATTTCTTAAGAAATAAGGAGTGCCTTTGTACTTGATTGTTCCATTATTTTCTTGTGTCATAAATTGGTGGTATTTTAATAATGTCTTACTGTATTTAACACGCTTATACATATTAGCTTCACTTGTAACTATGAATGTAAGAAAATCTTGGAATCTTAATTTGGTTAACTCCCCGGCCTTCGATAAGGATGAAACTAACTATTTAACTAACTATTTTTCCTTTGATATGTTTTGAAATATTTTTCATACAATGTTGGGTAAAAATGCGTTTTAAATTGAACTAGTCGAGATTAAACAAGTGTTACTTACATCTGCATAACAATGTAATCAAGTAAATATGGATTTTTATAACCACAAGTGACGAGACGGAACTATACGTATTCGTACCGGATTTTTTTCTTTTAGAACATGAGTTATCTATACCTAATATAAAAATGAATCGCAAAATGTGTTGGTAAGCGCATAACTCAACAACGCCTGGACCAATTTGGCTAATTCTTTTTTTGTTGTGTTTGTTATTGTCAGGAGAAGGTTCTTATGAAAAAAAAATAGGGTAAAGTAGAGAAGTCAGTTGACAGGAGCGAAGCCGCGGGCAAAAGCTAGTTTAATATAAACCTATACCTAATACCGAGAGGGGAAAATACAGGCTGTTAATTTTTATCCCTCTCAACGGCCGGGTGATTTAAAATTTCAAGCTTTTCGTGACCATAAGTTGGCTTATAGGTGCTAAGCTAAACTTTTACGGACACAATAACAGTCTTGATATGAAGAGAAACGTCAAGTCCAAGCCGCTATATAAGAGACTTTCTATTTAATAACGGCTAATAAGAAGTATTTATTTGATAGCTTTGTTACGACGATGAGCGAAATCGACTCTTTGATTTTGAACAAAGTGCAGGTACCCGTAGGCAGTAAGACATCTTATATTTATGAAGGTATTGCTATTATGTATGAGAATTCAAACTTTTAGTCGGCCGATAGTTTGTTCGGGTTCATAAATAAGTATGGAAATGAATAGTAGTAGGTACGCCGAAACAACGATCAGGTATTTGGTCGGTATCAGAGCGACTAAAAACTGATTGGATTCACGATTTTCTTAAAGATTTTTTTTTTCCAACCACTGGGTCAACTGTCGGCCGACTGTTTAGTCTGGAGTCTGTAGTCTTATGAACAGATTGCTGCTGTGAAAGTATGCAAAATAGAATTTATTGATATTGTTACTTAGTTATGTTAATTTATTGAGTTCATTCACCTCGCTTGGAAATGTTACGGAAAAGTGTGTTTACAATTTTGCATCATATTTTTAGGCTTTTTTTTCTAAAATGTTGCGTGATTATTTTTTTAAAGATACTATTTAACCGAAATGAAAAAAAAATATTTCGCAGTTGTAAAGCTACACTCTTGAGTGTCGTGGTGGCCTAGTGGGTAAAGGACCAACCTCTCAAGTATGAGGGCGCGGGTTCGATCCCAGGTCAGGCAAGTACCAATGCAACTTTTCTAAGTTTGTATGTACTTTCTAAGTATATCTTAGACACCATGGACTGTGTTTCGGATGGCACGTTAAACTGTAGGTCCCGGCTGTCATTGAACATCCTTGGCAGTCGTTACGGGTAGTCAGAAGCCAGTAAGTTTGACACCAGTCTAACCAAGGGGTATCGGGTTGCCCGGGTAACTAGGTTGAGGAGGTCAGATAGGCAGTCGCTTCTTGTAAAGCACTGGTACTCAGCTGAATCCGGTTAGACTGGAAGCCGACCCCAACATGATTGGGAAAAAGGCTCGGAGGATGATGTAAAGCTACACTCTTCCCGGGTAAAATAGGCTATATGACAGACTATATACAGTAGTGCCCACGGGACGCGGGCGAAACCGCGGGAAAACGGCTAGTAAGTTATTCTCGTATATTGTAGTATCTATAGTGTATAATGCCTAGTATATCTATACTTATATAGGCTATAAAGTACGACTATCGAGTATTGTCGCATAAAAAGCGTGTGTTTTGTCGTACATTTTATGGCGAGCTTTACGCCCTTGTATCGAGAGAGAAAGTTACCTGTCGGCTGATGAATGTGACTGCTTTCGGACATTATAAGATTTAACTAAATATATTTATTTATTGCTAACTTATACCCACGATTCCGAATCATCGGATAATGATAATAATGGCTTCGATCACACTTTGTATACTTTTGAAGTAGAAGATACGGAATAGGTAGTATCAGTCAGAGATAATCTATCCTTACATATTAGTGAGAGAATCTTCTTAAACGAATAATATAATTCCTTCTCTGTACGAGAAGAGGCCTGTGCCCCGCATCGTGTCGTAAAAAAATATGATGAATACAAATTTTGAGAGCTTTGCACAATTGCCATAATTATGACACGAAATAACTTACAATATAAAAAATACACTTTAATTAAACTCGTTAAAAAGCATTTATAATATTTCCCTACCGCTTTTAGCACCAAAAATATTTGAAAAACTGAAGATTAAATAATAATAAATTCATGCTCGCATTCTTCGGATGCCACTTAATCGTAAGTCATTCATAACTTCTGTGCAAATTGTATTTGTGATTGTAATGCGAACATAAAACGCCTATTAATTGTTGTAATAGCTGCGTTGCGTGTAGCGGGTTCGATTCCCGCAATAAATATTTGTGTAGATCGCAGATCCGGGTGTTAGAGAGATTTATGAGATCAGCTCGATTTATGATACGAATTACATTAACTCTGAGTATATGTTTTAACAACATCTACAATCCTTATACGATACCCTATATATCGTTTAAAAAATGTAAAATTAAATAAACTGTCCATTAAAAAAAAAGTAGATCCTATGTAGTAACGAAAACCATATTTTTGCTGTAAATTATGCTACGACTTGTATTGGTAAAATTGGTAAGTATTTAATATGATCTACACATATTTTATGTCATTATTTCTAAAATAAAAAATATCAAAAACTTACCTTATAAAAACAACGTCACTTCAATTCCAAATTAAACCTCCTGTATAGTTCGTACACTTAAAAATCCCAAAAATAAAAATTAAAAACAAAAAAATTAGAAACCAAATCCGTTCGTTGACTGAATCACATTTTTCGAAATACAAAAATGGTTCAACATCACACTCCGTGTACTTTACTTAACTTTTGGGAAAATAAAAAAAAAAGTCTTTAAGTTTGAGTTAAGTGAAGGTGCGTGGTTTCACGACGCCCGGCGAACGTACACTGGCGCGCTCACTGAGTAACTTGACTGCAACTTAACTATCGCTTACCAGGGCCGCATTTGTAACTCACAAATTATCATTAACTCAAGAATCAGAGCTTTTAAATTAACTTCTGAATAGCTATATTAACTTAAGAACTAGTATTACGCTGCTTCAATTCAAAAGTACCACAAATTAAAAAAAATACAAAAGTATTTTTATCGCAAAAATGCAATCGTAAGTCTGTAAATGAGCTCCTCTGTAAAAAAGTGTAATTTTTATATATGGTAGTTTTGAATTGAAGCAGCGATTAGTGTTTTGAGAACATATTAATTGCCAAATTTGTGTGTTTAATCGTATTCTTCTGACCAACTTTTACTAAGCGAACGGTATCGTTTCTTTTCTGTGAAATATGATGGTATTGACAGCTGCTGATTTTAATCTGTCTCGTAAAATCTGTGTTTACAATAGAATTGAGGAAGCTGGTGAAAGTTTTGTGGACATTATGAGTTTGTCATTTACGTTATGATAAGATGTAGACGATATTTTGCTATAAATATTTTTGATTCCTAAATAAGACCAAAATAGGTATGTGTTCCGTATAGTTATTGTAGTCTTAAAAAGTTAAGGGGAACTAAAAAAGCCGGTAAATCCAAGAGTATAACAAAGCCTACAAAAAATGATCAATGTGTATCTCTCTTTTATAAGGATTCCAGGCTTTTTTGGGGAGGGAGAATCATCAAATAATCTCTTCCTTCAGGAGCCGTTTGCATACCAATAATAACACTTTTGAGCCATCTCGCAGCCCTAAGTAAGCCTGTTACAGCTCCAGTGATTAAGTTAACCGTGGTTAAATTAACTCGGTAAGTAGTTTGAGTGCAGTCCGGCCCTGCAGCCCGCGCCTACAGTTACATGATATTTTTTATAGGCTAATTTATTTGATGTCGGCAGGTGAGTTTTTGTGTATCCTGTATAAGGGACTTGCTTCTGGCATGCTCAGGTAAAAACATTAGTTTTATGCTGTAATCAATTATTATTTAATCTTTAAAATATTGTGAATTTTTGATTATCTTACGTCAGACATTGTTATATATGTAAAATTAAAATGATGTGAAAGTAAGAGAAAAAATAAAATAGAATTAAGTTGTACAAAATAAAATAAATAGATATAGGTAATTTCAAAGTCAAAGTTATAGTAATCCTATACGCCTTACTCAATTCTAAATCCCATATTTTCTCTTGAAAGAAGCAACAAAAACCACTGCGAAAAATAACCCTTTCATAAATAAAAAAAAAAATGTCAATTGAGAAGAAAAAGTTTTTACAAAATGGGCAGGGCAGGATGAAGGTTTTATTTCCAATTTATTTTTTTTTTATTTATTTATTTGAATCAGGCATCTAAGGCCCATAGAAAAATACAATACACGAATATTATAACATTAAAACATACACTAATACATATTTTATTTATGTAACTTAAAAAACTAATGCACACGAAGTGTCGGCGTCGTGTTACGCAGCGAGGTGTCGCGTAGCCATCCTCGGAACCTCCGATAAACGACACCTTTCGGCCAAAACTCTTCCTTCAGGAATGTCTCGATGTGATGAGTTGGAACTCGCACCATGAACGAATTGAAGTTCGTATTGTGGCGCGACTCCAACTTCGCCACCCTCAAGGTCCAGTTTGTCTTGGATCGGACATACTCCACGATCTGCTCCACCGTCGTGGTGTGATGTAGACGGGACACGTACAACTGCGTCGTTGGTACTGCAGGACGCAGCAGGATGTTGGGTCCAGTTTGTGCGGTACCGCACTGATTCCTACAAGGTGGCCTCTTCTTTCTCCTTTCAACCTTTATGAAGCCATCTTTGTCGCACATGTCCTTCTTAGAACCAGTCTGTGGCTGTGAGGTGCCACGGGTTTGTTTACCCCCTTTTGCTTTGGCCCGCTTTGTTTGCGTCACAACGGGCTTGTTGGTGGCTGCTACTGCCGCGTAGGCGCGTTTGGGGGTTAATGTTCCTACGCATGTCTCGGCCGCAGGTGTTGACACAGCAGCGGCGGCGGCGGCGGGGCGGGGTGCGTCGTCAGCAACATCGGCGATCGGTGACGCACTCGAATTCGCCGACTCGAAACTGATGACCGACGCATTTTGCGCCCCGCGACGTGTATTCACATTGATTATATCTAATGACCCACTTATGGAAACAGCGTTGCGCAACAACGCCACTTCACCACGCAGGTCACTGATGGTAACCTGTGAAGCTTCCATCTTCGACTTCATATCCTCCAGGCTTGCCTTCAGACACGTTATGTCTTTCAGCAGCCTGGTGACGTCGACGTGATCGAACGTGACGGGAGGCAGCTTATGCAAGTCCTTCGCCACGAATTCAGGCACGTCGTCAGGATCCGTCCTTTTCAGCAGGGAGATGATGTCCTGCAGGCTCTTGTCGCCACCGTCCCTTCGGCGGGATGGCATCTGCTCGAGTAATTATGAATGAAGCCTCCAATAAAAATCGAAATGAATATGAATGAACTTCATCAAGCCGGAAAGAGACAAATTCTTATATCATTCTCACGCTAATTCACTATCGTTTGTTTTGTTCAAATCTACGCAAAATTCATTAATATATTCATTATTAATTTATACAAGCCAATATTCTTCAGGTTGAGAAAGTTTTATAGTTTGCGAACATGTGACATATGTATAGATGTATAAATAAAATTATTATAATACGAAGAAAAGTAAAAGTGAGAAAATGTCATAACTTTCTTAGTCAAACGGTCAAATTGAGTTACATTGCGTTGTGTGGCGTATCGTTAGCGACATTGGCGTGTGCGCAGGAT
The DNA here is from genome assembly GCF_022581195.2 of Helicoverpa zea. Taxonomy (NCBI): domain Eukaryota; kingdom Metazoa; phylum Arthropoda; class Insecta; order Lepidoptera; family Noctuidae; genus Helicoverpa; species Helicoverpa zea. The sequence continues at coordinate 2,003,981 of NC_061475.1, forward strand.
TTCAGAAAACCCAGTTCGAACAAGAAAATCTGATGTTTTTACAATAAAAAGTGACAAGTCTATTTTCTAGTTGTTATTAGAAAGCCGATGCCTTCTATAAGCCAATACAATAATAATCTACATGAACATGGTAAGTAAATAGATAAAAAATGGTTCAGAATTTGCAAAGAGAATGTGAAAACTGACTTCGTACCGTGTGTTGGGTCTCATTTCTCTACTTAGTACCTACACATTATTTAGCTTTAGTAGAAATTATTTTCATTCATAATTTATATTATTCGAATCATTTGTAGATTTCTTAAAAATCTTGAAAAATCGTGTAATGTGAATTACTGCAAACGTTGAGTTGCTATTAAATTACATTCAATTTCAGTTTATTGGATCTTCTAAACATTCCTGTATGTTGGCGCCGCGCCGGTGAAAATCTGACGCAATGCACTTAGCTCCTTCGAGATCACGGTTTTCTTAACAATTTGTACACACTGTCTGAACAGTGTGAAAGTTATAGACGGAGTTCAGTCGGCTGAAAACAAAGCAAACTTTAACGAGAATGTTAACACAACAAGGTTAAGGGATAAGTTAAGTTATTCATGGTAGGACAGTAAACCGTATCTTTTGAATTGGTATTTTAAAAGAGCCACGTTTACATTTTTTAAGGTCATCATTTGTTGTAATTTTTAAACGACTTCAAAAAAAGGAGATACTCACATTTGAATAAAAAACGGTTCAGTCACCTACGTAAATCTATATTTAATAGGTAGGTACAAAACGAGCAAAGATTGGTTTGTTCGTTTGTTTGCATCGAATAACCTACGGATCTACTGAACAGATTTGAATACCGAATTTTATCACTACAAGCTACATTCTCTGCGCTGAACAGCCTATGTTTTTTCCGGGTATGGGAGGAAGTTTCTCCGGGACGCGGGTGAAACCGCATGAAACAGCTGGTTAAAATAAAGAAATATTGAAGTAAGGAAGATCGAAGTGAAAAAAAGAAGATTGAAAGCGGTTTATTAAAATCACATTGACGTCTAATATTATTACTTATTTATTATTAAAACAAAATGCCCATAGCTTATACCATACAAACCGCACGTGTCAAAAGCGTTGTCCACTCAGATACGTAGGCATAATATAATATTACCACAAAGAACTTTCTACTTAAAAGCAGGATGCGAAGAAAAGTTGATCATACTTTCTTAGGTCAATAGTTTACGTGGCACTTCCTGAGGCCGTAGATCCTTGATATCATGTCTTTGTTTGTCTGTTTGTTACGCTTTCACGGTGAAAATGCTGTAAATATTAAATTTCTGAATCTATGGATACAACGCTCTTATGCAGATTGATACAACGATCTTAGGGAGAAACTAGGAAGAGCTACCTAAAAAAGGTTCAATATGATCGGGTGAATCTTCCTAACAATCAACGAAAGAAACTCTTGACCTTTAAATGGATTTAATACATACAAGTATCAGTAGATTATGATGGCTTTCAGATTCGAATTACAACTCAAATTCCATTCCATTTGCAAATCTTGACTCAAAAACATCGAAAGTCATCACTGACTGGCGCAGACGCATTGATTGATATAGAGATGAGATTGGACACAGAGGTCACGAACATGACAGTGACCGCTCTGGTGGAAAGTGCAAGTCTTGCATTATGTATGCCGTTGCTAATAAAATGGCTATAGATATGTAGCTATGTAGGTTATAGGTAAAAAATATTATAGGTAAGGATTGTTTGACCAATAGTTTTAAAGGACTATCTGATTTGACGCAGTTTGAAAACCCACTGTTCCTATGTCTACTGTGTAGCCTATGATACTCAGGAAGAGTGTAGCTTTCTATCAAAGAAATATTTTTTCAAATATGAAATGAAATGAAATGAAAATATTTAATAGGACGGTAGCTTCGGAGCCTTTATGGCACAAAGAAATAGACAAAAGTTTTCTCTTTATACAATTAGTATAAGATACCTGGGGCCCGATTCTCCTAGTTAATAATGTCAAAATCGAATAGAAATCGAATCGCAATATGATCGTAATAGCAGTTTTAACCATATCGGGCATTCTGCTACTAATAAAAGACCAATCGTATTCGATTGACATTTGATTGGTGTGCGATTGGTCTGCTATTTTGGTGATTTTGGTCTACACGGTAGTTTGCTGTACAATCATTTTGCAATCGTAAGTCATTTGCAGACAAAATGATTAATTATTGAATGACAGAAAAGGATAAAAACGTTTATTTCAAAGAAAAAATAGCGGAATGCCACATACGCTTCAATCGTAATCGAGTCGGGATTGGATATCAGTCGAATCGAGTCGAACGTGAATCGTATGACGCTTAAGTAAAATTAAGAGAATCGGGCCCCAGTTGAAGCAATGCCGTGACATTCTCGATGTATTTGCTAAAACCATGAAACATACAATTTTAACGCCATTTGTTTACAACATTTTACCCAACTGCCATACATTACCTACTACATAAGTACACTTCTTCCAAACACACCATTCCTCAAGCATGACGGGCTCAGCCTACACCATCGGAAGAGAAATGCGATATTATAAGTATTAAGTATGTTGTAAGATTATTTGCTATGTCCGAGTGGACTGGGGCTACACATGGTCTGGGCACTTTCTTCGGCACGCCTTCTTGCGTAACTCGAAGAGCTTGTGACGTCACACGCGAAGCTTCGGTTAAAGAATGTAGGTATGATACATTCTTTGTAGCTGAGATTTTTTATGTGTGTATTGCTGATTGAGTAGGTGGTGATTATAATTACGTCTTACTAGAGTTGAACTTGACTAGTAGGTAATTCAACGCGGTTCCTCGAGGAATGTGAGAAGACTATCCAGATAAAAAGAAGACTGAGTACTTAAGTATAATATATGGTTTCTTAGACCCAATAGTCTATCACAGTAGGTACTAAATTCCATTTAGCAGTTTAGGCGAGAAGGTGCGGCATATAGACAGTAGCTTTGGCATTTATAATTTTTTTAAGAATTGCTAAATAAGTTTTTTCAGCTGCTGCTACCGTAATAATAAAACGGTCTGCTTTGTATGAAATATTGAATAACACGAAATTCGAACAGCACCAAAATCTTTTAAATCTCACTGTCAGTTTTGTTGTAGGTACTTATAAAGTTTTCAAACGATCAAATGTTAGTTTCTACCTGGAAGTTAAACAATATCTATAGTTTATGGTGTACAACGCCATGGTCATAACATAGATAATAAAAAAAAATCTTCAATTAAGCAACATACTCCTCTCTCCTCGTACCAAAGTATGAATGAACGAAACTTTCTTGCCTCAGGCGACGAAAGCACACCTGTGTAATAATATCCACGCAACACTGATACGCTTATTAATAATTATTACTGCCTACTTATTACGCCTACTGAATGGCTGGTTACACCTGTGAACACTTGGGATTTCAGGTCATACGTAGTGGCTATTAAGTAATCGGTGTTCAGGATAACTCTTTCAAAAATCTTACTGTTACTGTTACAGCCTTTTTATCGCCCCACTGCTGGGCACAGGCCTTCTCTCACACGGAGAAGGATTGAGCATTAATCACCACGCTTGCTCAATGCGGTTTGGTGATTTCAGACTTTATAGTCCAGGTTTACTCAAGATGTTTTCCTTCACCTTTTTATCAGCCACTGGTGTCCAAGATATACTTAGAAAAATCTTAGGAATGTGATAAATGTCTGCATGGGATAAGTTTGACAGTGAAATGGAACAATTAGTGAAAACTAACACTACTTTCCAACGAAAAGCTTATGGCTTTACAAATTGGCATCTTTTAGATTGCTGGTGAGATCTTTGTTTCATCTTCATCGTCTTACCCCCATCGCAATTTTATGTCGGTTGTTGGAGCAGTATGTTTTCTTCTTCATTCTGTCTTTGTTTGTCCCGCATTAAAACTTAGGTACACCGATAATCCTGGACTTTTGAATTCTAGAACAGAAGGTAAGTTTCTATATTTATTCTGGGGCTTGAAAAACACCTGTGAAGGTATGCGTTCGTATCGTCAAAACAGCCAGTTTGTCAAACTAGCATGTCTACCTGTAATTTAAATCGATTAATAGACGATCGAGATTATGTACCTTTCACATATATAAACTTTTCTATAAATTACATAAGAAATGGTTTTGCATATTACATACCTCTGTAAGTAGGTACTTTTGAGGTGAGCTGTAAATAGAAAGTACGAAAGGTACCTACAGGGTATAGGTACTTACCTAGTTTTTTATCTGCTTATATGTATATTGTATATGTGTATTTTGACTGCAAGCATGTGGTTTTCGGTGTTTATTTTTATTGTATGTATGTGAATGCATCGCTAAGAAGTTTCCTGATCATGAAAGTTGGAGTTTTCGTAATAGCGCCTGACGGTTTCTGACATTGAATGATATAGAAAGAAAGAAAATATAAAAAAGTATAAGTACACACACTTAATTTGGAAATATCTATACCTGTGTATAGAAAGAAAGGGGGGGGGCAAAGAACCAACCTCTCGAGTATGAGGGCGCGGGTTCGATTCCAGGTCAGGCAAGTACCAATGCAACTTTTCTAAGTTTGTATGTACTTTCTAAGTATATCTTAGACACCAATGACTGTGTTTCGGATGGCACGTTAAACTGTAGGTCCCGGCTGTCATAGAACATCCTTGGCAGTCGTTACGGGTAGTCAGAAGCCAGTAACTCTGACACCAGTCTAACCAAGGGGTATTGGGTTGCCCGGGTAACTGGGTTGAGGAGGTCAGGCAGGGCAGTCGCTCCTTGTAAAGCACTAGTACTCAGCTACATCCGGTTAGACTGGAAGCCGACCCCAACATAGTTTGGGAAAAAGGCTCGGAGGATGCTGATGCTATACCTGTGTATAATACTTTGAAAATATCCTTGACACGGAGAGCTCTACATGTGAGTGCACTATGTTTGCACTTTTGCAATAAGTGCAGAACCTCCGACATTTGCGCGTGAGATCATTAATGCCGTGAGATTTTCTGAACGCGCTAATTAGACTAACTATTTACAAAACCTAGTACCTATGTATGTATGTAATTGGTATTTTTATTTCTTATTGATTAAACCTGGAAGAAGATCAATTAAATCAACATGGGCTGTGGTGCTGGTGGTGCAACTCAGAATATACCGTACCTAAACAACTTTGTGTCCTCTGAGATAACTGATTCGGCTTTTTTTTCCCTACCCGCGGATAGGTACGAAATGTAATTGACTCGGGATGCGTACGGTTGAAACTGCTTACCGTGTTACAGCTTTCGGCGAAAAGATCCCGCTATTCTGACTCTAAAAATTTCAAAATCTGGCAACGCTGCTAGACTTACTCCTATCCTTGCAATGCTATGATATTCAGATAATCATTACCTAGTCAATCCAAATATTGACCGAGACAATCACAAATAAACCTCAGATCGCATAAAAACAGTTCAAATAAGCGCTATGTCCATGACACACGCAATCCATCTTCCACAATATACTGAACTAGTTCATTATTAAGATGCGGCGCACACTAGACGTAATTGACGCGACATAATGTGACGTAACGACATTACGTGCGGTTCACACTGCGCGGTTTGACATGATAGTGCGTGGACGAATTCTGATCACGCGCATATCACTAAACGCGGGTTTGTAGGGAAATAGACTGTTATGGTGTCTTGCATCAACATACGCGTAATTTAGTTATGTTTTTATTCTAGTTTGACTGTAGGTATTTAGAGCAACTGTTATTTTTCTTGTCGTGTGAAGAAGCTACTTGAAAAATTCAGTCATTATCCATTTTGCTATCGCTCCTAGTGGTTATGTAGGTCAACCCAACAAACCATGCGGCACCTTCTATGTTGTCCACTATGCCCCGACAGCTGCATAGTGGATGACCTTTATAACGCTACTGACAATGCCGTATGCGTAGCGAAATATTGGGCCTCCAAAATTTAAGTTGCCATCGACTCGCCAAGAAGAAGAAGAAGAATATGTAGGTCTACATTTCATACATGTTGGTAGGTACCACTAACGAAGTATTATATATATTAGGTATAAACAATTTTTATTTGTAGAAAAAGCTTGGTTTTGCCTCGACAGAACAATAATCGAAAGAACATTTCAGAAGAAAAAAAATATCTGATCTTGATCGGTTCAGCCGTTTGAGAGTGACTGCGTAACACACAGACAGAGAACCTTACTTTTGCATTTTATAGTAGGTGGTTGATTGTAGATATAAATTATACCGAATTTTTATTGCTAAAACTAATTTTTAAGTTTTCGAAAAGATTTTATTTCTTGTTTTTACAGCCGGCGACATCTGTTGGCGAATGGAACAAAGTAAACAAACAAGAATTTAAAGCGACCCAAAGTACCAGCTGCACGTTGCTTTTCTAAATAAATGGTTTTTTGTCAAAATCAACATTTTATTTAAATTTATAGGGTAAACTCACCAGTAACTGGCCACTTAAGGACAGCGAGTTGTTCATTTAAGTGCCATGGCGAAATGTGTCAAGAAATTAATATTCTTGTATCAACTTTAGTTAAAGCAAGTATCCATTTATCGTTATTAGTGAGTAAAAAATGAAACTACATAGAATTTCAATTTAAACATAGTTTATAGTTTAGTTAACCTATTTCAATTTAAACATATAGTTTAGCCTCAACTATAAATTCTTCATTTTCCTAAAACATTTCCAGAGTTTTGGACTACATACATACATGTTTTAACAAAATCGTAAAATAGCGCCATCTATCATCGAGTAGCTTAACGAAAACAAGAACCTGATGTTGAACGTTGTTGATGTTTAGCTGTGTGTCTAGATGGCGCTAACATACATTTTATTGTTGTTACAAAAACCTGATAGATGGCTTTTTTTTTTTTTTTTGTGAATAGCATCTCGCAGTTCAGCCTAGGAGGCTGTTGACTGCTTAACCGGTCAAATCCCTGTGGATGCCTAGAGTTTAAGGCCTCCAGCCAGGGGATGATAGATGGCGTTTCATCAAAACAACATCGTCTAGCTAGCCTTTTCCCAACTGCGTTGGCTCCTAATCTAAAAAATGCTAGTGCTTCTATAAGGACTGCCTGTCTGACCTCCTCAACCCAGTTACTTGATCAGCCCGATACTATTCTTAACAAGGAATGGTAAGACATGTTTTCAGAATTTCCGGCTTGTGACGTGACGATCGCCAAAAATGTTCAAAGCACAGCCGGGATTCAAAATGTTACGTGCTCTCTTAGAAAATCTAGAAACTAGACGTATCTCTACGGTAAAACCGATTGAAATGAAGCAGAATAGAAGAACTCTTCCATTTCGGCCATCTAACAATTTCTGCGTTTTGACATCATTATTTATTTATCTAAGGCACACCAACAACTTATTCACAATAAGTTTCAAAGGTTAGGTTGTACATAAAAAGGGCCTGTGTAAATAAATCAATTAAAGGTTTGCACATCAATGCAAATCATCATAATAAATTGACGTGTTAAGGATACGGTTCGTAAGAATAGTCTCTTGATTGGTATAAAATGCTTATTTATTTCAACATTTTCCATTCACTTACCTTTTTTGTTTTTATCCGTACAAGTATTTAAACCTAGGAAGAAGTCACAAATTAAAAATTCTTATAATTTATTTACCCTCTTCTACCCATTTCTTCCATTGTTCCTTCACTTCGCTGTAGGTGGGTAGGTACGTCATTCTGTGACGTCGTAATGGCTGAGTCTTGTCCGGCGGCTCCCAGAGGGCCGCACCCTACCGAGGGCGATGACTAGGGCTGCTCACAGCTCGAACGAGGAAATTATTTAGGTACCTAAGAATGTTAAAAAAATAAAGTTTTTTTTTACAATAACTTTTCATTTTACCTACTTGATGCAGATAGAGAGACATAATCTTTTATGGACATAAAATATAATTGTATGCCAAACACAGTACATTTTGTATTTCCCAAAGTGTTTCTGAATTTCCTTTTTTCAGATATAGCTCAAATACTAGTACCAGAGTACTAATTCTCAGGGCATAAATCTTTTTGAAATATCGGGTGCTATGAATTAAGAGGAATTATAACAACACCTTAATTTCACCTTAATTTATAATAACACCTTACACATTAATAATTAAAGAACTTCTATGTTCGGTCATGGTCTTCATATAACACTATAAAAACTTCACCACAATAGGTAAAACCTGCGCCCTCTACCCGACTACGCAACGAATGCCCAAGAGATTAGGACGTTTCATTTGCGTCGTACACTGTCGTTCGACTGACTACATGGAAATTTCATTAGCGTGACGTTTGACTGGTCTCTTGATCTCACTTGTAATGGGTTTGGCTGTTAATAGTGTATGAGAGCTCTCTAGGATGTCCTGTTTGTATCTAAGTATAAGCGAGGTAGTTTATTTTAAGATCTCATTACTAAAATACCAATTTTCTTATTTCCGAGTAAAATCCGAGTGGAATATCCGTCAGTATAAAAGCGATGTAAAATCTAAAAATAGTTACGGCTTCCAATGCCTAACTTCTAGGTATAAATATGACAAGTTTTGTGGTTCTCAATGTTGAAACCTTATTCACCTACCTATTTATTATCAACATTTAGATGGTGAGATTTTCATTTTACTCAGCACCGACGTAAATGCGTGTATCTTCTGCTTCCAGTCTAACCGGATGCAGCCGAGTACCAGTGGTTTGACAATTAGCGACTGCCTATCTGACCTCCTCAACACAGTAACCCAGGCAACCAACCCCTAGGCAAGACTGATTGTCAGAGCTTACTGACTCCTGACTACCCGTAACGACTGCCAAAGATGTTCATATGACAGCTGTATATCCGTATATTGATCTATTTTATTTTCTTCACACGGCTCTGTCTCACAATTATCACGGGCATGTCACCGGCTTTTGTTTTAGCGTGTGTCTGTTTGTCTGTCTCCCTATATGGCGAGCAACGGTAACCCATTCTGTGGTACAAAAATGTCAGGGCATGCTAGGTTAGGGCTAAAGTGGAAAAGTTCTTGGAATCTATTTATTCATTTGCTTATTTTAAAGATCATCAGATTGGTATGGTTGTTATTTTTTTTTAAGTCCAATTAATGTACCTATGCAAACAACCGTTGCATCAAACATCCAATCATTTTCCTCGAAAGCCACAGACGAACTTAGGTGACAACAACTGAAAAATCTTCTTAGAAAACCCAATTATTGGGAATAAATACTTAGGTACAACCGCAGTTTCCATCATATTTAGGTATTACAATATTTATTCAGAAATCCGGCGACGATCGACTTCACGTCTATTGTGGCTTTTAGCACCGTAACGTGACGCTGCCGTCCGCTAACTAGAAACACAAATAAAAAGGTGTTTGCTCTAAAATCGGAGCACTGCACCACTTAACAGGAACTTGGAGACTACTGAGGAATTGCCTAGCGACGGGTGAGAGGCGACAATATTGTAGAAAGTATAATAATGTGGGAATGAAACCTGCAACTGCAGTGGCAGGTTGAATATCTTGACTTGTAAGGTCGAATGGGTTATGTTGGCTCATCAACCAACCTATTTGGTTGGCATTCTCTAGCAATTAAAATATAAGCAGGATTGGCTGTAATCACTCTTGCGTTATTTAAGACCGTGTTATAACTAGGACATGAGCGCACAAAAATGAACATAGATAGCATCGTAATATTGGCCTTACCAAGAAAGAAACATTTTAACCTGATCTTAAACAACATTATTTAGTAAATTTATATTTTTTGCGCAGTGCAAGTTGTAGGGAGGCGAGGAAAAGTTGAGAATTCCCCCACAGCCACGCAATTTGCTGTAGATAGCTTACGATAGCTTATTAGCAATAAACAAAAAGAGGGGCCGACAACACCCGGTCGCGACTGGAGAGCTGCAAGTTAAAGGAAGGAGCGAGTGGGTAGCAAGGTTAAAAATTAGAACATCTTCAAATGATTTTTCTTATTCTAAGTTGAAATTTGTACATACTATTAATCCATGCTTTTGGCCGCAGCGATCATCTGCGTTTCGTGAGCTCGTCTAAAAATAGCCTTCTCGATAAATGGACTATATTTAAATATTGTTTAAATCATGTATAAAGTGTTCTTTAACTGGAGCAATTGATCTTATGTCCTATATCTCCTAAACGGGAAAAGGGTTTCCACAGTACTCCAACATCTTGTCCAGTCCTGGGTTACACGTTTTGTATCGGACCATGTAAGTCTTAATATCTTCAATTCAACTACACCTAAAAGATCCACAACAAAGGCAATCAAATCGCCTATACTATGGGCCATCGTCAATAAATCACTAAGGTTAAAACATCATTAATATTAAATCACGGGCTCTGATTTATAAGGCGAGGGGCGCGGCGTGGCGCTAATCTCGGTTTTAACCAGTGACTTGCTGCTGTGTGTGATGTTCAGTGTACCTAGCTTTGGACTTGTTCGTGTATTAAAATAACCTAGTGTTTCAGATTACCGAATTTCTTCTTCTTCCTCCTGCCTTGTTCCCAATTTTGTTTGGGGTCGACGCAAAATGTCTTCCGCTTCCATTTTCCCCTGACACTCGTCATACTGACACTCACTCCCTTCCTATTCATGTCATCTTTCAGGCAATTCATCCATTTTTTTAGGTCTTCCTCTTCCTCTGCATCCATCTACATTCATACTTAGCACACACTTTGTTGCATGCGTATCATCCCTCATTAAATCACGAGCTCTGATTTATAAGGCGAGGGGCGCGGCGTGGCGCTAATCTCGGTTTTAACCAGTGCAAGTGACTTACTGCTGTGTGTGATGTTCAGTGTATCTAGCTTTGGTTGGACACGTTTGTGTATTAAAATTATCTAGTGTAATCAGATGACCAAATGTGCTATGGATATAAATCATACCAGTACCTAAAACGCATCTACTTATTGTTTTGTACTATTTATTCCTTATCGTGTTTGTATTGTGTTGTGTCAATAAATGATTTTCCTTTATTTCTTTTTACAGAATGTTCGCCATATTATCACTGACCTATCTACTGTTTCCAGCGGTCCTTCTAAATAGAAATATTCATGCTTATAGGTGGCTTAAATGGTACCTAATTAGCTGGACCAAATAGCTAGTTCTCAACTTCTTGCCATTTTTTTATAAGATAAACTTGGAAGATTATACTGCAACCAAAATGGAAAAACACGCATCTAATGAGGTTTGGAACCTGACTGGCCTGGACTTCCGAACCAAGAAGAGTAAGTATTGTGTAACTGTAACATCAAGCCTATATAAGGAGTAGAACAGACGGTCTTGTGTCGTGGGGGGGAGCTGAGGAGTTAGGGGGGGGAGTAGTAATATTCCGCGTGACGTGTGAACAGCCGGGCGTGCGCTGTTTGTTTGTGGAGGTACAGCGTGTTCTGATCTGAGGAGAGAGCTGATGGAAACTTTGTATAGGAAGAATCTAGGAACATTTTAAGAGAAATTAAATCTAGTAGAGTTAAACGCTTTACGATAAAAAAAGAACAAAAGGAACCAAAGAAGGACTAAGTGACGGTCACTAATATTTTGACTTTATCTCAATATAAAATGATGACAAACTATCGACCGTTACGTGAAAACATTGCCTTATCAATTGGTTAAAATTTAAAGCGTGTGCGTCCAGGAGTAGACTTTATAAGAACGCAGGCTTTCACGACTGACTTTTACGTCTTGCCTTAGTGTTTATTTCCATCAGTTTTGGAGTTTCTCTTAAAATTTTAGAAAGATTTACTTTATCTAACCAGCTCATTGGAAAATATTAAAAAAAACTCGATCACATCCCACTGTATGTGAGCGCGTAGTTCACATAGAATTTTGACATTTACCCGCTAATTGACGTATCAGCTCCCGGCTACCGTGGATGCGCGCGCGCCGCTTCCGGCCGCGGGACGGAGGGCTGCCACTAGTTTCTGAAAACAAAACATAATTTCTTTAATTCAAGTTTGTTAATACCTTGGGGAACGATTATTATCTTGGGGATATTCATAGCTCGAGAATTTCAAGGACAAGCAACGCTTGTTTTGACAAAATGGTCACACATCCACGGAAGTCGCTCAGTTTGTCATGAGGAGTTTCTGCTGAAGATAGGAAACGACGACTTAGGTGACAATTCATCCGCGAGTGAAATGCGGGTGGCGTAATGAAAAGGAGTCCACACCTAGATAATTTTGCCGATTTCGACCACGGCGGCTGTTCTCATTTAAGGAGATCAGCCAGCTGCGCAGGACATATTATAGTGCACGAGCATTTGCGCAAACACAAGTGTACTCCCTATTCCATCACTCTCATAACCCGATGGGACGGCAATCCGACACGACCGGAAAGAGATCAGGCGCAGGACCGACATTTACGTGCTCTCCGATGCACGGGTGAATCAATCACCAACTTCCAGACTACGGGCTGCTTCGTGAAAGTTTTAAGAAAACCCACAAAGCGACTTCGGCCCGACCCGAGAATCGAACCCGAGATCTCGAGCACAGCAGCCGCGCTTGCGACCACTAGACCAACGAGGCAATCTAGATAATATTATAGATGCAGATCAAGGGAGCGAAAAAGATAAGATAGTCACAGTCATTGTCCACATACAGCTTCATCGAATGTTATGATGTCATGAATTGCAATCTATGGTAGAGATAGTGGAATTAAAAACTATATTTCTGCTTTTAGATATTTGTACGGATTTGGATCCTCTCTTACAATGTTTTTGTTATCTTTCAGGAGCCACCAACTAATAAAAACTAGTAGGTATTCCAAGCATATTTTTAAGCTGGCTAGGCTCCAGTCACAACATATCATCTTGATCTAGCAACCCTATAACCACGGGAGTTCACTTGAACCACCCGACGCGTGGGAGGTCACCAGCTCACAGTCCTTATCACAACGGCATAGAGTCTACATTCGTCCAGCATCAAAGAAGTCCAGTTCTTTTTGTTCTACGTTTAGTTACAAAGCGATTTCGGGTGTTCGTTTTATGAGAGCGGTTCTCACGTTTATAGTGCATGTCCTGGGAGGCCTGGGCATCAATGTTTACATTTCAATTTAATAATCTTGTCAATTTGGTGTTTATTTCATATCCATAATGCCAGAATACAAATGCAAACTTTAATCTTTCTTTACAGAATAAATTAAGTACATGTCTTAAATATAGACTGGATGTATGATATCTCTGTCATTTCATACTAATTTGTTAATTACTAAGTTCTTTGTAAGTCTGCATCCTGAATGAAAAGATAAAATTATTCAGGTGTTTCTTTTATTTTAATAATATTTCCATATTTTTTGTTTAAATCTTTACAGTTGTCTGGAAGTGCAATCGGAACAGATAAGATTTTTTCAATAAAATAGGACCGTCTTTGTACTGAAGTCGTTAGGAATGAAAAATCCAGCCATCAAATAACAGCATAATTAAGATATAACATAATGAAGCAATAGGAGCATGTTTGTTTGTCCAGGACATGTTTCATTAACATCAATCACTGTTCGACAGCGGACCCTATTCTGTCGGGAAACTAAGTACTGTTGAGACAAATTACTAGATAACGGGAACATAAGGAAATTAAACGATAGTTTCATTGATATCACGACACAAATAAATTCATACAACGTTGATACCAGAAACTCATATTATAACTACAAATGTACTTACATGTGAATTGAAGTTCTATAGCAAATTGATGTTTTGAATGTCAAGGATTATCTGTATTCATTCACAGAAATTCAGCGAATAACACCTGATTCTTCAATTTTATATTTTTCGGCTGAAACGAAAAGTGACCTATCAAATCCTGAACTAAGTAATAAAATGCCCCCTTCATACATAGCAGGATATTTCAAATAACATATCAATCAGAGAGGCAGCTTATGTCCAGTGCGCTCATCGTCAAGTACACTATAAGTAGGCTGGCTGAAGATGCTCTCAGATCGTATAGATGGTATAGCCCTTTTTATCCGATGGCAAAAATCATGCATCATCCCGCTGTGGATTAGTAGACTGACTAAAAATCCATCGTGTTCCTTCGTAGACCTTTTATGTACCAGGGCTGCGGTAACTATTTCGAACAATCCCGAGCTGGTATAGCTCTCAGCCTCTTACATAGCAGAATATGTATTTCAATTTCAAATAACATATCAATCAGAGAGGCAGCTTATGTCCAGTGTGCTCATCGTCAAGTACACTATAGGCTGGCTGAGAGCTGAAGACGCTCTCAGGTCGTACAGCCCTCAGTGAGATTGTCGCTATGGTTGCAAATGCCTCGAGAGCTATGTTTAGTGGTGGAAACATACGACTGATTGATGGGAGCGTTTCTGCTGGCTCCTAAATTAACCTTACTTCTATTAAAGTAAATGAAATAAAACTTAATCTTGTACCTATTACATTAGTTAGTTTGTTGAAGATCAGTTTTTGCGACGAAACGCTCGACGACGCAGGCACGCTTGCTTAATGGGGGTGGGTGAGTTCAGTTGTCTCGTGTCCGCGCGGCCATCTTGTGACGTCACTACGTCAGGCACGCCGGCTATGTCGAGCATTCGCTACGTCTCTCCAGATATATTGTATTGACGTTTCTCTGATTCAAATGTCACTACCTTTTTATTCTCTTCTAAGCTTGTGTATTTGTGAATTCATAAATGATTTGAAGAAAGTGCAGAATTGTCTGTTTTTCTTTACCTTTATTCCAGCACATTAGATTTTTTTTTATTTTTAGACTTCTTTCTGAATCAAATTAAGCTGACAAAGATCAAAATTTTTCGTGAAAAAAGCTTAATCGATCGATTCTTGCAGATTTTCTTGCTCAATTATTTTTCTCCGCGATCCAGCGTTCAAAACCAAACTTTCAAGTCGTATTGTCCTCAATAAATTAATTTGTCTCGTCTCCGCGCGGCCATCTTGTGACGTCACTACGTCAGGCACGCCGGCTATGTCGAGCATTCGCTACGTCTCTCCAGATATATTATATTGACGTTTCTTTGATTAAATTCTCACTACCTACGTGAGTTTAGGTACTGATGTTATTTTGAAACGAAATGTGCTGAAGGAAAATAAATGTGGAGGTGTAAATAAAGAACTCGTGCAGATGTGAGCTTTTGTACGTTCATACTCACACACATACGTACGTGAACATATGCAAATGCTTCTTCGTAATAAATAAGTAATCTGTTGAACTAAATTTTTTTAGTATTTTTTTATTTTTCCAATACTTTTAGAAAATTAATTTTCAGAACATAAATTATTATTTCAGCAGAGCGTCATCATTATTTTTTCATTGTTCCACCACAAGGCACAGGCCTTTTCCCATACCTAGAAGTGCTTAGTAGTTAAGGATACCTACTTTCCATACATACTAGAGGATAAAATCTGCGTAGAGCATACTTTGCTAAATTATAAATTGAGATAAACATCCCACGCCAAACTTATTAAGCCTCCCCGCCCAAATGAAAACCAACTAAAAATTCATAATGTCGTGTACAGACGGCCGACTTCCCGACACGTGCCGCCTACAGCGTTAATCTCCTAATATCTATTTATTATTGTAGCGCATGTTTGCAAGGTCATTATCGCGGCGGGGGCTCGCGCCGTGTGCACCCGCCCTTATTGTTTGTTTAAACTGTAAAGGTGGAAGTTGCAAGTCATAAATAAAAGCAATAAATGATGCTTAGTGGGAATCAAATGATGCGTGTTACTGAAATCGATGGAGTTAAGAATTAAGCTGATTTAAAAGCTTAAGCTGAGCTTTGGCAGAGGTCACTTCTACTTTTTTTCTGAAAGTTACCTATATTTTGCTTGGCTAAAGCAAAATTGGCTATCTCAAGTAACTCACAAAGTGTTATTTTCTATAATAAAGGCACTTGCAAGTCATTTGACAGCATTGGATAGAAGGCATTAAGCAAATGCTTTTGCTTCTTTCCTCGAGTCAAGTCTCTTCAAAATGTGTTAATCAACTCATAAACATGCCATCTTTGGAACACAAAACAGTAGCTTACCCTAAAAACGAAGAACAAATTAACCCTGCCCTATAAAACTGAAAACAATTAGTAAATAACCATTAAACAGATATAATTGTCGAGCGTCGGCCGACATTGCCGCGGGTACCCGTCGCCTGTCAACACCACCGACCATTATCTAGTTAACTGACAACCCAACATCGTGCTGTGTTTGTGATTCGCACGATATGTCTGCTTAGCGTATCACCACAAGTCAGACTAGATAGTTGGCCGACAGTCCTCCATACTGAATCGTGAACCTAAACAAAATATCGAACGACTATGGTTTGCCGTGTGCACTCTTAGCTCCGTTTAAAAGGAAGGTGTAAATGTGTGGGCGTGTCTGTCATCTTACGGTCGTTTGCTATAATCTATCTAAGTACATATGTAAATGTGGTTTTGCTGACCAGATATAGGAAACTGCCGCTTATTGGAAAACAACACATCTAAATTAGCCCCATACGAATAATGTCAAATTCTTATCTCTGGTAAGCAAATCCATCGACAGATAGGTTATTAACACCCACATTTGGAAGTGTTGTTTTCCAATAAGCGGCAATTTCGAGACTACAAGTATGAGTTGTACTGTAAGAAAAAAGCGTGTCTATGGAGTTTGC
Source organism: Helicoverpa zea (assembly GCF_022581195.2). Taxonomy (NCBI): domain Eukaryota; kingdom Metazoa; phylum Arthropoda; class Insecta; order Lepidoptera; family Noctuidae; genus Helicoverpa; species Helicoverpa zea. The sequence goes on from NC_061475.1 coordinate 2,020,605, forward strand.
GGGTTCTTCTCCATTACGTAGATCCATTCTTTGATAATGTGATACTAGCTTGAAGTTCACAGAGAACTTTTATAGGCCTTTAAGAAAACGAATAGTTTATTGGAACGTTGCTCGTCAACGCGTCGCCTGTCAACACCACCGACCATTATCTAGTTAACTGACAATGTAACATCGTGCTGTGTTTGTGATTCGCACGATATGTCTGCTGAGCCAAGTTTAGTAGGAAGGTGTGAAATAGGCGTGTCTGTCATCTTAGCTGTGTTGTTTCCCAATAAGAGGCTTACAACTTGTGCTCTAAGAAAATCATACTAAACACCGGTTTTTTTAAAGGGTGTCTAAGGAGCCTCTTGCTGGTTTTTCTCTATTACACTCACTCTTTGGAACCGTGCAACTAACAGGCCTAAATATTTGAATAAAAAAAAATTGTCTTTGACTTTGAGTAATATTTATCGGCTTATGCTACTTATTCATTCCCATCAATTCCATTATGTTTTAACTGTTTGTTAGTGAAATAGCAAGGTTTACGTAAACATCTTTACATGGTCGTCGTTAGTATGTAGAAGCTGGACTTCAGTCTGCAGCATAGATGCAGTGTGATACACGACACATCTCTCTATTTTACCTATTCACCTTGGCAAACCCTAACCATCATCATCATCAGCCTTTTTAATGTCTCCCTGCAGACAAAATTATAGACATTATCAAGATGCAATATGTCTGAGTATTGCTTTGTTATTTGTACCCAACAATTCTTCTACTGTCACAGTTACCAAAAACAAATATGCACAACCAAATATCAGAAAGCAGGATATTAAAAATTCCATCTGAATTGACACAACAATTTCCTAGATGAGTGGTGACAGGTAGACAGGCACTTCAACGTAGCTTCAATATGGAACTACAAAGGCAGTATATTGCGTTTGATATGCAACAGTACAAAACGACTGTCAAATAAAATTACGTCAGGAATGTTGGACTGATTACAAGTTCTCATGAGAAACTCGAATCATGCCAAACTGATGACATTCAACACACAACGGCAGAAGGTGAAGTTAAAATGGGAGACGATAAACTTATGGTGAACATAATGTACAATGTAATGAATACATAATAATAATAAATAGTTTATTTCCAAAAACTTTGTCACTATGTTACTACTTAAATATAACATCTTCCTTAAAATAAATACACATATCTTAACAGAGGTAATTTGCCTAAATAATGTGAATGAAGAAAGTCACTTACCAAGGGCTATTAGGTTGCCCGGTTAACTGTTTTAAGGAGGTCAGATAGGCAGTCGCTCTATGTAAAACAATGGTTCTCAGCTGCACCCTAGACCTGCTGCTGCTAGACTAGAAGCTTGTGCACTTAGCACTGTGGGTGGGTGTTGTCAATTTTGTAAAAGAGCAGAGATGCTTGCATACATACCTACCTCCGTATCTGTTGACTTCCAGTATCTGTCCACCTTTTATTCTTCTTCTTTAATTGAAGAGCCCAGTACTTATTGGTGCAGTTCCTTCCATTTACTCTCCCTCTCTTTCCTTCAAACTTCCCCTCTACCTTTTAGGTATTAGTTGGAGTAAAAGAAATACCTTTTAGATTGCTCAGTTTTACTGGAACTTGTCTGTGTTACGACAACGACTACACTAACGCACCTATGAATTAAAACCGGGTTACTTTTGCGCTTACAGTGACATCAAATCATTCGAAAATGGTCTCTATTATAAGGAGCATAAGAGTGAGAGTGTAGTTTACGCAAGTGCCGCTGTAAGTGTGCAGTAGGTCAAATTGTAGCAACCCCCGCCAATAAACATCAATCAACAGACTATTAAATGCACCTTTGCTGTATGATATTGTGATGTGTTCCGCTTTGATCTAGTTCTTCATATCTTTACCTGGTTTCTGGTCCTTGTTGGATGTTATATTATATTTGCAAAGTGTTCTTCGTTAAAGACTGTCGAGAGAAAAAATTGCAACAATGGTTTATAGTTTTTATCCAGCTTATGACGCATCATCATTTTAGAGATGTGTTTTGATAATGGTTTGACGCGTCTATATCGTTTTAACATCAAACACGTAAAACCTAATCTAAAAAATTTTAGAATTTTATATCTAAAACACTTGTCAAGCAACAAACAACAATTATCTCCTGAGCCTTGAAAAGCCAGCTAGTTACGTGCAGTACTCGACAGATTATTTTTTCAAAATCAGAACACCTTAAAACAAAACAGACGAGTGGTAACAAAACATCAAGCGGTACAAACCAGCAGCCCCAACAGGAACACCCCACGAGTCTCCATGAAATATGCGCGCGCGGCGCTCGGCTCACCTGGTTGCGCTCGACACGCGCCGCCACGTGCCCACGTCACTGATTTAATAACAACCCTTGTTGTACAAACGCATTCTTTGTGCGTCTGTTAATGCCTCATCTGATGACGTAATCAAATCTTTGCGATGATTTTTGGGGGGTATTTTTGGCAACTTAGCTGGTATTGTTCAGATATATTATGCTATTTATGCTGGTATTTTTTCAGGTGGTAAAGCCTCATGGACTATATCCTCCACCAGGGATCGGTGGAGGGGTGAGTCGGACTCTTTCCGCCTAAAAATTACTTGGTACGCCTTCATTTATCTTTTGTGGGGACGCGGGTATCGCCAGAGCATTCTTCGGTACCCTGACAGGGTATGTAGATATCTATGCAGTGTTCAGATCATTTATGACTGGCCCTAATCGTGTCTGTTTATCAAAAATGTTAAAAAAGGTTGGTCTCGGAACATATAAATCTAGGAACTGATTTGCAATAATTTTTATTTACTCTATATTTTTAGCCAAAGTTCTTAAAGGATTACTCTAAGTTACATACCTACCAACAAAATCCCGAAATTCTTACCAAATATAACCTAAAAAAATATTTAGAAAACAGGTTGAATTGTTGACCGCATTATTAGCCCATCTTTCCCATACATCATTCTAGCTAAACCCTCCGCCATTACGAGATCATAAAATCCCGGGGCATGCGAAATGCGGATTTTTTGCTTTTTCCTTCGCCATTTCCGTACAAAGCCGTTTTATAAATCAGGCGTTAATACAGTTTGAAATATGTTTGTTTCGAGGCTAGTTAGCGGCAGTTTGTATTCGGGGCGGTGTTTACTGGTTGGATCACGGGCTTATAGCGCGAGGCGTTAGGAAAAATGCTCCGATGTCGACTATCCCACTGAATCGCTCTCATTGGTTACGATTTTCTGAACAGTTATGGTGGTTTCCGCAGTTATTGCGATTGCTTGTGTATGTGTATGGCTTTGGAGTTTCGAAACGGTTTTATGGTTTTGATACTGAATTATTAACTTTTGAGTAAAATTTTGGGGTTTTTCGGTGGTGCTTGAGTTAGGTTAGTTCTAGTTCCTATGATTGGACGATGTTCAAGGAACACCTTCCTTATACCCTTCCTTATTCCTCATTTACAACTAGCTTCGGCACACGGTTTCACTCGCGTCCCAAGATAACTGCTTCCCGTAGCCGGATGGTAACAAAAACACGTATCCGCGGCCTTCTTGCGGGTCTAAGCTACCTCTAATGTAATTTTCAGCTTAATCGGACCAGCCGTTGATACGTGATGGCGTGACCAAGGGATACGGAGATTATTTTTTATATCGATAGATTAGACCAGGGATGGCGAACCAATGGCACACGTGCCCGTGGTGGCACGCAGCTAAATAATTTGAGCACGCCATTATTTTGCAAGTTTTCAATTGTAGTTTAGACCATAACGACGTACAGTCAGCACCAAAAGTCGATGAACAGAATCAACATGACAAAACACCTGTTCACAATAAAATGCCATAAGTTATAGTCGCAACTAGGAAACAAAATAGACTGTACACCAGAAACTTACAAAAGTCGTTAAACACGAGTATATCAAAAGAATCTGTGCACTAGTATTCCTAAAGTCACTGTACACCATCAATCCAAATGTCGCTGAACATCATTGTATCAAAAGTCACTAAACAGCAGTAAATACAAAATTAGGTTAACAAAGTATATTTTTAATGTTGCCGTGTGTTAATGTACTTTTGACGCTTATGTTGTTCAGCTACTTTTGGGACAGTACTTGCTTGACCTTAATAATGTATGTTAACACGTTAGTATCTATTTCAATAATTTTAATAATTATTTTGGAAATACACTCTTTTGCAAAAAAAGCGGGCACCTATGCGAAATCTTAGTTTTAAGGACTTTACGTGTATTTCAAAGGGTTTTAATGATTGTAGTATGTTTCTAGCATCAAAAGGGTTAGCCAAGCATGCGTGAGAGTGTATTCTAAATTTGAATTTTGTACAATTGCTAAGAAATTGGTTAAACCTTGTTTTGGACTAATTGCTGGCAGAAAGTTCGTCGGTGCTTTGAAAAGTTTTTGAAGTGATTTTCAGAAAACTGATAATGCAGTCTTATTCATGTACCTTTTTGTTAGATCAAAACATTTTTTAAAAACTATGCGTATTTGATAAAATTTTCACCTGCTCTAAATGGGCTATACTGATGATTGATGGCAATGTTAAGAGTTGCGGTATTTTAGTGTAAAGCGTTCTTCTATTTAGATGTTATACCCACGTGTTTTAAAATATCGCTTTTTCATAATTAAACATTATTTAGAGGAGTATCAGTACATTGGGCTGCGACAAAACCAATTTAAAGTAAGCAGTGCCGATCGCAACTACAACAATCGCCATAATCAGGCTCACGCCATGCAAATTTGTTGCAACCGAACAGTTACATGCAAACATATCGAAAAAAAAATATAGTCCATACAATTACGAAAATGTCAATCTTACAATAATTAATAATATTACATTCGGTTATTAATCTTAATACTAATAGAAAAAAAAAATACAAAATAAGACATAATGTCAAAGAGCAGAAATAGTCACTAAATTGTTTTAATTATTTACATATTATGACACAATGTTTCTTTCGTACTAGTTTTATATTCAGATTAAACAGATAAATAAGTTTATATTCCGATTAACAGTTTTTTTTTGTTATAATTTATCATCAAGAAATTCTTTTACTGAGTAATACGATTTGTCTATCAGTATTTTCTTTACTTGATTTTTAAAAATGTTATTATTAGATATTTTGAGTAAGGAGTTAGGTAAATGGTTGTACACTCTAGGGATCATGCAAAACACACTACTATTCAAAAGACCAGTTCTGTTAGAAATAAAGCTTATTTTAAATTGATGCCTCTTGCTTTTTAGCTTAACAAAAAAGTTGCTGTTATTTCTGACAAACATAATCATATCCAAAATATATAAACAGGGAACGTGTTAGGACTTTAATTTTAGGAAATATTGGTCTACAGCTTTCTGTCTGCTGCATCCTAAACATCGCTCTAACGCATTTCTTTTGCGCTCTGAATACCGATTCTTTATCTGCAGAGTTGCCCCAGAACATAACACCATACATCAAAAGAGGGGTAATGATAGGCTGTAAGAAGTGTTGATGTACTTACGGTTTTTGAGAGCATGTAGATTGCATACGAATATTGATTTAGTTTTTTGCATAACATTTCCACATGTGGTTTCCAATTTAACTGAGAGTCAATGTTTACCCCCAAGAATCTTGTTACATTTACTTGTTCAATTTTTGTGTCTAGGTAACTTATATCCATTTCTTTTAATGCATCAACCCTATTTCTAAACGTCATCAATTTTGTTTTGCTTAAATTAATTTTTAAATTATTCGAAATTAGCCATTTAACAATATTATTTAAAGAATTATTTATCTCAATTTCCATTTGGCCTTTATCTCTTCCAGTAAATATAATTGTCCTATCGTCAGCAAATAAAACAGTATTATTAGGCGTTACGCCAGGTAAATCATTTATATATATAATAAATAACAATGGCCCCAATACACTACCTTGTGGTACCCCAAAATTATTATTTTAGTAGTTAGATTCGTAAGTTAATTTTTTATTTGAATAGTTTAGTCTTGTAATTATGAAAAAGCGATATTTTAAAACACGTGGGTATAACATCTAAACAGAAGAACGCTTTACACTAAAATACCGAAACTCTTAACATTGCCATCAATCATCAGTATAGCCCATTTAGAGCAGGTGAAAATTTTATCAAATACGCATAGTTTTTCAAAAATGTTTTGATCTAACAAAAAGGTACATTAATTAAGACTGCATTATCAGTTTTCTGAAAATCACTTCAAAAACTTTTCAAAGCACCGACGAACTTTCTGCCAGCAATTAGTCCAAAACAAGGTTTAACCAATTTCTTAGCAATTGTACAAAATTCAAATTTAGAATACACTCTCACGCATGCTTGGCTAACCCTTTTGATGCTAGAAACATACTACAATCATTAAAACCCTTTGAAATACACGTAAAGTCCTTAAAACTAAGATTTCGCATAGGTGCCCGCTTTTTTTGCAAAAGAGTGTATTTCCAAAATAATTATTAAAATTATTGAAATAGATACTAACGTGTTAACATACATTATTAAGGTCAAGCAAGTACTGTCCCAAAAGTAGCTGAACAACATAAGCGTCAAAAGTACATTAACACACGGCAACATTAAAAATATACTTTGTTAACCTAATTTTGTATTTACTGCTGTTTAGTGACTTTTGATACAATGATGTTCAGCGACATTTGGATTGATGGTGTACAGTGACTTTAGGAATACTAGTGCACAGATTCTTTTGATATACTCGTGTTTAACGACTTTTGTAAGTTTCTGGTGTACAGTCTATTTTGTTTCCTAGTTGCGACTATAACTTATGGCATTTTATTGTGAACAGATGTTTTGTCATGTTGATTCTGTTCATCGACTTTTGGTGCTGACTGTACTATTAAATACTGCTCGTGGATTCAACCGGATCACATAGGAACTACGTCCCATATTCAGAATAGAGCCTATTTTATTTAGAGACCTGAGCATTAATGTTAAACTATTTTAAGAAAATAGGCGAATCAAAAACAAGTCCCTTCTTGATGTTTTAATTTTTGTGTTAACCATTTGCCATAAAGGCACCCCTCCATTAAAAGCATTGTGTTTTTTATTTAATTTGGCACGTAAGTCAATAAAGGTTCGCCATCCCTGGATTAGACATTTAAATAAAACTACTTTTACAGATTTTATCGCTTATTATTCGCGATTTGTTAATAGGTATAAAAATCCGTAAAAACAGTTTTTTTTTTCCGATACTTACTATTCACGAAAGTGTCCGGAATCAATTCGATAGATTAGGTTACTTAAATGAACTTTGATTGAGAGACCAGGATTTTTCAAATCCCTTCCACAATTTCAGTCTCGGCCATCTAAAGGACGAAAGTCAAAGCGAAAAAATTCGTGTGATGTAAGTATCAAATATGTAGCGTCAAGCAAGCGACTCGCAAATAACGGCGAGTAACTCAGTGGGTATCTCAGTTACAAATAACAATATATTAGTTCCCCGGGGAGCGGGAACAGGGCTTAGCTCTTACGCTCGCACCGGGTAGGGCTGGGCTTCGAGGGATGATGTATCGATATCGATAAGTTTTTTTTATAATTTCATATGTAGAAACGGAAGTCCATAAAATAATTTGAAGTTTCCGTACATTACTAGATTAGATCGCAATCCTTTAGATTTTTGATTAAACTCATGGTAAGATTACAACATCTAAGTACACATCATCTTGTCTTTATTGTCTATCCTTCCTGTTGTCATTGTTCATATAGTAAATTGTTGTCATCATCATCTGCCTAACCTTTTCCCAACTATGTTGGGGTTAGCTTGTAGACTAACTGGATGCAGCTGAGATACAATTTTTACAGGGAGCGACTGCCTATCTGACCTCCTCAACCCAGTTATTTGGGTAAATTGGAGTACCTTGCCTATCCAAAGTCTTTCAGTTCTGAAATTAAGTGTAATATTTATTTTATTTTATCGATTCATCTTTATCGACATGGAAAGCTTCTCTCAGACGTTTAGGTACCTAAACTTTGCGCAGGGCAGCGATTCAACCGGGTGGCGAAGGCGGAAGAAGTAGGTATCCATTCTGAAATGAATTATTCCCTCATCTACCAACCTATAGCTATTTATAGGTAGGTATTTTAGATTCATTCTTTATGTGTCTTTTAAGCTACATATTATTATGTATTTGTTGACCTCCCGTTCCATGCACTCTATCCGAGCTAAATCCACTCTTTGGACGCTTGGACTTTTCGAATATATCTCCTGACTTTTTTAATAAAGTTAGAATTCTGACATTAACCCCAAGTAAGCAATGTAAAATTCCTATCGGTAATAGTTGGCAAAACAATAGATAGATAAAGTATTGGGAATGACTGTAAGCCTGGTGGTAATTTGTTTTCGGACGATTGGAAGACGACACTGTCGGTATGTCTGGAGTACTGTGAGATGAGCGTGTGAATACTTTTTTTCTTAAAAAAGATGTAGCTGCGTTAGGCCGTTTTTGTTGTTAATTAAACAAATAAGTACCTAATTGTTTGCAATCTTGGCACTAGATTTTCACTCGTACTACTGTAGTCTGCAGGTCAAGAAATCGGTCAATGATGACGTAACATAAAGAATTAACAGAAGTGTATACTTACTTACTAATGTTTAGATACTTATTTCCAGAGTGTTTCTTGGTAGGTAATGTAGGTATATTGATTTGCTGCACGCAAAATACGGTTATGTTGGTGTAACTTCAAGAAACCACAATATTGTTATTATTAATAAAAAAATAAATAGGTAAATTAGGTATCTAACGTGGTTATAATTTTGACATAAACAGCAATATAATACTTCTAGAAAATTGATTACAAATCAATGAGGGTTTTCTAAAATGGCGTCCACCAGGTGGCGCACTGAGTCGTCAGGTCCAGGTAACTGTCAAAGTGCTTATCTTTACTATGAATAGTGAACGATTTTAGTGGTTTTTTTATTTTATAATTAAAGCACTGCATTATTGTTTTACTATTGAGGTTGAGTAAATAAAAAAAACTAAATCATATTGTGTTAACAAATTTTTCAACTACCAGTGACTTTTGCACCCTCTCTCTTAGCTCAATTTTTAGTTCGGAAACCTTATTCTGACCGTAGTCCATAATAAAATCAATAACACTTCCAATATAACAGAATTTCAATAAACAATAAGTTCGGCACCTACAATTCCATACTATTTGACAGCTGTTTGGACCAGACGCATACGTGGCGCCACCCGGTGGCAGAAAAAATTTCAAAAACCCTCATTCATTGACGACCATACAAGACATCCAGACTTACCCAAACTCAAAAAACGGAACATACGCCAAACACAACTAACATGCATTACCGGTTACTTTTGCTCATACATTCGGGACATCTGCCGACCCTGTAGGGACCAGGGCTAAAGGGACCAGGGACGAAGGACGAAGGGACGAAGGGACCTACAGTATCTTAGTACCAACGTGTTAGAGGCAAGTGCCAAGCCCGCAGAGTTAAAAACCGTGTAACTTTATTACAATGGAAACGCTAAAATAGGGAGCGAGGTACACTAAAATGCATTAAAAATGGGCCCCGTTTTTTTAACGTTTAGTAATTTTAAGTTCATGAGTATGGACAATGTTAGTTTGGATTTTAAGTAGTTCTAATTGAGTTAAGATATAGTTATAAATATTTATGGATGTTATACTTTGGGCCCCGTTGATTAAATAGAATGATACAGATACGGCTGTATTTTGGCTATGATTAATGTTTTAGGTAGGTTTAATTATATGTGCTTATGTATAAAATTCAATATTTCTTTTTTATTATGGTTTAATTTGTGATCAGATATAAACATTATTACACTTATTCTAAAATCTTACATATTTATACTCTTATCGTTGTACTTTAGCCTGTATGTCGTGTTGTGGATACAATTTCGCAAATAATAATTATATCTTGCGTACATAATTTTGTCCCGCAGTGTATCATAAGCTATCCTGCGAGTTAAGGCGGTGCGTATTAACTTATAATAAACTACGCGCGGTTTCGGTGTTACCATGAGTTACCCCACGCGATTTTCTAGAACGCTGCAAACGACATTCCCCATCTAAACAAAATTAGACTCTATAATTGTTGTTTTAGGTTGAATTTTGAATGCCATAGAGTGGGTTTGGCTGAGGTTAGGCAAATTGAGAATTTTTATGCAGTTTTCAATTTTATAGCGTTGAAATAAGTGGTCTTTTTGAATGGTAGTGAGATGGCTGTTGTTGCGTTTTGGGAGGTTTCTCAAAGATACCCATAGACATATCCGATATTAAGCCGAGGGTATATTTTTTATTAAAAATCATCGCTTAGCGGGTCGCTAGCCTCGCTCCCCAGTAATGGTGTTTTGGTTGCTTTATTGTTTGTTTGCATAAGTTTGTTATAATGTGGCGTTTTGTTGCTGATTTCACGCTCGTTTGTTGGAACCGGGGCGAATGTCAAGTTTGAGAGCTGTTGTTTTATAATGAAAGTACTTTGGTACCTATATGCTTTTGTCACAAAAAATTAAAGTTTATCTATCAAGAGACTCGGCATTTGTTGTTGTTATATTAAATCATACATATGTATTGATTTCGTTTCTTCTTCGTGGAGCTCTTTTAAATGCATCGTAATTTAAATAAGACAAGATTATTCAGTAAGCTTAGTAATGGTGTGGAAGAAACATCAATTGCGTTACTTGGATTATGGGAAAATTATTTACGTAGGTATATTCTAATTAGAATCCCATAGGAAAGTTTCATCATAGAAAGAACAAAATGCTTACAAGCAATCCAATATAACCAGAATTTATCCGTAAATCAGCACAAACAAATAGACACAAATCGAAATAGACAAACTGCAGCACAATTAAATTAAATATATTCCCATTGAACATGTTTAGCCACTTCAAGCTATCCCAGGTCAATCGTCCTGACGTTAACACCATGGAGAACAAAATGACTAGAGGAGATGGCATCTCCGCTAACCTCCGCTCATCTAACAAAAAATCTCCTAAGAAAGTCATCGTCATCTTCCGAACCTTTTTCCCAACGATGGTGGGGTCGGCTTCCAGTCTAACCGGATGTAGCTGGGTACCAGAGCTTAACAAGGAGCGACTGCCTTATCTGACCTCCTCAACCCCAACCCCTCAAACCTTCTAAGACAGTAGCGCGCCAAAATGCGTGTGTACGGGGGACAAGGAACGTTTCTGTCTTCGCCCTTATACACCTTCTTTGGACCCGATCATTCTTTGTAATACCAAAATTCGTTGACAGATGTCTCAAAGAACCCGAACACCTCCTTACTCACACGTAACTGATCATTTTGGTCATGCCCACCATACGTATTTGACGTAGGAAAAGGCGCCTGACCTACCTGCATTGTGGCATCTCCGTTCATCTCTCCTTACTCCGTTATCCTGACGTTTACACGCTGTATTTCCATCCTTGTCTCACGTACGAAGTTATCTCGTTTCAGCCCAGTAATTGCATTAGTTTTAAGTAAAGACACATTAGTGTTAATCTGACGGGCAGCGCTAAGTAGCGCTAAGTGAAACCCCAAGTGTTTACTTAATCCATCACGATTAGTTTGCTGCGTTTATTTGCTGGATTCTTGTATGAATTCATGAAATTCTTATCTGAGTTTATCTATGGAAAGCTGTTTTAAGCATCTATATTTAAATAATAAAATGGAAACGTTCTTTTGTATCTATTCTTAAGTAGGTAATAAAGAGGTAACATTCTTTTGTTTTGTACCCTTAACTGCTTGTATGTCAATAATTATAAAATAATAGAAAATCAAATGTATCTCGTATATATCTGCTCTCCGCCATACAATGGGTTAAGTTATAATTTATTTACTTACTTACCTTATTTAGTGGAATTAAATCTAACTAAAATGTTATAAGAAACTGGGTCGGTTTATTTGAACTGTAGTGTAATGCATATTTAGTGAAAGTTTTAAATTGGATTCAGGACAGTGTTATTTTAACTTGTTTGTGCTACTTACTTGATTTATTCGAATTGGAATTTTTACGTTTTCTAGTTAAATGGTCAATATTTATAATATACTTTTGTCCTATTTATACACCTGATTAGGATATTAAATTGTTGGAAATCTAAAAAAGAGATGGTTCCACCTAGGCAGACAAGCAATGTATTATTAGATACTAATATGCACATCTCTCAAAATATCCTACATATTATATAGCTTTGAATAATCTAATCATCAGCTGATTTTCAATTCGAGATTGAATTTGACATTGGTTCCATTCAAATTATCATAATTTAATGACCCCCTGCACTTATCCCAATTTTATTTGGAGTCGGTACAGCGAGTTTTCTCAGTTATTTCCATGCAAATTGTGTCTCAATTGTGTATCGCAAAATAGGGGACAGATAGGTTATAAAAATTCTCAGTTATTCAGTCCTTGGTCAAAAATATTCAAAAATTTCAGGCTTGGTACTCTTATTGCAACTCACATGATACAAAGAGTTTAGTTCCCGTTTGACATCAAAGCGGATTGTGTCAGCTCTCTCGTGCGCTCTAGTGACACTAGTGTCAGAGGACTAGCGAGCGTCATTTTATTGCGCTCACCTGACTGTTGTGGGGCACACGAATCGTGGAATTTGTTGTTTGTTGCACTGATAGAAAATATTATTTAATAGTTTTGTGAAAAAGAACTTCATCCTTAGTCATTTAATCGGCATACGTAGTTACACAACTATTTCGATTCAGGAAACGCTAAAAGCTATTTTTAACTTTTTATACTCACACTTTTCTATATACTCTTATTCTTTCCTATAGGTATACTCACACATTCTTCACCTAGTAAAATATTTTCAATTAAATTAAAATGTGATCTGGGTTAAGTTAAGGACTCGACTCTACCGACCGATGTCAAAAGGAATTGTATTTCAAAATATTAATCCAAGGTTTATTTCATTTATTCAAATATTACAAAGGGGGCTCTACTATGAACCCGGGTGGCAAAGTACTTCAAGTGGCGCAGCAATGCAATATGTTGCAATTACTCCCGTGACGTCACGTGATGCGCGCAGTCGCCATATTGTGACGTGTGTCTGCCAGCAAATATTGAATTCTTCAGTTTCATGTTTTCATGTATATAGGTTTGAAAAGATATTTAGAAATATACGATACCCTAGTAACATAGGCTATAATTTGTCCGAATACGGGCAGTAGGTACGAAATAGTGTGAAACCGCAGGAAAATATATTTGGTTTATAAGAATATCTACTTAATATTGAAGGTAGCCTCCTGTACATGATGAGAAATGTAGAGTTCATGTTCGAAGACAAAGCCTTAGAATCGCTTCAGAATTTACCTAAAATGTATAATAATAAGCTTTTCATAATACTGAACAACAGTATTTATTTTTGTTTCTTACACTGAAAAGTACAAACGACCGACGAACCCTATTAAGCTACCTATACTTACTTACTTATTCAAGATATATTTTTTCTGACTTTCATCTGATTCGTGGTAAAATAGGCAGAGCGGCAACCTTCAGACACTAGCTAAGTTTTTCATTTCAGTACCTATTCATGAAGTCAATTTTATTAAACACGGAAGCTCATATTGATTTTGAAACTATTTGTGGTTCCCACCAAAAATAGTTTTTCCATATGTGTCCACCACAAAACATCTGAAACCACGCCACCACATAAGTATTATCAGTGTGGTTGGTTTGGCGACAACGTTTTTATAAACTCATTTTCCTATTTATTTATTCAATATTGTGAAAATTGGTTTTCCACAAGTACCTATTGCGAAATAAACATGCCATAAAACCTATGGAAACGTCATGCGGTTTCTTCTGAGTCCAATATGATCATAGAACAATCAATAAACAACATTTTTAAGTAAGTATTCATTTGACATCCATTAAGCTAAATTTTGCATTAAGGATTAAGGCCCAGTGGGAAACCTGGTAGAGTTGGCAGTTGAACCTCTCATATGCTTGATGCAAAAGAAATTATTAAGCTTCCAGTATTCCTCAGAAAAACAGTTGAATCATTGTAGATTCAATAACGAGGACCTAACCTAACCTAATCATTAACAAAGTGCGTAATTCTCACCAGTTTGCAAACCTAAAGAATGTAACGAAAATTCGATATACAATTTTAACTGTGATATACAATTGTAACTTACTAGCCGTTTTCCCGCGGTTTCACCCGCGTCCCGTGGGAGCTACTGCCCGCACCGGGATAAAATATAGCCTATGTTACTCGCAGATAATATAGTTTTCTAATGGTGAAAGAATATTTAAAATCGGTCCAGTAGTTTTTGAGTTTATCCATTACAACCAAACAAGCAAAGTTTTCCTCTTTATAATATTAGTATAGAGTATAGACGAATCACTTTTACTGTAAAAGGTAGGTATTTGAAATATCTGAAACGCAGTAGTCACTGGCAAGTATTCTGCGTCTGAAGTGTAAGTATATAAAACTTAAAATAAACTTATCTATAAGTCTTATATACCTAATTAGTGGTCTAATTTGAAAACAATCCTTCGAATTTATATTTACTCAACTTCAGGCTGATTTTTATCAATGTCCGAAGAATTTTTCAGCAGACGCGGTTGAAACTGTTGGTCAAAGTTACTTAGTATTGTAATAAGTATGCAAAACCATAAACTTTGTTGGAGAACATTATCAAAACCACCACCGTTGATATAAACAGGTCATCCATGTACAAACAATGAAAAGTAAAATTAAGCTAAGGTCCTGGGAACTCTCAATTTTACAGGAATAAGTAGCGTTTCAAAATATTTCTTGGAAACAACACCATTTATACGAAACGGAGTACCAAATATGATTTAAGGGAAATGTGAAGAATTTTTCACTAGAAAAAGCCCCTTTCATGTTACAAAATTTTATGAAATTCTTATGCTGTACAAAGAATTTCATCAAAGTGAATATGAAAAGCGAGTAGGGATGTACTCGTACCTATGTGTTTACTTACCTATGTAAAAAATATTGGTTACCTACAAAGGAAAATGGAACCATGATAATCATCATTATTCATAACATAATATTAGATACCATTTAAAATACAAAACTTGAAAATAAGATGCCATGTTTACAGTTAACTAATTTTTCATTGACCATTAAAATAACTGAAACACTTCAGTTTTTAAAATCAACGTATCAAGAACTAAAAATAGCCCGAAAAGAACAGAAAATATTTTATGATCCCGGAACGAAAATACAACGTATCATTCCGAATATCAAATAAAAGCTTCAAAGGTCCGCAACAAAAAAGATATAAGTAATATAAAACCGTCGGCATCCATTTCGTCAAGTGTCCATTCCCCCGCATTCCTTATTCAACAACGTCCGAAAATTAAAGGCGCTTTTACAAGAAATCGCACTCAGACTGCGACGTTTCCGAACGCAACCCAGTTGAAATATTTCCAACGGATCTCATTCGAGTACTCTTATTTACCTCGGACAACACAACTATAGCGACTTATATCACGAGCACACTGCCTGTATTTGTTTTTTCCATTACAAAAGAACGGAACGCCCTGCGCTCGCTATAGCAATAATATTTCAATATCGCGACGTGGGTGCCAGCCCTAGACGCTTCCAAAGTGATTCCTCTGCGCGCTCATTGGTCGCCCGGCACTGGCGAGGAATGCGTTCGATATCCAAAACCTGCCACCGATAGAGACAGAGCTACGATCCTCGCGTAGGGAAACTACCAGTGAGAACGAGACAAAAGTAGTTATGTCGGTACATGAATATTGTATGAATGGGAAAGGTCCGTATCAATAATACGTGCACGAATGAAATAATAGATTATTCGTTTGTTCAAATCGAACGTAAACAAAATGTAAGCATCCATTACTGATGCACGCGTGGTGCGCGAGCGAGACGCACAGATGTCACCCGGCTGTTAGACAGGGACGGGTATCTGTCTTCGCGTCGAGCTTCTCGGAGCAGGGTCGGCAACAATGTGAGCACTATCTGTTTTTGTACCAGTCGACGGTCGGTTTCCACATTAAACGATCATTTTAAGGGCGAACCAATCAAACTGCAAATTTATACAAATTGATACTAAACGGGTTATATTAATTTTATAACAAAAATTAAGTGTGTAAATAAGTTTGAACGGAGTCGTAATTAAAACTAATTGGGTTTAATATAGCGCTAATTATTTTGTATTAAGGCGGGTTTTCGCTGGAATTTCGTCCTTTTTGTCGGGTTGCGTGAGTGACGTTTGGATTTTGGAGTGTCTGAGGAAAGTGGACTAGTGGTGTGGCTTGGGGCGATGGTAGCTGGGTCGCCGAGGTGCCAGGGTTAGCCGGCCAGGGCGCCAGAGGCAGCCATTGGTTTGCGCGGGGGTGTTGGGCACGATGTCGACATAGGGGGCGGCCAGGGTTGGCCCCTAGAGGCCATGCTCAATAACCTCACCGCGACAGCTTTGGGAGGTAAGTTTATATTTTCAGCTTCCGTGAACGATTTCCATAATGCTCTCCAAGCAGTAAGAACGCCCATTTACCTAAAAATATGATTAATACCCACCTGAAAAGAGACCCATAAGGTTCTTCAAGCATCCTAAGTTGAAAAGGGGAAAATTTTGATTTACCTAAACATTCCAGTACACTTGCCAGCTTTACCAAATTTCTTGCGATTAAACAAACAATTTAGTATAGACACAGGCCAAAGCTTTCAGGTGCATGAACAGATGAACTAAAAAATACCCATATCGAAGCGTGCTTGAAACTATAGGTGCTAAACTCAGGGAAACAAACAAGTATTTGAGGGAAGGAATGAAATAGGTGACACACAAACACAATAAGACACCAACTGTCAACTATTACTACTAACTCATGTCTTGCAAAACTTATTGGTTGGGGTAACCCCAATATGTTCTGCTTTGGTGGGAGCCTCTACTGATAGGGATACAGAATTCATAAATGGAATTGATGGAATTTACGGTTCACAGTAAGTCCCACCTGAATTTGTAGATTTTTGACAGAAAAATCGAAAAGTGAACAACCAGGAACTATAACAACCAATCGTAGCAAGGAGTAATCTTATGTATTGGCAACAGTAGGTACAGAGGAGGTTAGATTGAAAGTTGACCCATGTACTCAGCTGCATCAGTTACTTACCAAACGTTACCCGATAAATTTTTAATGCAACATACAACAATATTCCGGATCATTTCAATTGCAAGAGCTTTCGGAGTTAAGCAAAGACATCAAAAACAGCTTTTTAACGCCTCATTTGGGATGCTAACTTGAGACATCAAAAAACATTTTCATATTTGATGAAGCTGTTAAGTAGTTGAAGCATTTCCCTTAACACTACAGTTTGGAAACTGAAAATAGAAGAAGATCTAACAAAATAAAAAAAATGGGTTAAGGGCAGGAAGATGATGATAATGATGAGTATTGATGAGTCAAAGAAGATAGGTATAACATTATTGGAACTCGACCACAGTTGCCTATCCAGTCAATTAAAACAGCCAAATCTTACTGGATAGAAGCCAAACCAGATAAAATAACGCATATCTCGGATTTTTTTTACTCGATCGAAAACATTCGATCAAATGAATCCCGACGGCTCGTGTTTAATCGAAGAAGACCAATTTGCACAAAAATGAATAAAAAGTAATGCTCAGACACCTAGATTGCAATCACAAATAAAACTGATTTGAAAATTCTATCCCTGTAACTTACCATAATGAAGACCATTTTGGTCCCACTCTAAAAAAGAAAAATGATAAGGGAACAACTACACTTGTACATCAATAGATTCCATTAACAAGAAAAGGCTGCAATAAAAATGTTTTCCATTTCGACAGTTAATTCACTTAATATCATTGTAGACAAGAGCCTTAACCAACACATTTTAAGACATCACACTCTTTTTAGGCACCTGGTTCAACAGAGTGATAATATAACCAACTGATGAAAGAAGCCACATAACAAGTCAGAGAAGGTTTTGTTAAACTAAATAGAGAGTATGTAAAATTGAATGTCAAAATTAGAAAGAACTTTCAAAGATCCGAAGGTTGTGTGCGGCAAACGTGTTATCCACGTTAAGTTATAATTACATCATAATGGCGTCTAGTTCAATTTACAGCCAAGGTGGCTATTTTCGCAGTCTATACCATAGTGAATAAACCAACAAAGCCCTTTGCGAGTCACCTATTAGAACAACATGGGTTAGTCTATACAATGGCACCTTACCATGGCTGGAATAGATTGGCGATAGAAGACACTTTTAGAAGCAGTAGGTACATGTCCTAGAGACAAAGGAATCCCACTTAGATAAAGCTGTTTCAATGGTAATGTTCGTATAGGTACTATTGTGGACAACATATTTGATATGAATTGATATGATACGAGTAATTGTATTATTTTAAAAAGAGTGTCTGAGAAGTTTCTTGCCTGTTCTTTTCCGTAAGACTCCTCCACGCTATTGACGATTCATAAGAACCTGCAATAGGTCTAGCTAGAGGTGTAAGAAATAAAAACCTGTGACTTTGACCTATAACATGCATCAACCAAGATACCCCTGTCGAGGACTAACCAATTTCTAAAGTATTTCAATGGAGTAATGAAACAAGAATACATTGCGGATGGATGGTCAGTGAA
The DNA here is from genome assembly GCF_022581195.2 of Helicoverpa zea. NCBI lineage: Eukaryota > Metazoa > Arthropoda > Insecta > Lepidoptera > Noctuidae > Helicoverpa > Helicoverpa zea. Next base: position 2,039,228 of record NC_061475.1, read on the forward strand.
AATTCATTATCACAATAAACATTATGAATATTTTGAAACACATTTGTGATAAATTAATCCAATCCAACACATACCACCAAAACAAAATCAAATATCAAAACTGCTTCGACTACTTACAAAAGTGAGCGTACAATAAAACGGTTTCCACAATATCCGGGACCAGCGTCGAACCGTTCTGTTTTACGGGATTCAATTCCATTAAGTCGTGTTTATGAGCCGCTCGTAATCCCGTGATCCCGGGACTGAGGCGCTAACTCCGGACCGCCCTGACTTTTGCCCCCGACTTGGGGTGGATGTAATTTAAATTCTGATCTAAGAAGAAGAGTGTTTTATATCAGTTGATTGGAAAGCTCCGAAATAAGGTTTTGAAAGGTAGAAAAATAGATAGTTTAAAAACACACAAGAAAAACATGCTTTTCCGCTTAGATTGTTCTAATACCTCCAGTCACAGCTGTGATACGACATTTTAAGATCCAGTTCATATAGATCTTCCGTCTCCATTATCAGATCCATTCGACTATACAATATTATTGTTTTGTCATCAGAACTACGTACAGCTGCCAGTTCCAGGTCAGGCAAGTACCAATGCAACTTTTCTAAGTTTGTATGTACTTTCTAAGTATATCTTAGACACCAATGACTGTGTTTCGGATGGCACGTTAAACTGTAGGTCCCGGCTGTCATTGAACATCCTTGGCAGTCGTTACGGGTAGTCAGAAACCAGTAAGTCTGACACCAGTCTAACAAAGGGGTATTGGGTTACCCGGGTTGAGGAGGTCAGATAAGGCAATCGCTCTTTGTAAAGCACTGGTACTCAGCTACATCCGGTTCGACTGGAATCCGATCCCTCCATAGTTTGGGAAAAAGGCTCGGAGGATGAACTACGTACAGCTACAAATTTTCATGATGCTACGTACCTGGAAAGATGATTTAATTAGTTGCTCTAGATTCCATTTACATACATACAGGTCAAAAAACTTTCAATTGCCCGTCTGGAACTAAGTAATAGGGACAGCTACTACTAGAAGCGAAATTATTTCAGAAGTAGATGAAATTCAAATAATTTCAGAAGTGGCTGAAATTATTTGGCTAAAAATTATTTCAATTCTAATAGATTTTCCATTAAAACTTGGTGAATGTGCTGACTCAATGTGTTCGAATATAAATCACCAATTTGTATTAGATGGTTTGAAATATTAGACATCCCTCCCGGAAGAAAGAGTACATTGTTGGACTTAAGTAGTTTCGGAGTCTATTCATGTCAAAACAATCAAATATTTCCTCTTTGTAATATTTGTGTAGAATTGTAGGCAGACCTATATATGTAGGTTCTTACGAAACGTCAATAGCTAGGTTTCAAAGAGCGGGTCTTATGGAGAAGAACCGGCAAGAAACCACATAGATTTGTTACAATATACGACTTACGAAAGCATCAAGAGTTACAATACCTTTTGACTCTTTCAAATTGATCGCTGTGGAAGCTCTGTTGGATCGCAGAGTATGGCTACTTAAAGAATCAATAGATTACACCGAACCCAATAATTATTCGTTTTTTGGTTTTGGTTTTGGTAAGGACTATTCGGTCGAATGATAGTATGTCCAAATTAATAGCACTTCAACTTACATTTGTAATAAAGAAAAAATATGTTATCGTCGTCGTCAGGAATTTATGTCTTCCTTTTTTGTCTTTCTTTTTTTTCCTATCTTATTCCAATTTGTTTTTTCTCATGGTGTGACGGCAATTCAGTTAGGTACATGGTCTCAAAGCAACAAATTATGCCTCTCGCTGACCACACACAATCCGATACATGTAGTGGCATGTTTGATACAATTAATGTCAATCTTATAAGAAAAGTATGTACTACTTTTGTTCGCTATACATATGTATGGGTACAATTTATTGGTAAACTTTCATACACAGAGGACCGATTCCTTTAATTTCTAATTTGATAACCGCAATGGTTGGACCTAATGGATTATATTGTAAATTAGAAATTAATATGACAAAATTACTCCCGACTTCAGAAAGCGTATTTAGATTTTAATACCGCTACCTCTATCTCTAAATCTAGCCCTAGCTAGAGCAATCCTCGTTTGTTGGGTTCGGTTTTGTTGCCGAAATCATTGTAAAGATCCACAGGATAGAATGCGTCCATGAGCGAAAAAAAATTCGGGAGGGAAATTAAGGGTCAAAATTTGCCACGGTCAAATCATTTGAATATTACCTATCGATCCTTTAAATTAAGTGGTTAATGTATTAATGGTACCTTTCTGCTGATCCTAATGTCAATGTCAGAAACGTGGAAATGTCTGTCAATTAGTGTGACCCTTTCAAATACTGGTCGATAATATTATCTTTCCTATCTAAAGAGATATCTAGTCAGAAGTACCTAATATTCTGGTTCGCAGGTTTGCGCGTCGTAATAACCAAGTTCAAGTTACACTATCTAGAGGCTCCTGTCAAAGTTAATGACATCAAAGATAATAAGAATTAAAAAAAATGCAAAACAACATATAATAACAGATTTTGAAATAGCAGCAATATTTGCAAGGAAGCGTTTATTACTTACTTATGCAGGTACAAAGAATAAATTGATATGTTGTTTGTTTTATCTTACAAACAGGTAAGATGAGTACTAAGGGTCATGGAGTTTGAATGCTCACACTCTATTTAAAGATCTATTTAGGAGAAGCGGATTGACACTTCTTGTGCCCAAAAGGTCACCTACACAGCAAAATATGTATTGCAATGCAATGCGGTAATGGTGCCGTCTTGGGCACCCTCTCAGTCTACAGCGGTGGAGAGGATTTTTTGAAGCTTTAAAAAAACTTAATAAGCAAACATTGAAAACTGAATGAAAATAGAGCTTTAATTTTTCAATAATATGTTAAGAAAATCTGCGTTAATGCGCTGCCAATTTTAAATTGAAAAAGGCAGATTTCAATGTAAAGTGTTTGTCGCTTTCCAATTAATTACCTACATAAATTCATCTTTTACATTTTCTTAATTTTAATGTTTGGTTTCTCACTCTCAATTTATCCAACGCATAGGTATCTATGAATAATTTATATTTAGCACATTACTTCTCATATTAAGCATGGATTTCCATTGAAGGGAATATGTGACGACAGAATATTTCTCGGTACTCCGAATGAGCTGGTAAAATACCTAAGTACTTATTTCAAAAATGTGTAGCTATAGGTACGCGAAGAGACTAAATAGCCACAATACTTACTTATTGTTTAGTTAATTCGTTCAAAGTTGTAAATACGCAAATGAAAAAAAAATAATTGTAAATTAAAAATAGTTGTAAATAATAATAATAAATGCTCCTTGTAAAACAGTCGCTCCTTGTGAAACACTGGTACTTAGCTGCATCTAGTTAGACTGAAAGCCGACTCCAACATACATAGTTTGGTAAAGGTTAGGCAGATGATGAGGAACATATTAATGTTGAAGTCTCAGACTTTCATTGACAAAAACCCACTACTTATGCTCCTTCTTGAGTTCTTCATGTACCCATCAGGGCCTCTAATCATGCAGCCTCACAGATATAAGTAGGTCTGAGTCTTGCAATTCGTAATTCTAAGTAACTATAGGTATGTAAACTTTTAGATTTCCCAAGCAAACTATTGACAGTTTCGATGACGTTAACATTGGCCGTTTGGCTAATGACACATTCTTGTATTGACTCATCTACAGAGTGGTTTATATGAAGTTCTGTGATTTGTTAACTAAGCTATAGAGTTACATATCATAATCATAATAATAGGCTAATAATAAGCCGAAAAAATGCTTCGAATGACTAAAGCTCCTTCACCCGTGGTCAACTTGTGGTTCACCTGTGACCAATGCGACAAAAATGTCGTACAGCTACATATTGACAAAAAGAAATACTTTCGGAAGTCACAATCCTGCACATGCACAATCCTGCTTTGCCACAATCATCGATCCTAGATGGTGTAAGCCAATGATGCTGTATTTCTAAAGTTAAACTATTATACTTACCTATATAACTTAAAATACTAAGTACGTTGTGATCGAGTGAATGGTCGAAAGCAAGGTGTAGCGTTGAGAGTGGCCACACATCGATATGAGTTTCAAAAAATATAAATTGCAGACACTTCGTGAGACACCTGATGACCAGCTTTTTTAGTTTTGGATAAATTAATTTATATCTTTTATAAGATCATTCATAATTTAAGGCAGATTCATCGCATAGGGGTAGCCTGTTATGGTAGATACATGTAAGTAGATACCAAGCTAGATACATAGTTTGCACTACTAAAAAAAAAGGATATTTCATTCAATAAAGTCAATCAGGTCATTTTTGCTTTGATTGTCGATAATTTCTTGGACAATAATCGAAGAGATTAAATTAGTTGTCTAATAAAAGCGCATATTTCAAAATAAGTTTTTTTTTGTGAACACATTTATAAAGATGAGCTAAACAGTTTTTTTTCTTTTGTTGGTTTCTTCACAATTAGGTAATTAGGTAGGTATTCCAGAACTGAAGATGTAAAATATTTATTGGCAAATCTGAAAGGACATTGTTCCGGCTCCATACATGTTCTGCCTAAGAACCGTTCGAATGGAAAGTGACTTCTATAAACTCTTAAAATTATATGGAATCCTATGAAATAAGTTTTCACGAACGGACACTTCAGGAAACTAAAATAATTACGAAAAAAGTTAATATTTTGAGGTTATAAATAAAAAATAACCAAGCTTGCGTGAAATATCAGACTAGTATTATCAAACTACACTATACAAAAAATCAACAATACTATGTACAGCTCTATATGTTCTCTTCTAGATCTAGGAAAAGACTACTCTACTAGATACTAGGAAAAGAGATAGTAAATAGTCAAGTTTAAGATAATTCTTTGACAATGATCATTTTATAAAGTTGCATTTTCTGTCTGTCCCTTTGAATGCTTTAGATCTTTAAAACTACGCAATGGATTTGGGTGCGATTTTTTTAATAGATAGAGTAGGTCAAGAGGAAGGTTTACACCAAGGTTTTACATTGCCACCGTGCGAAGACGGGGCGTGTGACTAGTTTTCATAAATGCTTAGAATTTTTATGAAAAACAACTACCTAAACGCTTTTGCTTTCAACGTTACGTTTCTTAATATATAGTGAATCCACTTTGGATTTGTGATAAAACGCATAAGTTTCCAAAATGGAAGAGTTCCATTCACCACAATTCATAAAATATCGATATTATTACGATGGAGAATGATTTATTTAAATGATTGATACTACTTTTATATTAGACAGTTACCTAGCTATCTACATGCCATAAGGCGGGAATCGAACCCGCGGTCTATTACCAAGAAGGCACAGACCATACTAAAAATGTCATTACCACACAAAATAATTTAACAGTTAAAGTAAGGTTTACCAATAACAATGAAAGAGGTTTTCGAGGATGTGCAATAAAAACAATATTTATATTCAATTAAAGGTTTTTAATCATCAATATTTCTCAATAATATATCTAAGAACTGAGCTTTGGTATCTCGCCCAGCTTAAATACCAGATAATAGTCATTATGTGGGCACAACAGCCCACTGTTCTACGCCCAACGATACAATTGCAACAGTATGCCTGATGGTAGGAGCTTCTTACAAAGTACACAATTGCGTCCAACAGTGCATTGCATCTTATTATGCTCGACTGCTTCAGACCAACACGTCGTACATATAAGGTCATGAGCTTCAACCTGTAATAATAAATACAAAAAATCATTAGTAAATATCAAGTAACTTGCAATTGTGGCAATTGATTTGAAAACCGAGAAATTGTGTGCTTATGAAAACATAAGTAGGTAGTAACATTCTTATCAAAATTAGAAAAACACTTTCGTAGACCACTTACCATACGGGGAACAGTCCATTGTTGTATGCAACGAAGTATATCTTCGTTTTCTAATACCAAAGAACCTCCAGCAGATCCACAATTTATACAATATACTATATTCTGCATCCATTGTTGTAATTATAATATAACTAAATTCGATCACAGACAGAGCAATATCCGAAAATGCTAGTAAAATCCAGTTCTTCACACAAAGCCGAGTCTACCAAGTACGCAATCTAATCGGAGTCCGTAATCAAGCCAAAGTTGTTAGAATAAAACCATGAAACGCATAGAAAATCACAAAAGAAACGATAGTCGCAAAGCAATCAAACCAATCAAACTGACTTCTAGCAAACTGACTGAAGTACACCAGTGTTGCCAATTACGAAAACTATAATCCTACTCGAATGCCAAGCTAGAAATTCGCGATTCGCTCAAAACCATCTTAAAACATTATACAGAATACTAGCTTTTTTCTAGCTAGTCAGTTTAGGTATTTAAATGAATAAAGTGTTACCAACTAATTTTAATAACCGACTTCGGAAAGTAGGTTCTCAATTCGATCCGTATTTACCGAAATCCCGAAAACTTCCGAAACTGGCAGCACTGGCTGACGGAAACATTTTATAAGGCATCAATAATTGTGACCCTACTTTTTATTTGGAATTTATTTATTTGAAGTGTCCGTGGAATACTAAAATATGTTTCAAACAATATAAAAATAAATAAAAATTATAGTATAATTTATATTCACATCGGTTCTTAGGCCAAAATTGAACAATGTCCTTTGACACTTGAGCCTACAATTTGCTGGTCTTGCTGTACTATAATTTTCTTCGAAGATAAACTTTTAAAATCTGCTATAAAAAAATATCCAAAATTTTTTGTTAGTGGTATATTTTTAATAGTTTACTTTTTGAAATATACGTAATGATGTTATATGGTATACCTTTGTAAATCTTATAATTTTGATAACCATTCCTCAGCCGAGTGCAAGATACCTACACACAGAAAATATAATATTCTCCACCAAGTATAACCTTGCAATCTGCAGCTATAAACGATACCATTTCATTATCCCATTACAACTTGAGACGCAAGTTTAATGCTTGAAAATTCGCAATTTCTCGGCAAATAGAAAATGCCGAGTATCGCCGAGTCGTTCCGAAGAGCCGACGACCGAACTTCGGCAATTTCACGCATTAGCACTTTGTTCTTGTACTAAATTGGATTTATTAAACGACGTAGTTCAGTTTTTGTACCGTTGCGAGGATTTTGAGATGCAGTTTGTAAGACGTGGTGTATCGTTCATGTTGGGATGGAGCATTTTTGCTTCATGCTTGAGTAATTGTTTAAGTAGCTCAGAAATATTCCTTCCTATCTACCTATCTTGGATAGCTGATTTGGCATTTATGCATCGGATAACATGATAAACTACCAGTTCTGTCATCGGTGATTTGTCACTAATCACAGTGTACAGTTCGACTTTATGCATGGGTTGTGGAAGTCAGGTAAAAAGGTTCTCATGGTCAATAATGATTATTAGGACCAGCGAAGAATGAAGTTGTGTAAGGACAGCTTTTATCATAAGCATATGGTTTACAATTTAGATGTCAAGATGATACCTTACCTTTATAATTAAACTTAACCCGCTCCGGTTTCGCCTGGGCAAACCTTATACACCAACTAAATCTTTCTCGAGAATACTCCTTTTTTATTTACCTATTGTAAAAATCTATGTTTACCACAACGACAGGACATTCTAACAGACAACCAAAAGAGACATAGAGCCATAGCTTTACGAGTGTCATTAGGATTATTTCATTAGACAAGTTGTATTTTAGTTTGAATATCTGTAGACTGGTAGAGATCGCCTGAGGCGTTAAGTCCGCCATTGTACTTTATGTGCAAGAAGTATTAAATAAATAAATAAATATCTGTCAGTAAATACAGCTTCTATTTCCAGCAGGTCACAAAGAGTCGTGCCCGGAGGACAGCAAGCCGCACGAGATCAAGCCTAGTCTGGACCGGTCGCACCATGCGCTCGGGCCGCGGCTGCACATCGCGCACAATATACGCACCGAACATTTACAAGGTAAAACATTTCTTTATCATCATCACCACCGCCATCGTTATTATCAACTTCGTTTGTGTTATTAATATTTTATAACGTACTTCCAAAAGTGGTTAAGTGAGATAGGAAAGCAGAACGCATCTTTAATGAGGAGATGGATTGGATAGCTGTAAACCTCTGTTCCAAAAACTTAAAATACTGTCTTTACCATGTCTTTATATATTTGAAACATGCATGTTTGTTAAAAACAATTATGATCTATTTGAAAAAAAACACTACAAAACAAATAGTAGAGTACGACACAAAGACTAATTGAAATTACCCCAAATAAAAGTGACCCCAATGACAGTTAAACAAAGATAATATCCGATATACAGCTTACACATTCACTATTCAATATAACTTCAACGATCAACCATACATAGTTATTTTATAAATAATACTTTAGTGGAAGACTTTTAATATACTAATGTACCTACTCCTATCCAGGTGGCATCCACCAGCAGCACAGTGGGGGTCACATGGCCACAGTGCCGGTCAGCATGTCGTCATCAGCCTCAGACAGCGACAAGCCTGCCAAGCAGAAGAGGCATCGGACGAGGTTAGTAAGATAAAATCAAATGCGGTTATAATCATCGGCAAAGATATTGAGCCCTGACCTTCACCTGCGCAGAAATGATTTATTGCTTTATTGCCATAAGTGTACAGTGCGCAAAGCGATCCCCACTCTTCCGCCAAGAGCTCATTATCCGTGCCGATAACTATATCAATATTCATGGCCAGTTTCACTGGTTACTGATAAAGTCCTATCAAGAACTTGCCTGAGAGATAAACTATAGCTTTCGGTTTCACAGGTCTTGGATAGCAATATCTGGCAGAAATTAAAAGCCGTCGGACAATTGACACTTTATCATAACCAATGAATCCGAAGGTATTTTAAACCTGTGTCGAACTTCGATTATAAAAGTTAGGGTTCCCGCGAGTAACATTTAGACTATTTTATATTTTTGTTTAGCTATTAATATTTGTTGTGCACTTTTAATCTACCCTACCACTATCGAATCTCTCTATAGCTTTAAGGTTAGCTGTAAGAGGACCCAATTCTGGGTTAAGCTCGCCGTTGTACGTAAACTGTCTTAATTCTTTATATATTTATTCTTAATAGTGCAATAAAGAATCCGTTTCCCTTAATAGGATGATGGACACTTACAATAAGATCAGTGCCAGTAATCAAGATGCTGACATCGATATCTTTTCGGATGCTCTAGCTCAATTTCGCTCTAAAATTATAAAAGCAGGATTGATTCGTAGTTCTCACTGATCTCCCATCAATGTTGTTAATTAAGTTTTTTTGTGTTTGGATTTCGTTAATTTTATTGATTTATTACTTGATTTAATTTTGTTTAATTTATCAAATTTTGTATTATTTCATTTTAATTTTAGTTACTTTTTATTTTATTTTATTGATTTAAGTTCTTTACAGCCGACCACGCTATTCTCTGTGAGCGTTGTGCACACCTGTAACTGATTTATTTACACAGAACTAACAATTCTATACTAATATCTGCTTAGCATTTGTAAATAAGTTGTTGGTGTGCCTTGAAATTAAAATGAACGATCGAACGAATTATGATCGATAAATTATAATTCTGTTGTTTTGGTAAAGGTTCACGCCGGCGCAACTGAACGAGTTAGAGAGATGTTTCTCTAAGACCCATTACCCCGACATCTTCATGCGAGAGGAGATCGCTATGAGGATCGGCCTCACCGAGAGCAGAGTTCAGGTCAGTGACAACACTAGATTAAGTTTTCTATGTTCTGGTTTAAGAATAAACCGTTCTTTAGCAGATGTTTGTGTTGAACTTGAAGACTTCCAGTTTTTAACTGCACACATTTATGACTGAGGAATATAACCGCTACATTTATATCCAGTTTTATTACTAAACGGTTTATTATATTGAAATAACTGTCAACAAATAAATTTAAGATAAAAATACCTTTACCAACATCCGCTGAAAACACACAAACATAAAAAGAATTGGTCCCAAGCGTTCACCTTGCGAGACTCCCTCTTCGCACGTCCAGTTCAAAAGTTGCACTATACTGACACATTTCACGGCACCTTCTACCTGATTCAACCTTCGCGGAGCACGAAATAAAAATTAAATTTCAAGTTATGCTGTTTTAAAAGACATGCAAATGGGTGGTCGAGGCAATCAAATGCTTTTGTAAAAACTTCATAGTCGAATAAGTCTATGTATTAAAGTTTTATAGTTGTTAAACTCCGTGTCTTGAGTTTTTATTGCCGCGATATCCTTCGGTAGCCGTGTTTTATAGACTCAGAATATATGACGGGGTAATAATGCAACTGGTTTTTTTTGTTATAGGATTAACATTTTTATTCAGTTTTCGATACCTGTTTAAGTTCAATTATTGAACAGGTTTTTGCAAACATTTTAGAAGAAGAAACAGGTGCTTTTTTACCGGACGACGGACTTGATAATAGTGTGATAGTTTTAGTAGTTTTAGTTCGCATAAACTTCTGTAAAGACTAATATTAAAGTCTAACTATCAGTAATCAGCCACTGTCACTTTGTTCAAGCACTTAGTTTCAAGTTAAACTATGCTTTACATTAGACATTAGTCTTAATTTGTGTCGTGTGTTGACTAATATTTGTATTTCGTTAACACCCGTGACATACGGTCCGTTGGGTTGGCGATCCCGAGTTTTGGTCGAAGTTTGTACCAGTTTTAACAAGTAGGTAGCATCGGTCAGTCGGCGTTTTGATTCAACTAAGTAGTTGTTCAATTATACTTCAGGTATCTAACAGTATAAGACTGTATGATGTTCTTTGTATTAAATGGATCAAACAGTAGGTACTCTATCAGTGTATTGAAATCCATGCTTACCCACAAGATATATGTATTTTGTCCACATGATATACGAGTTCGCGGATGAAAGTGTGATTGATATCTATACATAGATTGGAACTGAACTAATGGATAGAGAACAGGAAAGTTATGTTTTTGCAGTAGATTCGACCAATCAATTTCGTTTGCCAGTAGTTGTAACAGAATCACTAGTACAGACTTATCGTCTCAAGCGTTAATATCCAACGTGTTCGTCAATTTATGCATCAGTGTGTTCCACACCAGCCAGACAGTTGTAATCCGTGAAAATTGGCTGTTTATCGTCACAGTTACTAAGATTAGTGTTACGTTATTCATTGTAACTGTTATCGACTATGTGTTGGTTGCTACTGAATGAGTTGCTTCCATTGATTGGGTCTTCTCATAAATATTGATGACCATCCATAGTTTACGACGTTACGCTTTCATTCAAGTTTTAGTTTATTTCAGATGTATTGCATTAGTAAGTACAAGCGTATTCTTCTAAGTTTTTTTTATATTAATCTATCTATATGGTAGAAAACGACTTTAAATATATTAAATTAGGCTATTTATATCAACTTTTGGTTCAAATATTTGGCGTTATATAAATTTGAATATCGCTGTTAATGCGTGTAGTGAGTACTTTCAATAAAACGCCGAAGTAAATGACTCTGTTACTCAATTAAAGATATTTGCTGTTAAATCTAAGAACGTCTTCGACAACAATTTCTCAACAGAGTTTGTCAAAGTTTGATTTGTTTCGTAACATGACATTGGACGGCAATTGGAATCCACCTAAACCACACATTCGGCCCAAGCAAACGAATTTCGTCAAAGAATCGTGATGTATGAATATAGTCGACGAAAAAAACAAACAACACTAACCTTTACACCTCTGAGATTTAAAATTTTTTAAAAGTAGCGTCAAAAAAGTCGATGCTTTGCTACGCACAATAAATACATAATAAAACGCGTACGAAGAATGTCGCAGTGTGGCGTGAAGTGGTCCCGGAGAAACACACAAAACGAACACAAATGTGTTTGTTCGTCCGTCGGTCGCGGTGTGGCCGCCCGGGCCAGACAACCGGCTACTGTGCTGGCTTCGACTGCTATTGTTTCCCATTGCTTTGTCTAAGCTTCAGGCTTTTAGAGTCATCATTGTTTTGAGGTAGCTTTCCGTCTTCATCTTACCGCGTCATTGTAAGAATTACAGGGCATGGAGTATGATCGTTGTCACAATTTAATTTCATCGTCATCAGTATTGAATCTCTTAGAAGCTATGAAAAACTTACAAATGATTGTTGGAATATGACGGCAAACAAACAAACGCATCATTTAAACAATAAAAAGAAAACTAATTTGAATTGTTTCTGGAGATCGCTCACTCTCTCAACGGCTCCTCGTGTGACACATTTCTTTGTTTAATTTTCGTTGTAAGTAGGTATATCATTTTGTTAGTCGTTAAACCAGTTATTTTAAATATCTGAAAGCTTCATTTCATTACCACATTTATGTCAATACATAGACTTACTCTATAAAATCTTCTCAAATACTGACCAATAAGTAGTTTAAATAACCAACAATGTTTCTTTTACGATTGGCGCAAGTGAAATTGTGGGTGGGGTTGGCTGGTTTGCAGATGTCTTTGGCCAGCATACTTTAGCTACACAAATAATAACCAGTGTTTATATTTCCGATAACTTGTTCTTGAACCTGGTATATAGTTCCTGATCAACAACAAACTGAACAGATCAACAATCACTCTTAAATTGGTATACTTAGGTTCAGTATTTAAGTAATCATCATCATCACCCTAGGTTACATTGATTCAGTGCTGAATTATTATTTTTCTACGCGCCACATAGTGTGGAACTCTGATACAATCAACGATAGCACGATGTGCAGCAGTTTCAAAAATATCTTCGATTTAAATCGTGTCCTGTAGCATGTCAAATATTTATTTTGCGATTGATATTTTAGATTTTGTTACTGTTTTAATATTCATACATTTATTTGTTTTCCACAATATCTTGACAGATGCTACAGTGACTTACAGCTAGGAGTAATTAAGGAGATCCTTTTAGAGCACATCAAAATCAGGTATATCATGCTATGTCGCTCAGTCGGCTGCTTATAGTTTGCCTCCTATGGACACAGGCTAAGGCCGTACTCTGTAGGAACATACACTACTCTCAGACTATTTACAGTGCCGGTCAATTGCAAACAGCGGTTGAGTTCCGACTATTTGCCCGACTTCGGTCCGCACCGTATTATTTAAATATGCAGCCGGCCGAACAAACAGAACTGCTATAATGTAGGTATATGTATGGGAAAATACGAGCTTCAGTTGAAGGATGTGTAGCTAGAAAATACGTTATTTAAAATTTTGTATCTAAGTTTATTGATAGGTAGCTGTTTTCCTTCGGTTTCACCCGGGGAACTATTGCCTTTACGGGGGTAAAATATAGACTATGTTGCTCGTGGATACAGCAGCTTTTTAACAGTAAAATAATTCCTCAAATTGTTTCATACAAACAAAAATTCTTAAAGATTGTTTGTTTGCTTGAACGCGCTAATTTTAAGAACTACTATCACAGTGCTACAATCCCGGTTTGAAAAATTCTTTCAGTGTTAACGCGGGATGCGGGTGAAACCGATGGCGTACTAAATATATTAGTATAGCTAGGAAATCTTCTAAAAATCGAAAACTTCTAAAGACAATTCGTCAATTCGGTACCTAAACCTACAAAAAAATGATGTCTGACCAGTCTGACCTTTATTTGAACTGCGCGATACACTTCTTACACTATTAACATTACGATATCAGAACAAAGAGTGCTTGGAAACTACAGCCGAACATTTTAGCACTACCATAAAAATATTACACAGAATAACGTAACGGTAGGAACACCATATACACGCACATTTGGGAAACTTGTTGGTCTTTCTGATTTTGGAAACCTTTTAGGGTAATAAGTTTTTATGAAAGAACAATTAAAGTCTGTACCTATGAGAATTTCAGTTCTTTCTCTTACGTTTAATTTATCATGTTCCTACTTATTTATTTTATATAAATACATTTTTAAATATTTCTGTAAAAAATAACTAATGACTGGAGGCTAGCCAAATGAGTATCAATGAGTAGGTCTGGTTTTCTACATTACTTACCTATCTTTATTGAAATAAATTTACTTTATACTTCAACAAAATTATTGCAATATTATAAAATCACCGGTATAGAATTTTTACAATTTAATATCTTGGCCACCCTACTCGTTTGATCCGCCGTCGGCCAGTGATGCGATTGCTTTTGTTTGATTTTTCATTGTTCAAAGAATTCCTACTTATTCGCACTTTATCATTATTCATTACATCAAGGTTCGAGACTTCAGCGTTGTTTCATTACGATAAAACAGTTCACAAATAATTGTGACACATTTGTTGTATGGGCCCTCCAAAATATTTATTTTATTCTAGTTTTTAGTATTTGCTGTTATACCGGCAACAGAAATACATCATCTGTGAAATTTTCAACTCTCTAATTATCACGGTTCATGAGATACAGCCTGGTGACAGACGGACGGACGGATGGACGGACGGAAGGACAGAGGAGCGAAAACAATAGAGTCCCGTTTTACCCTTTGGGTACGGAACCCTAAAAATAGTTGAATTACTTCATAAATATTTATTATTGAAAACGTTTAGGTATCGTGTTTTTTTTTTTTGAAAAACATGTCTCTTAAGACAATAAACGATTACATTTTGACAAATTACAATATTTTTTTCAAACTGAGAAACAACTATAAACTAAATCTGTACACCCATTAAAATTTTACAACGCGCATCACTCCTCTAGCGAATCAAATAAAAATAAATAAAAAATACTCTACCCCGTCTGTGTCGCATTTTGTTTACAAAATCCCTTCATTATTAAAAAGATGCATGACCCTAGTGTTGTGACACTATACCGGGTACCGACATCGATAAAAATAAATGGCACGCGTTCCCCTCATTCGATATTCTCGACGATTAGACAGTTAAATGGTCGCCGGGTACGTTACATGGGAAATCTTTTTCTATCATCAATTATTCCGTACCTTTTTGTGTAAAAACTTTTTAGTTTTCCGATGTGATTTTCGTTAATTGTAAAATGGATGCATTCGACAGTTGCGACAATCAGTCTTTTTTGTTAAATATTTAGATGTAATGAATGCCTTTTAACGACATTTAAATTATTGAAAAAACCTTAACGCAAAGACATGTTATAAACATATCGTCGTCTAAATGAATGTTTAATTCGACACGAAAAGCCATTGTTTATTGCGAATATTTTCTTACATTAGAATCTAGCGAAAGATACACACTTATTACAGTATTTTTTTTCTAGAAATCACTAAACATTTTCTTATATTAAAAAAAGCAAAAATACAGAATCTACTGTACATCCCATAATGATCTGGTTATATGCACATTTTCACCCCTAACAAAAATATAATTATATTGAGCAAGTGTGGCCGCCCCTGCAACATTAGGAGGCATTAGCATGCCGACCGCGCCGCGGTATATTAAGATTTATTAACCCAATAACTTAGGGTCCAAGTCCCTGCGCTTAGCCCACCACGACGTGTTATTTTTGATCATAGAATCCTTTTTTCTAAAACAATTTATTTCGCACAAAACAGTGGCAAAATTACTTGGTTATTAGACCTCAGAGTTAAAGATGTTAAAAATAAACAGCTTTAGTTAATACCATAATAGCTTTCTAATATAGAATGAAATGAATCACAAATAAACGAAGGGTCGTTTGTAAACCACAATGTAATCATAATAAATATATTAACACCTGGAACACGTATCGATCGACAGGTGGTGCAGTTATCGACACATCGATAACTTGTGAATGGATTAAGTTAATCACTAAATTACATTTTATTGTTTGGTGTTCGAATTTAATGTTGTTAAACGATTCTTTATGTAAAAGACTCTATGGTTTAAAGAGTAAAGTACTTTTTGCAGTGTATATTTGAGATTTAAATTATAATAAACAAATCAGTATATTTTACACCATCACATTTTTCATAACGCATTAACAAAACCAAAAATTGCACCACATAAACACTTATCACAATAAAAGATAATGTTGCTAGCCAAAAAATAGACCCCGAAATCGAGCGTACCCCATATTATGGGGATTTGGCTGTGATTTAGCATTATTTGGGGCCATTTGCAATAAAATTGTATTGAGGATCAACGGGCGAGTTAATTTTGGTGGCAACACCGAGGTTTGTAAGGGTCAGTGTAGTCGGTTCAGTCCCAGGTGAGTTCAGAAGTAATAAGAAATGAGCGATCATTTGTTTCTTCGGCTAGTAATGGTTCGGGAAGGGACTGTCTGAAAATAATTGTCGAAACTGGGCAACAAATGATGATAAATAATAACCTTCCAATATGTTGAGGCATATTCTTCTTTTATTTGGAAAAAGGCCAAACAATAGACTAGTATCAAATCTTCATGCTATTGATGTGTTATTTCAAATACCTTTCTCATAAAAAGCCAGACACAGGTAAAAATCTTTTGAAATTACTTCCATTCCTATCATTTTTACTTTTAATTCAAGCTCTAAATTCTTCCAGAATAAATGACTATCGTCCCAATAATTTGTGAAACAAGTCTGATTATTCTCGCACTATGGGCTACCTAATTACACGTCCCCCTTTGTCCGTACCCTGGCATAATCCCGGCCCAGGATATTGACTTTTAAATCTGTAGTATCACACCAGGGGTTGCCAGCTGCTCTATTATTAATACGGATTACTGCGCTCAATTAAATACGTGTTTCTGGTTATGCAGTGCTAATATTAAGTTCTGTGTCCACATTTATATGTGGAAATTATTTATGTGTATATTTCGAGTGTTCTTTTGTTGTAGCCTTGTTGGCTGTTGATAATGTTATTAATTTGTAAATTCATTCCATATCGTTTAACATTCTCTTATTGGGTTACGGCATTGTGTGCTAAATAAAATTTCGAGCAATTCATAATTACTGCATTCTCTCATTTCTTTGTCACGCGCCCTTAGATCATTTAGATCCTTTTCTTTATCTTTTTAAGCAATTTCTAAGTAGGCAACTTTAGTTAAAGCTGACTAAAATCTAACTGGAACATTTCTTGTTTTATATCTTACACTTCTACATCAACTATTTTCTGCTTCTATCCTGCAAAGGATCCGTAAAGATACTCCGGCACAAAAATAAAAGCATTTTCTAACCAAACCAATTTTAATTTCATTCATACTGCACAGACGCCCTTTAGAACCAAAGAAAGTAGGTACATTGCAGACCATTAGTGTAGCTGTGTACCAGTTCCACGTTTTGACAGGCACACGCGAACTAAATTAAGTCTCCCGAGGGATCCTCCCTGTTATGAATCCCTGGTACTCCGCAGCTGGCTTTGTTTGGTTCGGGCAACTGCAGTTTTATTTAAGTCTATTTTGTTGTTTTGTTTAAATATTTTATTATTTTCTCGTCTATTTATTATCTACTTATTCATAGTGTCTTCTTGGTTGTGATTTTGAGTTAACTGGTAGCAGGCCGTTATTGCTTCGATAAAGTTTGCACGAAGAACAATAGCTCTGATTACCGACTCTTGCTTTTCCTGAGATTTCGTTCATGGTTTGTCTATGGGTTTCATTTTGTGTTAAGTACCTATCCTGTTTTGAAACATATTATGTTTAACGTCATCTAAGCCAGAATTGATATGCATATTTACATCATCCATTTAGCATTCCAAAAATTCACATTGCTCGTAGTCTTCTAATCTCTAATAATATAATTTAAGAATATATTGTTAACAGCGTTTTTATTTATCTGTTCCAAAATTGCTTGACTTGCACGGTAAGAGCGTGAGAAGGGCTAACATTAATATAAGCCGGGCGCGTTGTAATGAAACGCTTTGAGCGACTTCATTCAATTTACGCGCGCTCGGAAGCCGACGGATTACAGCCGTCGACTTTCATTTCCCAACGACTTATTAACTTTACATAAATATGACGGAAACGCGCAACTTTGCCTAACTCGTAATTATTTCTTAAGTTTTAAAGCGAAAGAGTTGTTTTGTCTTAATGAAACGGATGACTGAAGTGAATTAATTTTTGTAGTAATTCCTTTTCTGTGATTTTCTTTAGAACTTACTAAAGATTTTACTCGAAAACCGACTAAAATGTTATCTTATTCTATGTCTCTTAGATCTTATTTTTAATTCGCCTTACTTCTTTGTCTTTATGAGACGATCAACCCAGGTTACCCAGAAATTAAAGTTGTCTCCCTTCCACTGAGTAACGTAATTTTGTAATTTAGTAGAAAATAGCTGACGCGTTTTAGTAAGTATAAAAATAGGTGTTTGTATAATTATTCACGTAGGCACACAGACGTATATAGCCAACGGAAGCGGGTGGGGTCGTAGTGCGGGATTAGCGTTTCAAGTTCTGTTTATCGATAATTTGATTGAGACGATAAAAAGTGACCGAATATCGATATGTAATTAATTAAATTCAATAGGTTGATTGTAACACGTAAATAAATAATATGATATTAGTTAGCTGAGAAGTTTTTATTTTTGTTTGTTGTTATTTAGCCGCTAACATTAATAAAATGTAATTGTCAGTAAAACGTAACTAGATTTGTGAGACATAATTAAAAATGTTCGGTTTAGTTCTATTTGTACTAGCCATATGTACCTATGCAAACTCAAATATTTTTCAAAGTTTTGAATACCAGTAGACTTCAAAGGTTTTAGCAGGATTATAATTGACAGAGTTTTGAAGATCAGCGCATTTTTTGGACGTGACATTTGGCTATTTGGAGTACTGAAGTTAGTTTTAAACTGCATTCTTTATCTTCAACCACCATTCAATTACGAACTACAATTAGTGCTCACTTCATCAAAACTCACCATTACAAGTATCGATAACATTTTTTATCGACACTCACCCACCACTTGGCGACAGGGCGTGTACGCGCGGGCGCGTATGTATCGAGCGGTGGCTATGTACCGGCTATATACCGCTCACGTAGGACCGACGGAGCTACAATACTGTTATTAATTAAAACAAGAATTTCTGGTAATATTGCGCTGCAATTCCACTGAAATATGAACTATGTAGTTCTGTGTAGGTCGTGTTTTTCTTTGTGCCTTTGCAGAATAGATACAAAGGGATTTCAAACCTTCTTATTATAAAACGCGGTATCAAAAAAGTATGGAGTTTTAACCAGCCAGAGCTTTTAACCTTGAAAAAAACGTTATTATTAGACGAAGTTTATTGCAAGTCCTATTACTATCTATGGTACAAAAGATTGTGTTAGATAAAATCTAACAAGTTTTATGCAGGTTGTATGCATTTTCATGGAAATATTCAGTCTGTCAGTTAGAAAAGAATATATTTATATAATGTATGTCAGTGTTCGCAATAAAAACAAACCAGCAATTTCATGGAGGATTCCTCATGACATTCGGCTCGATGTTGAAAAAAATAATGTATAGGTACATTATTTTTTTCAACATCGAGCCGAATGTCAAAAAATATCATACATTGAAAATGTCTAGCCTAAGATAATTTTAATCGCTTGTATCAAAACTTATGTTCTCATCAAAACGCTATTGAATTTCTGTTTTCTTATTTGAAGCGACATCTTTAGATATTTTAAACGACTGCAATATAAAAGCGTTAACAATTTTCACAAAATTCAGGCCCACTTCAGAAGGTTATTGAATAACAAATATAAATGAAACTATGGAAGCAACTCAGTTTCATCTGTAATGATGCCCGTTTCGCGAAAATCATTTAAGGCTTAAGTAAACTGTAGGTCTCGGCTGTCATTGAACATCTTTGGTAGACGTTAGGGGAAGTCAAAACACAGTAAGTCTGACAACCAGTCTAACCAAAGGGGTATTGGGTTGCCCGGGTAGCTCCTTGTAAGGCACCGATACTCAGCTGCATCCGATGAGACTAATAGCCGACACCAACATAGTTGGGAAAAGGCTCGGAAGATGATTTTAGGCTTATGTTTTAAGACTACTTATTTAATCCGAACACATATATTTAAATAGTATACATTCATATACATATTTTAATAGTATTTTCTCATCTCAAATACAAAAAAAAATCTTCTATCAGCTACAATGTCTGGTAGCAACATCTCCGCTACCGTGACTCCATGTTTACTCGCCTCATTAGACCGACCGGCGCTGGCGCAATTGATAGGCGCCATAGCTCGTGATACACTCATTATAGCCTTGGTTGAATGACTCAGCATTTAACTGTGAAGTGTTGTTGATAAGAGTTTTAGATATCAATGTGGCTGTCAAAATTTTTGGCTTCGTAAGGACTCAGCAAGACTCTTTCGTAAGGATCAATGATTTACAAATAACAGCTGAGACGTATTTTATTTAGAAAGAACATAGAAGATGTCCAGAAAACTCCCTTTGTCTTTGTCCCTGAGACATTTGATAATTTCCAAAACCTGTAGGGAAGGGAGAATAACAACGATGTCAAAATAAAGTCAGCTATAACTGATGATAGGCTATAAGAAGTGTTGCTTAGTAATTTGGATGCTAGTGAATCACTTATAGATTTGAATTCTTTGTGACACTTTATTACTAGTCAAAACACCCATAACATACTTTGTCACATTATTATAAAGCATACCAGACTGCACATCCTTTAACATTACGTTGAAGCTACTAGTCGACCAGTTGAACTTAAAGAGTATACTCCGAACAATATTAATGCAAATGAGATGACTACTTTTACATTTGCATATTTTTTTCACACTCTCAGAGTCTATTGTGTATCTAGAACCTAAGTGCAGATGAATTGACAAACACCGCCACTGCTTTACAAACTTGAAATGTCAACATATTACAGATTTTTGGCGCCAACAGAAAATTCATTTTAACCGGAACAAACAAGAGTTTTGCCAAATTCTCTTGTATTGGTGTAGTGTAGTTTAATTAAATAGTTGAAAGCAGGGACCTGGACAGCAAAGTCATTGATATTTTTTTTTCCATCTGTATAAAGTCAACCAGTCTTGGAAGTAAAATTTTTTTTTTCCAATTGACCTATAAACAGCTCTTTCGAAACGTCAAGCTAGTTATACGGTTCCAAAGTGCAGGAAGTCTCATGCAGAAGAACCAATAAGAAACTCCAAAACACTGTTAAAAAATAACTGAGAAAGTTATTATATCCAAGTGAAGCTTATATTTATATATTAATTAATGAATGATACAAAGTTATCAAAAATAAAATTTAAGTGCAAATGTGGAAAGTATCGTTTACCTACGAAATTTTCCATACACACGGCAGATTTTCATACCCGCTACCTTCTACAACTTGTAACAAGCCTACTAGCTTCACTCACCCGCTAGCTGACCACGAAACACAAACATGAGCCTCTAACTGAGGAGTCACGAGTGCAACACCTCACGTTTTAGAAACTGTACCGTATGCCCAATTAGACGCCTCGCTTTATGAATCTCATTGTATTGCACAAACGTACAACGCACAGGGTCGAGGGAGATGTGGCCGCCATTTGCCGTTTGATTGGGCAATCGATAAACAAAAGTTTGGGACGTAAGTCCCACATTACACAATATTTTCAACATATTCTGAAATCGTGAAGGTATTTATTTCTACAAAGCCTTAGGTAGGCCTACCAAAAAATATGGTCTGATCGGATTTAGACCAAATGATTGTAATGGTATCCAAAATTCTCTGATGAAGGACGTAGGCGGGTAACTGGAAGCCTACCATCAAGACTGTCGCATTCAGAGGATTCAGTAGATAGATGCAAAGCTACAGATACATAGGCGAGAATTAAAATTACTTAAGCCTCAATAGTGTTTCTTCACAATTTTTATGCTGTTTCATTTTATTGGTTTTAAGGATCTTTTTAAACGTAGCTCAAAATTATCAACAAAAAAAAAACTGTTTTTTCAGTAGCCCCAGTACAGTGGGCTCATCGGCAAACTATACTTTAACTTTTATTATTATCCTTATCATTCATAACAGTAGTAGAACACATGCTGCGCCGACCCCAAACCAAATTGAGGTAAGGGCTAAATGATTATGATAATAATCATTCAAAAATATTTGCAAAAAATTAAATTGCAGAATTCCTATATATAATACTATTCAATTCTAAAGACCATAAGAATATAAGAAATATCGCAAGATTACTTACTGACCGATCGTCGGCCAGGGCTAGCTGTCAATATGTTCGATGACCGGGATCAGCCGTCCTATGGGAATCAGCCTGATACTCGGACTTATTGCAAGATGAATGGGTTTGGCTAAACCACAGTAATTTTGGGTGTATGAATTCTTTTTATTTGGACTAAGAGTTACAACTGACTATTTGGGCATGTAATTTATGGATACTTTAAGACATAACAAGATTGTTTGATCGTATTTGCATAATTTCAGGGTACAAAAGTAACTAAGAATATTTTATTTTTCAAGGAATGTCGGAATCTTAGGACTCACATTAGTTATGTTTCCAACTAATATTAACAGTATAGCCTATGCAATCATTAATAATCATAGCCCAATTAACAGTACAATTCTCCGCAATCACGTAGCCATTCAATACTAAACTGTTTTTAATTGCGTGTTGGTGTGAAGTCTTACCATGTTTACCTACAATTTAATTCAAACCAGAAAGGTCTTAAGCATGTGTCTTGAAAACAATATCAGTACAAACTTAACACTCTTCAGACTTTAATATATTTTCTTACAAAAGTACATTTGTTTACTGTGAAGTTAAAAAAATACAAACGAAAAGCTTGGAAAACCTGTATGTTTGCGAAGCTAGCATCCCAACCGCTGACACCATAAATAATAGAGTTCTGACGGTGACAGTTGCCAAATGAGTATATCTCTCTCGTTCACTCTATGTCCTCTCGCTTGCACACAGTGAGGGTGCACTATGGTACAAGCGGAGGCGGGAAAGTTGCTTTTTATTCTATACGGCTTGAAATTCTGCAAACATTTGTTAATAATGGGAATCTTATATATTTTGAATGGGTTATTAGAGTGTAAAAATGCTTATGAAAGGTTTATTTTAGTGGGACCACCAAATAAAAGTTGGCCCACTCATTAGACTAACTTAATAATTAAGCAAATTCTTTTATCACATTATAATTCTTCAGTAGCTTTGGGCTGTTGTTGTCTAAAGACTTAGGTGTACCACTTCAACCAAGAAAAAAAATTAAGTTACTACAGAGCTACTTCAGGGTAGGATTCAAAAAGTGCAAATTGTAAGCTCGTAAAAATTGCTTTTGAAAATCGACTTTCTTATGCGCGTTCAATGAGGACTACCGCGTATGAAATCGCCGCTAGAGGCGCTTGTGTAGCGAGAGGTCTTCGAAACGTCAAATGCCAGCGTTTGTTTACTCGCGAGGGTTTATATTTCTAATTAAATTAATATTGTGAATATTTAGCAATACTTTAGATTAATTATGGCAAATACAGATCAGGGTTCTATAAATGTCACTGCTTTGACAAACTTTAATCTTTCGGAAACTTATGTTCGCATTTCTTTTTCGAGCAAAACGGCACTGCGCAACACTGTGGCATCGCTAATACATTCACACTATAGTTCTATTGTATTACATATGATCTAATATAATCATCTAATGTAGATATAAGTTTTGGCGCTCATAATACGAACTTTGATTGTCATAGTTTTAGACCTCACGCTACAGCTGTGCCATCTGGTGAAACAAAAAACGGTAACCCCCATCGTCATCTAAATCGCTGTCGCTTATCACAAAGTGAGGAGCGTGATTTAAATTTTTAATGCATAAAGGTTTTCGCGCGGTAGGATAGTTTTGTTTCGTTTTACTGTTGTTCTGCTAGTTCTATGATGTTAATGTTACTGTTTGGTGATCATTATTTACCTACTATAGTCACTAAAATGTGCGTTGTAGCTGACATTTCTTCTTAACTCTTAAAAACTGTATTTTTTTCATTTCAGAAACTGTACCTATAATTCTATCACTTCGACGTTTTTGGTGTTTTATACCATAGTTTTTAATTTTCATATAATTAGCTATTTATTCATCGAAAAATATTTATCCCTTCGTCTGAGAAATTGTAGGTGCGTGCAGCACATAGTATCCTACCAAATTTTTATCGAAAATACGTTATAATTATGAACAGTTTAGACATAAAAATATACTTAAAAACTAAGTTATACGATGTAGGTACACAATACTGACTACACCCAACTAACCCTACAACATGCATTAACGGAGTCCTTAAAAATCAGAAAGTTGACTTATTCCAATCTTTTTCACAACTTGCGAAAACTTCACAAGCCTTAAACCGTTGGCAGAAGAATGACAAATGACGTGATCTTATCCCAGTATTATCAGAATCAATAAGACAGGATCCGTTGACAAATGACGCGCGATTTCGGATGATCCCCACGTGGTCGGTCTTAGGGCTTTTCGCTTGATCGATGATAATCGGAGAAGGGTGAACTAACTTATGGGATATCTTAGAGAGAACGATGGTCAGTTGTGCACGTTTAGCAAGGTGTGAATTTGAAAGGTACCTATATTTTTTATGGGATTTTATGATGATTGAAATTGCAAAATCTCTGAAACTACCGTTTTTTTTTTTACTTCTTTGTCATGGGTAGTATTCTTATTTAGTTAACCTAATTTTCCCAAATGCAAGACGAAACAGTACCTCTACTATAAGTTTAAAGTTTAAAGCATTTGTCGATCTTCGTAAAAATGTTGTATGGCAAATACAGTCCCTTCAGTCATCGAAATAGCGCGTTCGTACGCGCTATTTCGTACTACGATTACCTACTGTTTTAGCCCAACTGATATCAATGTCAAATGGTAACCAAATATCAAACAATGCAAATTAATCATTAATTCCGTTGTTCCCAGGTATGGTTCCAGAACCGTCGAGCCAAATGGAAGAAACGTAAGAAGAGCACCAATGTGTTCCGCTCCCCTGGCGCACTGCTGCCGTCTCACGGTCTACCACCCTTCGGCGCGGGAGACGTGTGCAGTCCCGGAGTGTTCGCTGACAGACCCTGGTCTATGCCGGCTGGTGAGTTCTGTTAAAGCAAGTTAGAAAAAGAATAGTTAGAGTCAATGTTAGTGGAGACTTTTATGTCTACAGCCCATCGGTATCAGGTTTTGCAAATTATCCTATGGAGCTGTTATGTTTGATTTCGATATGTAGGCCTAAAGTGATGATAATACATATAGGCTTAAGGTGAGCAAGTCTTTCACTTACTTCGAGGAATTTCAATTTCAATGTTGATGATACTGTCAAAATGAAAGGTTTAGGGAAACTAGTGAGCTGCAGGCTTATTTGAGTTACTGCAGACCTAGAATTTCAAAAGCAATTAAAAGGATAAATGTTGAGTTATGGAAATATAATACACTAGAAACTTTACCAAGTCAGCGGATGATTTACTGAACACCTTATAGGTGCTCTTCACACTGCCCCGCATCACGCTGCATCTTGCGTGTCGACGCACCTACGCGCGTTCCTGCGGGAGTGCAGATCTGCATCATCGTGCGGGTTTTTCACGCACTCACGCGCGTAGGTGCGTTTTGTAAATTCACGCACAGCGAGTTCCATTTTCAAATATACAAGTCATGCCCATTCAAAATCACGCGCGGCATTGCGGGATTCAGTGTGTCATACCTTGCGTCTCGCCCCGCACCTACGCATGTATGTGCGTGATCCGCATGAACGCGCGTGGATGCATTTTCAGTGTGTTGGACTATGCGTGTTTTCCATACAAATGGAGATATTTCCATACAACGAAAAAAAACGCATCCACGCACTACGCTGCATCATGCGGGGCAGTGTGATAATCGCCATATAGTCCAAAATGCTACTAAAATCCTTTTAAGTTCACATAAAGTTATGTTTTTTATGTAATAAATAATGTATCTTATGTTACAGGTCTAGGCCAGCTATCTCAAGGTGGCGTATCAATGGGAGGGTTCGGGGCGGGTGGTCTGCCGCAGCTGGCCGCAGACCTCAACCCTTCGCTGCCCATCAGTTCTGTCGCCTCAGGACAGCCCTACCAGGGACATTATCCGCTCAACTCACTCGGTAAGTCACAATACACGATAAATTCATTTATTCAAAGTCTGAAAATCAGCACTTTTTGAAGGTCAAGTTTACTAAAGAAGCCCCAAAAACGCTCGCCCTTCACCACTTTCTATGTATTTTAGCTAGAAAGAAGAAATGGTTGAAAAGACTCCCCAAGATGTGTTAGATTCAGACTAGTATTTACTCAAGTTCTATGGATAAAGTCTCTATGTATTCGTGTCCATGTTTTTTTTTCATTCTATTTGTTGGCTAAATGGCTACGGCAGCTGTTCTTATATTAAGAGATCAGCCAGCTACGTAGGACATATTATAGTGAACGAATATTTACACAGAAACAAGTGCACTTGCTATTCCTTCAACCGCATAGCCCGATGGGACGGAAAATCCGACACGACCGGAGAGAGAGCAAATCTGCCAGCATAATTGCTAATCTAGAGGTGTTGTTCCCAGGAGACACGATGATGTCGTACTGCAACAACATCAGCCAGCAGCAGCAGGGTGCACTGGAGGGCTCCCCCACGCCCCCCCACATGGCGCACTGCGGGAACAACAACGCCTCGCCCACTGCCTCCGGTAAGTTGTCTTACATTGTCGACACCACGGCCGAGACCACGACACTATGTGGCCTCTTTCTGTGGTTTGGTGGCAGCTCATTTTCCAAAACAAGCATACGACTGAAGAATGGAGACTTACTAATTTAAATGTAGATTTTGGCCGATTTTTCAATCTATCTGGCGGTTGAAAAATCGGCCGTTAAGCGAATATTTTATCTTTATTCACAGATTACTTAATAGTTACTACGTCTTTCTTGACCAGGTAACGGCGGAGAGCCTCCAGAAGAAGAGGTATGGCGCGGCCACAGCATCGCAGCGCTCCGGCGACGCGCCTCCGAGCTATCCGCCGCCATTCCCCCGTATCTGCAGCTCAACTACGACGCGCACAGCCCCGTCTACTGACCGCATAGCCCCGTCTATTGACTGCACAGCCCCGTCGACTATTGACCGCGCTTCTCTTTAGATTGACCGCGCTATCCTTTTATTGTCCGTGCTACCCCGCATGCGGACTGAGCTACCCCGTCTATTGACCGTACTACCCCGTCTATTGACCACACAGCCCCATCTACTGACCACACAGCCCCATCTACTGACCGCACAGACCCGTCTACTGACCGCATAGCCCCGTCTATTGACTGCGCTTATCTGGCTATCCTTTTATTGAAATTTCTGAAGCATCTACTGACTGAGCTACTCCGTCTATTGAATCAGAATTAGTCGCATCAGAATCAGAGTCAGTCAATATAAAATATTTTAATAAACGATGTGTGTGTAATCTATTTGAATCGAGTCAGGGGTAAGAAAAATGTAAATAATTCATGGCTTTGTCTTATTTGTTTAAACACCAAGTATACGAAAGTTCAGTGTCAAATATATTTTCGATATTTTAAGATTCTGACACCAAAAATACGTATGGAATCACCTTAAATGGGTGATCTTGTATAAAATAAAGATTTTCTTCATGAACTACATAAGTATACGTATTTACAAAATGTTCAGCGCTAGTGCGACATCAATTTATTGCGATTTTTCAGAGACATTATTACTTACGATAAAATTGTGAGCTGTATTCAAGAAAATACATGTATACGCATTCGTACAATAATAAATTATAGTTTAATATTAAGCTATTTATTGTTTAAGTGAGTATAAAGTATTAAATAGTGTTAAATAGCCGTAACATTAATGTATTTACGAAGTTTGACGTAATTGATATGAGGTTATAGATTTAGGAACAGATTCTCAACATTCCAAAATGTAAAGGTACGTTTTCAAAACTAGCTGCCGACGGCAACCGTTTTGGATCAAAGCGACTTCAGTATGTGCAGTCGCTCTCAGATATCGATCGAGTTGCAGTCACTGCAAGTGCGGTCGGCAGTTAGCATTCAAAACGCACCTTTAATGTAGAAATACCTGAACATCTTTTTGTTTATTCGGGCTTCGTCATATGTATGTAATATCTTGTGAATACAATTCAATGTAATCAGTATTAACAGCATTTGTTTCTAGAAACTAAGAGCAAGACTGAGCCCGAATGTAGCTGGATAGCCACATACCTAGTGCAGATAAATACAATATTTTATGCAATAGGGAATGTGATAGTAAGATTAATTAAGCCAAAGCTGTGACATTCTTAATGAAAACTCAGCTTAAAGCGGAAAAACACGTGTGCTCATTATTATGACAAAAATATTTTTGACATCTTGAACGTCAAAGTGACAAACGTCAAATTGAGAGATAGGACCTTGTCCTGATAATAATGAGTTCATGGTGCCCCTAAATCAAAAAGTTTATTCTATGGTAAATAAATAAATAGTTTTACGACAAAAGAGGGTAATTTAGAACAGTGTGTAACTTGAAACATTATTGTGGACATGTGACTCGCAGTGTTTTTCATAATTCAAGAGATATTATAAAATAAAACTTCAGACCTTATGCTGTATACGGAATTTTGATCCAAATTATGTTTTGTGTGTAAATGTATAGCTAGATATATTCAATATAGATAAAACAAAATTGGAAACTCACGGCCACTGTATTTTATTTTATTTCTATTAGTTGAAAGTGGTTGATAGTTCCTATTATGTTTTGGGCTCCGAAAACTCAAATCGTTTCGTTTTTTTTTATTTTTATTTTTTTAAATTGAGAGGTTATTTCCGTCCGTTGTTTTGTGTAAGTTTTTAATGCTTTTTACGTTTTTATTAACATACAATTTTCATTCGGAGCCTTCAATTTATTTAGAATCTCTTAGTTTTAAGTGTAACCTGTATCATACTATTATTTTTATGTATACCTAAACCAAAGGGACTTCTAACTCATTTTGGATTAATAAAACGCAAATTCTTCTACATCAATTTTTTTGAAAAATAAGTACGTTAAGTACATACATTTCTTTTCTATTTCGATTTTTCTATAAGTAAAGGACTGAGTGGTTTGATAATGTTTAGAACAAAAATAATATTTTAATTGATTACGATAATCGCTCGCTCCGTGTATGTATAGCCTACATTTTAGAATTACAGTACTAGCTATTAAGTATTATTATACATACATACAATAAAATAGACAATGTTCAAATTCTATGTTTCATTTTCAAAACAAAACATTTATAGCCAATTATTTCATTTAACTCATTGCTCTTTTTCATATATTTTTTTTAATTATTAGTTAGGTTTATTTAGGGAATAAATGTGGCAGTTTGATTTTCTACACAAAAGCTGTCAAAAAATCAAATAATATTTTGTTTGCGATAAAAGTTATCTGGCGATCGACGAATTATCGACCCTGACCCTGAAGTTGGTAATTAAAGCCTATCCCTAATATAAGCGTCCAAAATATACCTAAGGCCAAAAAGAGAATTGCACAAAAAATTAAAAAAGAAAATTATAGCGCAAACCTAAGCTATTCCATCAAATATTATAATGTACTTACTCATGTAGTACAGCTAGTATTACTAATCTATAGGAACTAAATACATAAATAAAACAACTGAAATTAAATAAAAAAAAACAAAAGCAAACTTCACAGAAAGCAACTAGTAGCGACATCTCTTGATTAAGTAAGGAAACAACGAGGGTTTAAATAAGGGTTAATTTACAAGCAATCTAGAAAACAACATTATACACATACATAATACCTAACTAAAATGCAGTTTACATGAAAATCAATTTTCATGTTGCCGTATTTTAGTGTTCCTTCGTCTTTACCAAATTCACAAACAGTGCAGCTAGATGGCGTGAACGCAAGTTGCGCTCATGTAACGCAAGATGGCGCTTCCATAAATCATAACGTTGCCGCCAATATATTGACCTAACAAAAGCAACTTAAACAAACAGGTGCCAAGTTACCTATTTAGTTTTCAAACAAAATGTCCATAAAATCAGAGAAATCATTGCTTGAAGAATGTTCAGAAATAATTGAAAAAAGTTATTCAGTGAGGAGCGCGTCCGATGAAAGCTTATCATGGTATGTAGTCTTTTGTTTTAATAGTAGTTTAATTGATTTTTAAATAAAAACAAAAACATGTTTTACTGAAGTCTTAAAAGGTGGTAAGAAGGGGTACCTACTTTGTTGCCCGAGTCTGGGTTGAGGAGGTCAGAAGGTCATTCGCTCCCTGTAAAACGCTGGTACTCAGCTGTATCCGGTGAGACTGGAAGTCGCTCCCAACATAGTTGGGAGGAGGCTTGGGAGATGAGATGGTAATAGCTTTAAAAAATTATAAATCTTTCCTTAGTGATGATGAAGATGAAAGTCTAGCGCGCGTGCTCATGAACAAGATGACTCCGGCGGTGCTCAGCAAATTAAGACGTTGCTTCAAAAAGAACAAAGAAAGGACCAAAGCGCAAGATATTGACAGGTAAATAATTATTTAAGAAATATTTACAGGTCAGGTAATTACAAAAATCCTCTCTTTTCTAGCTCTGTTGAGCTCTCGCTATCCGGATCCCTACAACTCTGCAGTACTTCAATAAGTTCCATAAACTACGATTTGAATTCGTATCTATCTGTTTTTCTAAAATGAGATTTGGTACACAACAGTTTTTTTTTTGTGTAAAGACCTTTTCTGTTTAGCATCAAAAGAAAATAGGTACTATACTAAAATAAAATACTATAATAAATAATAATGATATTTTTCTAAATACATAAACTAAAAATATGTTCTATTTTCAAACATACAAGGCGTGTAGAAGAAGTGATGCGGGCAGCTGCCGCGGAAGAGGGCATAGAGTTCGCGGAAGCCGCTCCACAGACTCAAGACACTCTATGGCTTGATGAGAACGGCTTTGTGACATCACTCGATAACATATTCGGTAAGTAAGTAGAAAAATACAACAAAAATTGTTCGGACGTCAGTGTCTGTAAAATATGTTTGCAATGGCCAGGCAACTTTCTGACAACGTGGCAGCCACAAAATGACTAGATTTTAGGGTGCGTCCTTTTGCTTTTGTTGCTGGAGCAAGTAAACATGCGCAAGTGACAAGCGCCAAGAGCACGAGGCTGGGCATTTTGCTTTGGTACATGCGGGAGTCGCTGGACCCGCACGTTTTTAAAATGCTTGTAACCTGCGCATTTGCCTCAACATGCGCAAGCTACATGCAAAGCGTAGATGCACCATTAAAGAAATAGGTAATTATACCTACAACGTGAAGTCTCAGGAAGGTCTTTTTTATTTAAAAGTCATTACATAATAAGTAAGAAAATCTGCTGCAGGTCACCACAAGTACACAACACATGCCCACAAGCTGTTCCAACTCCTGGACGGCTTCAGCAGCGGCAAGGTCTGGTGGAGGCAGCTCATCAACAGGCTGGTAGCCGTGGGGGCCAAGAAGACCAGCACTAGGGCTGAAGCCTGGACGCCGCTGACCGAACAAGATATACAGAGGTTGGAACATTGTAAGGTCAGAAATTATTACAAATCATCCACAGACTTTTTTCGTCCAACTGCTGGGTCCAGGCCTCCTCTCACGTAGAGAAGGATTGAGCATTAATAACTAGACATGGGAAAAACGTATCATTGAAAAGAAAAGATTGATATGAATCTTTTGATCACTGGGATATGTATCACTCTTTTGTATCTCTATATCCTTTCGTATCCGCGAGTGACATTGTACTGTTGCTCAGAGTGACTCGCTTCGTTCAATTCAATCCAATGTATCACTAAATCAGTACGAACTAAGAGTGATAGAGTCGTTTAGGATAGATAGATTCGTGTATCAGTTCATAATATGTTTAAGTGTTTTTTTTTATTTTTAAGTTTTTTTTTTAAATTTGAGTTTACGATATGTAATGTTTATGTAATTGGCTGTTAAAGCCGTGTAAATCGTATAAATAAATAAAAAGTAAAAATAAATAAAAAATAAAAATGGTCAAACACTTATACTCAGTATCGAGAAAGTGAGACAGAACATTCTAAGTAGGGAAGTGCGAAAGAGATGTCTGGACTTTCCGATGAGAAACCGTGACGCGAGCCGCTCAACGCTGTGTGTGCGAGTGCAACACAGATACAAACGGACGACGATTGAATGAGTTGTTAAAGATACACTGATACATTCGGATTTGAACTGATACAAAGAGTGAGTGATCAGAACGGAAAGATACATATCTTTTTTATCTATCACTCCTGAGTTACCCATCTCTATTAATAACCACGATTGCTGGATACGGGTCGGTGTACTGTTTTTCTTCGAGAAGTCTTCCTTTACATTTAATCAATCATTGGCGTCCGAAGTATACTTTTAAAGTACAATAATAAAAGTAAAATTAACGATGCAGACGCAATCATTTCAAATATATGTTTAATAAGTTCAAGTTGCTCAGAATGTTCATGTATTATACTATTATCCAAGTTATAGTTACCAGCACGGATATTGGGCTCTGCGCGGAAGAGTGGGGATCGCTTTGCGTACTGTATACATAAGGCAATAAACCTCATTTTCTAAATCACGGCCGATCAAACTAATAGCCGACATAAAGTTTGCCAGCTAACTTGCTAAAGTAATATTAATAAAACTACATGGTTTTAGAGGGAAACGCTGGTGAAATTGGTGTGTGTGGAACGCGAAGAGTCATTCTGCTACGTGGCGGTGTCGCGTGGCGGTCGTGTTGGCGTCTACAGTGGAGATATGAGGCTACTGCATTCTTATGAGGTAAATAAACAAAAGAAAACGTGCAATAAGCAACATTCTTTAAAAAAGTCGCTTGAAAACACAGTCAGTTACATCATTAACTTATAGCAATAACCAAGCCAGGCTTACCTATACTTGCACCCCACTGGTGATATCGGCGATATGGCAACTGATAATGGTTTGGTTATCTTTACAGTTAAATGGTGGAAGTCATCGTAAGCATTTTTCGATAAAGAAGCTAATGCTTCATCATCATCGTCATCATCATCATCTCAGCCATAGGATGTCCACTGCTGAACATAGGCCTCCCCCTTAGATCTCCACAGATACCTGTTGGAGGCGACCTGCATCCAACGTCTTCCGGCGACCTTTATAAGGTCGTCTGTCCACCTTGTTGGTGGACATAAGCTAATACTTGGATCTAATTAATTGTTTACTGGTTTACAGATGTTTTACCACAGATCAGGGTTTCACGGTCGAGTTAAGAATCGATGGATAACAGATGCAATATATCTACCGGTACGCAATCAACTTACCTACTAAATGAAAATCAAGCTTTTAAACAACAGCATAGTATTATGAAGAAAGTTTTATTTGAAAATGAGACAAAAATTCTCGAATGTGTTTAGACGAAAGGTCTCAAACCCAAACACTTTAAATATGAAAATTCAAAAACAACGTTCAAGAAGATGCTTGGGATGAAGCCTCTTGACGTCCATTGACTAAGCTTGTAACTCGCCCATTTTTGAGCTTATTACTCGACTACTTTTGGGCTTACAACTCGTCAACTTTTGAGCTTATAACTCGTCCACTTTTGAGCTTACAACTCGACCACTTTTGAGCTTACAACTCGTCAACTTTTGAGCTAACAAGTCGTCCACTTTTGGCTAATAACTCACCGCCTTTTGACCTATTAACTAAGTAATTCCAAAACATTTGTATTTCCAGGACGTGCAATTCCTGATGATGTCAGCATCAGACCGCAGTCTGACAGTGTACGACGCAGAAACTTTGACACACACGCCTCTCTATTGCATCACAGGTCTGCCCAATATACCTACGGTAAGATGCAATAATAAGTACCTAGTTCATGAGAAAATGCGACACTACAACAACTATTCTTACCTAATTGATCACATTTCTGCAAATAAGAATCTTTTACTATAAAGCTAAGAATATAAATATCGCAATTTTTTTCACGTAAACGAGAAATATAGGTACATTTTAGAAAATCTTTTATTTAATTAACCATGTAGTTAATTATAGTTACAATGCAAGTTAATATACATACATTGGTGAACATTAAAATTCTGGCGTAGTTTTAAAATTAGAGGGGAGATAGCTTGGACCCGGGAGAAGGACATAGGATAGTTTTTGGCATTATAACGTACGGTTACGGAAAGAAGTTTTTGAAGTGATTAGACAAAACCAACTTACATAACTCACGGGACTATATACCAATCACAGAATTACTACTCTTCATATACCAGGGAAGCATAAAATATATGAACAAATCCCTCGGGACGCGGGTGAGACTGCGCGGATCAGCCACTAGATAAATAAAATTAACTGTTTCTTTCCAGTGTCTAGCGTACACTCCATCATCACACAGCTGTGATACATCGGAACTGGCATTCGGTACGGAGCGTGGTGACGTCACACTGGTTCGCTTCCTACAGCCGAAGGTGCAGCTACTGCATACCAAGACCCCTGACGCTATCAACTATTACTTCTGGATGGTAAGCAAGAGTTTAGAGGAGGTCGTGGTGTGATGTGGTTAAAAGTCTTATATCTCCGCTAGCGACCCGCCCCGGCTTCGCACGGGATAACAGTATTTCCCCACTATTCAATGGATGCTATTATACATATTACCCTTCCACTCAATCTATTAAAAAAAACTGCTGTCAGTGTGCTCTATTTTTCTGCTACAAAAATCAGTTAACGGCCGCAGGCGGATAGTCTTATTGGTACAGATAACAGCACATCAACCTGCGTCAATCTGTCAAATTTCTTCAATAGATTTTTGATTGGTATGACAGATTAGGGTAGGTTGTCCTTCTAACAACTGTAGCTATACAACATATATGTAAGCGAACCACGCTTTGTATCAACTTCAAAGACAGATGCTATATCTTTGCTTACAGGAGCTACCATCACCTCCTCACTCATCCTACTGCGCCATAACGCACTGGCGTCGCGTACACTCGCGTTCAGTGAAGCGCGTGGCGTACAGTCGCGGAGGTGTCATCCTCGTCTCCTGCTCTCATGATGCCTCCGTCAGTCTCAGGATCCGACACGTGCCCGGCAAAATGGACGACTACACCTTCAAAGTTATCAGGGTAAATCAGATGACCGTTAAGTTTGAATAGATACTTCTAGCTGGATGATACTGGCAAAAGAAAGAACTCTCACAGACAAACCGGTTGATTTTTTGTAGAAGTATTTTTTTTTATATTTATTACACTTTTTGCACACATTTTACACAAAAAACAATATACAAAGGCGGACTTAACGCCTTTAGCTTTAAATAGAAGTATGTATTGAAACTTGCTCATAATCTCATAAATTATGAGCAAGTAACTACGTATACTTTATTATGCACACCTTATGTACTTCCTTATGTAGTCCCCTTATTTACTTCCTTATGTACTACCTTTAGTTACTCCCCTTGTATACTTACCTTTTCAACTTTCTTATATACTCAGCTTATGTACTTCCTTATGTACTCCCCTTCCGTGCTTCCCTTATGTACTTCGTTATGTACTCGTATATTGTAATCCCTTATCTTCTCTAATCTATAAACTTCCTTAGTCTTATTGGCGTCTTAACTTCCTTATGTATGTACTTTAACATTTCCACAGTGGTTCTAGTAATTGTTAGATGCCTCAGGCGGGTGGGAGAGCACGTAAATGTTGGTCCTGCACTTGATCTCTCTCCGGTCGTGTCGGATTGCCGTCTATCGGGCTATGAGAGTGAAGGAATAGTGAGTGCACCTGTGTCTGCGCAAACGCTTGTGCACTATAATACGTCCTGCGCAGTTGGCTAATCTCCTTACATGAGAACAGCCGCCGTAGCCTATAATCGGGAAGAAGAACGTTACAGGACATTATGTGTGTCAACAGGGTGTGAGTTGCTTCCACATAGTATCAGCTCTTCACCTGGTAGCGACGGGTGGTTGTGACGGCGCGGTACGGCTGTGGCAAGCCGGCGGCCGAGCACCCTACGCCACGCTCGCCGCGCCCACCGCGCCGCCCATGCGGGATGTCGCCGTCATCGCTGCGCATGAGTTGGTTCTCGCTTATTGTAATAACTGTGTAAGTTTCCAACTATGTAAAATGTAAATAACTGTGTAAGTCGTGGTGGCCTAGTGGGTAAAGGACCAACCTCTCAAGTATGAGGGCGCGGGTTCGATCCCAGGTCAGGCAAGTACCAATGCAACTTTTCTAAGTTTGTATGTACTTTCTAAGTATATCTTAGACACCACTGACTGTGTTTCGGATGGCACGTTAAACTGTAGGTCCCGGCTGTCATTGAACATCCTTGGCAGTCGTTACGGGTAGTCAGAAGCCAGTAAAGTCTGACACCAGTCTAATCAAGGGGTATCGGGTTGCCCGGGTAACTGGGTTGAGGAGGTCAGATAGGCAGTCGCTTCTTGTAAAGCACTGGTACTCAGCTGAATCCGGTTAGACTGGAAGCCGACCCCAACATGATTGGGAAAAAGGCTCGGAGGATGATGATGTGTAAGTTTCCAACTGTCTTCTTCTTCCTCCTGCCCTGTTCCCAATTTTATTTGGGGTCGGGGCAATATGTCTTTCCATTCTTCCCTGTCACTCGTCGTACTGGCACTCACTCCCTTCTTATTCATGTCATATGTTGAGGTCGGCTTATCTGATCTCCTCAACAAAGTTTGGGCCACATGGATCGAGTCCCTATCTGATCTGCGCAACCCAATACCCCTTTATAAAATACATGTTTATCAGACTTTCTGGCTTCTGACTACCAAAGAATCCAAGCTTCGATTTATTATCTCGAGGAATTAATACTAATATTTTTCCTAGCATTTAATATATCAAATATTACAGACGGTACATATTTGGGACTTGTACGAGGAGTGTCTCCTACAGACCATCAAAATCAAATTCCCATTTCTCGGTGTCCTGGGCAAGAAAGTCGAGTTCGGTCCCTATTGTATACATCCTGGTAAGAATCAGACTATGACTTTACTTTGTAGTATCTTATTTTATTACTTCTTCTGCCATGTGCCTTTACTATGTACATAAATGGTTAAACAAATATAAATAAGATAAAATATCAAATGTGCGAACGGCAGATTTAGCAACTAGAATTGAGAATTGTCTTCTAAATAGGTTAGTCCCTTCGGGAATACACACATCAGGATCTCAATGTCATACGTAAGAAAATATCCCATAATATTGAAGAACCGACCACAAAACAAACTAATGGTATCTGGTAGCAATTAGGTAGCAACTCTCCATATATTTCGAGGGGATCGGTGAGAAATGACAGTGATTCTGATGTTAACGACCAAGCAGAATTGAAAGCAATATGAACCTTTCCTAGGCCCAGCTCGCAAGGAGGACGATGAGGAAGAATTACCAGTAGACGAGCCAATAATACTGTCTCGTCGAGGGTCGAGCGTGTACCAGGGATCTACCGGTGGTCTCATGTTGCAACTCGACAGTCAGAACGATTGGGACAAGAAAGGACTTGAAGATGAACCGTCAGTATTGATCTTTATGTTATCTCATTACAATGTGGCACAATTCTATTTTGTATATAAAATAGTTCAATAAAAAATTTAAAAATAAAATTATGGCATCATTAGTCAATTCTAGAAAGAATGAATGGCAGTCCTCCAATCAACTCACTTTCAGAATAGGAGAAATCACTTTCAAAATAGGTTAACTCACTTTCAAAATAGGTTAACTCACTTTCAAAATTCCAGATCAATTGTTTAAGTTGGATCAATAATTATGGTTGTCAGTGAATACAAGCGGTACAACCGGAGCGAGGTGTTAGTGTCGTGCTGCGACAGCGTGTGCCGGCTGCAGCTCAGCGCGCCAGTAGGACGCGCGGTGGCGCCCCCCGCGCACGAGCTGCGCGCGCGCCGCCCCTCCGCCTGGGACCTGCCTGACGAGCCCGGCACTAGCAGTGAGTACACGCGGTACAGCCGGAGCGAGGTGTTAGGCCTTTGCCTCACTATACGAAAATTCCGTCGCCAAACTTCCCCGGCGGAACGCCAATTCACGCCGCGGAAGTTGAGCGACGGAAGTTCCGTTTAGTTTGGCAAAGGCCTTTGTGTCGTGCTGCGACAGCGTAACTAAATGTTCCATCAACCCACTTATTTGTACCAATCAGGTGCAATTTTTAGTTCTAATACATCTCTCATTACATCCATCTATCACCAACCCGCATTGGGCAAGTGTGGTGATTAATCAATCCTTCCCCGTGTGAGAGGAGGCCTGTGCCCATCAGTGGCACGAGATAAAAAGGTTGTAACTGAATGATACATGTTTAGGTGCTTTAGTGGGTAAAAACTCAAACATCTTTGCGGCCAAGTCCTTTCATAAACAAGAAAGTAATTTCTAGTTTCTACATGAACTTTCCTATTTACGACCTTCAAACTACTCTAAGTCAAAATCTTTCAACACATAGAGGGGGCAATGATTGCAACCGGGCGCTATATGAGCCAGGCAGGGAAGGCCCTGTTTTTAGTTTCACTTACATATCTGATACTGCTTGATTGCTTGCCTACCTAAGATCATCAATCTGATACATACATACCATCCAGTCATAAATAAATAATAGAACAAAATAAACGTTCCAGCACCATCAACGACGCCGCGATTGAGACCGTCGCTTGCGCCGACGCCGCAGCTGCTGTCGCCTTCTACGGCGGAATTCCCGCTCACAGACCTCGATACGTTGCTAGAAAATGCAGGTCAGTTAAACTTACTTTACTTTCAAAATTACAAAAAAGAAAAAACAAATTGCATTTTTCATACAAAGATAATTATTGGTTTTGGTTTGAAAACTTCTAGAACTCTGAAAACCTCTGAATCTGTAGACGTATCCCAATGTATCCTGTGCCTTACAAATCATACAGACAGAATTGTGTTGTTGGGGAGTGTTTAATTGGATTCGTCCTTTTCACCCTTTTCACTCTACTCTGTCAGTTAAATGACTTGATTTTTATCTTGCAAAATGATTGACGTAAATAAAATAAATAAACAAATATAAAATTGCCATCTCTCTACGCAGGACTGCAAGGTATTTTGGAAAAGGACTTCGTGCTCATGCAAGGACTAAAGAATGATCTGAATAGAAAGTTGGCAGAAATGGAAGCAAACAAACAAGTGGTAAGTGCAAAAGATATTTATTAAGATACTCTTAAAGTCTTAAACTCACTACTCAAAGTAATTGCAAGAAAATTCTCATCAGGTCGATAACTCTTCAGAAAAAATGACATTAACATAATTATTATAAAATATGGTAGGTACAAAGAAAACCTAACTTCATTTATACAAAGAAAACTTATCTGTGAAAATTAAGGAATTTGAAAAAGACCCACGCGATGGCAAATTGTGGGATGAATGCCTTTACTGTATTTTTTTCAGTTTAAGGTCAAACAAAGTTCAAGTATTTGTTTATTAAATCTAGGCTGATGATTATAGTGAGACGATGTAGCTCAAGACACTGTTCTTGAGTTATACAATTACAACGCAAAGTGGTATTTATTTTCATAAGTCGACTCTCGTTAATTCGAAACTCGAGGGACTCTTAAAATATTACGAATTATCAAGTTTTTGAAATATTAAATGGTTCGAAATTTGTGAGAGAAAATAAATAAAACTTCGAATTATTAAGTGTTGATCAATTATTATTTGTTAACTGCTATTTTATAACAATGTCAAAAGTTTAAAGACACATTTGTGTGCATACATGTATTCATAATATTAATTAATTAATCTTTCGAGACAGCTCCGTCATCCAGCTTCAAAACAGATTGCTGCTACTCAGACTGCTCTCTGACTTACAATCTTTCCGCCTCTTTCTCTCTGCAACTTTGAATTCTCGAGTGTTGGACGACTAAGAATTCGAATTAACGCGTCGTTTTGTTATATAGCAATGCTTTTTTCGTTCGAATTACCAAGTGCATAAAAATGTATTGATTTAGTTCGAAATACAAAGAGATTTTGTAGGGAACTCGTGATAACTTTGAATTAACGAGAGGTTCGAAATATCGCAGGTTTGAATTAACAAGAGTCGACTGTACTATACAGTGACTATTCGTGTACCTAACATATACAGAAATATACCAGCTTCTAATATTTTTTTCTTAATTATTAGATGAACAACGCAGTGTCAGCGGGAGCGCCATATTTAGCCCTGAGGACATTCGACCCTATGACAGTAGAACCCGTGGACGAAATGATGGATGAATACAAACGAGTCATGAGGTAACAATTACTATTCAAACTCAGAATTTAAACTTGTAGTAACACAAAGAAAGTCCATTAGAAATAAAATTAATCAAATTAGACTGTCAAAGATGGTCAAATGAAGCCCACCAATTTAATGTGGTGACCGACTGCGCTATGCGTTGCTTAGGGTGCATCTACACGCTGCAAGTAGCTTGCGCATGTTGAGGCACATGCGCAGGTTACATGCATTTTAAAAACGTGCAGGTCCAGCGATTCGCGCATGTACCAAAGCAAAGTACCCACCCGCGTGCTCTTGTCACTTGCGCATGTTAACTTGCTCCAGCCAAAAGCACCATGTAGACGCTTTGACTAGCTCTTCTATGACTATTGTACCTTATTTTTCGAACATTTAAATGTCTTCATATTTTTTCAGACTGTTCCCCGATGCCAGCATTACTGGTACACCGACTGGCAGCGAAATGACAACTCCAAGGCATAACAAAATTCACCGATTATGAAATTAAAACTTTTTTTTTCCAAGATTTAGGTAAAAACGATACAGTAAATTAAATAAAATTCAACCTTTGATGAGACTTTTGACCTTTGATAAAACTTTGACAATACTTTCGTCTTTTGACAAGACCTTTGATAAAACTCTGACCTTCGCAATCTGCGAATCAAAAATAATTTGAATTGAATAAGCCAAGTTGGGGAAGACCGATGAAAATGATATGAGATGACAACATTAAATAAGTTAGGTAAGAAGAAACTCGTGAAATAAATATTTTTAACCATATTTCTACTTCAAGTCAACCCTATAATTCTAGATCTATTTTGTAATTTGACTGTATTTATCGCTATTTTTTTATTACAATAAACGACTATTAAATATCCGGCTTTTCTTTAATTTACTCAATCCCATTCATTCTTTCATTCTGGAATTTCAAAATTTTTATTCTCAATCCTTTAGGGAAGAACTTAAGAAACTCACCAAATTGCAAGAATTCATCTCTACCTACTTCCTATCCCAAATCATACCCTGAACTGTTCATCTATT
Organism: Helicoverpa zea; assembly: GCF_022581195.2. Lineage (NCBI taxonomy): Eukaryota > Metazoa > Arthropoda > Insecta > Lepidoptera > Noctuidae > Helicoverpa > Helicoverpa zea. The sequence continues at coordinate 2,080,387 of NC_061475.1, forward strand.
TATGTCCAACGATTTATACGTTTAGTTTGTACCTATTTTTTTTAATTAGGTACATAATTATTTACAAAACTATAAATTATTCACAATAAAACTGAAAACTAACCTACAGCCAGTTTCTTCATCAAAAGTTAAAGCCAAAGTAAAAGTCAAAGTAATGTCTAAAGTAAAAGTAACGGTCAAATTCAATTTTCTATTAGTTTTGCTGTCACTTTAACCTTGAAAAAACGTATTTGACCGTTACTTTTACTTTAGACATTACTTTAACTTTAACTTTTGATGAAGAAACTGGCCGTTAGTAAAAAGTTTAAACTAAAAAGCATCAAAGAATTCCTCCCCATCGATGTCGACCGAGTACGTGCCCTAGAGGCTGACAGCATTGCACTAGGTATAATACAGTATAATATTATTTTCTTGAACTCGTAATGATAAAAAAAAAAACATGCAAAGTCGTGGCGCAAGACTTTTCTAAAAAAAAAATGTCACATTCACGTCATAGTTTTTATCATGCCAGTATTTTTTCATGCCACCTTTTCTCTCTAAAACGAAAGGAGGCAAAAGTGTTTTTAGAAAGGGATTCATACCAATGCTACATGTTCACACATTTATCTTACTTATATTTAGTTAAAAAATATTTTAAAAGCATGATGATGATATTGGTCCTCCCACCTAGCCCATTATTGGCCAAGGCGGCTGTTCTCATATGAGGAGATTAGCTAATCCTAAAACCCACAAAGCGATGTCGGCCCGACCCGGGAATCAAAGACTTCATGCACAGTAGCCGCGCTTTGTCGCAAGCGCGGCTACTGTGCTTGATCAACGAGGCAGTTAAGAAAAGATCTAATTAAAGTTTAAAATAACGTTTTGGTTGCCTACGGTTGTTACAAGACATTCGGAATTTTTGCACCATATTTTCTATTTTAAAGAAAGCACAGTCATTGAGTTGGTAAAGCAAATAAAAAACATAAGATTATCATAACATAAGGTTCAAAGGCCATTAAGATTAACATAATATTTTCACTTATGTTATTGTTTTTTAAATACAATGCAGAGAAATCAAATGTCATGTCAATATTGTTTTGATAGCAGGTCAATGTTTGAAGGCGTTGTTTATAATATATCACATAAGGTATGCCCGTGGCTTCGTCTACATATGAGGGTCATAAAAAATGGAATCATAAAATAACCTTTTTATTTTTATTAACACGTTTATTATCTTCACTTATAAATACGTATGTAAGAAAATCTTGGCATCTTATTCTGACCCACTTCCCGGTTTTCGAATGCGATGAAATTTTCCACACGCTCTAAGGTCTGATAACAATACATGACTAGCGTGTTTTTTAGTTCTTTAAACCATATTTTTTTTTATTGTGACCCTTTATATTTTCTCACAACGGCAAGAGAAACAATGGCAAACGTTTAACGGATTTCAGAAAGCATAAAATATACTATTGCCATGCTATGCATTGCTATGTAAGAAGAAGAAGCTTACTAAAGATAGAAGTTTAACATTAGCCCATACAAGGAATACTAAGTAGCTGTCTCTAGTAGGAAAAAAAAGGACTTCATCAATTTAAAAGCAGATAAATTCTGCGAAGACAAGCAGACTTTTTTCAACAATATGTTTTATTCGACTCTCAATCTTGCATCACACTTCTCGACCCAACACACAAAACAGAATTCGGTACACTTATACCTCAAAACTCGGTAGTCGTATCGGCTTGGTAGTCCAAACAACACCGTCAAATTAAACAACCTTGCTATTCATTATCACGTTATCGCATAATCACTCTATCACTAATTTGACGTAATCTTAAGCATATTTTAATTAAGGAACTACAATTCGGTTACATTTCGTACGCAACGTCTTGACAAACGAACCTGTTGTGAAACTTAAAAAAAATAAAATAAGAGAAATAAAATTCTATGAAATGTTCGTGACATCAAAATTTGGAAAGGTGAATGGAGATTTGGCGAAACGATTATTTGAAGCACGCTCAGTGACATTGCTGCAGAAAAAACAGTTTTCACAGAAGGATGTGAACGTGGATGATTTTTTCAAGTTTTATAATGAGAGTGGGCAATTTGAAGACCGGTATAAGCCACTGAAAGACCGAGATTATGACCGGTTTTTAAGCACGAGGGCTTCCCGAAGAGAACCATCGTTGACGAGACAAATGAGTAAGTTGTAGCATTTAATATTATAATTATTTAAATAGTGATGTAGTTTAAGTACTTAAAAGTGTTGGGTTTTATCATCAAGCCCTTAGTGTGCTTTAATTGTGATCAGTGAAATTTGAGAAACCTAAACTCACAAATTTTCTGGAACTCGTTTTTGTCTCCCATCCATAGAACGACCGAAGTGCTTATTCGAACAATTATAGGATTACTTTTTACCCGAAATATGTATATTACTTATGATACTAAAAAAACTTGGTTTTTTATTGGTAAAATAATTGTCAAAATCGATATCTTTAGATCCAGTAATACACACAACAATCTCTCAAACTTTGCCTGTTCATAATACTAGTATTAGTTCCCAAAGATGACTTTATTAAAATGACACATTATGAGTGCAGTAAAATCTTGGCAGTCATTACGCGTAGTCTTAAGTCATAAAGTCTGAAAACCAGCTCCGCCAAATTGTATCGGGTTGCCCGGGTAACTGAGTTGAGGAGATCAGACAGGCAGTCGCTCCACGTAAAACACTGGTACTCAGCTGTATCAGGTTAGACTGGAAGCCGACTCCAACATAGTTGAGAAAATGATGATGATCATGAGCTCAGTAAAATAAACTAAGATCCTTTGCCAAAATTACTTTGTCATGATTGTGCAAAATTTACAATGTATGCATATGTTTATTCATTTACGTAAACGACTAGCCAGAATGTTGATTCTTTTCAACTGTCAACAATTCATAGATTATATTTTTATCAGGTGTTTGTAAAATTATAAGAATCACTTTGAAAAATGCCGGAATGCGTTTAGGTAGGTGTGTAGGGTGCAGTTTCTTATCGTCTGCACAATAACAATTTACACTGATTTGATTTGATTTAATGGTTAGTCAGGGTGATAAGAAAATACATTTTTGTGACAGACATCTGTTCATTATAGTTGTAGTAATATTGTGAGTTTTTTTCAAAATTTGATAAGGCACTGATTTCGATCGAAAAATATATTTTTACTTTTCATACATAGGTTCATACTCACGTTCATACTCTATTATTATATACTTAGAACCGACCTAGCGGAATTGCTATTTTAAGGAACATAAATGTGAAAAATTGGATGTTACAGGCATTCATAATTTAGGTACGGATTAATTCCCTAATTTTAATATAAAAATATTTCCTAAATACCTATATTTCCAATTTCTAGAAACGGCTAACGGCTATAAATGCTGAAAATCATATGACGCGAATAACCTAAGGCTAATCACACATTACCTATCAAAAGTTTAATGACCAATTAATTGCAAAATTGAATGCATTTATTTAAATTAGGGTCACCTACTTGTGTTGGTACCAAAACATGTGTTCTTTTAGAATTTCAGTATAAAAACCATTGGAAACAGAATTCTTAGTTAATTGTCTTAAAAAAAAAACTTATCAAAGAAAAATATAATTGACCCCAAAAACTGAAAAATAAAATAATGTAAATATTTTTCAGAATTTGATCGGAACCGAGAGCGATAATTGGCTCTAAAATTCAGTTTAAATTACTATTGTTTATGCAGTAGAAGATATCATTTTTATCATAACTAATAGTGTTCCTGCGGTTTCACTCGCGTCCCGTGGGAATTACTGCCCGTACTGTAATAAAATATAGCCCATGTTACTCGGAAAGAGTATAGCTTTCCAACAGTGATCGGTTCAGTAGTTTCGGAGCCTTAGGTCGATCTCGAACTAGACTTACGTCATATATTATCGCTATTGGGTGTGAACTTGCAAAGTCATTGGCAATTAATATGCACTATCTGAAACGATCATCTGTCTCAGTTATCTTTAAATATTGTAGAATTTAACAATATGAACCGACTGAATTAAAAAAAACCATAAGTACCTACATAATATCATATTTGTTTCTTCTTATCTATACTAATATTATAAAGCTGAAGAGTTTGTTTGTTTGTTTGTTTGAACGCGCTAATCTCAGGAACTACTGGTCCGATTTGAACAATTCTTTCGGTGTTAGATAGCCCATTTATCGAGGAAGGCTATAGGCTACTTTTTATCCGGGTTCGTGCAGAGGTTCCCACGGGATGCGGGTGAAACCGCTGGCAGAAGCTAGTATAGCATACAGGTGGTTTTCCCGCGGATTCATCGGCGTCCCGTGGGAACTATCGCCCATACCCGCATAAAATATACAGGCTATATTACTCGAGAATAGTCTAAATTTCCAAGTGTGACAGAATTTTTATAATAGTTCCAGGGCCTGCAGTCTCGACAAAGATAGCGATCGCTTAACGACAAAATTCGGTCGATAAGTCCTAACGATCCGATCGTAACGATTTTTGGTAGTCTCTACTGCCAAAACTATCGAGTGTCATCGCAAAGTTACCGAATATTTTCGGTAAGATAACGATTTATCGTTATGTCATAGAATTTCCTTGCGACAGTTTTTGACAGCCCGCTAAGTGATAGCTACTATCGATATCGTTCCTATATTTGTTTATTTTACGTCAGAAAATATTAAATAAATAGTAATTTAATAAATAATGGCTTCTGAATATTTAGCATGGGACTTAGTTGTGCTCGAGCACAGACGCGATGTGCTTATGGGTCGACAAATAGCACGAAACAAGCGAAACGATGAAAATCCCTTGGATTTGGAGGATGGCCAATTTCTTCAAATGTATAGAATTTCAAAGGAAATGTTTCACAGGCTACTAAGTGAACTGCGTCCATCTCTCCAAAGACGACGGCCTTACGGACTTTCTGTGGAGTCCCAAGTAAGTGTCTTTGCGACCTACCGTGCATAAATAATATTTCTATAATATATTTTTTCTTATAACTAAGGTTGAACTTTTTTTAAATTTTCTTCTTATTAGATACTGACGGCACTCCGATTTTACGCATGTGGGTGCTACCAACAACCTGTTGGCTTGCAGTGGGGTTGTAGCATGAGCCAAAAATCTGTTAGCCGAGTCATCCGGGCTGTAACTTCGGCAATAAATGAAAAACTTTTAAGAAAATATATTAAATTTCCAATGACTCAAGGAGAACGCCATGCGGCAAAACAGAAATTTAGAAATGCCCCACAGCCATTCCCAGGGGTAATTGGAGCCATTGATTGCACCCATATAAAAATTTTAGCTCCTAAGACCAATGAGGAGTCTTATGTGAGTGGTCACCATGAGGGCCATTCATTAAATGTGCAAGCTGTAAGTTGACCTTCAGTTCTATAATATCTAAAAATATTGTTTGAAAAATATGTACTTACATATTTAATATATTACAGGTGTGTGACCCTGATCTTATTATTTTAAATATTAATGCTCGATGGCCAGGAGCGAGACATGATGCTCACATATGGGCAAATTCACCGGTGCGCTCAACAATGAAGCGACATTTTGAAAATGGGGACCGCCGTGCTTGGCTGCTTGGTAAATAAATGAACATTATAAATCTGCCTCGAAGAGGTTGCCCATTCGACTTCTGAAATTACTTTGTATTTTTAATCTTTTAGGTGATGATGGATATCCTCTGGAACCGTGGTTAATGACTCCCATAAAACATCAACAGCCTGGCACACCGGAATATAAATATACCGAAGCACACTGCTCAGCTAGGAACATCATAGAAAGATGCTTCGGTGTGCTAAAATCTGTGTTTAGATGTCTATCACACCAACGCCAGTTAATGTACGAACCCTATATGGCTGGCCTAATAATTAACGCATGTGCAGTGCTCCACAATATGCGGATAACATATAAATTACCGGAACCAGAGTCCACCACATCCATGCAGCTGGTGGATAATAGTAGATTCCATGATGATATGTTAGAAGTTACAGGTAACTTATGAACTGATTTTTTATTTTACTATGTATGTATACCTAACACCAATACATTTTATTTTTGTTATGCAGGTTCTGGGCGAGCTGTTGCAGAGCGCATAAGAAGAAGGCTAATTAACACTAGTTTCACATAATTATTATACTTTTTTTCATTTATGTACTGTTTCAAATAAAAAACATTTTATATCATTTATTATTTTTATTTATGTAATTATTTATTGCGTCAGCTATTTTGTTTCCGACTTTTACCAATTGCAGCGTCGCCTCGGCTTGTACCTTGGCTGCCTCAGCCTGCATCTTGGCAGCATCTGCTTGCGCTTGAGCAGCAGTTGCCAGCATCTAAAAAACGTTGGATTTACTGAATGTGTCTTAATGTTCTCTAGCATGCTAGTGTGTATAATAATTAAGAGGAAATTTACACTATAACACACCTTCATTGTAGCAGCATTTGCTTCTGCAACTGCTAGAAATTCTCGTCGAGCTGCACTATATTGCTCAGAAACACTTTGGCGAGGATTCAGATCTGAAAATACCCAAAATTATTGGTATTGTAGGAATTATTGGCTGACCCACCTGCAGAACTAATGTTTTTATTATAAATAAAATTTAAGCTTACTCCTCTTTCTTCTGGGTCTCTGTCGCAGTGGTGGTGTTGATGATGCAACAGTTTCTGTCCTTCTGCCACGTACTGCTGGAATTATCAATTATAACACATTAAATAAAAATCAATGAAAATAAACATAGGTGAGCAAAATAACTGCAACTTACTCATTTGTAGTACTGGCGACTGAGGGGCATCTTGCACTTGTTCTTGGATGGGTGGTGGTGAAGAACCAGCCGTTGCTCTGCTGTCATTGATTGCTAAAATATTTTGTTAATTAATATTTTGGTAACATTAGTGTACAGATGTATACACATAATAAAATATATTATAGCAGTAACCAACTAGTTACTAAAAACTCCAACTTACTTGTTTCAGTCGGTAACAATTCCACAAAATCTCTAGCTGTAATAAAATAAATAGTAACATTAAAATTAAAATAATTATATTTTGAATTGAGTACCTATTAATTTAAAAACTTACCCTGAGAATGAGGTAAGGTGAGAACCTCAGAGATTACCACCCCAGCCTCCATCTCATGTTGTAATAACTGTAAATAACAATAAAAGTATTTTTAGTGTTATCAACATTCAAAGATTGAGAATATTAAATTGTATTGAATACAATAATCACAACTTACATCTTCCTCTGGCATAGCGTCCGGGCAGTCTGTCCCAAAGGAATAATCTGCCCCAACTATTGAAATTATCCGGCTCTCGGCCTCGGTCAGGGGAGCAGTGCTGACGCCTCGGTTGCCGGTACGTTTTTGTTCTTTTTTTAATTTTGCCGCCTTACTGCAAGCGCGGCTTTTTAAGTCTCTCCAAACCTACAATTAGAATAATTAACTCAAGTAAATAATAAAAAAAAACTGACGTGGCATGTACATGCTTATAATTAAAACCAATTCAATCTTTGAAAAAGACTTACCGTCATCCACTGCTCTGGTGTCTTTCTAGACCCGTTAGGGAGATTATTGAGCTCCTCGGCAACCTCCCTCCAGCCCGTTTCGAAATTTTCCCGGCCCTGCAAGCCGGTAAATTTCCGCGTGTGCAAATATGGACGCGCTTCTAATATTGATAGTAGTGCATCAATTTGAGCGGGTGTAACACGAGGGCTACGCAGACGCTTACGCCTGAAACATTAAAGTAGTCATTATGTAAACACAGAATACTTCGGATGTATACAAAGTATTCAATTTAGTAAGTACCAAGAATAGGAATAAAAAATTCTCGTTGTAGATGTACTTACCTGACGCTCAAGCTGCTGGCACCCGGCAGGCCTGCGCCTGTTTCAATGACTTCACCGTCCATGAATAGTAATGAATACACCGTTCTCCTTTATTATTATTATAAATCAAACCAATGTTCAAGTGCACAAACAAACTTGACATTGACAGTTTGTTTATGTTCTATGTCTGTATTGCAAGTACGCAAACTATTAAGATCTTTAATATGTGTTTTCTTAAAAAACGGTATGTTTTACTTACACGGTTCGATGCAAAAAGTTTTAATATGATAAGGTTCATCTATTTTCTTTATAATTGTCAAAGGAAACAAAATTGGTTGTGCAAATCTTGTCTACCATTTCTCCCTATAATACAAGGATTTTTTTTACATGCAACATTTTAATACAAATTCACCGCACTATGAATACGGTTTTCGCTATCGTACCGACACGAATATGTCATGATAATTAGCGATGTTGCCCGCTATCTCGGCTGTCGAGACTTGCGTTTATCGTTACTGTCGTTATGGCAAGCGAATATTTTCGTTAATATTTAGCGACTGTCAGTTTGCGATCGAATCGCTATCTTATGTCGAGACTGCAGGCCCAGTACCTAGTTTCAGAGCCTGGCCTAGCTTCTGATAGCGGTTTCACCCGCATCCCGTGGGAACTACTTCCCGTACCGGGATAAAAAGTAGCCTATAGCCTTCCTCGATAAATGGGCTATATAACACTGAAAGAAATTTTCAATTCGGACCAGTAGTGCCTGAGATTAGCGCGTTCAAACAAACAAACAAACTCTTCAGCTTTATAATATTAGTATAGATTAATTTTACGAACCTTCTGGAAAAAAAGAAAAAAAGTCATAAAATTTTATGAAAATGGAAATTTCGGGTCATTGTTTGAATAACCTGATTCATTTCTCACAATAATTAAAATATTTGGTTGCTGAAATAAAGTACATTACTAAACGAATCCATTGACTCTTTAAACATAAAATATAAACATGTTAACAATGTAAATTAATTCTCAGAGCTTATCGAAATAAAACATTTAAATAATTAAATACGGGGCCATACGATACAATAATTGTATTCAGTAAAAATAATACGGTCAATTGCCAGACGGAATGGACTAGAATTGAAAAAAAAAACTACGTAAAAAGACTCTAGAAAAAAAGACTATTGTTGTTTATTATAATTACTAGCTTCCGCCCGCGGCTTCGCCCGCGTTAAGTTCGGTTATTACGCGTTTCCAAGAGAACTCTTCCAAAGTCTGGGATAAAAATTATCCTATATTCTTTATCAAGGTCAACTTTATCTCTGTACCAAATTTTATTAAAATCATTTCAGTGGTTTAGACGTGAAAGCGTAACAGACAGACAGAGTTACTATCGCATTTATAATATTAGTAGGGATTGCTCGCCTCGCTCATACTTAGGTAACTCAGAGACTGGAAGTAGCTCTAGAAGGATTTTTTCAAATAGGTCCAATAGTTTCTGAAATTCACGCCACAAAATTAGCACTTTCAGGCAACTTTACAATATTTTTACCAACTTACAGATTAATATCGGTGCAATATTTTAACCTGAAAAGATTAAAACCAGACAACACAACTTCTACATTATAAGTATGGAAAATCAAAAACACAAAATACATATTTAATATCAAAATCACGGAATCTATAAAAAACCTTGTCTCGTAGATAAGAACTTAGATTAAAACTAAAATTGTTTGTTTCCTATTTCCTAGGGTATATTTTCAATGTCAGCGCGTATTTTCCCTTTTCGATTAGAGTACATAAAGTATGCACCATTTATCAGATCTGCGTTAATTAATTGATTTAATGATATAAAAGGCGCTGACAGATAAGAAGTTCAGTTTGTATGTCTGTGATTTGAAAATTATCTGCTCGGCTATCGAAAATGCATACTTTTTGAGCACGGGAAATGATAACGATTGCCGTGTCTCGTCGGAATAATATTTTTTAATTGATTTACTAAGAAAATAGATTAAAGCAAAAAAAAAAACATTTAACAAATTAATACAAGTTTTCCGATAAAGTAAATCGAAATTAGATTAACTTAGTCATACATACCCTAAGGTCAAAGGCTCTTAGGGCCAAAGCCTGCTGGGTTTGTTACCGCGGCTCTGGTACACAATGGTTTCCCGAAGGAACATACTTAGTCGATTTGAGTCAGTAACACACTGACACCGAATCAGCAAGCTGAAGTGGCAGTGGGCTGGCCATATTAGCCGAAGAACCGATAACCGTTGGGGTAAACGAGTTCTAGAGTGGAGACCACGCCTCGGCAAACGTAGTGTAGGACGTCCTCAGGCACGGTGGAGTGATGACTTGCGCAAGACGGCTGGCAGGAGCTGGATGCGAGCAGCCGAAAATCGATCTCAGTGGCGTGCACTTAGGGCACGCCACCATCGTGGCGGTAAGTCCCCTCTTTGAGGAGTGGCTCGGGAGGAGTCACGGCGCCCTCACGTACCGCATGACGCAGGTCCTCACCGGACACGGTTGTTTCGGGAGGTACCTGCACCGCATCGGTCGTGAGGAGGCGCCCGGGTGTCACCATTGTGCGGACAGCCCCGAGGACACGGTGGACCACACAGTCCAGGTGTGCCCCGCATGGGAGGGGCACCGCCGGGTCCTCGTCGAGGCTTTGGGCGGCGGCGACCTCTCGCGTCCGGCCCTGGTTCAGGCCATGGTCCGGGGCGAGAGGGAATGGGATGCCGTCGCCTCCTTCTGCGAAGCGGTCATGCTCGAGAAGGAGGAGGCGGAACGCCAGAGAGTTCGCACCTCTCATCCCGGCCGCCGCGCTGGACCAGGTAGACACCATGGGCGCCGGGTGTCGCGAGATGACTCCCGGCCACCGTAGGCGTGGGTCTGTGGGCGGTGAGTTCGGGTGGCTCATCGTCCCTCTGTCTTTCTAGACGACAGACCCGTGTCGACGGCGCGCGTTGTTCCACGCGCTCCTCAAAGAGATGTCAGCAACCCCAGCGGGGCCCAGCAGGGCCAAGGCCTGCCGGGGCTGCGGGTTGTTCGAAAGAGATACCGCGGCCCTGGTACATAAAAGGCTTATGACGGAACACGACGATTTTAGTCAGTAAGAGTCTGACACTCCCTCACCGCTGCTAACCCACAGCGGGAGGGGTCATTTGATGATTTTACGTCGATTAAAAAAAAAAAAAAAGTGGCGTGCACTTGGAGAGGCCTATGTCCAGCAGTGGACTGCCATAGGCTGATGATGATGATGACACTGACACTCCCTCATGCTGCACCCATCTGATATTTTCCCACCTTATGGTTACCTATATTTCCGCCAAAAATAGGGTCACAATTACCTTTTATCTTGTATTAAGGAACCAAATACTTACTTCCAATGCCGCGTTACAGATAACCCGGTACCCAGTAAATGACACTTACAATTAAATCAGTAAGCCACGTAATTACTACCTAAACAAATAGCAATAACAATAAATATTCATGACTAGATAAGACAATAGGGGGCGTGGAAAACACAAATATTTCGTACAAACATTTAGCACTGTTTTCTAATTTCTAAATTCTGTGGAAAGTGTCGATGGCCAAATAATAAAAGGAGGTTTATGATTTATGTCCTTACTAGCTTCCGCCCGTAGCTTCGCCCGCGTAGAGTTCGGTTATATCGCGTTTCCAAGAGAATTCTTCAAAAGTCCTTGATAAAAACTATCCTATGTTCTTTCTCAAGGTTAACCCTGTCTCTGTACCAAATTTTATTAATATCAGTTCATTGGTTTAGACGTGAAAGCGTAACAGACAGACAGACAGATAGATTTACTTTCGCATTTATAACATTAGTAGGGATTTAATTTACTTTTACTTCAGTTTCTTTATGAGTCTACCTTATAGAAGACGTATTTTTCGGGATGATAATCAACTACCTTTAAGATCATATATAACTACAGGCGTTAGGATATTTAAAAAGTCTCAAAATTGCTGTATTGGTATTTTTTCCGAAAACAGAATAAAAAAAAGGATCCAAAACGAAAACACTGATGAATTTCCTTGTTATTTTTTTAATGCGCAGTTTGTGACGTATGTTAGATAATGTTGATAAAGTAGCATCTCAGTTTGCTTTGAGATTTGTTTGTTTGTTTGCGTGAAGCACACACATCCGTCAACGAAAAGATGATAAGAGTATTAATTACTTGGTCAACATTTCAGAGAGAGGGTGTGTCTTGTTTACTATACTGCTGGTATAAACAATTTTCGTTTTTTATTATTGAGCTGAGGTTTTCACTTTACATAATAATGGTGGGTAGCACCAAGTAAATAGGTAACAATGATAGTACCAAAATCTTACCAGCCTAATTGGTCAAATCGCCAATTTGATTTTTCTGAGTATCATTATAGTTTCACGGTGCTTGCTAACCACTCTAATTCCAAGCATGTAAGTAGCCAGTATCTGGCAGCTGTATCCGGTTAGACTGGTAGCCGACAGAAAAGGCTGGGAAGATGTATTAGGTTACACAACCGTACACCACAACATCCCAGCACTTATTAAAAGCAAATAGGCAAAACACATGAACGAATGAATATCGCTAACATCTAAATATTTATTCCAGCATCACTAGCCTACAAAGTGGGCAAGGACATGATCTCGTTGGCGGAAGGTATGCCGAATGAGCAGGTGTTCCCTTACAAGAGGCTGGCTCTAGACACGCGGTTCTCAAGCCTGGTGCTGGAAGGGAAGGAACTTGCTGCCGCATTGCAGTATTTGCCGTCACAGGGGTTAGTAAAAGCTGGTATTCTTTAGCCTATGAGTACTCTGCAAACTAAACAGTCGGTAGACCGTTGGCCTGGTGGCTGAAAAAAAAGAAACTCCAAAGAAACCTCTGCTCAGTTTGATTCCTAAAAGCAAGAGTTCGAGTATCACGAAATAGTTTGTCACGATGTTCGTGAGAAGTGGATGATGGAGGATGATTATTTTTTAAAGATCTCTTCACTTCTTCCTACATACGTACATATACGTAGGTGTATAACGTCGACGACGTCATAATGCCGAGCTGCAGTGCTGACGGTCCCGGGTTCGGTTCCCGGCACGGTCAACATTTGTGTGATGAACATACTTGTTGGCTTTGGTCTATGTGTTATACTATGTATTTATATGTAAAAGTGTAAAGTATATGTTTCTATTTATCAGTTGTGTTAGCATCCAAAACACAAGCTAATAAATACCATGGGGCTAACCGACCGTATGTGAGGGTATCGCAATATTAAAAAATAATAACTGTGTAGGTATACACTATTCTATATACTTTCAGGCTACCAGCATTACTGTCAGAACTCCGCAAGTTCCAATCAGAGGCTCATCGTCCACCAGAGTTGCCGCGAGACATCCTCGTGACGAACGGGTCGCAGCATGGCATCTACCAATGCGTGGAACTACTGCTGGAGCCGGGAGATCCTGTCCTTACCAGCGAGTTCGCTTATACTGGCTTTCATGGCGCTGTGAGTATTTTTGAGCAATTTTTACAGTGGAAAGCGGGGGTTATCGTTCCTACAGTTTTAGAATAAGTAATTATGTATAGGTTGCCGGCATAGTCTTATTACTACTTATAACTTCCTCGTTGGTCTAGCTGTTGAGCTCTATTCCCGGGTCGGATCCAAATCGTTTTGTGGATATTAGAAACTCTCTCAAGTCTCAAAGTAGCCCGTGGCTCGGAAGTTAGTGATGGATTCACCCATGCATAGGAGAGCACGTTAATGTCAGTCCCGCTTGTGATTTCTTTATGTCTAATTAATGTCATATAAAATACACAAAAACAATTAAATAAATAAATAATAAATCTTTATTAGGCAGTCCAAAGTTTACAGTGTATTTCTTATCTAACTTGACTTGTTCAACTTTCCTTCCAGCTCAGGCCGTACCAGCCCGAAATTTTGGGGATCCCAGAAGATAAAGATGGTATGCTACCAGAGACTTTAGACTCAGTCCTTGCTGACCGGCTCCGACGAGGTCTGAAGATGCCGAAGATGCTATACATCACACCTACGGGAAGTAATCCCACTGGGACAGTTCTTCCTGAGGATAGAAGGAGACGGATCTATGAGCTGGCCTGCAAATATGACTTCTTGATCGTGGAAGACGATCCTTATATATTTTTGAATTATTCTGACGTGAGTATTTTGAGCATTTATGAAGATTTAAGCAAGATATACCACTACAAGAAGGAGTTTAATGTAAACAAATAGTAAAAGTATGGTAGACAAACGATTGTTTTAAAAATATGTTTTAGTTACATATAACATATCAGAAAATCAAACACTAGGTAATTAGTTGAAGTTTTCATGCGAATATTAATAATAAGATATTACTGACTGGCTGTTTTTCCGCAGTTTTACCCGCGTTCCGTGAGAACTACTGACCGTATCCGGATAAAATATAGCCCAATATCCTCGAGCTTTACGAAAGTGAATGAATTTTTCAAATCAGTATAGTTTTAGTCTCCGATCAAATAATTCTTTGATCTGAGGTTTTAGTTAAGTAATTACTAGCGACCCGCTCCGGTTTCGCACGGGATAACCGTATTTCCCGTACGTACCAACGTTGCGTAGTTTTAAAGAGTTAAGGATACGTAGGGATATATTGATAGAGAAAGCGACTTTGTTTTATACTACTAGTATGTAGTGATGCTACTTTGGAAGAATGTAGTTATTCAACAGTGAATGAATTTTTTAAATCGGTTTTGTAGTTTAGTAGTGCGAGACCGTTAGTTAATCAAACCCTTTGCCCCATTTCAGCATAACGTTCCATCATTCCTATCCATGGACACGTGCGGTCGCGTGCTACGTCTAGACTCCGTGTCGAAGGTGGTCAGCGCTGGTCTGCGAGGAGCCTGGATAACTGCCCCCAAGCCACTGCTGGAGAGGTTGGAACTGCACTCCCAGGTTGAACTGTTGCACTCCTGTACTTTGAGTCAGGTGAGGTGAATTGTCAAGTTTCATTAGACGTTCCAAAACTACTGATTTGGTTAAACTAAAAATAGTAAATATAGCTTATATACCATGCTTAAGGCGACGAATTGGTCAACAATAATTCCATAACCGGCACGCGCATCTAAGGCGCCAAAAGGGGTCGGAGCGTCTGAGCGGGGCGAGGATTACAATAGGCGCGCTAGCTTATAACTAAAAGTCGTAAGCGACAAAATGGTTTTGTAATTTTATTATTTAGAAATGATAATTTAATAAAAATTCTTTCTACAATTTTAAAGAGTATGTATATACTCAACTACTAAAAAAGTTAAGAGGCTTAAATCGGTCCCGTTTGCCCATAATATGTGAATCTCTTTTTAAAAAGAGGTATGTTTGATATATTTTTCTCTGTTATAAAAGTTACCTAATCATGTTTCTACGTCTAACAAAATAAGGTTTATATCATGAACTTTCAGGTAACCAAGTTGTATTTTGATCCGTTTTGTATTTACTGAGAAAAATTGAGATCCTTGGCGCCAAAAATTCCAATTCGTCCTCTTAAACATATAACTTGAACTTCAGAACAACACATCGTTTAAGATTTATTTGGGAAAAGGCAAGCAGATGATGAGAACTAGCATGTTCTGAAAATGTATAGTTTGACCAGTAGTCACGTGTTCTTACTACTTAGTTGTCATTTCTCAAGTTCAAAATACGGAGATCCTTAAGCTATCGTTGTTTATACTTATATTTAGTACTAACTTAATTATCTTGGACAAAGTATAAGCATTGCCATCCAGGGTGGCAATGCTGCCAGCCTTTTGGGCACGTACTAGGTAGACAGAGAATAGGAGTATTTTGATGCTTTTTAGTTTAGTGCAAATTTCTCTTTTATTATATACTTTTTTGTAAATAACTCTGTGCTTATTGTTCTAATTTAAAAAAAAAATCTTTCCAGGCGATACTCTTAGAACTGGTAAAAAACCGCAAATCCTTCGCGTCCCACCTGACATTCGCTCGTGACTTTTACAAGCAACGCCGGGACGCGCTACATAGTGCACTGAAGCCTCTTCAACGTCTAGCGCCCTTCGAGTATCCTACCGCTGGCCTGTACTTCTGGCTGAGAGTCAATGGCGTTGATGATGTTTATAATATGGTAAGAATATTTATATCTCTACTTGTGACCCGCCGCGGCTTCGCACGGGTGCTGGACGTTATTACAATATTTAACCTACCTTCCTTTTCAATCACTTTATGGTCTATCTAATAAAAAAACCGCATCTAAATACGTTGCGTAGTTTAAAAGATTTAAGCATACGATAAGGGATAGGTATAGGGACAGACCACAGGACAGACAAAGACTTTGTTTTGTTCTATGCAGTGATATATCGGGTGTGTCGTTCATAATCACATTAAATTAAATGCGTTAATATACTGGTTAATATATGTCGATTAACACAAAGATAAAAGAAAAATACGTACAAATAAAAAAATGTTTTTTTCAAACAAAGTAAATGGAATAAATATGTGCAAAAATTAGAACACCATATAAATGTCAGTCATTACAAACAACTGAAATTGTCCCTTGAAAACTGACAGCTGTCAACTGATCAAAACATACGATACTCCTAACTTTATCTCTGCTTTACACATGATGTTGTAAATTATAAAAACGGAAAATGACTCCTGTGGTTAAACCACTGAATGGATTAGGTTATTTTTTTTACAATTCGCCATAGAATATCATAAAGTATATGCGATAGGATTTAATGTGATTGTGAACGACACACCCGATATATCAAATTAAGTCACATTTCGTTGTAATTTACAATACAAGAACAGGCTCACCTATCCAAACCAGATTTGTTCGGACTATTTAGTGGATGGTTAAATGTGAAGTTTGCATAAAATCGGTTTTTGAGCAAAACATCAAATTCTAGTTCTTTAATTTATAATTTCATTTTTCATCTAAGAATCTTGCTGCTTCAGTAATTCAGGTTTATTTAATTAAATTTTCCCTTTATTTCCAGGTATTCCACACAGCTTTCGAGCGTGGGCTCATGTTGGTACCTGGTCAAGCATTTTTATACGATACTAGCGCCCCCTGTCCATATCTGCGGTTAACGTTTAGCAAGATTCGAGTCGAAGATATGGACGCGGCCGTGAGCACGCTAGCTGACGTAATCCGCTATGAACAACAGCGAGCCGAACAGAAACCAAAAAGAGTCGCTACTGAAGGATAGATGGCGCTGTTTTAAGTTTATATTCACTCAGAATATTAGTCGTTGTTTTTAGTTATTAAATTAAGGTGATCTTCACACTGCCCCGCATCACGCTGCATCTTGCGTGTCGACGCACCTACGCGCGTCCCTGCGGGAGTGCAGATCTGCATCATCGTGCGGGTTTTTCACGCACTCACGCGAGTAGGTGCGTTTTGTAAATTCACGCACAGCGAGTTCCATTTTCAAATATACACGTCACGCCCATTCAAAATCACGCGCGGCATTGCGGGATTCAGTGTGCCATACCTTGCGTCTCGCCCCGCACCTACGCGCGGGGGTGCGTGTTTCTCCGCATGTATGTGCGTGATCCGCATGAACGCGCGTGGATGCATTTTCAGTGTGTTGGACTATGCGTGTTTTCCATACAAACGGAGATATTTCCATACAACGGAAAAAAAACGCATCCACGCACTACGCTGCATCATGCGGGGCAGTGTGATAATCGCCTAAGATTTTTAATAGTAAAAATACCAAAAAAAATCAACGTATTTTACGTCACAAATCTAGAGGAGAATAAGGTGATCTTCACACTGCCCCGCATCACGCTGCATCTTGCGTGTCGACGCACCTACGCGCGTTCCTGCGGGAGTGCAGATCTGCATCATCGTGCGGGTTTTTCACGCACTCACGCGCGTAGGTGCGTTTTGTAAATTCACGCACAGCGAGTTCCATTTTCAAATATACACGTCACGCCCATTCAAAATCACGCGCGGCATTGCGGGATTCAGTGTGCCATACCTTGCGTCTCGCCCCGCACCTACGCGCGGGGGTGCGTGTTTCTCCGCATGTATGTGCGTGATCCGCATGAACGCGCGTGGATGCATTTTCAGTGTGTTGGACTATGCGTGTTTTCCATACAAACGGAGATATTTCCATACAACGGAAAAAAACGCATCCACGCACTACGCTGCATCATGCGGGGCAGTGTGATAATCGCCTTATTTGTATTGGCATTTACTAAACTGTCATCAACTCAATTAAATGTCTTATAGTTAATTTAAAATATCAAATTAATGTAGGTAAGTAATATTAATATAAAACGATGTGAGTTTAGATAAAATAATGTATTTATTGTGATGAGCAAAGTGTAATATTTATCTCGTAACTACTACTACTTAATTAATTCTTAAGATAAAAAAAGTGTTTTATAATTTATTTTAAGTCTCTTTATAGTAAACGATTTACTAAGTACGTAATATAATTAAATAATGTAAAAATACTTAAACTATATTTTCTTAAAATGTACTTACGTAATTAATTAAACATGGTGCAGCTACTGGTCGCTAGATGTCGCAGCGTGCGACGTTTTATTTAAAATATCATGAATAGGAGCCGATGCTGTAAATAAGATAAACAGAACTTTTGTTAATAAAAGGAATTAAAATTATCATTCGTATCATTTCTTCAAAGGATTATTTTTAGAAGGATTTTATACTTTAGGATTCGATATAAACTTTACCTTAGTCTCGGACAAAGTTAATGCTCTAACTAAACCCTTTTTGATAAGATTTTTACTTCTATAAGAAGATGGTTTGATTTTAACTACTATACTAAATAGAATACTAACTAGTATACCTAAAAACGTAGATATAAATAAAAATTCAAAATCAATAACTATCTGGCTTGAGCTTTGACGGCAAAATGTTTGCATAGGTCTTAAGAGTCAGAAATTAAGGTACGTTGTGCCTAACATTACTTCTTCTAGGCAGGTACATTCTTAGTCCTAAGTACCTATTTAATTATCATGTCCTTGACAATGCTAGTGACCATACTTTAAGGAAAACCTGCAAAATACCAAGACCAATGTGCATTTATCTTCGGCACAGAGCATTCCGTGAGAATATTATTGTACTTTAACCCAACTATATTTTTTTACGTGCACGCTCACCCTGGTCTTGAAAATACTTAATACGGACTGATTTCAGGACAATAAATGCAAATGCAAAAATCGTCGTATTGTTATTATTTTACATCTATACCTACTCAAAAAACTCAAAAAACTCAATTTTTTTTATTTCAAATAGGCCTATAAAAGCTCTTTCGACACGTCAAAGTTATGTGCACGGTTTCAAAGAGTTGGTCTCATGGAGAAGAACCGGCAAGAAACTCCATGGACACTCTTTTTAAAGAAAATAAAATTAATTACATATTTCATACAGTTTTCTATCTAGTCCTGAGAATGTTGTACAATACAAATTGAGCTAAAAATGTATTAATAAATTATACAAAATAATTTTAGTGCAATTTTTACTAGAAAAATAATTTATACAATTCAAAGAAAAGATATGTATACTGGGTAATCAAGTTTTCAAACAGATACTTCAATAAGTGGTCTTCTTGGCTGGTCTGGGCGGCGGCAGTCCCGTGCCCGTGGTCGCCGGGGAAGCCACATGTGCAGAGAAAAATAAAAAACAAATTAATTTAACGCCAGGCATCACTGTCATTAATGTAATCCTGGATTAACAACTACTAATAACTCCTTCTCAACCTATAAATATCCTAGCTGTATTTTGAAGTCTTTCAGTGTTAGTTAAGTAGCTTATTTATTGAGATTGAGTGCCTCGTTGGTCTAGTGGTCGCAAGCGCGGCTGCTGTGCTCGAGGTCTCGGGTTCGATTCCCAGGACGGGCCGAAATCGCTTTGTGGGTTTTCTTAAAAACTTTCACAAAGCAGCCCGTAGTCTGGAAGTTGGTGATTGATTCAACCGTGCATCGGAGAGCACGTAAATGTCGGTCCTGCGCCTGATCTCTTTCCGGTCGTGTCGGATTGCCGTCCCATCGGTTTATGAGAGTGAAGGAATAGGGAGTGCACCTGTGTCTGCGCAGCTGATATACCCGCGTAGAAATATATAGGGGAGTACATAGAGCGTACATAAGGAAATACCTAGGGGAGTACATAGAGCGTATATAAGGAAATAATTAGTGAAGTACATAAGGAAATATATAGGGGAGTACATAGAGTGTACATAAAGAAATACATAGGGGAGTACATAGAGCGTACATAAGGAAATACATAGTGAAGTACATAAGGAAATATTTAGGGGATTACATAGAGTGTACATAAGGAAATACATAGGGGAGTACATAAGGAAATACATAGGGGAGTACATAGAGCGTCCATAAGGAAATACATAGGGGAGTACATAGAGTGTGCATAAGGAAATAAATAGGGGAGTACATAGAGTTTACATAAGGAAATACATAGTGGAGTACATAAGGAAATATATAGGGGGGTACATAAGGAAATATATAGGGGAGTACATAGAGTATACATAAGGAAATATATAGGGAGTACATAGAGTGTACATAAGTAAATACATAGTGAAGTACATAAGGAAATATTTAGGGGAGTACATAGAGTATACATAAGGAAATATATAGGGAGTACATAGAGTGTACATAAGTAAATACATAGGGGAGTACATAAGGAAATATACAGGGGAGTACATAAGGAAATATATAGGGGAGTACATAGAGTGTATATAAGGAAATAATTAGTGAAGTACATAAGGAAATATATAGGGGAGTACATAGAGTGTACATAAGGAAATATATAGGGGAGTACATAGAGCGTACTTAAGGAAATACATAGGGGAGTACATAGAGCGTACATAAGGAAATACATAGTGGAGTACATAAGGAAATATATAGTGGAGTACATAGAGCGTATATAAGGAAATACATAGGGGAGTACACAGAGTGTATACAAGGTGTTGATTTGCATTTGTGCCATACTTCAGGAGGAGGACATAAAAAACGTAAATAATCGATTGGAATTACAGTAGATGGGAAATAACTAATATGCACTGCTTTTTTTGTCATTGTAATGTCGTGGTATTTCCGAAGTAATCCAATTTTATGAATGAAATTTATGAGTGATCGTTGCGTATGCTTTGTGTTTGCGTTTGTATGAGGGTGCAGCACGGTTTTAACGCCAGTAACATACGCGCCAAGTTTAAATAAGGCTAGATGACATTAACGGAATGCCGAAAAAAAATTAGAGAAAAAAAATTACGTACCAATTTTTTTATTGATTTGGGTCGAGAATCATTAGCATAATTACCTCCTTGAATATGGCACGGATGCAAATCAACAGCTTGTATAAAGAAATACATAGGGGAGTACATAGAGGGTACATAAGGAAATAAATAGGGGAGTACATAGAGCGTACATAAGGAAATACATAGGGGAGTACATAGAGTGTACAGAAGGAAATACATAGGGGAGTACACAGAGTGTATATAAAGAAATACATAGGGGAGTACATAGAGGGTACATAAGGAAATATATAGGGGAGTACATAGAGTGTACATAAGGAAATATATAGGGGTGTACATAGAGTGTACATAAGGAAATATATAGGGGAGTACATAGAGTGTGCATAAGGAAATAAATAGGGGAGTACATAGAGTGTACATAAGGAAATACATAGAGTGTACATAAGGAAATACATAGTGGAGTACATAAGGAAATATATAGGGGAGTACATAGAGCGTATATAAGGAAATACATAGGGGAGTACACAGAGTGTATTAAAGAAATACATAGGGGAGTACATAGAGGGTACATAAGGAAATATATAGGGGAGTACATAGAGTGTACATAAGGAAATATATAGGGGAGTACATAGAGCGTACTTAAGGAAATACATAGGGGAGTACATAGAGTGTACATAAGGAAATACATAGGGGAGTACACAGAGTGTATATAAAGAAATACATAGGGGAGTACATAGAGCGTACATAAGGAAATATATAGGGGAGTACATAGAGTGTACATAAGGAAATACATAGTGGAGTACATAAGGAAATATATAGGGGAGTACATAGAGAGTACTTAAGGAAATACATAGGGGAGTACATAGAGCGTACATAAGGAAATACATAGTGGAGTACATAAGGAAATATATAGTGGAGTACATAGAGCGTATATAAGGAAATACATAGGGGAGTACACAGAGTGTATATAAAGAAATACATAGGGGAGTACATAGAGGGTACATAAGGAAATATATAGGGGAGTACATAGAGTGTACATAAGGAAATATATAGGGGTGTACATAGAGTGTACATAAGGAAATATATAGGGGAGTACATAGAGTGTGCATAAGGAAATAAATAGGGGAGTACATAGAGTGTACATAAGGAAATACATAGAGTGTACATAAGGAAATACATAGTGGAGTACATAAGGAAATATATAGGGGAGTACATAGAGCGTATATAAGGAAATACATAGGGGAGTACACAGAGTGTATATAAAGAAATACATAGGGGAGTACATAGAGGGTACATAAGGAAATATATAGGGGAGTACACAGAGTGTATATAAAGAAATACATAGGGGAGTACATAGAGGGTACATAAGGAAATATATAGGGGAGTACATAGAGTGTACATAAGGAAATATATAGGGGAGTACATAGAGCGTACTTAAGGAAATACATAGGGGAGTACATAGAGTGTACATAAGGAAATACATAGGGGAGTACACAGAGTGTATATAAAGAAATACATAGGGGAGTACATAGAGCGTACATAAGGAAATATATAGGGGAGTACATAGAGTGTACATAAGGAAATACATAGGGGAGTACATAGAGCGTATATAAGGAAATACATAGGGGAGTACACAGAGTGTATTAAAGAAATACATAGGGGAGTACATAGAGGGTACATAAGGAAATATATAGGGGAGTACACAGAGTGTATATAAAGAAATACATAGGGGAGTACATAGAGGGTACATAAGGAAATATATAGGGGAGTACATAGAGTGTACATAAGGAAATATATAGGGGAGTACATAGAGCGTACTTAAGGAAATACATAGGGGAGTACATAGAGTGTACATAAGGAAATACATAGGGGAGTACACAGAGTGTATATAAAGAAATACATAGGGGAGTACATAGAGCGTACATAAGGAAATATATAGGGGAGTACATAGAGCGTATATAAGGAAATACATAGGGGAGTACACAGAGTGTACATAAGGAAATACAAAGGGGAGTACATAGAGAGTACTTAAGGAAATACATAGGGGAGTACATAGAGCGTACATAAGGAAATACATAGAGTGTACATAAGGAAATACATAGTGGAGTACATAAGGAAATATATAGGGGAGTACATAGAGCGTATATAAGGAAATACATAGGGGAGTACATAGAGGGTACACAAGGAAATATATAGGGGAGTACACAGAGTGTATATAAAGAAATACATAGGGGAGTACATAGAGGGTACATAAGGAAATATAAAGGGGAGTACATAGAGTGTACATAAGGAAATACATAGTGGAGTACATAAGGAAATATATAGGGGAGTACATAGAGCGTACATAAGGAAATACATAGGGGAGTTCACAGAGTGTACATAAAGAAATACATAGTGGAGTACATAGAGCGTACATAAGGAAATACATAGGGGAGTACATAGAGCGTACATAAGGAAATATATAGGGGAGTACATAGAGTGTACATAAGGAAATACATAGTGGAGTACATAGAGCGTACATAAGGAAATACATAGGGGAGTACATAGAGCGTACATAAGGAAATATATAGTGGAGTACATAGAGCGTATATAAAGAAATACATAGGGGAGTACACAGAGTGTATATAAAGAAATACATAGGGGAGTACATAGAGGGTACATAAGGAAATATATAGGGGAGTACATAGAGCGTACATAAGGAAATACATAGGGGAGTACATAGAGTGTACATAAGGAAATACATAGGGGAGTACACAGAGTGTATATAAAGAAATACATAGGGGAGTACATAGAGCGTACATAAGGAAATATATAGGGGAGTACATAGAGTGTACATAAGGAAATACATAGGGGAGTACACAGAGTGTATATAAAGAAATACATAGGGGAGTACATAGAGCGTACATAAGGAAATACATAGTGGAGTACATAAGGAAATATATCGTGGAGTACATAGAGCGTATATAAGGAAATACATAGGGGAGTACACAGAGTGTATATAAAGAAATACATAGGGGAGTACATAGAGGGTACATAAGGAAATATATAGGGGAGTACATAGAGCGTACTTAAGGAAATACATAGGGGAGTACATAGAGTGTACATAAGGAAATACATAGGGGAGTACACAGAGTGTATATAAAGAAATACATAGGGGAGTACATAGAGGGTACATAAGGAAATATATAGGGGAGTACATAGAGTGTACATAAGGAAATACATAGGGGAGTACATAGAGCGTCCATAAGGAAATACATAGGGGAGTACATAGAGTGTGCATAAGGAAATAAATAGGGGAGTACATAGAGTTTACATAAGGAAATACATAGGGGAGTACATAGAGCGTACATAAGGAAATACATAGGGGAGTACATAGAGTGTACATAATAAATACATAGAGCGTACATAAGGAAATATATAGGGGAGTACATAGAGCGTACATAAGGAAATATATAGGGGTGTACATAGAGTGTACATAAGGAAATACATAGGGAAGTACATAGAGTGTACATAAGGAAATACATAGGGAGTACATAGAGTGTACCTAAGGAAATACATAAGGAAATATATAGGGGAGTACATAGAGTGTCATAAGGAAATATATAGGGAGTATATAGAGTGTACATAAGGAAATACATAGTGGAGTACATAAGGAAATACATAGGGAGTACATAGAGTGTACATAAGGAAATACAAAGGGGAGTACATAGAGAGTACTTAAGGAAATACATAGGGGAGTACATAGAGCGTACATAAGGAAATACATAGTGGAGTACATAAGGAAATATATAGTGGAGTACATAGAGAGTACTTATGGAAATACATAGGGGAGTACATAGAGCGTACATAAGGAAATACATAGTGGAGTACATAAGGAAATATATAGTGGAGTACATAGAGTGTACATAAGGAAATTTATAGGGGTGTACATAGAGTGTACATAAGGAAATATATAGGGGAGTACATAGAGTGTGCATAAGGAAATAAATAGGGGAGTACATCGAGTGTACATAAGGAAATACATAGAGTGTACATAAGGAAATACATAGTGGAGTACATAAGGAAATATATAGGGGAGTACATAGAGCGTATATAAGGAAATACATAGGGGAGTACACAGAGTGTACATAAGGAAATACAAAGGGGAGTACATAGAGAGTACTTAAGGAAATACATAGGGGAGTACATAGAGCGTACATAAGGAAATACATAGTGGAGTACATAAGGAAATATATAGTGGAGTACATAGAGCGTATATAAGGAAATACATAGGGGAGTACACAGAGTGTATATAAAGAAATACATAGGGGAGTACATAGAGGGTACATAAGGAAATATATAGGGGAGTACATAGAGTGTGCATAAGGAAATAAATAGGGGAGTACATAGAGTGTACATAAGGAAATACATAGAGTGTACATAAGGAAATACATAGTGGAGTACATAAGGAAATATATAGGGGAGTACATAGAGCGTATATAAGAAAATACATAGGGGAGTACACAGAGTGTATATAAAGAAATACATAGGGGAGTACATAGAGCGTATATAAGGAAATACATAGGGGAGTACACAGAGTGTATATAAAGAAATACATAGGGGAGTACATAGAGGGTACATAAGGAAATATATAGGGGAGTACACAGAGTGTATACAGGGTGTTTGGCGCATGGACCGACACAATTTTTTGGGGGATTCGTGAGGCCATGTACTAGTTTTCACTCATAGACCCAATGTCCTATATGTCACTGTATTCGAGATACGATTTTTTTTGTTTGTTTTTAAAAATTACCGGAACTATCACCTTTAAAACGCTATAACTTTTCAGTCTGTTGTCGAATTTACACCAAATCACTTTCATTGCGTTCTCTGATGTATTATTATTCCAAATAAAACATAAATTCATAGCACTAGATGGAAAAAAAATACTTGTTGAGCTTCCAAAGTCTTAAAAATGAAAAAAACGTATGAAAAATGTCAAATTCAAAATTAATTATAAAAAAAAGTAAAAGCTTTTATGAACTTCATTTAATAAAAAAAAAATGCCTACTTAATACCCTTTCCAACGATATGCCACATGGGTGTGAAATCATTAATAATGTCGTCACAAACCTAAAGGTACACATTAACCAGTGCCAGGGTAATGAAAACACAAAAATGTTTTAAAATGTTTTAATTAAATTTAAGTTATAAATTATGTTCAAAATGACTGCCTCTGTTGCGAATGCATGCACGGCATCTTTTTCTAATTTCTACAGTCGTCGTCCTCAGTCGCATTTCTGCTTTCATAATTTCAAAGGCGCAATTTATTCTTTCGATTAAAATTTCTCTTGTGGGTACTTCAGTCGCATACACAATTTCTTTTGCACGGCCCCAGACATAAAAATCCAAGGGCGTCAGGTCTGGTGAACGTGCAGGCCAAGGAATTGGGCCGCCTCTTCCGATCCATGAATTTGGAAAACAGTTGTCCAAATGTTCTCGCACGTCTCGCTGGTAATGTGCTGGACAGCCATCATTTTGGAAAATAATTGGTTCTCCATCTAATACTGGTAATACCAATTCAGGTAAATCTTCGAGTAAAAAATTCAAATAATTTTCTCCGGTCAGGCGCTCTGGTAAGAAATGTGGACCGATCAGGTGTCTTCCAATAACCCCCGCCCAAACGTTTACACTAAACTTAGTTTGAAAGGAACTTTGTCTTTTCTTGCGGGGATTTTGTCTTTTTTGCGCCCAATGGTGAAGGTTGTGGAGATTCACAATTCCCTCGTGATTAAAATTGGATTCATCAGTCCACAAAATTCTTTTTAAAAAATTTGTATCATCTACGTCCGTATGCATCATAAATCGGCAAAAATCGAGCCGTCTCCTGTGATCATCATCTATGAGACCTAGAACAATCCATTAAAGACTGGTAAAAATTCACTTTTTGAATGGCAAAAACTAACATAAATTTAAAAGATAAAATTAGAAAAAATAAAAGTTACTAGGTATTTATTTGAAAAACGAACCAGTAAAGCTACAAGGATATTTGTAAACGTTTAAAATAAGTGTATGGTTAAAACCATTTTAAAATACAAGTTTTTTGGGTGCAAAATTTCAGCACAATAAGGTCGAAGATAACTGGTTCAAAATTTAGTTTTACGATTTCGCCTGATAAAATAAATAAAGTACTTAACGTACCTTGAACAGAAGTGTAGTGATACGCATGCTTTCCATTTTCCCGAAGAACTGACCAAACTTTCCAAACCGACAAGTGAAGTCTTTCAGCTACAACTCGAATACTTGTCGTTGGATCCTCATCAAAAGCTTGCAAAATGCTTTCATCAATTACAACATTATGTTGCCTCACATTAACGCGAGGCTCTTGGAAATTTATGTTTCCAGTCTCCCTCAGACGTCGATAGGTTGTAGCAAACGTCTCGTGGTGTGGTATACGCCGGTTAGGATAACGCTGCTGGTAAATTCTACGCGCTTCACGAGCGTTACAATTAGCGCTGCCATATGCCAACAACATGTCAGCATACTCTTCGTTGCTGAAGTTAGGCATTGTAACAAGCACGGTGAATACACCAACAGTTTAACAGAAAAGTTCAACAAACAAAACTTAACAAAAACAAACTTTAACAAAAAACAACGAAATAGGAAAACGTGAAATACACGGACACTTCCGATAGCAGAGATAGTCAAATCTCGACTAAACAAGGATCACATAACAAACTCCAACCCAATGATAGACAAAGACAAGAGATATTTTTCATGCGTAAGAAAGAGACAGGCAGTTTACCTGCCAATTACCTGCTTACCATTGTTCTATCAAACGGGTTCGTTGTTAGAGACGTTAGAGTGCGTGTTCGTTCCTGCTCTGATTTTGACGACATTATTAATGATTTCACACCCATGTGGCATATCGTTGGAAAGGGTATTAAGTAGGCAATTTTTTTTTATTAAACGAAGTTCATAAAAGCTTTTACTTTTTTTTATAATTAATTTTGAATTTGACATTTTTCATACGTTTTTTCATTTTTAAGAGTTTGGAAGCTCAACAAGTATTTTTTTTCCATCTAGTGCTATGAATTTATGTTTTATTTGGAATAATAATACATCAGAGAACGCAATGAAAGTGATTTGGTGTAAATTCGACAACAGACTGAAAAGTTATAGCGTTTTAAAGGTGATAGTTCCGGTAATTTTTAAAAACAAACAAAAAAAATCGTATCTCGAATACAGTGACATATAGGACATTGGGTCTATGAGTGAAAACTAGTACATGGCCTCACGAATCCCCCAAAAATTTTTGTCGGTCCATGCGCCAAACACCCTGTATAAAGAAATACATAGGGGAGTACATAGAGGGTACATAAGGAAATATATAGGGGAGTACATAGAGTGTACATAAGGAAATATATAGGGGAGTACATAGAGCGTACTTAAGGAAATACATAGGGGAGTACATAGAGTGTACATAAGGAAATACATAGGGGAGTACACAGAGTGTATATAAAGAAATACATAGGGGAGTACATAGAGCGTACATAAGGAAATACATAGTGGAGTACATAAGGAAATATATAGTGGAGTACATAGAGCGTATATAAGGAAATACATAGGGGAGTACACAGAGTGTATATAAAGAAATACATAGGGGAGTACATAGAGGGTACATAAGGAAATAAATAGGGGAGTACATAGAGCGTACATAAGGAAATACATAGGGGAGTACACAGAGTGTATTAAAGAAATACATAGGGGAGTACATAGAGGGTACATAAGGAAATATATAGGGGAGTACACAGAGTGTATATAAAGAAATACATAGGGGAGTACATAGAGGGTACATAAGGAAATATATAGGGGAGTACATAGAGTGTACATAAGGAAATATATAGGGGAGTACATAGAGCGTACTTAAGGAAATACATAGGGGAGTACATAGAGTGTACATAAGGAAATACATAGGGGAGTACACAGAGTGTATATAAAGAAATACATAGGGGAGTACATAGAGCGTACATAAGGAAATATATAGGGGAGTACATAGAGTGTACATAAGGAAATACATAGTGGAGTACATAAGGAAATATATAGGGGAGTACATAGAGAGTACTTATGGAAATACATAGGGGAGTACATAGAGCGTACATAAGGAAATACATAGTGGAGTACATAAGGAAATATATAGTGGAGTACATAGAGCGTATATAAGGAAATACATAGGGGAGTACACAGAGTGTATATAAAGAAATACATAGGGGAGTACATAGAGGGTACATAAGGAAATATATAGGGGAGTACATAGAGTGTACATAAGGAAATATATAGGGGTGTACATAGAGTGTACATAAGGAAATATATAGGGGAGTACATAGAGTGTGCATAAGGAAATAAATAGGGGAGTACATAGAGTGTACATAAGGAAATACATAGAGTGTACATAAGGAAATACATAGTGGAGTACATAAGGAAATATATAGGGGAGTACATAGAGCGTATATAAGGAAATACATAGGGGAGTACACAGAGTGTATATAAAGAAATACATAGGGGAGTACATAGAGGGTACATAAGGAAATATATAGGGGAGTACACAGAGTGTATATAAAGAAATACATAGGGGAGTACATAGAGGGTACATAAGGAAATATATAGGGGAGTACATAGAGTGTACATAAGGAAATATATAGGGGAGTACATAGAGCGTACTTAAGGAAATACATAGGGGAGTACATAGAGTGTACATAAGGAAATACATAGGGGAGTACACAGAGTGTATATAAAGAAATACATAGGGGAGTACATAGAGCGTACATAAGGAAATATATAGGGGAGTACATAGAGTGTACATAAGGAAATACATAGGGGAGTACATAGAGCGTATATAAGGAAATACATAGGGGAGTACACAGAGTGTATTAAAGAAATACATAGGGGAGTACATAGAGGGTACATAAGGAAATATATAGGGGAGTACACAGAGTGTATATAAAGAAATACATAGGGGAGTACATAGAGGGTACATAAGGAAATATATAGGGGAGTACATAGAGTGTACATAAGGAAATATATAGGGGAGTACATAGAGCGTACTTAAGGAAATACATAGGGGAGTACATAGAGCGTACATAAGGAAATACATAGAGTGTACATAAGGAAATACATAGTGGAGTACATAAGGAAATATATAGGGGAGTACATAGAGCGTATATAAGGAAATACATAGGGGAGTACACAGAGTGTATATAAAGAAATACATAGGGGAGTACATAGAGGGTACATAAGGAAATATATAGGGGAGTACACAGAGTGTATATAAAGAAATACATAGGGGAGTACATAGAGGGTACATAAGGAAATATATAGGGGAGTACACAGAGTGTATATAAAGAAATACATAGGGGAGTACATAGAGGGTACATAAGGAAATATATAGGGGAGTACATAGAGTGTACATAAGGAAATATATAGGGGAGTACATAGAGCGTACTTAAGGAAATACATAGGGGAGTACATAGAGTGTACATAAGGAAATACATAGGGGAGTACACAGAGTGTATATAAAGAAATACATAGGGGAGTACATAGAGCGTACATAAGGAAATACATAGTGGAGTACATAAGGAAATATATAGTGGAGTACATAGAGCGTATATAAGGAAATACATAGGGGAGTACACAGAGTGTATATAAAGAAATACATAGGGGAGTACATAGAGGGTACATAAGGAAATAAATAGGGGAGTACATAGAGCGTACATAAGGAAATACATAGGGGAGTACACAGAGTGTATTAAAGAAATACATAGGGGAGTACATAGAGGGTACATAAGGAAATATATAGGGGAGTACACAGAGTGTATATAAAGAAATACATAGGGGAGTACATAGAGGGTACATAAGGAAATATATAGGGGAGTACATAGAGTGTACATAAGGAAATATATAGGGGAGTACATAGAGCGTACTTAAGGAAATACATAGGGGAGTACATAGAGTGTACATAAGGAAATACATAGGGGAGTACACAGAGTGTATATAAAGAAATACATAGGGGAGTACATAGAGCGTACATAAGGAAATATATAGGGGAGTACATAGAGTGTACATAAGGAAATACATAGTGGAGTACATAAGGAAATATATAGGGGAGTACATAGAGAGTACTTATGGAAATACATAGGGGAGTACATAGAGCGTACATAAGGAAATACATAGTGGAGTACATAAGGAAATATATAGTGGAGTACATAGAGCGTATATAAGGAAATACATAGGGGAGTACACAGAGTGTATATAAAGAAATACATAGGGGAGTACATAGAGGGTACATAAGGAAATATATAGGGGAGTACATAGAGTGTACATAAGGAAATATATAGGGGTGTACATAGAGTGTACATAAGGAAATATATAGGGGAGTACATAGAGTGTGCATAAGGAAATAAATAGGGGAGTACATAGAGTGTACATAAGGAAATACATAGAGTGTACATAAGGAAATACATAGTGGAGTACATAAGGAAATATATAGGGGAGTACATAGAGCGTATATAAGGAAATACATAGGGGAGTACACAGAGTGTATATAAAGAAATACATAGGGGAGTACATAGAGGGTACATAAGGAAATATATAGGGGAGTACACAGAGTGTATATAAAGAAATACATAGGGGAGTACATAGAGGGTACATAAGGAAATATATAGGGGAGTACATAGAGTGTACATAAGGAAATATATAGGGGAGTACATAGAGCGTACTTAAGGAAATACATAGGGGAGTACATAGAGTGTACATAAGGAAATACATAGGGGAGTACACAGAGTGTATATAAAGAAATACATAGGGGAGTACATAGAGCGTACATAAGGAAATATATAGGGGAGTACATAGAGTGTACATAAGGAAATACATAGGGGAGTACATAGAGCGTATATAAGGAAATACATAGGGGAGTACACAGAGTGTATTAAAGAAATACATAGGGGAGTACATAGAGGGTACATAAGGAAATATATAGGGGAGTACACAGAGTGTATATAAAGAAATACATAGGGGAGTACATAGAGGGTACATAAGGAAATATATAGGGGAGTACATAGAGTGTACATAAGGAAATATATAGGGGAGTACATAGAGCGTACTTAAGGAAATACATAGGGGAGTACATAGAGCGTACATAAGGAAATACATAGAGTGTACATAAGGAAATACATAGTGGAGTACATAAGGAAATATATAGGGGAGTACATAGAGCGTATATAAGGAAATACATAGGGGAGTACACAGAGTGTATATAAAGAAATACATAGGGGAGTACATAGAGGGTACATAAGGAAATATATAGGGGAGTACACAGAGTGTATATAAAGAAATACATAGGGGAGTACATAGAGGGTACATAAGGAAATATATAGGGGAGTACATAGAGTGTACATAAGGAAATACATAGTGGAGTACATAAGGAAATATATAGGGGAGTACATAGAGCGTACATAAGGAAATACATAGGGGAGTTCACAGAGTGTACATAAAGAAATACATAGTGGAGTACATAGAGCGTACATAAGGAAATACATAGGGGAGTACATAGAGCGTACATAAGGAAATATATAGGGGAGTACATAGAGTGTACATAAGGAAATATATAGTGGAGTACATAGAGCGTATATAAAGAAATACATAGGGGAGTACACAGAGTGTATATAAAGAAATACATAGGGGAGTACATAGAGGGTACATAAGGAAATATATAGGGGAGTACATAGAGCGTACATAAGGAAATACATAGGGGAGTACATAGAGTGTACATAAGGAAATACATAGGGGAGTACACAGAGTGTATATAAAGAAATACATAGGGGAGTACATAGAGCGTACATAAGGAAATATATAGGGGAGTACATAGAGTCTACATAAGGAAATACATAGGGGAGTACACAGAGTGTATATAAAGAAATACATAGGGGAGTACATAGAGCGTACATAAGGAAATACATAGTGGAGTACATAAGGAAATATATAGTGGAGTACATAGAGCGTATATAAGGAAATACATAGGGGAGTACACAGAGTGTATATAAAGAAATACATAGGGGAGTACATAGAGGGTACATAAGGAAATATATAGGGGAGTACATAGAGCGTACATAAGGAAATACATAGGGGAGTACATAGAGTGTACATAAGGAAATACATAGGGGAGTACACAGAGTGTATATAAAGAAATACATAGGGGAGTACATAGAGGGTACATAAGGAAATATATAGGGGAGTACATAGAGTGTACATAAGGAAATACATAGGGGAGTACATAGAGCGTACATAAGGAAATACATAGGGGAGTACATAGAGTGTACATAATAAATACATAGAGCGTACATAAGGAAATATATAGGGGAGTACATAGAGCGTACATAAGGAAATATATAGGGGTGTACATAGAGTGTACATAAGGAAATACATAGGGAAGTACATAGAGTGTACATAAGGAAATACATAGGGAGTACATAGAGTGTACCTAAGGAAATACATAAGGAAATATATAGGGGAGTACATAGTGTCATAAGGAAATATATAGGGAGTATATAGAGTGTACATAAGGAAATACATAGTGGAGTACATAAGGAAATACATAGGGAGTACATAGAGTGTACATAAGGAAATACAAAGGGGAGTACATAGAGAGTACTTAAGGAAATACATAGGGGAGTACATAGAGCGTACATAAGGAAATACATAGTGGAGTACATAAGGAAATATATAGTGGAGTACATAGAGAGTACTTATGGAAATACATAGGGGAGTACATAGAGCGTACATAAGGAAATACATAGTGGAGTACATAAGGAAATATATAGTGGAGTACATAGAGTGTACATAAGGAAATTTATAGGGGTGTACATAGAGTGTACATAAGGAAATATATAGGGGAGTACATAGAGTGTGCATAAGGAAATAAATAGGGGAGTACATAGAGTGTACATAAGGAAATACATAGAGTGTACATAAGGAAATACATAGTGGAGTACATAAGAAAATATATAGGGGAGTACATAGAGCGTATATAAGGAAATACATAGGGGAGTACACAGAGTGTACATAAGGAAATACAAAGGGGAGTACATAGAGAGTACTTAAGGAAATACATAGGGGAGTACATAGAGCGTACATAAGGAAATACATAGTGGAGTACATAAGGAAATATATAGTGGAGTACATAGAGCGTATATAAGGAAATACATAGGGGAGTACACAGAGTGTATATAAAGAAATACATAGGGGAGTACATAGAGGGTACATAAGGAAATATATAGGGGAGTACATAGAGTGTACATAAGGAAATTTATAGGGGTGTACATAGAGTGTACATAAGGAAATATATAGGGGAGTACATAGAGTGTGCATAAGGAAATAAATAGGGGAGTACATAGAGTGTACATAAGGAAATACATAGAGTGTACATAAGGAAATACATAGTGGAGTACATAAGGAAATATATAGGGGAGTACATAGAGCGTATATAAGAAAATACATAGGGGAGTACACAGAGTGTATATAAAGAAATACATAGGGGAGTACATAGAGCGTATATAAGGAAATACATAGGGGAGTACACAGAGTGTATATAAAGAAATACATAGGGGAGTACATAGAGGGTACATAAGGAAATATATAGGGGAGTACATAGAGCGTACATAAGGAAATACATAGGGGAGTACATAGAGTGTACATAAGGAAATACATAGGGGAGTACACAGAGTGTATATAAAGAAATACATAGGGGAGTACATAGAGGGTACATAAGGAAATATATAGGGGAGTACATAGAGTGTACATAAGGAAATACATAGGGGAGTACATAGAGCGTACATAAGGAAATACATAGGGGAGTACATAGTGTACATAATAAATACATAGAGCGTACATAAGGAAATATATAGGGGAGTACATAGAGCGTACATAAGGAAATATATAGGGGTGTACATAGAGTGTACATAAGGAAATACATAGGGAAGTACATAGAGTGTACATAAGGAAATACATAGTGGAGTACATAAGGAAATATATAGTGGAGTACATAGAGCGTATATAAGGAAATACATAGGGGAGTACACAGAGTGTATATAAAGAAATACATAGGGGAGTACATAGAGGGTACATAAGGAAATATATAGGGGAGTACATAGAGCGTACATAAGGAAATACATAGGGGAGTACATAGAGTGTACATAAGGAAATACATAGGGGAGTACACAGAGTGTATATAAAGAAATACATAGGGGAGTACATAGAGGGTACATAAGGAAATATATAGGGGAGTACATAGAGTGTACATAAGGAAATACATAGGGGAGTACATAGAGCGTACATAAGGAAATACATAGGGGAGTACATAGAGTGTACATAATAAATACATAGAGCGTACATAAGGAAATATATAGGGGAGTACATAGAGCGTACATAAGGAAATATATAGGGGTGTACATAGAGTGTACATAAGGAAATACATAGGGAAGTACATAGAGTGTACATAAGGAAATACATAGGGAGTACATAGAGTGTACCTAAGGAAATACATAAGGAAATATATAGGGCAGTACATAGAGTGTCATAAGGAAATATATAGGGAGTATATAGAGTGTACATAAGGAAATACATAGTGGAGTACATAAGGAAATACATAGGGAGTACATAGAGTGTACATAAGGAAATACAAAGGGGAGTACATAGAGAGTACTTAAGGAAATACATAGGGGAGTACATAGAGCGTACATAAGGAAATACATAGTGTAGTAAAACAACAAGATAGCTTGACACAGACTGATTTATTTCGAGACACCCTCAACTTCACTAATATTAAATATGCCACATCTCCCTCCTTAAACAATAACATTTTAATGTAGGTTGAGCTTAGCATACTTAAATAGTAACCATACAAGTTGCAACAAAATAAAAACATAAGTAAGTACAGTAACAATGATGTGACCCAAGGAATAGGAGCTATATTTAGTTGCAATACAATTTTAATTTAAACTTAATACTGCAAGTTATTTATACATATATACCTAATTACCTACCTTATCGCTTTTACACTCAAAATGGGAATCAGTAATACACGTTACATATAATTATCATATCCCTCATATTGTTTACAACCATCTTAAAACAAAATAAGAGTGTAACAATATCTACATAATAATTAATTACACACATTCTAAAATATTAATAGAATAATAGAAGTACGATACAACAATAATAGATATATTTTTCTTTCCACAAAGTAAATTGGTTTCAATTATAAGCAAACATGCAAATGAACATATTAATACCTACTCATCAACCTGATCAAGACATTATTCAATGAATTAATATTATAATAATAAGTAGGTAAATATGGGGGTTTAGGTAATTAATTCATAAATTTTAACTTTTCTTTAGCTACCCTTGCAGCTGCCCTTTCAGTTCGCTTATTTTGTATTTGGCCAACTGATGATTTTGGAGATACATTATCATATAGTTCAGGACAGGAATCGTAACATTCCGACTCGCTAGAAGAATGGTTTAATCCAGTATCTTCCTGGGTGACATCGTCCTCACAAGTCGTCTGTTGCGACGATGTCGCGGGAGACGGCTCAGGATCAGGAGAACTAACCCTCACTAGGTGCCTACGATTCCTACGCAGCACCCTGCCCGCACCATCGAGCACGAAGTACGAGCGAGGCTGGGCCGCGCGCCGCAGCACTCGCGCATACTCCCGGCGCGGCCCCTCCAGCGCCACAACGTTGTCGCCTACTTTTAATTCAGGAAGCGGCCGGGCACGAGAGTCGTACCACGATTTGCTTCTAATTTGATTTCGTATCAAGTTGTTATAATCAGCTGTATTGTCCCTTTCTGGCAACAGTTTATTATGGTGACACGGAAGACGAGTATTTAACCTTCGGCCCATCAGCAATTGGGCAGGGCTCGCTATGCCATCTCGTGGCGTTGCTCTGTAATTAAGCAAGCTTAAATAGAAATCTTCATTCGAATGTACTGACTTGGATATCAAGCCTTTTATTGTTCGCACTGCACGCTCACTACGTCCGTTTGACTGCGGATAATTAGGTGACGATGTCGAGTGCTTAAATCCCCAGTTCTCAACAAAATTTCTAAACTCCTTAGAGGAATAGGCAGGTCCATTGTCAGATATCAATTCCTGGGGTATGCCATGCCTGGCAAATTGATCCCTCATGGCTAATATCACCTGCTTTGAAGAAATACTTGTTAACGGCGAAACTTCCACGAAATTTGAAAAATAATCGACTAGTATCAAGAAATATTTCTTATTGACTTCAAAAATATCCGAGCCTATCTTTGCCCATGGTAACCCAGGTATGTGGTGTGCTATGATCGGCTCGCGCTGCGGCAGGGGTGCATGCAGCGAGCACACTCGACACGCACGCACAGCGCGCTCCACGTCGCGTGACATCCCTGGCCAAAACATGACGTCACGCGCACGCCTCTTGCACCTGTCTATACCGAGATGTCCCTCGTGCACGCGTTCTATCATCTCCGACCTGAGTGTTTTAGGAATAAATACCAAGTTATTCATTAACAACGTTCCATCAACATATTCCAAACACTCTCTGTAGCTCCAATGCGGGCGAGCTATTTCTTTCACATTGTACTTGTTAATGGGCCAGCCGTTCAATACATAATTAATTAAAGTTTGACATTCCTCATCTCGTTCAGTATGCACCCTTACAGTTTCAAGCCGACCACCACTAAATCTTAGGTTTTGTATTAAGAAACATGTCTGTTCTTCGAGTTCCTCCGATACCTTATTATTTAATAAATCAGGAAGCGGGGCCCTAGATAAAGTGTCGGCAACAAACATATATTTTCCCGGCGTATACTTTACCTGAAAGTCATAACGCTGCACGCGAAGCATCATTCGCTGAAGTCTAGCCGGCACAGAGTCAAGTGACTTTTTGAACAAAGCCTCCAAAGGTTTGTGATCGGTTTCAACGATTACATCATTTTTTCCAAAGATGTATTGATGAAACCTTTCCAAAGCGAAAACTATTGCCAGCATCTCCTTTTCAATTTGAGCGTATCTTTGCTGTGTGTCCGTGAGCGTCATTGAAGCGAATTCGACAGGTCGGCCGGCCTGCAGCAGCACCGCGCCGAGAGCGCGCGCGCTCGCGTCCACCGACAGCACGGCGGGTTCGCGCGGCTCGAACAGCGCCAGCACGGGCGCCGCACACAACGCACGCTTCAACTCGCTTACCACGACCTCCTCGCACTCACCCCAACACCACTCACTATCTTTTTTCAACAAATTACGCAACGGTGCAACCTTTTCCGAATAATGAGGAATAAATTTACTAACATAATTAACCATACCGAGGAAGCGTTCGAGTGATGAACGATCTGTTGGACTCGGCATATTAGTAATCGCCTTTAATTTAGTTTGGTCTATTTTCATACCATCAATACTAAATCTATGGCCCAAATAAGTAACCTCATTCACACCGAACTCACACTTTTCTGGATTGAATTTTATACCTACCTAATTGGCTCTCTCCAGAAGGCTTCGAAGGCGCTCATCATGCTCCTCCTTAGTAGAACCCCAGACGATGACGTCATCAACGAATGAGTCGACGCCTTCCAGGTCTTCTAACAACTGCCTAACTCGAGCATGAAACACCTCAGAAGCCGAATTTATGCCGTATGGCAAACGTAAATATTGGTACCGGCCGAATGGCGTCCCAAATGTACACAAGTCAGCACTCTTGTCATCCAGCTGTATCATCCAAAAGCCAGATTTTGCATCTAGTTTACTAAAATACCGCGCACCTTTCAACTTGGTCGCTATTTCAGTCAATGTAGGCAAAGGATAATGTTGACGTCGTATTACTCGATTTAGTGGCCGCGGATCTAGACATATTCGAAAGCTACCATCTTTTTTTCCTGCCATAACAATACCATTAACCCAGGATGTAGGATGATGAACCTTTCGTATCACCCCTAACCTTTCCATGCGAGTCAATTCCTCTTTAAGTTGGTCTCTCACACCCAATGGGATTTTTCTGACCGGACATATGCAAGGGCTCGCATTACTCTCAATAGGAATAGTGTAAGTACCGGGTAATTTCCCTAGACCCCGAAATAAATTTTTATAATTGTCCAAGTTCAATGAAAACACTCTTTTTACAAGGCCTATTTGTTCAAGGGCATCTTTACCTAATATGCTCTGACAGTTTTGTTCCGATATAATAAACTTCAAATTATAAGTAACATTCTTATACATCCATTTGATTATACAAGACCCAATAATTGACAAGAAATTGCCGCAAAAAGATTTTGCACGAGTATGGTCTTTAATAACATTCGACATAGATAAACCTAATTTTATATAATCATTTTTTGATAAAACATTAAGATCCGAACCTGTGTCTAATTTGAAACGATGTTCGATGCCTGTATAGGATAAATAAAGAGTTTCATACCACTTCGAGGCTTCTGCTTGCACAATCGTATCCACATATTCCAATGATGATATGTAGTACAAGTCTTTCTTATCATCTTCATCGTAATCTTCGTACAGTTCATAAACCTTTCTTGACTTACGCACTGGACACATTACCTTGAAATGGCCCTTGCCACCACAATTAAAACACTTCACTTTACGCGCCGCACAACGTTCACCGCTATCACAGTGTACCGAAGCGCAGGCCGCACAGGCGCGCGCGCTGGGCCCGGCCGCCTCGCCTGGCCCGCTTGCAGCGCTGCGCATGTCAGCAAACGCGCCGCCACCGTCGCCGCCGCCACGCAAGCCGGCGCCCGCGCTGCCGCTGCCCCGGCCGCCGCCGACAGCTCCGCGCCCACGCCGTGATTCCACACTCAAACTTGCGCCTCTGACACTACGGCGGCCGTCTCGCCGTCCACCTTTCCAAATAGTGTCCACCGATGCACTTTTTAAGGCCTCCGTTTTAATACCTTCAATCTGCTTTTCACCGTCGTTGGATATTTCATTTGCTTGACATATTTTTACCGCCTTCTCTAAAGTCAATTCGTCTGTCCGCAGCAATCTATCGCGTACACTCGTGTCCTTGACCCCACACACAATCCGATCGCGCAATAAGCTATCCTCCAGTTGTTCAAATTCACAACGCTGACTTAACAGCTTCAAAGCAGTGACATATTCATCTATGCTCTCACCAATTTCTTGACATCTTGTGAAGAATTTAAATCTCACCATGGTAGTATTAGATTTTGTACCGAAATGGGCATTAAATTGTTCAACAATTTTTTCTAGTTTGTCTTTGTCTTCGTCCGCTGCAAATTTAAACGTTGTAAAGATGTCGTATCCCTCCGGTCCGATCAAATTTATCAATAAACTGGCTTGAACATCCGACGGCTCCTTATGAACACCTGACGCTTTCAAAAACACTTGAAATTGACGTAACCATTTACGCCATGCGTCGGCCCGGTTGGCGGGCCCTCCTTCCAGGCTCAATTCCGCTGGTGGTCGCGCATGTTCCATTGTACTCGATGATTAATATGTTTATACAGCAAATACAATCAATATTAACAACTTTTAACCACCAATTACACGATTATTTAATTTATTTCACGCACCGCTGTCACCATGTGGTAAAACAACAAGATAGCTTGACACAGACTGATTTATTTCGAGACACCCTCAACTTCACTAATATTAAATATGCCACACATAGTGGAGTACATAAGGAAATATATAGTGGAGTACATAGAGCGTATATAAGGAAATACATAGTGGAGTACATAAGGAAATATATAGTGGAGTACATAGAGCGTATATAAGGAAATACATAGGGGAGTACACAGAGTGTATATAAAGAAATACATAGGGGAGTACATAGAGGGTACATAAGGAAATATATAGGGGAGTACATAGAGTGTACATAAGGAAATATATAGGGGTGTACATAGAGTGTACATAAGGAAATATATAGGGGAGTACATAGAGTGTGCATAAGGAAATAAATAGGGGAGTACATAGAGTGTACATAAGGAAATACATAGAGTGTACATAAGGAAATACATAGTGGAGTACATAAGGAAATATATAGGGGAGTACATAGAGCGTATATAAGGAAATACATAGGGGAGTACACAGAGTGTACATAAGGAAATACAAAGGGGAGTACATAGAGAGTACTTAAGGAAATACATAGGGGAGTACATAGAGCGTACATAAGGAAATACATAGTGGAGTACATAAGGAAATATATAGTGGAGTACATAGAGCGTATATAAGGAAATACATAGGGGAGTACACAGAGTGTATATAAAGAAATACATAGGGGAGTACATAGAGGGTACATAAGGAAATATATAGGGGAGTACATAGAGTGTACATAAGGAAATAAATAGGGGAGTACATAGAGTGTACATAAGGAAATACATAGAGTGTACATAAGGAAATACATTGTGGAGTACATAAGGAAATATATAGGGGAGTACATAGAGCGTATATAAGAAAATACATAGGGGAGTACACAGAATGTATATAAAGAAATACATAGGGGAGTACATAGAGCGTATATAAGGAAATACATAGGGGAGTACACAGAGTGTATATAAAGAAATACATAGGGGAGTACATAGAGGGTACATAAGGAAATATATAGGGGAGTACACAGAGTGTATATAAAGAAATACATAGGGGAGTACATAGAGGGTACATAAGGAAATATATAGGGGAGTACATAGAGTGTACATAAGGAAATATATAGGGGAGTACATAGAGCGTACTTAAGGAAATACATAGGGGAGTACATAGAGTGTACATAAGGAAATACATAGGGGAGTACACAGAGTGTATATAAAGAAATACATAGGGGAGTACATAGAGCGTACATAAGGAAATACATAGTGGAGTACATAAGGAAATATATAGTGGAGTACATAGAGCGTATATAAGGAAATACATAGGGGAGTACACAGAGTGTATATAAAGAAATACATAGGGGAGTACATAGAGGGTACATAAGGAAATAAATAGGGGAGTACATAGAGCGTACATAAGGAAATACATAGGGGAGTACATAGAGTGTACAGAAGGAAATATATAGGGGAGTACATAGAGTGTACATAAGGAAATATATAGGGGAGTACATAGAGCGTACTTAAGGAAATACATAGGGGAGTACATAGAGTGTACATAAGGAAATACATAGGGGAGTACACAGAGTGTATATAAAGAAATACATAGGGGAGTACATAGAGCGTACATAAGGAAATACATAGGGGAGTACACAGAGTGTATATAAAGAAATACATAGGGGAGTACATAGAGCGTACATAAGGAAATACATAGTGGAGTACATAAGGAAATATATAGGGGAGTACATAGAGCGTATATAAGGAAATACATAGGGGAGTACACAGAGTGTATTAAAGAAATACATAGG
This sequence comes from Helicoverpa zea, assembly GCF_022581195.2. NCBI lineage: Eukaryota > Metazoa > Arthropoda > Insecta > Lepidoptera > Noctuidae > Helicoverpa > Helicoverpa zea. Next base: position 2,122,911 of record NC_061475.1, read on the forward strand.
GGAGTACATAGAGGGTACATAAGGAAATATATAGGGGAGTACACAGAGTGTATATAAAGAAATACATAGGGGAGTACATAGAGGGTACATAAGGAAATATATAGGGGAGTACATAGAGTGTACATAAGGAAATATATAGGGGAGTACATAGAGCGTACTTAAGGAAATACATAGGGGAGTACATAGAGTGTACATAAGGAAATACATAGGGGAGTACACAGAGTGTATATAAAGAAATACATAGGGGAGTACATAGAGCGTACATAAGGAAATATATAGGGGAGTACATAGAGTGTACATAAGGAAATACATAGGGGAGTACATAGAGTGTACATAAGGAAATACATAGGGGAGTACACAGAGTGTATATAAAGAAATACATAGGGGAGTACATAGAGCGTATATAAGGAAATACATAGGGGAGTACACAGAGTGTATATAAAGAAATACATAGGGGAGTACATAGAGGGTACATAAGGAAATATATAGGGGAGTACATAGAGCGTACATAAGGAAATACATAGGGGAGTACATAGAGTGTACATAAGGAAATACATAGGGGAGTACACAGAGTGTATATAAAGAAATACATAGGGGAGTACATAGAGGGTACATAAGGAAATATATAGGGGAGTACATAGAGTGTACATAAGGAAATACATAGGGGAGTACATAGAGCGTACATAAGGAAATACATAGGGGAGTACATAGAGTGTACATAATAAATACATAGAGCGTACATAAGGAAATATATAGGGGAGTACATAGAGCGTACATAAGGAAATATATAGGGGTGTACATAGAGTGTACATAAGGAAATACATAGGGAAGTACATAGAGTGTACATAAGGAAATACATAGTGGAGTACATAAGGAAATATATAGTGGAGTACATAGAGCGTATATAAGGAAATACATAGGGGAGTACACAGAGTGTATATAAAGAAATACATAGGGGAGTACATAGAGGGTACATAAGGAAATATATAGGGGAGTACATAGAGCGTACATAAGGAAATACATAGGGGAGTACATAGAGTGTATATAAAGAAATACATAGGGGAGTACATAGAGGGTACATAAGGAAATATATAGGGGAGTACATAGAGTGTACATAAGGAAATACATAGGGGAGTACATAGAGCGTACATAAGGAAATACATAGGGGAGTACATAGAGTGTACATAATAAATACATAGAGCGTACATAAGGAAATATATAGGGGAGTACATAGAGCGTACATAAGGAAATATATAGGGGTGTACATAGAGTGTACATAAGGAAATACATAGGGAAGTACATAGAGTGTACATAAGGAAATACATAGGGAGTACATAGAGTGTACCTAAGGAAATACATAAGGAAATATATAGGGCAGTACATAGAGTGTCATAAGGAAATATATAGGGAGTATATAGAGTGTACATAAGGAAATACATAGTGGAGTACATAAGGAAATACATAGGGAGTACATAGAGTGTACATAAGGAAATACAAAGGGGAGTACATAGAGAGTACTTAAGGAAATACATAGGGGAGTACATAGAGCGTACATAAGGAAATACATAGTGGAGTACATAAGGAAATATATAGTGGAGTACATAGAGCGTATATAAGGAAATACATAGGGGAGTACACAGAGTGTATATAAAGAAATACATAGGGGAGTACATAGAGGGTACATAAGGAAATATATAGGGGAGTACATAGAGTGTACATAAGGAAATATATAGGGGTGTACATAGAGTGTACATAAGGAAATATATAGGGGAGTACATAGAGTGTGCATAAGGAAATAAATAGGGGAGTACATAGAGTGTACATAAGGAAATACATAGAGTGTACATAAGGAAATACATAGTGGAGTACATAAGGAAATATATAGGGGAGTACATAGAGCGTATATAAGGAAATACATAGGGGAGTACACAGAGTGTACATAAGGAAATACAAAGGGGAGTACATAGAGAGTACTTAAGGAAATACATAGGGGAGTACATAGAGCGTACATAAGGAAATACATAGTGGAGTACATAAGGAAATATATAGTGGAGTACATAGAGCGTATATAAGGAAATACATAGGGGAGTACACAGAGTGTATATAAAGAAATACATAGGGGAGTACATAGAGGGTACATAAGGAAATATATAGGGGAGTACATAGAGTGTACATAAGGAAATTTATAGGGGTGTACATAGAGTGTACATAAGGAAATATATAGGGGAGTACATAGAGTGTGCATAAGGAAATAAATAGGGGAGTACATAGAGTGTACATAAGGAAATACATAGAGTGTACATAAGGAAATACATAGTGGAGTACATAAGGAAATATATAGGGGAGTACATAGAGCGTATATAAGAAAATACATAGGGGAGTACACAGAATGTATATAAAGAAATACATAGGGGAGTACATAGAGCGTATATAAGGAAATACATAGGGGAGTACACAGAGTGTTTATAAAGAAATACATAGGGGAGTACATAGAGGGTACATAAGGAAATATATAGGGGAGTACACAGAGTGTATATAAAGAAATACATAGGGGAGTACATAGAGGGTACATAAGGAAATATATAGGGGAGTACATAGAGTGTACATAAGGAAATATATAGGGGAGTACATAGAGCGTACTTAAGGAAATACATAGGGGAGTACATAGAGTGTACATAAGGAAATACATAGGGGAGTACACAGAGTGTATATACAGAAATACATAGGGGAGTACATAGAGCGTACATAAGGAAATACATAGTGGAGTACATAAGGAAATATATAGTGGAGTACATAGAGCGTATATAAGGAAATACATAGGGGAGTACACAGAGTGTATATAAAGAAATACATAGGGGAGTACATAGAGGGTACATAAGGAAATAAATAGGGGAGTACATAGAGAGTACATAAGGAAATACATAGGGGAGTACATAGAGTGTACAGAAGGAAATATATAGGGGAGTACATAGAGTGTACATAAGGAAATATATAGGGGAGTACATAGAGCGTACTTAAGGAAATACATAGGGGAGTACATAGAGTGTACATAAGGAAATACATAGGGGAGTACACAGAGTGTATATAAAGAAATACATAGGGGAGTACATAGAGCGTACATAAGGAAATACATAGGGGAGTACACAGAGTGTATATAAAGAAATACATAGGGGAGTACATAGAGCGTACATAAGGAAATACATAGTGGAGTACATAAGGAAATATATAGGGGAGTACATAGAGCGTATATAAGGAAATACATAGGGGAGTACACAGAGTGTATTAAAGAAATACATAGGGGAGTACATAGAGGGTACATAAGGAAATATATAGGGGAGTACACAGAGTGTATATAAAGAAATACATAGGGGAGTACATAGAGGGTACATAAGGAAATATATAGGGGAGTACATAGAGTGTACATAAGGAAATATATAGGGGAGTACATAGAGCGTACTTAAGGAAATACATAGGGGAGTACATAGAGTGTACATAAGGAAATACATAGGGGAGTACACAGAGTGTATATAAAGAAATACATAGGGGAGTACATAGAGCGTACATAAGGAAATATATAGGGGAGTACATAGAGTGTACATAAGGAAATACATAGGGGAGTACATAGAGTGTACATAAGGAAATACATAGGGGAGTACACAGAGTGTATATAAAGAAATACATAGGGGAGTACATAGAGTGTACATAAGGAAATACATAGGGGAGTACACAGAGTGTATATAAAGAAATACATAGGGGAGTACATAGAGCGTACATAAGGAAATACATAGTGGAGTACATAAGGAAATATATAGTGGAGTACATAGAGCGTATATAAGGAAATACATAGGGGAGTACACAGAGTGTATATAAAGAAATACATAGGGGAGTACATAGAGGGTACATAAGGAAATAAATAGGGGAGTACATAGAGCGTACATAAGGAAATACATAGGGGAGTACATAGAGTGTACATAAGGAAATACATAGGGGAGTACACAGTGTATATAAAGAAATACATAGGGGAGTACATAGAGTGTACATAAGGAAATACATAGGGGAGTACACAGAGTGTATATAAAGAAATACATAGGGGAGTACATAGAGCGTACATAAGGAAATACATAGGGGAGTACACAGAGTGTATTAAAGAAATACATAGGGGAGTACATAGAGGGTACATAAGGAAATATATAGGGGAGTACACAGAGTGTATATAAAGAAATACATAGGGGAGTACATAGAGGGTACATAAGGAAATATATAGGGGAGTACATAGAGTGTACATAAGGAAATATATAGGGGAGTACATAGAGCGTACTTAAGGAAATACATAGGGGAGTACATAGAGTGTACATAAGGAAATACATAGGGGAGTACACAGAGTGTATACAAGCTGTTGATTTGCATCCGTGCCATAGTCAAGGAGGTTAAAATTAAATACGTAAATAATCGATTTGAATTACGGTAGGTGGGAAAAAGCTAATATGCGCTGCTTTTTTTGATGTTGTAATTTCATGGTATTTCAGAATTTAGCCCACGGTTAAACACAAATCATAACAGAATTGCCCCGCGGCCACAGTGTGTGCGTGATGGCAGCTATGTGTGCGTAGACAGAGAAAACTAATGTCTACGTGTGTGCGTGAGTGTCGATGTGTGAGTATCTTATCTACGACATGACAGCGCGAGCGCGCGAGCGAGCGAGACCGAGTGATACGCGATAGCAATCATTTTACCTAAAGTTTCGAAAATCACCTTCATTATTGTCATTAACTTCGTTTTACTTTACTTACTAATTTTTGAGCATTTTAACACAGATATCTTATTAACTACAGTAATAAGCAATACTAGTGCGCGAAAGAAAGTTCACTAACATGTTAACAGCTGATTGATAAAATGTTCGTTTTGCTTTATCTTTCAGCATAAAGTTTTCGCAGTGATTTAGTTTTTATTTTTGAATTAAATTGGTTAATAATTAGAAATTTTGCTTCCTTCTTAACGGTCTTAGGACCTTGGAACACGGAAATCTTATTAATGACGTAATACTAGTGCGCTAAAGGAAAGTTCACTGACCTGTTAACAGCTGATTGATAACATTTTCGGTTTGCTTTAACATTCAGCGTAAAGATTTCGTAGTAATTTTGTTTTTACTTTTCGATTAAATTGGTGAAAGATGTGTTAGTTAAGTGTAGGCACGAGGTGATTCTTTCGGCTCGTAGGTATTATTGGCGTGGTTAAGAAATCAACTTATTTACACTAATAAAATTGATTAAGCTGACTACGTATTTACAAAATGTACAAATAAATAAATTACCTAGTTTAGTTACCCGGAGGTACTGTTCAAAGCTGTCACCTTCACACTCTTGGCACAATCGAGCACGACGAAGTAGCTGGTTGTCCTTCAGCTAACATAACACTATCACATTCGTTTTTAATGTGTCGAAAGCACTAAGTTAACGGTCCTAGCACATAAGTCTGTCACATGACCAGCATGACCCTCCGTGATGAGGGTTCCCGGTCGGTAAACATTTCCCGGAACATAGGTAGGTATGTACGGCTGTCATTGCACATCCTTGGCAGTCGTAACGGGTAGTCAGAAGCCAGTAAGTCTGACACCAGTCTAACCAAGGGGTATCGGGTTGCCCGGGTAACTGGGTTGAGGAGGTCAGATAGGCAGTCGCTTCTTGTAAAGCACTGGTACTCAGCTGAATCCGGTTAGACTGGAAGCCGACCCCAACATGATTGGGAAAAGGCTCGGAGGATGGATGGCTGTTAGTACACTGTTGTCACTGATCGCATACAGGCGGACCATCGCCACCAACTCGTGTTCGTGTAGTTTTCCGTCATCTCGCACTTTGTACCTACACGTCGCGGAATTCAAAGCGCACGTACGCAGCAGCGGCGGCGACATCAAACACACTGCTTGCCGTCGGCGCTTGTTTGTTCCGGCTTCAAGGGCACGCGGGGAGCGGCGAGGCGAGTGTGTGGGAGTACTCGCACTGTGATTGGGTGAATTTGGGTAGGCTGGATGATCTACGATTTTTATTGAACGATCGTTGCGTATGCTTTGTGCATGTATCGTTTGCGTTTGTGTGAGTGCGCAGCGCGGTAGTAAGGCTAGTAACACACGCGCCGAATTAAAGTACGGCTGGGTTACACTGACGGATATACGTAAATAAGAAAAAAACATGAAAAAATTACCTACCCATTTTTTCGTTGATTTGGGTCGAGAATCATTAGCATATTTACGTCCTTGACTATGGCACGGATGCAAATCAACAGCTTGTATAAAGAAATACATAGGGGAGTACATAGAGCGTACATAAGGAAATATATAGGGGAGTACATAGAGTGTACATAAGGAAATACATAGTGGAGTACATAAGGAAATATATAGGGGAGTACATAGAGAGTACTTAAGGAAATACATAGGGGAGTACATAGAGCGTACATAAGGAAATACATAGTGGAGTACATAAGGAAATATATAGTGGAGTACATAGAGCGTATATAAGGAAATACATAGGGGAGTACACAGAGTGTATATAAAGAAATACATAGGGGAGTACATAGAGGGTACATAAGGAAATATATAGGGGAGTACATAGAGTGTACATAAGGAAATATATAGGGGTGTACATAGAGTGTACATAAGGAAATATATAGGGGAGTACATAGAGTGTGCATAAGGAAATAAATAGGGGAGTACATAGAGTGTACATAAGGAAATACATAGAGTGTACATAAGGAAATACATAGTGGAGTACATAAGGAAATATATAGGGGAGTACATAGAGCGTATATAAGGAAATACATAGGGGAGTACACAGAGTGTATATAAAGAAATACATAGGGGAGTACATAGAGGGTACATAAGGAAATATATAGGGGAGTACACAGAGTGTATATAAAGAAATACATAGGGGAGTACATAGAGGGTACATAAGGAAATATATAGGGGAGTACATAGAGCGTACTTAAGGAAATACATAGGGGAGTACATAGAGTGTACATAAGGAAATACATAGGGGAGTACACAGAGTGTATATAAAGAAATACATAGGGGAGTACATAGAGCGTACATAAGGAAATATATAGGGGAGTACATAGAGTGTACATAAGGAAATACATAGGGGAGTACATAGAGCGTACATAAGGAAATACATAGTGGAGTACATAAGGAAATATATAGTGGAGTACATAGAGCGTATATAAGGAAATACATAGGGGAGTACACAGAGTGTATATAAAGAAATACATAGGGGAGTACATAGAGGGTACATAAGGAAATATATAGGGGAGTACATAGAGCGTACATAAGGAAATTCATAGGGGAGTACATAGAGTGTACATAAGGAAATACATAGGGGAGTACACAGAGTGTATATAAAGAAATACATAGGGGAGTACATAGAGCGTACATAAGGAAATATATAGGGGAGTACATAGAGTGTACATAAGGAAATACATAGGGGAGTACACAGAGTGTATATAAAGAAATACATAGGGGAGTACATAGAGCGTACATAAGGAAATATATAGGGGAGTACATAGAGTGTACATAAGGAAATACATAGGGGAGTACATAGAGTGTACATAAGGAAATACATAGTGGAGTACATAAGGAAATATATAGTGGAGTACATAGAGCGTATATAAGGAAATACATAGGGGAGTACACAGAGTGTATATAAAGAAATACATAGGGGAGTACATAGAGGGTACATAAGGAAATATATAGGGGAGTACATAGAGCGTACATAAGGAAATACATAGAGTGTACATAAGGAAATACATAGTGGAGTACATAAGGAAATATATAGGGGAGTACATAGAGCGTATATAAGGAAATACATAGGGGAGTACACAGAGTGTATATAAAGAAATACATAGGGGAGTACATAGAGGGTACATAAGGAAATATATAGGGGAGTACACAGAGTGTATATAAAGAAATACATAGGGGAGTACATAGAGGGTACATAAGGAAATATATAGGGGAGTACATAGAGTGTACATAAGGAAATACATAGTGGAGTACATAAGGAAATATATAGGGGAGTACATAGAGCGTACATAAGGAAATACATAGGGGAGTTCACAGAGTGTACATAAAGAAATACATAGTGGAGTACATAGAGCGTACATAAGGAAATACATAGGGGAGTACATAGAGCGTACATAAGGAAATATATAGGGGAGTACATAGAGTGTACATAAGGAAATACATAGTGGAGTACATAGAGCGTACATAAGGAAATACATAGGGGAGTACATAGAGCGTACATAAGGAAATATATAGGGGAGTACATAGAGTGTACATAAGGAAATACATAGGGGAGTACATAGAGCGTACATAAGGAAATACATAGGGGAGTACATAGAGTGTACATAATAAATACATAGAGCGTACATAAGGAAATATATAGGGGAGTACATAGAGCGTACATAAGGAAATATATAGGGGTGTACATAGAGTGTACATAAGGAAATACATAGGGAAGTACATAGAGTGTACATAAGGAAATACATAGGGAGTACATAGAGTGTACCTAAGGAAATACATAAGGAAATATATAGGGCAGTACATAGAGTGTCATAAGGAAATATATAGGGAGTATATAGAGTGTACATAAGGAAATACATAGTGGAGTACATAAGGAAATACATAGGGAGTACATAGAGTGTACATAAGGAAATACAAAGGGGAGTACATAGAGAGTACTTAAGGAAATACATAGGGGAGTACATAGAGCGTACATAAGGAAATACATAGTGGAGTACATAAGGAAATATATAGTGGAGTACATAGAGCGTATATAAGGAAATACATAGGGGAGTACACAGAGTGTATATAAAGAAATACATAGGGGAGTACATAGAGGGTACATAAGGAAATATATAGGGGAGTACATAGAGTGTACATAAGGAAATATATAGGGGTGTACATAGAGTGTACATAAGGAAATATATAGGGGAGTACATAGAGTGTGCATAAGGAAATAAATAGGGGAGTACATAGAGTGTACATAAGGAAATACATAGAGTGTACATAAGGAAATACATAGTGGAGTACATAAGGAAATATATAGGGGAGTACATAGAGCGTATATAAGGAAATACATAGGGGAGTACACAGAGTGTACATAAGGAAATACAAAGGGGAGTACATAGAGAGTACTTAAGGAAATACATAGGGGAGTACATAGAGCGTACATAAGGAAATACATAGTGGAGTACATAAGGAAATATATAGTGGAGTACATAGAGCGTATATAAGGAAATACATAGTGGAGTACATAAGGAAATATATAGGGGAGTACATAAGGAAATATATAGGGGAGTACATAGAGTATACATAAGGAAATATATAGGGAGTACATAGAGTGTACATAAGGAAATACATAGGGGAGTACATAAGGAAATATATAGGGGAGTACATACAGCGTACATAAGGAAATAAATAGGGGAGTACATAGAGTTTACATAAGGAAATACATAGGGGAGTACATAGAGCGTACATAAGGAAATACATAGGGGAGTACATAGAGTGTACATAAGGAAATACATAGTGGAGTACATAAGGAAATATATAGGGGAGTACATAGAGCGTACATAAGGAAATACATAGTGAAGTACATAAGGAAATATATAGTGGAGTACATAGAGCGTACATAAGGAAATACATAGGGGTGTAGCGCAGATAGGTGTAAGATAAATCAAACTCCACCGTCGAGGTAAGAATGAATTAATGAATATATTTTACTAAAATGCCTGGCTACTTAAATGCTATTACAATGATTCCGTAGTGTAGGGCGCGAATCTATCACAATCCGCGCTGGCCAATGAGAACGCTCGAAACGCACCGTATAAATATGGGTAGCTTGGCGCGCGAGACTTCAGTGGGGCGCCCGCCGTTGCGGCGCGCGCACGTTTAATGTATTGCAGCTACAGTACTCCCCCCCCTAGCGAAGCGTACCGGCAACTTCACAGCTCGGCCCGATCTCGTGCGACGTGTAGCAGTGGTGTCGTTGCTCGGAGAAGGACTCGGGGATCGGCTGGTGGCGACGTCTGATGCCGGTGGAGCTGGAGCGGGTGCAGGCGGGTTATCTTCATCGATGTTGAGCGTGTACGCCGGTTTTAGTCGGTCGATCGAGATGGTGTTGGATCTTCCCGGTAGCTGGATGGTGAAGTACTTGTCATTGCGTTCAATGACCTTGTACGGACCTCTGTACGGCTGTTGCAGCGGTTTGCGGACGGCGTCGTCGCGTATTAACACGTGACTACATGTTGTCAAGTCGTTGTGCACGAACATACAACGATTGCTTGAATGTGGTTTGTATGTCGGTGTAAACTTCGTGATGACGTCATGTAGGTGATCGACGAAGTTATAATCCATTGCCTTCTCTGCCGGTGATGGTGATATGAAATCGCCGGGTAAGCGCAATGCTTGGCCGAAAGTGAGCTGCGCGGCGCTGGTGCCGGTATCAGTGCGCACGGCGGCTCGTAAACCCATTAGCACAGTAGGTAGCTCGGCAATCCAGTTGTTAGCACTTTCTAAGCGAGCCATAAGTGCAGTCTTCAGGGTTCGGTGCCAGCGTTCGACGATGCCGTTACTTTGCGGGTGGTAGGCAGTGGTACGGGTACGTTCGGCGCCCAAGAGATGTGCGAGGTCACGGAACAGCTGACTTTCAAACTGTCGTCCTTGGTCAGTCGTTATTCTAGCTGGGCACCCGTAGCGTGTTATCCACGTCGCATACAACTTGTTGGCGATGACGTCAGCGGTGATTTCACGCAAGGGTACTGCTTCGGGCCATCGTGTGCAGCGATCGATCATCGTCAGTAGGTAGCGATGTCCAGCCGATGAAGTAGGTAGCGGACCAACGATGTCGATGTGTACGTGTTGAAAACGTTCGCTTGGCGGGAACGCTGCGAGTTCGGCTCGGCTGTGACGTAGTACTTTCGAGCGTTGACACGATGTACACACTTTCGCCCACTCGCCGATATCGGTATTCATTGCGGGCCAGAAGAAGCGTTGCTGCATGAGTTTACGTGAAGCTCGTACCCCGGGATGACTTGTATTGTGCACGGCGTTGAATGCGATGCGACGAAAATCGGTTGGTAGGTACGGTCGAACGTGTGACGTAGATGTTTCGCAGAATATTGAGTTGTTTGTACCGGGCATGACGATTTTCTTGAGTTGAATATTCGTTTGCTTCAATAAATCGGGTATATCGCTGTTCGCCATGCTGAAGGATGTCTTCTTCGTTATGGAGTAGTTAGACAACACTGGTTAGGCAGGCGGAATCACGTCGGGGTCACCACTGTAGCGCAGATAGGTGTAAGATAAATCAAACTCCACAGTCGAGGTAAGAATGAATGAATGAATATATTTTACTTTTTTTTTTTTTTTTTTTTTGGTATGGCATCTCGCAGTTCAGCCTAGGAGGCCGTGTACTGCTTAACCGGACTTTTCCCTGTGGATGCCTAGATTTTAAGGCCTCCAGCCAGGGGCGTAAAACAACTTATAAACTAAGCGACTGCGCTAAGGGTACCCCCTGTGGGGTCGGACCTCGGCTTAGGGCGTCGCTGGGGAGGCAGCAAAGGGACAGGCTGGATCATATGATCATTATTATTAAATGGGGAATTTAAAGCTACTGGCTCAGCTCGCGGGCTGGCTCGATGAGCAAGGGTCGGGAGGACAGAGATCGGGACGTCGCGGCGGACCTCGGCGGCGAGGTTTGTACGAACGCGGTTTGTATTTGTGTAGGGTGCTAGTGAGTTTACTACTCTCTTGGAGGACAGTTATCTCATCGTCAGGTTCTAGAAGGGCATGCCTAGGGCGGCGAATCCTACTGATGCGGGAGGGAGTGTAATTACTGGCTGACACGATAAGTGAGTTATCGTGTTTCTCAGCGCGTTCGAAGTACCGTATGGCGGCACGCTTCATATACTGGCGGATGGTGGGGATTTTTAAGTCGAGATGAAGAATCTCATTTCGAACATAATAGGGAGCTCCTGTGATTTTCCGTAAAGCACGGTTTTGAAGGGCCTGCATTCTGTGAAGGCGGCGATGGCTTGCCTGTGCGAACACAGGGCAAGCATACGTCATGACGGGGCGTATGCACGATACGTAGAGGCGTAACTTGCATTTAAGAGATAATTTGCTCTTTGAATTGAGCAAGAAGTGCAATCTGCCGTACACAAAGGCTGCTCTAGAGCGCACCTTACGTATGTGCTCGGCGAATGAGAGGCGCTGGTCTAAGATTACACCTAGATATTTGGCATGCTCCTTCCAAGGAATCGGCCTACCAAACATGGTGACTGACGGGGGCGCGGGAGGGAGCCTACGGCGAGGGCTCGAAAAGAGTATGGCCTGGCTTTTGTCGGGGTGGAGTTCGATTCTCCATAGCCTAGTCCAGACACCTAGGGTGTTGCAATAGGCTTGGAGATGTCTCACTATGGCGGCTGGGCTGCGGCCTGAGCAGTAGATTGCCGTGTCGTCGGCGAATAGGGCTAATTGAACATGCTTGTTCTTAGGAATATCGCTAGTGTATAGCGTGAAGAGGATGGGGGAGAGTACCGAGCCTTGTGGGACGCCAGCTTTTATAGGGTGGGCCGAAGAAAGAGTGCCGTCAATGCGATAGCGAAAGGTGCGATTCGACAAAAAGTCTCGTAAGATGACGACGAGACGGTCTGGGACACCGAGTTGGTAAAGCTTGTAAATCAAGCCTTTGTGCCAGACTTTGTCGAATGCCTTTGCTATATCGAAGAGAATCGTACCGGTGAGTTGGCCACGTTGGAATCCGTGGCTCACACCTTCCACGATGCGGTGGACTTGTTGGACACAAGAGTGATGGGTTCGAAAACCAAACTGTTCTAATGGAATAAGACTCTTTGCTTCGACGTAATCTTTGAGACGCTTATAGATAAGTATCTCGTAGATCTTGCCGAACACATTGAGTAAACTGATAGGGCGATAGCTGGACGGGTCTGATTTTGGTTTACCGGGTTTGGGAATACCGATTACGGTTGCCTCTTTCCATGCCTGTGGGAACAGGTTATGGGTCATGGCGCAATTGAAGATCGCGGTCATGAGCATTACGAGGGAAGCGGGTAGGATTTTGAAAACTTTATTGGTTATTCTATCTGGGCCCGGAGCTTTACGGGGTTTGAGACGTTTGATGATCTCTGCCACTTCGTCTGGAGTGACGGGAGGCAAGGGATCGTCGGGGTCTTCTTGCGGTGGTAGGGAGGATCTGCGCTCGACCTCGGCTTCGACCTTTAGTAGGTGAGCCGGGTCGACCGGTTGGGTACTAGGCGAGCATTGAGCCTCGAGGCTGTCGGCCAGACATTCCGCTTTTTCATCGTCCTCGAAGGCGAGGGAATTGTCGGGGCGTTTGATCGGCGGGGTGGAAGCTACTTCATCGGATTTGAGTTTCCTTTGAAGCTGCCAGAAGGCTTGATGAGTCGGCTCGAGTTCGCTCAGCGTCTTGTCCCAGCGCGTTTGACGCATCTCAGCAAGGCGTTCCTTTACAGCACGCTGTAAGTTACGCATGTGAGACTTGTTAGCGTCGCAGGGAAAAGTACTGTAGGCACGGACAGCCGCGTTCTTCTCGGTTACCAGAGCACGCACGTCATCCGGGAGCTTGAAGCGATGAAAGCTCGTCGCTTCAACTCTACGTGAACACTTGTCCACGGTGGATTGTACGTGCTCGGTGAACGAGCCGATCGCGCCCGTCATGTCAGCGACTGAGTTGATTTCATCGGGAATTGATTCTAACTGGGCGGAGGAGGATTTTAAGCTTTCGCTTAGCATTCTCCAGTCCGTGACAATCTGGGTGGGAGGAGGGCGATCCGGGTCGAGTGGGCCTGAGCGCGAGGCTAGTTCCACAAGAACCGGTCTGTGGTCGGAGGTGAGCTCGTGTAGTACCTCGATCGAATGTAAACGTAAGTTTACGTTCTTGAGGAGCGCTACATCGAGAACGTCGGGAAGGTGGTCGACTATATTAGGAAAGTGAGTGGGATGCATCGGAGCGATGACATCGAAGTTGAGGGATTCACACTGATTGAATAGCAACCTGCCTCTTGGAGAAGTAGTGTTGCTATTCCAGGCGGGATGTTTGGCGTTTAGATCGCCTGCTATTATTACAGAGTCGCTCAGGCCTAGTAAGGCTCTGAGATCGTTCGTGAAAAGGATCGGGTCGTAGGACTGAAAGGATGAGGACGTGGGAGGGCAGTAGGCCGATACGAGAGTGATCGACTGGTGCTGGGACATGGCTAGTCGACAGATTGAGGCTTCAATGCAGCTTAAGTCGGGGGGAGTGATCTCTACACAATGTAGCGATCTTTTATAATAGATAAGCGTGCCGCCTTTGTGGCGTGTGATCCTGTCATTTCTAATTAACTTATAGTTAGCTATATTAGGGCCGCGTACACGCGGCTTTAGGAAGGTCTCTTGTACGAGAAGAATGTCTATCTTATGGGATTGTAGGAAGGCGGAAATCTCGTCGCGTTGGCCGAGAATACCGTTGGCATTATAATAGCCAAGCCTAAGGGAATGGGGTTTAATTTTGGATGTATTATCCATTTCTATTTCCTAAAGTGAGGCAGGTTTTGAACTGCCTGGGCGACGTCTGAATACTCCTGCATAACGGAGTAGAGTTTGATAAGGTCGCCATTGCTGGCGACTATCTCCCTCGAAAGTTGTTGAGCTCTGTCGCTCGTGAATACACTGAACGTGCTCAGTATAACGTTCATAGAACTGAGCGCTGATACTGGGCTAGAAGAGGGCGCGATCGCTTGCGCTTGCGCGGGCTTGGCGGCTATAGGAGCCGCGGAGGGCGCGGAGGGCGCGGAGGGAAGGACGGGAGGGACGCGAGGTAAGCTCGCGGGCGCCGCGGTGGGATTATTCACCGGGGCGGGAGTTGGCTGGTGCTGAGTTGGCCTCGGGGTTGGAAAGGCTCTCTGATGGTTGAGAGGGTTCCATGGGGAGGGCCGTTGTGGGCTGAGACGCTCGGGAAGTTGAGCGGTAGGTAGCCTCGCTGATGGGCTTTCCCTTAGCTGGCGGGCGTTTGCACGCTTGGCCAGCTTGGGAGACGTTTTTGGGGCCTTTGGGCAGCCGCGGTAGTTGGCGGGATGACCTGAGGCGCCGCAGAGTACACAGCTCGGAGGCTCGGTGCACAGAGTGCGGTCCTTGGGTCGCGGGCAGTCGGAGGTGCCGTGTTGGCCTAGGCATTTCACGCACCTAGGCTGGGCGAAACAGTTGCGCTGTGAGTGACCCCACAGTTGGCAACGGTGGCATTGGGATACAATGCCAGATCTATTTGGCTTCTCGATTGAGATGCCGGTTAAATTACATACCGATTTGATGTTAAAAATCGGGTGGATTTTAGAAGGACACGGCTCGCATACTACGAGCACCATGTCGAAGGCGTGGCCGCTGCGGGCGCGGTGCATCCTATGGACTTGCGTCGCAGGGATGTTTTGTGACTTAAGGTCACTTAAAATGTCATCCGAAGGGATTTCCTTCGGAATACGGGTAATGACGACCCGGAGAGGTTTTTCCTCGGGGAGGGAGTATGTGTGGAACGAAATGTTCCTCGCTCTTAGCGCTTTAGTTATCTCCCTATAGTCGTCTGACGTAGGGAGGACGATTTTTATACCGTTGCCGGTATTGGAGGCCGATCTGTAGTTGATCTTACGATCAACACACAGCTTGGACACTTCGGTCCATTTTGCCTTGTCCTGTAAGTATACAGGCGGCGGAGGTTTGTTTTTTGGTGCGCTTTTGGGCTTAGCGGCACCTTGGGAGGAAGCGACCTGCGAGGTCGAGGGTGACGGGGCGGGGGATGCTGTAGACACAGCGGGCGGGCTAGGGAGAGGAGATGCGACAAGGGCGATGGTCTTGCGCGCCTTGTCGTTGTTTTTGTTCTTTTTCCTCTTACCTCCCTGAACGACGGTGAAGTCGTCGTCGGAGGAAGAGGAGTCAGAGGGCTCGGAGGGTTGAGCATCCTCTGGGACGGGTGAGGCAGAGCGGGAGGACGAGGTGTCCATGCATTCGGCGTCGACGTTTGACGCAGGTGCACTCGCCTGAGTTATTTCCATTGTCTGTGAGACAATGGGATTAGGAACAATGGTCGAGTGCAGCTGGGCATCGACCATTGTATTGGGGATTACCGTTTCCGCTAATGCGGTGGTTTTCCCCGAAGAGACGATTATAGGCTCAACAATGGGGCGCGACACAGCTGCGCCGGCCTCCTTTGTTGAGCCGTTATCGGTGATAATACAATAGCGCGCTAGGCGCGGGTCCTTGATATCAAGGTTGTTGATCATGTCGCCATATTTGGCGACAATGTCTTGGTCCTTGAGGAGGACCTCGAAGAAGAATTTATAGACTTCGGTAGTCATTTTCCCGTGAGGGAAGAGGGCTACCGAGCTAAAAGAGATGGGGGCCTAATTATAAAAACCTAAGACCTATTTCCTATCTCCCCGGGTGGATGGGCCCGGGGATGTGTAACCCTCCCTGCCGGGTATAGGCAGGGAGGTGAGTACCTATTGGTGAGCCCTAAGCTTGTAAACCGTTCGCCAGTCTTATTGTGCGAACGGGCCCTAGCCAGTCTAGTGCGAAGGGTATAGAGATACCCAACCGACACCAGGTGTGTAGCTGTGAAAGCAAACCAGATGCAAGGCACGACTAGGAGATCCCCCAAGGCCGAAATCCGAGCTCCCGTCCAATTGACTGCCTTGCCCTGAAGGGGTTCGGCGGGTGTGATTGGGTCAACACCCTCTCGGCTTCGTTGGCACCGTATGGTTTCAACCGAGAACCACGAAACTGTGGCTTTTACCCAGAAGGGGTCAACTGAATTTACTTGACACAAACGTTTTAGAAACAGGATAATCGTCCGCCGCTTTGAAAAAAGCAGCTTTAGATTGATATATTTGTAGTCGGCAGAGCGACTACGGTGAGCGTTACGTCGGGCGTAACAAAGACAAAAGTCGTAAACGGGCGAGCGCAGAGCGACACGTCCGTACACGACGAGAGTCAGAAGTGGAATCCATATATTTTACTAAAATGCCTGGCTACTTAAATGCTATTACAATGATTTCGTAGTGTAGGGCGCGAATCTATCACAATCCGCGCTGGCCAATGAGAACGCTCGAAACGCACCGTATAAATATGGGTAGCTTGGCGCGCGAGACTTCAGTGGGGCGCCCGCCGTTGCGGCGCGCGCACGTTTAATGTATTGCAGCTACAGGGGAGTACACAGAGTGTACATAAAGAAATACATAGGGGAGTACATAGAGCGTACATAAGGAAATATATAGGGGAGTACATAGAGCGTACATAAGGAAATACATAGGGGAGTACATAGAGCGTACATAAGGAAATACATAGGGGAGTACATAGAGCGTACATAATAAATACATAGGGGAGTACATAGAGCGTACATAAGGAAATATATAGGGGAGTACATAGAGTGTACATAAGGAAATAGATAGGGAAGTACATAGAGTGTACATAAGGAAATACATAGGGAGTACATAGAGTGTACATAAGGAAATACATAGTGGAGTACATAAGGAAATATATAGGGGAGTACATAGAGTGTACATAAGGAAATATATAGGGGTGTACATAGAGTGTACATAAGGAAATACATAGTGGAACACATAAGGAAATATATACGGGAGTACATAGAGTGTACATAAGGAAATATACAGAGTTATAGGAAAAACACTAACAACCTCTCAGGACCATATTACTAATATCAAAAACTAAAACTTTTGTTCTACGACTTTTAATAATTCTCAGATTTTATTTCATCAAATTTTCACACAAAAATTAAAATATTTCAATTGTACGCTCTAAAATTTACAAAGTCTATGCGAAGCCAAAGAAAGCGCTAGTTAGATAAACAGTAGTACAAAAGACAGCGGAGGGGAGCGGGGCTCGGGCGGCGGGTGAGCGTTTGAACTTGACCTGTTTACGAGCGGCCGTCAGTCGTTTTTATGCGCCCGCGTCGCGTCATACGCAAAAAATGCAAACCCTCCACCAAACGAATTTATTGTAATGATAATCTCGACTCGTCCGCACACTCTAAGGTCGACTAATCGCTCGACTGGTCTCGGTCGGGCCTTTAGTTGATAAAGAAATGGTAGGGGCGTGCAAATTTTATCTCTACAGCAAAATAGAGTTGAAATGTGTTAGATAGAACAATGAAATCTTGTAGGTTTGTTTTTGGCAAATGTATTATGTTTTATAAAAAGTCATAGAACAAAAGTTGTAGTTTATGATGTTAGTAATACAGTCCTGCAAGGTTGTTAGTGTGTTACCAATAACCCTGTATAGGGGAGTACATAGAGCGTACATAAGGAAATACATGGGGGAGTACATAGAGTGTACATAAGGAAATATATAGGGGAGTACATAGAGCGTACATAAGGAAATACATAGGGGAGTACATAGAGCGTACATAAGGAAATACATAGGGGAGTACATAGAGTGTACATAAGGAAATACATAGTGGAGTACATAAGGAAATACATAGGGGAGTACATAAGGAAATACATAGGGGAGTACATAAGGAAATATATAGGGGAGTACATAGAGCGTACATAAGGAAATACATAGGGGAGTACATAAGGAAATATATAGTCTAGTACATAGAGCGTACATAAGGAAATATATAGTCTAGTACATAGAGCGTACATACGGAAATATACAAGGTGTTGATTTGCATTTGTGCCATAGTTCAGGAGGAGGACATACAATACGTAAATAATCGATTGGAATTACAGTAGATGGGAAATAACTAATATGCACTGCTTTTTTTGCCATTGTAATGTAGTGGTATTTCTGAAGTAATCCAATTTTATGAGTGATCGTTGTGTATGCTTTGTGTTTGCGTTTGTGTGAGGGTGCAGCATGGTTTTAACGCCAGTAACATACGCGCCAAGTTTAAATAAGGCTAGATGACATTTACGGAATTCCGAAAAAAAATTAAAGAAAAAAAGTTACGTGCCAATTTTTTTATTGATTTGGGTCGAGAATCATTAGCAGAATTACCTCCTTGAATATGGCACGGATGCAAATCAACAGCTTGTATAGGGGAGTACATAGAGTGTACATAAGGAAATACATAGTGGAGTACATAGGAGATTTCATAGAGTGTACATAAGGAACACACATATTACAGTATAAATACAAACGTCACAAGTATGGATGTCATGTGCATGGAAGTCCTGTTTAGAAGTGAGGGTCTTAAAATTTGTAGTTAGCCCGCTTACGATATAAACGTATGTACACGGACGAAGTCGCGGGCGACCGCTAGTAATACTTTAAATTTGTATAAATATATTTTGTACTAGCTGAACCCGCGAACTTCGTATCGTTTAAACCTTCCCTGGACCTCTACAAACATTTTAAAACTAAAAAAAGCCAAATCGACCCAGCCGTTCTCGAGTTTTAGTCAGACTAACGAACAGCAATTAATTTTTATATATATTTTGTATACAAGCTGTTGATTTGCATCCGTGCCATATTCAAGGAGGTAATTATGCTAATGATTCTCGACCCAAATCAATAAAAAAATTGGTACGTAATTTTTTTTCTTTAATTTTTTTTCGGAATTCCGTAAATGTCATCTAGCCTTATTTAAACTTGGCGCGTATGTTACTGGCATTAAACCCGTGCTGCACCCTCACACAAACGCAAACACAAAGCATACGCAACGATCACTCATAAATTTCATTCATAAAATGGGATTACTTCGGAAATGTCACGACATTACAATGACAAAAAAAGCAGTGCATATTAGCTATTTCCCATCTACTGTAATTCCAATCGATTATTTACGTATTGTATGTCCTCCTCCTGAACTATGGCACAAATGCAAATCAACACCTTGTATTTGATTTACAGAAATATAACTAACAGCCTCCATATATCTACCTTCTGGCTGCTAATCGTCTGGTGGTGGGCAGGGAAGACGGGTCTATTGTCATAGTGAACGCGACACATGCGGTGCAGCTGCAATTATTGCATGGCAATCATCAGCAGCTCGATGGTAAGTTTATTTTATTGATTATATTGCTTAGAAGTCAAACAAAGTCGTGGTGCCCTAGCGGGTAAAGAACCAACCTTTCAAGTACGAGTGAGTTTGATTCCAGATCAGACAAGTATCAATGCAACTTTTCTAAGGTGGTATGTACTTTCTAAGCATATCTTGGACACCAATGACGGTGTTTCGGAGGGCACGTTAAACTGTAGGTCCCGGCTGTCAGTGAACATCATAGGTGTTGAGGAGGCCTGATGCTCCTTGTAAAACTGCACAGCTGCAGCTGGTTTGATTGAAGCGATCTCAACATAGTTGGGTTAGGCAGATGATGATGTTATTGTAGATCTAGGGACTGCTTTAAACTATCTGTAATGTTGACTTTCATTCAATTGTGCATAAAGTGTTCAATCCCAAATATAAAAAGTGCAAATTCTTTGAGCGACTCATGTAGTATCTTCTCTCTATGAGAAGAGGTCTTACAGATACAATTTGTTTTTGCTGCTGATATCTGATGCTGATATTCCCTCTATTAGCAGAAGCCAACAAATGGTTTGAGTTTATATATATGTAAACACTATACTTATATAAAAACTTAAACTACTTATCTTTATACAATACTAAAAATAAAATACTATATACAAAACACATATATAAAATGAAAGAACATCGATTAAGCGTCGAAGTATTCCTCCGCATCACTGTCCTCCGGAAACGTGCCCAGAAGACTGGCTGCATTGCCACGTTGAATGGCAATGCTAATTCCTTGTCCAAAGAATAAGCCAGCCTGGTCACGCGAAGCGTCGAAAAGTTTGAGTTTAATATCAGGGTTTCTAAAATGATGCTCATCTATTGAAATAACAGCACAGCATCGGTAAACAAGAAATATGTACAAACTGCCAGCAAACGAAGTAATCAAGCAAGAAAGCAATTCTTGCGCCAAGTGCACATCCCTAATGATTAATGTTCGACGTTTATAAGTCGGGCTAATTAACTAAAATTATCTTGTAATGTATTTAACTATGGATCTTTATAAAAATAATATTCCCTTTTTTAACAGATGCCAACAAATAGTTTGACCTCCGCACTCAGGGAAATTTAATGGTTACTTACGCCATTCCTTAGTCACTCTTTAGTGACTTAAGTAATCATTAAAATGTCTCCGAGTGCGGGGTGAGTTTAATATCAGGGCTTCTAAAACAAAGAATGATGTTACCTATTGAGATAACAGCACAGCATCAGTAAACAAGAAACATGCACAAACTGCCAGCAAACGAAGTAATCAAGCAAGAAAGCAATTCTTGCGCCAAGTGCACATCTCTAATGGTTAATGTTCGACGTTTGATTCGGAACGATCTGGTGCACAGAGTAGACTTGGAAATCAGAGGTTGCTGATTAAATACGGTATTTTAATTAGGTACATTATTCTTTCTTTGTATGGTAAGTACTGTATCAAGGCATGAAGGGCATTGCAGAAGAAAGAAACTACAGATATACAAGTTGGAAGTCTTGAGCGTTTTTTTATAATTTTAGTAGGATTTATTTATTTATCGATAGTGAATAATTAAAATTGTATCAATCATTGCGTAGGTGTGACAGGTTTCAAGTGTGCATAAAGTTGTCAAGCTTTTAATTATCAGAGTACCTACTTACCTACCTATAATTGATGTCAAAAAATAGTAGAAAAATTAAGGAATTGCTAAATTAATTATTAAAAAGCAACTCTCAAAAGTGGACAAAAGAAAAAGAGTCCTTAAGTATTATTATTTTCGCAAAATTCTGAACATAATTTGGAGACTTACATTTTCTATAGAGGCAATTGCAATCTCTGTCTACAAAACTACTCTGTACATTCTTTCTCATTATTAGCGCAAAGAGTTGTTTTATTCCGACGGCGGCGAGTTAGCGCACAATTTCCCATTTACGTCGCCTCATCATCGCTTGCTACACAAAATTAAACCTTAATCCCACGAGCATAAAGTTTACATTCTCATACAAAATATTGATAGGAAAATCATCCCTTTAGTGTAACCTAATATGCATTTTAGGACGTTGATATAAGGTTGGAATTTGTTTGGGAGTTCAGAGAAGGCTCTTTAAACGTCCGATTGCTCTGAATTAAGGAAATAAGCAGTTTTAATTGCTGAACGATTATTTGAGAGCGATTTTGCGTTTGTCGTACTGTCGTGTCGTGGAAGACCTAAGCTGTGTTCGTAAATAGCTATACGGTACATTTTGACTTTGAATTCCTCTTCTTAATTAAATACTCGGAAAATGCCTAATTTGTTTCTATTGGATAGGAATATCATTTAGGAATTATAGTTTGTACGAAAAAAAACCGGCAAATTAGCCATTAGTTTTATCAATGAATCTTTTTTTTATTATTTTCAAGTTAAATAAAAAAAAAATAGAGCAAGAAATTGAGATGCTGAAAACTTATATACCAACTTAAATAACTACCTACTGTGTAATTTAACTTACATAATAAGCTGTGTAAAAAAAATGGTCTGATTTGATGTTAAAACTCATTGTTATTTAGGCCTGTCTATTTTATGTAAAATAAACATTTGGATCCGAATAAGCTATATATACAACATGTAACTTAATTAACGCACATCCTGAAATTAGTTTGTTCAGAATCGTTTACTGAATCGATTTATATCATTTTTAATATAGGTAATTTTTTATCCCAAAAATAATTAAAACTACGGAAATTATTGTCATATTAACCCTGTACAGTCAAAACAAATTCAAATAGACCGTAACTCAAAGTAATAAGACTTCGTGTATTGTCGGCTTTTTCCGTAGTTTCGTTATGTCGTGTCGAGTCGAGCGGCGCGCGGCGCGATATTTGCGTGCGTAGTAGTATGACCAAAAAGTTCTCCAAGAATTGGTATAACTAATTTAGTAAATAACAATGCATATTCATGTTAAATTAAAAATTCAGTGTATGTATTTTGATTATAACATAATATTCTAATTGGGGTGTTTGAGGGTGTGCGTTAATTACGTTACATGTTGTATACAGGGGATGGGATATACAGGGAACAAAAAACGAGTGAATGTCGACTAGAGTTGTTTGAAGCTACTCGGTACTTCATTTGAACATAAGTGACTACTTTTTGCATTTGTTATATTTTCGACAGTATCTTTGCTACATTGTCACACCGATGTGTTAGATTTCTTCTCACTTGAAGATTACAAACAAACAGATAATATCCCAACATGCGCCGAAAGCATTATTTTGACACAAAAAAAATATAATCTTACATCCTTAACAGCCGACACACGCCTAAGAAACATCAGATTATACACACTCGAGATTTGTGCAAAATACTTACAAAATAATAGAAAAAAAAAACTATTTTGTGTCAAAACTAACGCCTTCATATAATAGTACCGACAAGAATTCAATTCTTGCATCACTATGCAGTTGCAAGAATTCGATTCTAAAGATTTTTCTTCAGAAAATCTAAAAATTAAACGCAAAATATAAGTTTGTAATGCACAGCGGGTTGCGCAAATGGATCACATTTTTTTTGCGGATTAGATATACTTACAAAGTTACATTTGCAGTCAATAGTACTTTAAACCATTGTGATAAGGTTGAAAATGCAGTAGCTTATGTTGTGAATTGCGCAGGAGTGTGGTTCGTACAATGGTGTGAAGTGTTATACAACTTGTTTAGGAGATCATACGCCTCTATGAAATACAAGGAAACGGATATATTTCACAAAGAAGTTTTGATCAAACCGCAGTATTAGCGATTAACAACGCGTTTCTTATTTTTTATTTTAGAAGATGTTTGTAACCACAGTTTATTCTTTTTTACTCCAAAAAAATATTAAAAAACTTTTCTAGATATAATTTCTACTTATTACACGACACACACATTTTATATGTATTCCTAGAAGTATTAAATATTGAAAAAATAAAACTTAATGCTTATATTGTTTTCAAAGAGTTAGATGTCCTGAAGAAAATGATGTATATTTAAGCTGCTTAGCCATACTAAATCGCAATGTATTTTCTTAATCATAAGTAGGGCCATTTAACTTAAGTAATTTTATGATGCACCTAACTTTTTTAATCATTATGAAAATAGCATTCCCTCTTTTCTCAGAAGAAACTCACAAAGGGGGGTAAACTACTGATACTTCGATTTTCACTCAAAATTAGCCTAAATTAGTGGCAATTTCCTATAAAAGCTAGTTCCTAATACATTTAAGTTAAAGTATGATTTGCGGGCGGTAAATAGCTGCAGCTAATTGTGAATGAAATTGGAAGGAACTGCCTCAGAAGCCGACTGGAAATGGAAAATATAACGCGATTAACGATACTCATTCATTGTAGCGATGTGTGGTGCAATATAAAGGTCTATAGCGAATTAGAAGCAACAACAAACTGAGTATTTAAGATTGTCTGTTCTCATCTGCATAGACCTGTCCCCCAAGCACATGGAGTGTCTGCCTATCTGACTTCGTCAACACAGTTGGACAACCCGATATCCCTAAAGGCATGATTCCGAACGACGCAGCAAGCAGCAGTGTTGCCGCAGCAGTGCTGCCGCGACACTACTGGTCCCCGTACAATTTCTATTGGCTTATATGAGATTACATTCCGAGCTAGGCAGCAATGTCGCGGCAGCAATGTAGCGGCAGCACTGCTGCGCGTCAGTGTCGCCCTGCCGCCGCGACAGACCAGTAGTGACGCGTCTGCCGCCGCAGCAAGAGTACCTACTTGAATGTTGACACGTAAATTGACAACAAAAGGATGAATTTCTCTGACTCAGACTTCTTCCTCTTGCAACAGTATAAATAAAAGTTGGTCATCAATCGACATCTTGTCAACTCAACAACGCATCACGGCAGGCAGCACTGCTGCGCAGCACTGCTGCGGCAACACTGCTGCGTGCAGCGTCGATCGGAATCATACCTTTAGTAAGATTGGTTCTAAAACTTTCTGCCCCGTTATGATTGTCGAAGATTTTCAAATGACAGCTGGGACCCACGAGTTTAACGTGTCTTCTGAAACACGGACGAACTCGCCATAAGATGGTCAGCCCTCCACGGGCCGATTGCCTGAAGCTAAGCTTAATTATGCCTTTAGATCCATATTGATGATTAAGCCTTAGGATCCATATTGTGATAAAAAAATGTAACATTTCTTTATTGAATCTTTTCGTCATAACCAGGAAAATGATAAGAGAAAGCCATCCTTCCTCATAATATTTACCCGCTTTAGTATTGTCACTTACACCACCACTCAATTGCATAGGAGTGAATGCATTTTCTTTACAATTTCCTCTTAAATTAACGCGTCCTATTTTACTTATGTTTAATATTCCTACGGAAGCCATCTTACCTGTGTCGATGAGTAACTAACGAGAGTTAACTTCCAGTATTTATTAAAAATAAATAATAATATACTTATTGACATGTTAATTAGATTATATGGCAATTAACGTGTAATGAAATTATAAAAGATAATTGTAGGTCAATATTAATTAAAGAATTGTTAATTTATTTTTAAATATGGCTATCTTAGTGAGTTAATTTACTTTTAATCTATATGTGGGAAATAGATTGCAACCAAATGTAATACAATATACACTGTTGTATGTTTAGTTTAGCGATCCTTGGAAGATGGGTAAATTAGTTACCTTAGATACATAGTTACATACAGGTCGACCTACCTAATAAAAGCATGTTAAAAAACTCCCAAATACGTGATCTCCCGCTGTTCATTCGCCATTAAACCGTTAAATATGTTCACTGAATGAATGAAATGAGTGAATATGTTCCGTGAATGAACGATTATGATCCGTGAATGAGCGGATTATATCTGAGGTACATTATTGTGGTTATTATGAGAATGTTCACGGAATTATGTGCTAATGGTTTTGATATTATTGGATGTAAATAATCGTAAGGCGATTTTATTGAATACAGGATGCTTTGTTAAGAAAAAAATGCCTGTAAAACCTGGAACTGTAGCCAAAGCAGGGGTGGGTTTCAGTTATGTTTGCGAGCTTATGTAATATATTTTAAAAAATCTAGTGATTTTTGTGATGAAAACATCACAAAAAGGAGTATAGTCGTTTTTGAGTTGATTGCTACTTTACTGGAAAACTTTGCTTCATACTTACCTACTATGTCAACTTCAGGTCAGTGGTAACAGTTTTATAGAAAAATCGCACTTATTACTATTGAGTTAAGATGCATGACAGTTACCACTGATGTATATACATACTGAGGTACATAGTGGAAAGGAACGCGACTTTTATTTTTTATACTACACAAGATACTCAAACAAAAAATATATTTACAAACTTGTATGAAAAACCTTGCATAATGAAGTATGTAATTATCTATTTTCACACTCTTATTTTTACCAAAACTCAACACCATGTATAATTCTCAGTACCAATGAATAGGGCCCATTACGCGCGCTCATCGCAGCGTGTAATAGGCGAAACGCTGCGGTCCGCCGCCTCGTGTGAAAGGGCTTAAGGATTAGCCAACATTAACACCTTTTTGTTAAGTAGGGTAATTTTCTATTGCTAAGCGTGTCAAGAGTAACAACTACTTTTAGAAGAGTGTTTATAGTAAAACATAACTTTGTAAATATTTTAGTTTAGTAGATTTTTGTGTTCAGACAGCAATTTGAGATTTTATTTAATAGGTATAGGTATGCCTAAAGTAATATTCTAGTGAATTAGATATCGATTGACTAACTAGATTATTAAAAATAAAATTCCTAGGTTTTTATAAAAAGGCTCTACAGTGGAAAGGTCTTATTTTTTTTTCTTTTTTAGGGATATCATCAAATGATGCCTCCCGCTGTGGGGTAGCAGCGTGAGGGAGTGTCAGACTCTTACTTACTAAAATCCACTATTTTCCATTAATTCCTTTTAAATGTACCAGGGCCGCGGTAAATACAGTGGAAAGGTCTAGGCTGGAAATAATAAATAACATAGCATTTATAATACCAAAATAAAGTAATTAACTAAAGCGAACCAATTTAAAAGGAAATCATGGATTTTCTTTGCGAAACGAAAAATGCTATATTTTTCTAACGAAACTAAATTATTTTAGGAGTCCAATAAATAAGAGGGGACTTAGTAAATTGCTCTTTAAACGGTTCCCAACAAAACAAATTATAAGAACGAAAAGAGTTTTTGAATTAAATTATATTTTATTTTGTACCTGTGAAATAGAATAAGGCTTCGTGTAAAATTTAAATTAATATTTGTAAGACTAGCTTTTCCTGCTGTTTTACCCGCTTTCGTAGTTGAACTAACGTTATTTTCTATATACGTATGTACCCTGTTCTGTAAGACCAATCTCAACTTTGTATTCTTAATAACCGTTTATGGTCTATACCTATGTATTTGCCAACTTTTCACTGAGGAGAGTGAAAATGGTGGAAATGTCTCTTTCTATTGTAACAGCTGAATTTCAATTACTGAAATCTTGAAACTTAAAATAAATAATAGTTAAGTAAAGTAAATCGGCTGGTTATTTATTTATTTATTCATTACATTTAGTACTATTTAGTTAGATACTATAAAACTGCAAAGAGGTAAATTGAATGCAGCAACTGGTTTTAGCAATAGTCATTATTAAATTGATCTTGTAGTTCTAATGAGGAAATCCTATCAAATAAGGTAGGTCAGTTAATAAGCGAGTGTCGTTGTAAACGCTACTCAATTGAATTCGGTCGCGTAATAACACAGAAATGATCGCTTGATACGTCCGCGTCTCCCGAGAAATACTTTAATGTTTAAACTGTAGTGATGTGCTTGTCTAACTTATCGATACTTTCAGCTTAAGACGCTGTTGAGTTTGTCGATATGTTGCTTATAATAATTGCTAAGTACAATACATACATACAACACACTAAAATTATTTTGTGTGGTTAAGATAAACACATACATTTCGGTAATATTATACGCATACCTGATTGTCAGGAACACAACCAAATTATGCTTAAACTTTTCCAAAAAAATTAACTGACTTTAATAATATAACTAACTAATCTCCAATCTAAATCTGATAAATAGGAAACCGAAAACCGCGTCGCAACCAGTTCAGCCAATCATACACACGCACCTACATGGAGGTACATACAGATCAAACAGAGAACCTCCTTTATTTCAGTAAATGAATGAGCCTAACATTTAAGTAATTAAGTAGTTGCAATGATTGCCTATAGCGAACCTGGTTACCTTATTTATCGATAACAATAAAACAGCTATGTAGTCCCAACACTAAAAGGGCGGGGGCGAGAGCGCGAAATTGGAGGAAAACTTTCGTAAGGGGAAATGAAATGGGATTGATAAAAATTGGAACCAAGCCGCCTGTGCAGGCACGTATTTTATGTATCAAAGTAATTGTTTTAAGCATTTATAAGATATTTTTACTTACCTTTAATCAATTCAAATCGTTCCAGTAGCTCCTGACATGGCGTTCAAGCCAACAAACAAAACTCTCCATCTATATGAGTAAGTACCTACGAGTAATATCCTACATCCTTTCCTCGATAATGAAATATCTATAACTTGTTTTTCGTAGACTCGATAGTTCTGTAAATTCCTACTTGTTTCAGTTTCTTTACTTCAGAGATACACGAGACAATAACTAAATCGTTATTTAGTTTTTTTTTTATCGGTTTTGTCTAGGTTTTGACATATTTAAGTGAACATAGTGTATCGTTCAATCAAATGTTACACTAACTTTGTTTTCCAGTACCAAACACACTCTGTTATCCGAATTCAGACATCCCAAATCCGGTCCTGTCTTTTCCGAGGGCTCGAAATTCACTTAGCTTCGTTTGTCGAAGCTTTTCGCCTCTTGAAACTTTTCAATAGCCCGGAATCGAATTCAGGCACCCCCCTCCCCCCGCCTCTGACTCTTACCTTTGAACACCTGGCTCCGGATTCCATGTATGTACACAATATATCTAAAATGGAGTGCCCGTAAATATGCGTCGAGTTATTTGAATTTTTACGAAAGATTGTTTAATGAAATGTTGTGTTTTTAATGTTTTTGGGCTTCGGATTTCATCAACTGCCAGTCTCTTTAACAATAATTGTTACATACTTAATACAATTATTATATTTTGGTCTTGAAAAGGGTTATTGGGTTTTTTCAGTGACTAGGCTGGCTAGATTAAGTAACTATTTAGTAATCTGTGGCTCGAGTCTGCATATATGCCTATTGATTTAAAAAAGACTTGTTCTAGATCATCATCATCATCATCAGCCTCGTCATCGACATAGGCCTCTCCAAGTGCACGCCACTGAGATCGATACATTAAACGTAATAAACTTAGTATCTTAAATCTCTTTGGAAAAATGTGCATGTGGAAGAAACCAACGCTACTACGCTGTCCCGTCAATATCATTCCCCATAGAAAGCCCAGCTTATTTACCTCACAAACAAAATATTATCACAGCCAAACAAAACTCAACAATGTGCTACTTCAAACGCATAATCCGACCAATGGTCATTTCACCACATTTTTTTTCCTTCATTCGACCCATTGTGCATCACACTTACACAGTAACACGAGCCTCTTGAGATCGAACAGAAGACCGAACTTTCATTGTGCTACTTGTAACATTCAGCCGCACAGTGGTCAATACTCGCATGTATCTGGACAAAAAAAAGGTTCTTCGAAATTTTGCGGCTTTATTAGCAGTATTAGGTTTTTGGCCGTATAAAAGGATTTTGCTCACATTATTACATCGGGTGCGGTTCAAAGGTTTATTTGAAGGCGTTTGAGGTAAAGTTTTTTTTACTTTATTTACGAGTGCGTTTTGGATTAGAAAATTGGTTGCCTTATTGAATGTAGATTTGGGAATAAGTTGATTTTATTTTTATTTAGTGTTAAGTTGTAATTTGTTTGGTTACCTATTCTATCTTATATGTAAAGGTTAGTGCATTAGAAATATAATTGAATGTCTATACCGATATATGAAGTATTTTTGTGAAACCAAATGTAGGTATTGAAACTATTAAAATAATTTTGTGTGTGTCTTAATATTGTAATAAACTAACAAACATTATCATTATAATTTCTCTTCTAATTTCCACTTATATCTTAAAAAAGCTTATTTCAATCGTTATTATATTCTAATTGCGGTAAGATTTAGTCGCATAATTACTAGTTACACATCCGTTTCTATAGACACAATGGCGCTTAGTACCACAAGTATCAATGTTTAGATCTTAAACAGATTGGGTTTCACAAAGATGGCCGATCTGTGGCCTGCTATAGTTTCTGTTTGGTTTGAATCCGTCGGTGGTTTGATTGAAACACTATATTTTTGAATGAAAAGTTTTTGCTAACAAATACAAGCTTGAAACCGCAGTGTATTTAAGTATAATGAAAATTACAACACTAGCGGCTATTATAGAAATTCTGTCCTTACATTAATTGAATTTAAAAGAAACATGAAGAAATGATTATGAAAAAGAAAGATTTCTCCAATTTAATTTAATTAGGTGTTATTAATGTAATCTAGGTAACACTTGTTTAAAATAAATTAATATTACTGGTAAAGAATGAATCTCATTCCATAGCTTATTATGCAACAAAATGAAGACTAACTCAAATATCCAAAACGGTTTATCACAAAAAAGCAAGGCCCCAAATAACAACCTCAAAGTATCAAGTAAAAAAATAATTTGCTTTCATATTCATCCCCTTTCATAACAGAAAATTTGCACCAATTAAAAATAGAAAAATACAATTTTATTTCTCTCTAGCACCATATTGGGTGAACGCCTCAAACAAATGTCACTCTTAGCATATATTACCACTTTAATTTAACACTAAATTAAGCGAAAATCACCTCTAAGGTACGTACAAATAGGGGTTTGTGAAGCAGTATGGTTAAGTATGCAACAAGTATTTTTTACACTATTTTCTGTTTTATTGTATTACAAGGTTTATTCGTCGCTAACGAGTCAGCGGGGAGTCTGAGTGAGAGAGACAGAATGCGAGAGGGACAAGGATATGTAATATGATTTGTTTTGTTGCATTGTGGTTTGTTCGAACACGATTGTCAAAGTTTTTGCCGCTTCTCTTTTCGTGTTGAACCACTGTGCTTGGGTATTGAGTTTATGGAAAGATTTGGAGGAGGCCTACGTCCGAAGACGGACAACCTAGGGGCTGTGATGGATGGATGGATATTGAGTTTATAGAAATAAAGATTTTTGAAAATAAAATTAGGTAGGTAGTAGGCCAAAAGCTAGCCAAAAGAGACATTTTAGTAATTCAATGGTTTTACGGTGGGAAGCGATGAGGAGTTTTTCGATGCTATATTTAATGGTTTATTGGTTTCTGCCTACGATTTCAAATCTCAGTCTCATAAAAACCCACCAAAGTCAATATTGTTTCTGTTTCAAATATGTAAAAGTTCTAGTTTTTACTCCAAAAACAAACAAACAAGAACCTATAGGATATGGCTAACGAAAAACAAATTCAATATATCGACTTCTGAAATACCTAAATGGTTTTTCAGAGTACCTACAACCATAGTATCTCTGTAACTTTGATTTCACTTTTTCAATATCTATGCTGTAGGTATTTTTATTTATTTTATACAGGAAATGTCACAATCAAAAACTGTAGCTTATTTTAAAAAATACGTACTTAGTCGCTTTAAAGCAGAAAATAAGTGTGTACGGTGTGTAGCTATTATGTTTATAAGAATATCATCAGCTCGCGCTATAAAAAAGTTGAACGTCCGCCGAAAAATAAGAAATCGGCCATTTATACAACTCGACTTATTAAAGTATTAGTAATCTGTTGTATTGAGTATGGTCCATCTTCAACGTGAGATTAAAAAAATAGAGATGGTTAAAAAAAGAATAGGAACACGGATCAACACTGCACCAAGAAATAAGAAAAGAATAAGCATACATTTTCATCGGCTTAAAACTAGGATACTATTTTATTCTGTTAATTTTATTTTTCTTTTAGTAATTTGGACAATTTATTTTTATATTTTACCAAAAAAAAACAATTATTAATAAAAAAGTTTTAGAACCTCTGATGTCATTACCCGGGATAAATGCCACAATTGTTGCGAGAAGTGATTAGAACTAATAGCTATTGTGTATATTGTTATGTTCGTTTGTCCACAACTACTTAATTGTTATGATGTTTGCAATAGTAATGCATGTTTTTATTATAAAGAGTCTGTGTTTTTTTTTTCAGTAATTTTACTGGAAAAATCGAATGAGTTCACACGTTACGCTGGAAAATTGTAAAACTGTCAGTGGGTGAATTAAGCAATAAATTAAGTGTTTTTTTTTGTAGCAGTTTTTAAATTAATCTATTGAAAAAGCATTAATATGCGATATGTAAATCTTCATAAATAAAAAATAAATCTTCATAAATAAAAACATATTTTCATAAAAGGGTATTCTATCCACGAAATGATTGTGGGCTTAGATTCAGAATTGTTCTAAGTTATAAGTAGATCATTTACATAAGCATATATTTTAAGACTCACATCACTTTAACTAAAAATAGGCCAAATTAAAAAACTTTTACAAAAAATGACGTTGCACAATCTTACATTTGGCAACAAAATAGTTACAGCTGTCGTCCTCGCAAAAAAAATATAACAATATCGTCTAAACAGGCTCTTATTAGGACGTTATCACACGATCGGATAGATTCGAGCAATTTAACGCGAACAATATAAAAATGCATAGAGATGCAGTCGAGAGTTAATAGTGATAACATCTCGAGGCTTAGCTTTGTGTGTGTAAGTATAACGAACATATCATCATAGAACTTCATTTTGACAGAGAAATACATAGGTTATATCAAAATTCTTTCGTGTTTCGGAAGGTATGGTAAACTGATGGTCCTGGCTGTCATTTAAACATTTTTGGCAGTCATTTCGGGTAGTCAGAACACAGAAAGTTTGACAAAATATCTTACCAAGGAGTATTGGGTTGTCCGGGTAACTGGGTTGACGAGGTCAGATAGGCAATCGCACCACGCCAAACATTGATTCTTCTGATTAACCGTAACGACTGTTAAAGGTCTAGAGGACAAGAGAGATTTTTAATATCCATAAGTCTGCTGTGGTTTATTTTTATAATCTATTTCTACAATGTACACACTATACATATATACAAACTTAAACTTATCTTTAAACAAAACTAAAAATAAAATACTATATACAAAATATATATAAACATAAAATATAAAAGAGCATCGATCAGGCGTCGAAGTATTCCTCCGCATCACTGTCCTCCGGAAACGTGCCCAGAAGACTGGCTGCATTGCCACGTTGAATGGCAATGCTAATTCTTTGTCCGAAGAATAAGCCAGCCCTCTGGTCACGCGAAGCGTCGACAAGCCTTTTTGCGATGTCCTTATAAAGTAACCGCGTACTCGGGCCCCATGGTCCGAGCGTTTCGACCCCAAATGGCTCAAAAGTATAGTTCCCAATAAGGTTACTATACTTGCGCCGCTTGGTGGTCTCTGCAGAAGCAGCAGCCGCACCAGCATGACCTGCCGTGCAGGGAAGATGCGATGGCGCCAGGGTGTCGACGCACGTTGCATCCCACACCAAGGGCCTACCCAACTTCCATGGCAACAACGTCATACCATCTGGCCTCTTTCCATCGTCACGTACCAGTCCATTAGGCTCTAACACGGCTGGCACGCCGGCGGTGGAAAGAGCACGACGGATAATGTCGTTAATGCTGGCATGCCGTGCAATACGACCAGCACTTCTGCAGCACGACAGACCATGGTGCCCGAGGCTGTCGACGGCTTCACCGCAATGGCAGCGATGCGGAGCAACACAGGGAGCGCCTAACCGTAAGCATGTAGCGATGCGGAACGTTGTGTCATCCAGCATAGTGCCTATGCTAGATGACGGGATCGCCTGTAACCAGAGGCCCGACTCCCACTCTCCCACAGCCAACAAACGGGCACGCTCAGCAGCACTATTACACGTATTTAATAGATTATTCCGTATAGTGCTACAGAGCGGCCCGTCCCATTGTCTCTGAGAGCAGCGGTTGCCGGGCAAATCCGTATTGGGAGTAGCCATTTTCCAGGCATCCAGCGCGTCGGTCAAACACGGTACTTCAACATCAACCAGTGCAGAAGACGACAATATCTTTCTGGTTAATGTATCAGTACTGTGAACCGAGGAGAGGAATGCCGGTAAACTAACACTTGAAATTTTGCGGACGCCGAGACCTCCCATGCGTATTGGGAGTGCAGCTTGCTGCCAGGCTCGATCGTCCAAGGCCACATTGAGGATGGAGGTGAGGGTGCTTCTGATAATTTGGTCAACTTTGTCCAAAACTTGTGGGTACTTCCATATATGTGAGGAGCGAAGAATATAAGTAAATTTTGGTCCAAAACAACAGTACCGAATCAAAGTGAAGGCCGAATGTATACTGATTTTGTATAATCTCTCTGAAACATCATTAAAATTTTGAATTTTCTCGTTAATATAACTGGTGAAGGACTCATCGAGAATAGGTGATCCCAGGAGGCGAAGGGAACTTTTTTCTAGTACTGTCAAATTTGGAGCTATGGATTGGAATTTCGAAAAGACTTGTTGGTTGTTTTCAGGGATGAAGATTTCACATTTTGATAAATTTAGTTGTAAGCCAATCGAGTCGAATTTTTGTATTAATAATCTAAAGTCGTCAGCTACAGTATCTGCGTCGCCTCCTAGGATCCCATCATCGAGGTACCACACATTAAATTTAGAATTTAGCTGTCGAATGATAGGGTTAATAGCCAAGCTGAAAATGGCAGGCCCCAGAGGATCACCTTGTTGACATCCGACGGCCGAATCTAGAACTTGGTCTTTATAGAGTAATTTAGTTGAATGTTTATTATATCCATAATATATTGTTTGGTCTATTTGTCTCCAACTATGTAGATAAACATCTCCTAAACGAATTTAATAGTCCATTGCTTGAACTCACGCAGTTTTCATTAACATAACCCTCTGATCATAACGGGGATATGTAGATACGATACTTTAGTTAATTTAAATTTAAAATCTAATTCCCCTTCAAAGTTTCGTATTATAGAGTTGATTTGAACAGTTTACTAGCCCCGGGATATGATCCCGGTAACAGCGTCAAAGCTGACTCCGCCCCGGGATCGAACTTGGGACTGAACGCTCGCCACCCGCTGGCTACATCCCGTCTCTAATATTGTTACTTTAAAATTGATAACTTTTGTTTGATTTGGTTCTGTATATTGTAATTATTGCACTATTGAGATCAAATATGGAGGAATTACGAATTCTTCATTTTTTCGATAGAAATTTTGCCTAATGTTTCTCTCTAGAACACATACTTAAGTACCTAATTAGAAATCTCGCCTCATATGGTAAAGGGTGCCAAATCAGTGCCCTACCAATAAAAAGAGAGTGGAAATGGAAGCAAATTAAACAAACGAAATGAAGATGAGGAAGATATATAAATGAAAACTATAATTTTACTAACTGGAGAACAAAAATATATCACCAAGAATAGTTCCTTCCCAGCACTTTGAGAGTTTACCACCTAGAATGAAGGTCGATGAACAAATGACAATGGAAAGAAGACTGAATTATCAAAATAATTTTACGGTATTTAGTTACATTACTTATTCTTAAACAATCTTCCTTTTTAACTGACTTTCCAAAAAGGAGGTGGTTCTCAATTTATCTCCAACTTTTTTCAACTTATAACTCTAAAAACGTCTACACCACATTACCAGTATAGTAAGGAACCCTAATAAAGTCGTGTACACACAAAAGAATCCACGGAGATTGTCACGCGGCGCCCCGCGGCGAAAACTACACGTTTGGCAAATAATCACATGTTTAATGTACTATTGAGTGCAATGTGTCGCGAAACTAAACTGCAGTTATCACAAAACAACTGTATAGAGAACTGTTAGTTAAGCAATCATTGATATGCTGGCTGTTTCATGCAATTGCTTGGGTTTCACAAATATTCCCATTTCATTTGTGGTTCAAACATCATCATCCTCCTGCATCCTGCCTTTATTCCTATTCCTTATTTTGGGTCAGTGCAGCATGTTCTTCTTCCATGCCTGTGTATCGGACCTCGCAGTTCTTTTTAGCTACACATCTCGTCTTATACTATATCTTTTTATCGTTTCATGTTTTTTGACGCAGCAGTTTCAGCTGTGCAAACGTTTTAAAATAAAAAGTAGCTTATTTTCACTTCTAAGTGATCAGCCACGAAATATAATACAGCAAGAAAGTACCATAGTAAAACATAGAGTTCGCCAAGTGCTTTGCTGGGTTGAGGAGATCAGATAGGCAGTCGCTGCTTGTAAAACACTGGTATTCAGCTGCATCTGGTTAGACTCAAAGCCGACCCCAACATAGTTGGGAAAAGGTTACGCAAATGATGATAAGTTGTAGGTAATTGGCTCATATTTTAACGAATTTTATTTTAAATGAGGTTTATCCCTTAAAGCTATAGTATCGATATATTAACAAATAATATAATTTCGCCTTCACTCAAAGGTTATTGTTTTCGCGGCGCTAGCGGGTAGGGCACCCGTTGTCGGCTCGCACGCACGATCATTCGATTACTGAGACGAAAAAACACAACGCTCAGTATATGGACAGTGGTTGGCGAAGAGTGTTGTAGAAAAAAGATTTTAGGCATATTTTTCTAAAAATAATTTCTGATAATACTAACTTAAGAAATGTACACTGCCACTTCGTCTTTTGTGCAGTTGACTGCTGTAAGTTTTTAAGGGATAGCTACCGTTGTTTGTACTGGCTGACAGCCCCGAAAAACTGTTATTTCAAACTGTAAAATGAATAATGCCATTAATTAAAATTTTTTGTAAAGAAGACGGTCCTTTACATACTCTACTTTTTATCAGTCGCCTACTTTCAATATTAATCAGCCAAAAAACCAGTAAGAAGTCAATAAGTCTGACAACCAGTCTTACCTAAGGGTATCGAGTAACCCGTGTTACTGTTGAGGAAGTCGGATAGGCAGTCGGTCCTTGTTAAACACAGGTACTCAGCTACATTCTATTAGACTGGGAGCCGACTCCAACATCGTTGAGATGATGATGACGTTTAATATCAATAATTTTCAGAAGCTTTTTATAATTTATAAAGAAACTACTAACATAGTTGGGAAAAGTCTCGCTAGATGATAGATAAAAAAAGAAACTATGTTAAAACTAAAGCTCATTTTAACACCAATATTCTCTACAAAAACAGGCCATCTCCACAGATTTTCCTGGGCACCGTTAAGTGATGTAAAATGGCAAAAATTGCTCGCCAAATCACTGGCGTTTTTTAATAATTGTTTTATGCTCTAACAAATGAGTTTGAAATTGGATCGGGCTCCAAGCGCTTACAAAAATGGCGGCTTAATACGATTAGAGGGAATGGGACACCGATATAGGGACAGAAAAGGATGCAAGATGCCCGTAGTGTTTGAGAGGTTTTTGTTCTCGTTGATATAATATTTTGTTATTTAGAGATGCATTTTGGTTTTGTTAGTTGTTACGATTCAATTTAGAGTAGGCAGACAGCAAACTTTTAGTCAGCCGACAGTGGGCCCGATAGTGGGATTTTTTAAGAAAAACTTGATTTCAGAAAGTTTTCAGTCGGTCTGAAACCGGCTAAACACCTGATCGTTGTGATTTGCGCACTCTCGTACATTTCTGTACTTATTTCTTTAACTAAAGCATCTAAGGTCCATAGTAAATAATAATATACCTAAATATTATAACATTAAATCATATAGGTATTTATCAAGTGCCTCATGAACCGCTCGGCCGACTAAAAGTCTGCAGTGTAGAGTACTCTTAGTATTCAATTTAAATCCCCCAAATCATTTTGAAACAAATTGTCGTATTATTTTGTTATTCGAACATTTTCGTTATTTAAATATCTTTGCGATTAGAATTTTAGATTTAACTGAAGTTCTTTTCTGCACTTACCTAAATGCGGCGTTGGAACATTGTGTGGTAGATATTGGTAGAAACAATTATTTATGTATTAATTTTATATAAAAATATGTAAGAATTTGTAGACACTAGTCTCTACTAAAATACAATGGCATAACTGTGTGTTTTACGCTATTAAAACATTATTTTTCATATCCATTTTCCGTTTTTACCACCTTGATTAAATAGTTGAATAACAATGAACCACGATAACGCACAAGAAATTCAACACTACACCAATCAAAGCTTACAACAATACCGAAAAACAAAAAAACAAGACAAAATAAAAGTGATTTCTCTGAAACAAATTGCTAAGGTGCTAAATAACGCTATTGGCGTACTCTCAAGGCGTTGGTAATTACCGTCCACTGGACGCCAGAGTGCTCCAGGAGGGGATGGGAAGCCTGAGGGGAGGGAGAGGGGGGTAGGGCCAAGGAAGATTATATTGTTCCAACTTAATAGGCTTTTTATTGTTTTATATTGTGCTGGAACAAGCCGGCGGGTTTCTGTGTGGGTAAGGTTTTGTTTGGGAATTGTTGAAGTTTAGTTTTTAGTACCTAATGAAAATTGTATAATAAAAACTTTTATGTAACAAGTAGTTTTTTTAAGTAACAATTTGTAGTTTTATGCTAATCGCTGATTTATCTACTTCTATTAGCCGAAGATGTTCACTACGTACATTGAACGAATAAAATTGTGTAAATAAACAGGCATTTTTTCCGTTGAATTAGACTTGATATGTAGTGTAAAAATCTGTTATTGATTTTAATCTGCAATTTTAATTGATTAGCATAGTTGATGTCGACGTAAGCCAGCTTATTAAGCGTGGTATGAAAAGGTGCCGGCTTTAGTGCTAGGTTTATAACTTTCGGGACGATGATTTAAGCCTGGTACTAAACCTGGTCCTTTTCTAAAACACCAATTTATAATAAGGTGAAACGAAAAGCCTCTCTATCTTTCTTTCCAGCTATGTATCCCATATAGTGGTGGGGTCAGGTTTCCTAATTTGTCTTCTCCACTTCGGCCACTTCGCTCTATCTGTGACATCTTATCTTCAGAATTGCACCGTTGCGTGGCAAAAACTTTGAAACTATTCTATACTGCAACAAAAAATTGTACCCAATAAAACAAGCCTTACTGGAAAGAAACCCCAAGCTCCTTAACTCTGCAATTGTCTACAAATTAGTCTGTGCTTTTATAAGATTACACCGAGATGTTCGTTCTTCGTTATAAACAGGATTATTTCACGTTTCGCTTGCTCTGTTTACACTCAATTTATCTCCGTGAAATCATTTTGATTGAACGTCAACTGCTTAATGAAGGAGCCTTTTAATCATGTTTCAATTACATCAGTCACTATTATTTTTTGTGAATTTACTCATTTTTAAAGAGTAGGTATTTAGTTTTATATTTCAACAGTATTTTGTTTTTAAAGAGTAGTACTTAGTTAGATAACTACTCTTTTTAAATTGTAATCTCTAATCTAAAGAGTTACTTTTGATAGTTAATTACGAAGGTATATTAAAACAGATTTTTATATGTTACCTGGTTTTGCCCCCACCCTAAAATACTACATCTTGCACATAAATTAAAATTTATGACTGATATATTATGTTACTGGCAGGTTTCCTTAAAATCCATCAAGTACCTAGCTTTTGCCAGAAAGAGGACCAAGCATCCACACTTCAATAAGTACCTACACACAAACATTCGCATTTATAATAGTACCAAAGTACTTTCTCGTTTATATTATAGAACGATTATTAATCTCCATTTGATAGTTTCGAGTCGTCTGCTACCGTATTGTATTTTACAAATACCGCAAATACTTTGACCACAATAGTCCTTCATACTCACAAGCCAAAAGGTTCATTCTTAATCCTTTCTGCTTTGCTACAAATGTACAAAATATTTATCAAACATTATCCACAATGCAGTTTAACGCCTTATTACCATTCATGCAAGATTATACTGAATGGCCTAGTAATACTTATGAATGAATGACCATTGCAATGCTTAATAATATGTAAGTACCTTTTACACCAATTTCGTCGAATTTTGATCAACTGCTCACTTATTATTAGAATGAGTAACATTGATATTCTGTAGAAAGGCAATGAGTAAGATTCATATTCAAAGAATACTAACACTGTAGATTATTATCGTCAAGTAACCTTCTATGTATATGTCGGAGATAGATCAATTACCACTGTGGATATCCGAACAAAAATGTGACAGATAGATGTCAATGTCAATCACCATTGTCTGTATCCAAACAAAAAAAAAACAACAATGTATGACCATAGATTTAAAATGGGTTCGCGCCCTGTTTCGTGAACAAAAGTAATATCCAAATGAATGTTTTGATTCTTTTATTATCGATTATTATTAAGCAATCTTTGTCTAATAAATCAAAACTAGATTTATAAAGTACTCTGTAAACATATGAATTGAATTTTGGAATACTTATTACAATAACAGAAATTAATTAGATTTTGTCAATATCCACTATAACATGTTATTTTGATTATTTTAACGTTTAAATGCGATTGTCTAATTACAATAATCATTCTTGGATAATTTAACAACTTTGCAATGTAAAAGTCTTGTAATAATCTAGTTAGACTAAGCTAAATTTTAATTATTTTGTATCAAGTAAACGCTTGGCGCGCTTTCGCGCGATTTGGACAGAGTTGTTGCGGAGAGGGGTCATTGTTCGAACGTCCTATAAAAGGCCATGCATTTGATGACGAAATCAGTCTATCTTCGGATTAGACTCATTATAGAGCTCCTGCTCCCGACAAAACTGTCGGTTTCCTTGGTACAGCCTCGCTGTATATTCACATAGCTGTATTGGCATACGATACACTTTGTACTTGGGTGGCTTACGCCGCTGTACGGACTGTGACCCTAGTCTAGGGTCTGTTCGTTTCGCCATATTATTTACAAACATACTTTGTATGTGGGTGGCTTACGCCGCTGTACGAACTGTGACTGTAAAGTCTGTTCGTGTCGCCATATTATTTACTAACATACTGTGTATGTGGGTGGCTTACGCCGCTGTACGAACTGTGACTGTAAAGTCTGTTCGTGTCGCCATATTATTTACTAACATACTGTGTATGTGGGTGGCCTATGCCACTGTACGAACTGTGACCGTAAGGTCTGTTCGTGGTCTACCTAATTTATTGTTTTAAAGTGTGTATACTGTGTGGATTATTATTTTGTGTAATTAAACATTGTTATTTTGTTATAAAGTCTTGTCTATCCCAATAAAATGGGGACTCCAAACCCTGATGGTGTTGATCCTACATCAGAAGTGGGATTAGGTGAAGCCCGGGAATCGGAAGGGGTTGGTGATCCATGGCGAGCAATGTTAGAACTTCAGGGCCGTAATATGGCTCAGCTAATTGATGCAATGAAGACCCCCACCACACCGTCTAATGCAATTCGCTTGCCCGATTTTGATCCCGATTCACCCGATTCCAATGCTCGATCTTGGAGTACAACTGTTGATGTTTGCCTATCTGAAAAACCCCTTCAGGGCGGTCCACTTATTATTGCCCTTAGTAAAGCTTTGAAAGGCAGTGCTTCCGTATGGCTTTCCCAAGTATCGTATGCCGGCATGTCCTGGCCAGACTTTAAAAGTATATTTCTTTCCCGTTACGATGTGTCAGAAACTATCGCTGCTACTCTCATTAACCTTCATAACAGTCAACCAAAAGAAGGTGAATCTTTAGCCTCATATGCCAGTAGACACGTCA
This sequence comes from Helicoverpa zea, assembly GCF_022581195.2. Lineage (NCBI taxonomy): Eukaryota > Metazoa > Arthropoda > Insecta > Lepidoptera > Noctuidae > Helicoverpa > Helicoverpa zea. The sequence goes on from NC_061475.1 coordinate 2,164,732, forward strand.
CTTCGCTGACGTCAAAATGGAATAGCCTGAGTGTCGAACAAATTGCCGTATCCACTATTCTGGCCCATGTTTCTAAATTTGATGTTCGTGCTCATCGGTTAGCTTTTACTACCGAAATACCTACCAGGCATAAACTTCAACAGGAACTAAGTGTCTTGTCACATCTTAAGAGGAAACCTCAGTTCTCCACTGACCATGTCTCTACTGAACCTAAAAGGTTTAAGCCAAGTACAATAGTTTGTCACTACTGTGGCATAGCAGGGCATAGAGCCATCAACTGTCGGAAGAAGGCCGACAAAACCAAACATCCTGGACCAGCTAAGTCATCGCTCGCAAAGAATGTCGTCTGCTATCGCTGTGGCGAGGCGGGTCACGTCGCGCCACGCTGCCCAAAGACAACCGGAAAGCGGCCGGGAGGTTCAAGCGAAGGCGCCGGGAGTTGGGCTTCAAGCGGTCATTCATCCACGAAGCGAGTTGAAGCCTGCGAAGTACGACCTACCACTGGTGTTCTACGTCACTCTGGTGAGACGTATTCATTTTGTTATGACTCTGGGGCTGAATGTTCTCTCATTGCTGAAAATTTTGCTAAACAATTCTCTGGCCAGCGTATTGGTTGTGTTGTCAATATAATGGGAATAGGAAATTCTAGTACATTATGTACCGAACAAATTCTGAGTGAAATAGAAATTGACGGTTACAATTTAAAGATACTCTTTCATGTAATTCCGGATGCCTATATAAGTCATAATATCATGATAGGTCGTGAGATATTAAAATTGGGTTTTGCCGTTAACATGACCGAAAATAGTCTTACCATCACAAAGGTTAAGAATGTTGATCAATGCTCTATTCCTGAGACTCCAAATTTTAATGAGATTGACACTGATATTCCACCTGAATATAAGAGTCAGTTGATTGAACTCCTTCAAAAATACTCTCATGCCTTTGTAGAAGGTTTACCACGTACTCGAGTCACGACAGGTGAACTTAAATTACGTCTTATTGATCCACATAAGACGGTTAATCGCAGACCATATAGACTTACCCCTTACCAAAGACAATTAGTTCGTTCTAAAATTAAGGATTTAATAGATGCTAAAATAGTGAGACCTAGTTGTTCTCCATTTGCAAGTCCTATTTTGTTGATAAAAAAACGTGATGGATCTGATCGAATGTGTGTAGACTATCGTGAGCTCAATAGTAACACTGTGCCAGATAGGTTTCCGCTACCGCTCATAGCTGACCAAATTGCAAGACTATGCGGTGCTAACTTCTACACCTGCCTTGATTGTAGTTCAGGGTTTCATCAGATACCTGTTCATCCGGATAGTATTGAGGCTACTGCTTTTGTAACACCCGATGGTCAATTTGAATATTTGGCCATGCCATTTGGTTTACGAAATGCTCCTAGCGTTTTCCAACGTGCAGTAACTAATGCGTTAGGTCCTTTAGTCCATTCATATGTCATCATTTACATTGATGACGTCATGGTGCCCAGTAAAGACCCCAGCGAGGGCTTACATCGGTTACAAGAAGTCCTTGAATCGTTGTCTAGTGCCGGATTTTCGTTAAACCTCAGTAAATGTTCTTTCTTAAAGCGTAGAGTAGAATATCTTGGATACGAAATCACTTCTGGGGAACTTCGTCCAAACCCTCGTAAAATAGTAGCATTATGTAACTTAAAATCTCCCAAAACAATTCACCAGTTGAGGCAGTTCATTGGACTAGCATCGTATTTCAGGAAATTTATTAGTAACTTTTCGCAAATTATGAAGCCTTTATTCTTCTTAACTACCGGTAAACAGACTTTTAAGTGGACAGATGAACACGAGAGAATTAGGCAGAAAGTAATTGCAATTCTTACTAATGAGCCAGTTTTGATGATTTACAACCCTGAATATCCTATTGAATTACATACTGACGCTAGTGCAGATGGTTACGGTGCCATTCTTTTTCAAAAAGTCGATAACAAGTTGCGCGTAGTGGAGTATTATAGTAAGAGAACAACTGCAACTGAAAGTAAATATCATTCCTATGAATTAGAAACTTTGGCCGTAGTTAATGCAGTAAAACATTTTCATCATTACTTGCAAGGACATAAATTCACTGTTGTAACAGATTGTAATTCCCTCAAAGCGTCACGCAGTAAGGTTGATTTATCTCCTCGAGTACATAGGTGGTGGGCTTTTCTACAGGCTTATGATTTTGATATTATCTATAGGGAAGGTAGATATATGAACCACGTAGACTGCCTTTCAAGAAATCCACTTCCACAAATAATTGACAAAGTGGAGCAAAAACGTGTTGATATTACAACTCTGTCTGATAATTGGCTTTTAGCTGAACAACAGCGCGATACTGAGATCATGGCAATCGTTTCTAAACTCAAAAATAATTCTCTAACCCCTGATCTTGCCCAAAGCTATGAATTGCGATCGGGAACTTTATATCGTAAGATTCAACGCAATGGGCAAACTCGTTGTTTACCGATAGTCCCGAGAGCTTTTAGATGGTCTGTTATAAATCACATTCATGAATCAATCATGCATTTAGGTTGGGACAAAACGCTTGAAAAGGTTTATGAGCATTATTGGTTTGATAACTTGTCCAGATATGTTAGAAAATTCGTAGATAACTGTATTACATGCAAAATTTCAAAATCGAACTCGGGTAAAATTCAAGCTGAGTTACACCCTATTCCTAAAGTTAGTATACCTTGGCAAACGGTGCATATAGATGTAACAGGAAAACTTAGTGGAAAGAGTGATCTCAAGGAATACATCATTGTTTTAATTGATTCTTTTACAAAATTTGTCTTACTATACCATACGACTCAGATTGACGCATCCAATTGCATTAAAGCCCATAAATCTAGTACCTCTTTATTTGGAGCACCTTCTAGGGTTATTGCTGACCAAGGTCGATGTTTTGCTAGCAAAAGCTTTAAAGATTTCTGTGATTCCCATAATATTGCCTTACATTTAGTAGCTACCGGTTCTTGTAGAGCTAATGGTCAGGTAGAACGTATAATGAGAACATTAAAAAGTATGCTTACTGCCGTTGAGACCAGCGATCGATCATGGCAAGATGCCATTGAAGACGTTCAATTGGCTCTTAATTGCACCATGAATCGTGTTACAAAATCTAGTCCTTTGGAATTAATGATTGGTCGAGTTGCTAGACCGCTAGGTTTATTAATCACAAACAGTGAAGAGATAGAAGTTAATCTATCTCATGTGAGAGAACAAGCAGCCCTGGGTATAACTAAAAATGCTGAATATGATAAAGACAGATTTGATAAAACTAAAGCTAAATTGATAAGGTTTGAAGTTGGAGAGTTTGTACTTATTGCTAATGAGGAACGAAATCAAACTAAATTAGATCCTAAGTTTAAAGGTCCTTATAAGATTTTAGAATTGTTAGATGGTGATCGATATTTGTTAAAATCTTTGAGTTCCAATAGAACTTACAAATATGCCCACGATCGTGTGCGAAAAATGCCTGAATGTCCAGTTATTATTAATGACGATATTGAAGATAATTCTTCTGCTACTGACATACAATAGCCGAGTTTGCAAGATGTCTATGTTGACTCTTGTTTTGGTTGTCTATGTTGACGCCTGGTTGGATGTCTATGTTGACTCCTGTGTTTGGGTTGTCTATGTTGACGCCTGGTTGGATGTCTATGTTGACTCCTGGATTTGGATATCGAACTTGACGCATGCGGGCTGTCTATGTTGACGCCTGTGCGTGTTGTCTATTTGATTCCAAATTACTTGTCGAATGTGTGATTTCGGCTGGGGGACTATGTCCCTACTTTTGTTGAGCTTTTGTATGGTCAGTAACAGAATAGATATTACGAATGATTATGAATCAATCACTTTTGACTTTTATGACTAATTCAGGATTTTTCTTAATTTACCCCGTAGGCCTTTGTTTGTCAGAAAGGCCGATCGATATACTCCTAGAACTTTGTATTGTTACAGAATCACACGAGGTCGTGTAGAATGTCAGTTCTGGCCGTGTCGGAGATAGATCAATTACCACTGTGGATATCCGAACAAAAATGTGACAGATAGATGTCAATGTCAATCACCATTGTCTGTATCCAAACAAAAAAAAAACAACAATGTATGACCATAGATTTAAAATGGGTTCGCGCCCTGTTTCGTGAACAAAAGTAATATCCAAATGAATGTTTTGATTCTTTTATTATCGATTATTATTAAGCAATCTTGCTAATTTATTGTCTAATAAATCAAAACTAGATTTATAAAGTACTCTGTAAACATATGAATTGAATTTTGGAATACTTATTACAATAACAGAAATTAATTAGATTTTGTCAATATCCACAATAACATGTTATTTTGATTATTTTAACGTTTAAATGCGATTGTCTAATTACAATAATCATTCTTGGATAATTTAACAACTTTGCAATGTAAAAGTCTTGTAATAATCTAGTTAGACTAAGCTAAATTTTAATTATTTTGTATCAAGTAAACGCTTGGCGCGCTTTCGCGCGCTTTGGACAGAGTTGTTGCGGAGAGGGGTCATTGTTCGAACGTCCTATAAAAGGCCATGCATTTGATGACGAAATCAGTCTATCTTCGGATTAGACTCATTATAGAGCTCCTGCTCCCGACAAAACTGTCGGTTTCCTTGGTACAGCCTCGCTGTATATTCACATAGCTGTATTGGCATACGATACACTTTGTACTTGGGTGGCTTACGCCGCTGTACGGACTGTGACCCTAGTCTAGGGTCTGTTCGTTTCGCCATATTATTTACAAACATACTTTGTATGTGGGTGGCTTACGCCGCTGTACGAACTGTGACTGTAAAGTCTGTTCGTGTCGCCATATTATTTACTAACATACTGTGTATGTGGGTGGCTTACGCCGCTGTACGAACTGTGACTGTAAAGTCTGTTCGTGTCGCCATATTATTTACTAACATACTGTGTATGTGGGTGGCTTACGCCGCTGTACGAACTGTGACTGTAAAGTCTGTTCGTGTCGCCATATTATTTACTAACATACTGTGTATGTGGGTGGCCTATGCCACTGTACGAACTGTGACCGTAAGGTCTGTTCGTGGTCTACCTAATTTATTGTTTTAAAGTGTGTATACTGTGTGGATTATTATTTTGTGTAATTAAACATTGTTATTTTGTTATAAAGTCTTGTCTATCCCAATAAAATGGGGACTCCAAACCCTGATGGTGTACCGCTCGGCTCTCCTGATCCTACATATATTACAAATTGCCTGAAGAAAAAACACCATTTACTTACTTACATTTAAGTAGCCTGAAAAAGTTTTAGCATGTGTCATGTATGTACACGGGCCACGTCACAAACCACCAACTTACAAACAGTATTCAAGACGATAATTTAAACCCAGTACTAAAATTAGTTCTTTTTTACTACCCCGGTTTTTAATAAGGTGGTTACACTTAGAAACACTTCTAAATAAAGGCAAACTCAAATAATAATCATTTATATATTTAAAACAAAAAGCAGTAACTACTGTCCATTAAAAGCGTCTATAAAACACAAGTAAGTAGGCAATATAGTATTTTTTGTAGCAATAATTGAATGCCAGTTGCCGACAACTGGGCGCTTCGCTCTGAGTGCTAGTTAATTCGTTTGTCTAACTACTATTATTTTATCGAATTAACGTGACTTTTTTCTGTTGATAAAATAACAAGCTTCCTTTGTTTTCTGTAATACTTACTAGATTTTAAGTTTTAAGGCTTTAAAAAACTTAGTAGGTACCTACCTTAGGTTCCTTCTGTGTTACAGATTCAAATTTGAAATGAGTATAAATTAAATACCCCTGACAATTTTTACATTGCGGTCTTAAAGATTTAGCTACAATATTCTACTATCCTTCAGTTGACATTAATAGAAAATAAATAAAATTAAGGAAGAAAGAAATAAATAAATAAATAGATGAGCTCATTTTATTCACTATTAGAATTCGATGAAAAACTTACAGTATCACTATTCAACACTAGAAACTTAGGCGACATGGTACTTCTCTGCGAGGTATGAAAGCACTATTTTTTAGTCTAACACGTATCCAAGAAATGTCCATTGTATGTAGCACAACTAACGTTATGTTCAGACTTTGTAATATCTAACGACACAAAAAAAATTTATGTTCTTTTATGCAGACACCAATTACAACAACACAAATGCTAGCAACTTATCAACTCCCAAACTATTAATTTAAACGTCAGAACTACGCATAAAGTAGCCAAATGATAATAATTTGTAAAATAAAACTAAAACCAGTTTGTACGTAAATATATCGATGGCGATTCTAAAAGCACTCTAAATACCATTGGAAACTTTTTTCTACCGAAATACCCAAAAATTAACATCGGTAATAAGCTCGTATTAAGATGTGACCAGTTTGACAGGACCCGTCACCCTTCTTCTGCCTTTAAATTGTAGGAACATAAAAAGAATGGTGGTACGTTCGCATGGGTCAAGATAAGTTGGACATCAATTTTTCAATTCTATTTTTGAGTGGGCAGGTATTAATTTGAGTGAGTGTTATTACGATCCATGGTGATGGATTGGATGAGTAAGCGAATATTTGATTTTGGAACGTTTTAGGCTAATATTAGTCCAACTGTTGGACGGAGCCAAAAGGGAGTAGACGGTTTTGGATTACTGCACGAGACTTATTTTGGTAACTACGTAGTAGTATATTTGAATATGCAGTTCAATTTTGATTATGTAGATAGTAAATAAAGGAGAACAAAAATTCTTTCATATCCTGAAATGTGATGAGATTAGAAGTAGATATTTGGTCCTTTATTATAAAATCGCAGGCTATTATTGCAGATTGCAGATCACACACAACTGATCAGTACAAAAATTGGTAGCTTCAAAACCGAGAATTGATGCAAAACGGCAAACCCTAAAGAAAGGTTGTATGTCTAGACATCATACAATAGGATGATGATGATGATAATTTAGCCAATTTGACCACGTTACGTAAAATTTTAGCCAATATTTACATCTTTAACAGAAATTACAAAAAAACTGCTGAGCCATCACTGACCACCAATTAGTTCTGTTTATAAGTGAGAGTGTTCATTATCGCTAATCTTGAAGATTACGTGCAGATTTTTTCATCACTTTTGCTGAATGCAAAAAGTTTTAAGAGGTAGCACGAGCCCAATGGTTCTTTTGTAATAAAGGTCAGTCTTTTTTTCCATAAGGTACTCTTTAAATGGAATGGAATGCATCATATGTTTTGCGTAAAGAAGTAGTGTCGATTTTGTTCTGGTATTCGGGATGTCATATCATATATTATATCTCTTTGATTAGAGATTTGGTAAATAAATAAATAAAAAAAAAATACAATATTTTATGTTGTTCTCAAGTTTTAAGGTTACTGGATTTTGTCACCGATTTCGGTGTATATTCAGACAGGAAGCAAGGGAAGAACAAAGTGCACCTCGCCTCGGAATCAGCAGTATTACCATAACCAAACACCTAACGAAACATTGGTTTAAAAATGTCATACATATGTCATTCCACATAAGATTGACAGACAACTTGCGAAATCTAATACCTACCAAAGTAAAGGTTCCTTTCCTACCCAACCCAGGGGTATAACTACCTTATTCCTCTCTTGTAACTATTTTGCTGTGCCCATCAGGGTCCATAATTGTGCCTATCATTTTATATTTTACACCTTATGTACATTATGGAATGCAATAAACGGTATGATATGATATAAAATACATTTCACACAGGATTTATATCTTGCAAAATCTACTAACATAGTAGATGCACCTTTCCTACCCAACCCAGGGGCATAACCACCTCATACCAGGTGTGTAATGACCAGATCTATTCACATACATGCGACAGCCCGACAAACTCACTTAGCGACTTGATGCAGCCGACTATTGCAGCGGTCAGTTAGTTAGCTGTTCCCGTCTTGTGATTGCATGGTGGCACAGAGTAGGGTGGGACAGAGAATACGTTCAAGGAGGGAAAATATGGTGAGAAGTAGCTTCCGTGGTTTCATCCGTGTCCCGTGGGAACTACTACCTACTTGTGTGTTTGTATAATAGGAGCCTATGTGTTATTCTACAACCCTGATTAGTGGGAGGTATCAAAATATCGACAGGTATGGAGACGAAGTGGGGAGGCCTTTGCTCAGCAGTGGGACAGTTCAGGCTAAAAATAAATAAATAATAAATGTGTTATTCTGATATATAACTGCCAAGTTTCATCTAAATCCATCGAGTAGATTTTGCGTGAAAGAGGAACAAGCATTACTAGATCCATCCATACATATATAGGTACATGCATGAGAATCAAAGCCTAAAGGTTATGTAAGTAAAATTGAACGCCGGGCGGTAACAGAGGATGTCAGTATCAAATGAATATTTTTTTTTGCAAATAGGACCCTGCCACTGGCTTATTTATGAAGCATCTCACTAGTTTCAAAGTCCCAAAAAGTTGTTCTCATGGAGAAGAACTGCCAAGAAATTCTCCTGATGGCTTTGTATCCCCAGGAGGTTCATCAAGAGTAATTGGCAAAAAATCTCCTACAAGTCTGCTGTCTCTGTATCCGCAGCTACTGTATAGCTATGTCCAGGCAAGCACGCAGCGCGTAACATCGCGCTAACTCGATTGCGCTGAGATGAGCCGCCATGTCTTGTGTCCAGCGCCTGATTGGACCATTGTTTGCTACATTCCATTACCAAGTTCCTGACAGGTTTCTATTGAAATGTAGGAGTAATTATGCTTTGTTGATTTTGATTTGAGTTCTATTTGTGATATTTGTCATTAGGCTGTTTCAATAAAGTGATAGATATGAGATTAAATAAAACTACTTTTACGGATTTTATCGCGTTATATTAATATTATTTAATCCCGACGTTTCGTAACGCGATAAAATCCGTAAAAGTAGTTTTATTTAAATGTCTAATATTCGCGTAAGTGTCAGAAATCAATAGATATGAGATTAATTTTTGATCAGAAAGACTTGTGTTTTACTGTGGATTGTATCAACACGTATTATTTTCACTTATCAACATGTATTATTTTTCCGACTAAGTGTCAATAGGTGATTCTTTTATTCCTTTGAGACAGTCCTGTACAGTAGTGCTGGAAAAACCTTGAGACAATAATTTTAGTATATTATCTTGCTCTACCATTCAGAGTAATCTTCGAAACTATTTCATCTGTACTAAGTAAATCTACAATATTAAATCTTACACACATGGTTAAACCAACCTCAAGAAGACAAACATTCAATTTACCATCCTGAATATCAAAAACTTCTCACAAACTGTATGTAAGTACCAACCCTTTCAAATCATCAGAATATTTTAATACATCCTTGTACCCCTTTGAGCTATAAGTGGTAATTAGTGCTCGGTAATGAGAACCCCAACAATCAAGCGAAACAAGGTGGTTGGTAATGAAATGGATTTGTTCACGGACAGCGACTAGATAAAGGATAATTCTGTAGATCAAAGCGTGACAAACGCAGGTGATGTAGGGTGACTATGAGTTGGGGTTGAAAGGAAACTTTCTACTTTTGGGTGTTATATGTCACAGTGTTCGTCAATTATAATACTATAAGGCCCAACTACACCGACAGCATAAAGTAATTTTTTGTAAGCAACTGTTTACTTTAAAAATTGAACATTTTAATTAATTGTACGTTAACAGTTAAGAAAGCTTACGTTTATTTTGTCAGTGAACTTAAATCTGATACTTGAATAACAGGTTATTCGATTACCAGAAGCCAAATTAAATGGCTGACATAATTAACAGTGTAAATGTGTAATTGTCAATGTCATTAACATGTTAGTTTTTTGGGGCCTGGTGAAGACTTTCTTTAACAAGAAATCTTGTCTCTTCATATTACTAAATCTGCCACTAACCCTTTACCACTCACCTATTAGTACCCGGACTGTCCTCATCATCAGAACCGTGTGGTCACCCCACCGCCCGCTGCGTCCACCATTAATAGATCACGAGCAGCTCGCTATTAATTAACTCAAGGGTACCTGTGTCCCTTTGCTGGACACTTTTGTGGTCACCACACTGGTCTGATGTTGTTTCGGGGTAAGCAATTTTTGATTGATTCAAAATTGGATAGGTTTTGATTAATATTTTGGGGAGTACTATGCTTTGCTAGATCCCTGTGTATGTCATGTTATTATCACAGGTAAGTACTATTTCTAGATCTGCATCACAATTATTATTATGATTCGTTGACATTGCACTTGAAGTCGTGTGTGATATTTATGAGCGGGTCATTAAGGGGGGTATATGGGTATGTTATGGTATTTATATTGTGTTATCGTATGACGCTTTCTGCCAAGTAATGGTCCAAGTTGACAGCTTTCTCTGTTACTATAGTTATGACGCTGACAGTGAAAGGATAATATAAACCAGTAACTTTAATAAGTCTTAATCCCAAAGGCAAGATCAGATCTTCTACGTTGAGAAATCGACTACTAACTTGTCATGTCTTAAATAACAGTCAATAAAAAAATGACTTCTACCATTTCCACAACTTGGTAGATTAAGTAATACTTACGTGAAACATATCCAGGCTAGCCCTTTAATCCAGAATCACCCAGGACCGCATCGAGGCACAAGAGGGGAGCGGAGACGCAGGGAGGGGGAGGGGTTGTTCAAAACCAATCAATGTTGGTTAATTGGCGCTTTAATGCTGGCTCATTCAACAATTACAGAGGTCGCTGTCAGCCGCCAGGTGGGTAGGGATGCGCTGAGTGTGTCGATAAAGATGGTCGATAGAAATGCTTATGCAATTTGGATAATATTTTCAAATTAAAACAAATATATTCAGGAGATGATAGCTATAGTTTAATTAATTTTATTTATAACATTGTTTTGTTCGGCGATGGAAAAAATAAGAAAGCAATTTGCGACTGATAGAGCGACAGTTGGCAAATAAAACGCGGTAACCAGATTTAAATATTGCGCTTTATTTATTGATTTGTGTTAATATTAATAATCAATAAATAAACCTAAAACGATACAAAGATCATCTTGTAGCATGACTTTATGTTAATGCAGGCAAAAACGCTTCAGCCACGAGCCACTCTATAAAGGTAAATGTTCTACTAACTTCAATAATAAAACTAAACTCAAACATTTCATCCCTACCCCTTTTTTTTTTTTTATCGACGTAAAATCATCAAATGACCCCTCCCGCTGTGGGTTAGCAGCGGTGAGGGAGTGTCAGACTCTTACTGACTAAAATCGTCGTGTTCCGTCATAGGCCTTTTATGTACCAGGGCCGCGGTATCTCTTTCGAACAACCCGCAGCCCCGGCAGGCCTTGGCCCTGCTGGGCCCCGCTGGGGTTGCTGACATCTCTTTGAGGAGCGCGTGGAACAACGCGCGCCGTCGACACGGGTCTGTCGTCTAGAAAGACAGAGGGACGATGAGCCACCCGAACTCACCGCCCACAGACCCACGCCTACGGTGGCCGGGAGTCATCTCGCGACACCCGGCGCCCATGGTGTCTACCTGGTCCAGCGCGGCGGCCGGGATGAGAGGTGCGAACTCTCTGGCGTTCCGCCTCCTCCTTCTCGAGCATGACCGCTTCGCAGATCATCCCTACCCCTATGATCTAATTACTCACATCGACATTACCCATCAGTGTCAACAAATTGTTATATGGTCGTACTAGATTAGCGGGTCCCGGACTGTTACCCCCACCTCTTACCCCTTGCCCAATCAATCTCCAGCGCAAAGTCGCTTAATTTAACCATCAAACAAAAAAAAAATCCGATTCATTTTATTGATTTGTTTTAACTGAACTCATGTCACAATAATGCAGGTATGTGTAGGTAAAACCTTGGCTTTTGACTCAGCCGCGAGCCCCTCTATATAAGACAAAAGGTTCTATATTATCTACAATATTAAAACCTTTCAACCCTACCCCTATGATCTAATTACTCACATCGACATTACCCATCACTGTCAACAAATTGTTATATGGTCGTACTAGATTAGCGGGCCCCGGACTGTTACCCCTTCCCCCCACTCTTACCCCTTACCCAATCAATCTCCAGCGCAAAGTCGCTTAATTTAACCATCAATCCCCCATTAGCGATCGTTATTATATTTGGTCTCGTTATTAAGCTTTGAATGAGTAAATTCATGTCTGTTCTAGAGGTGAGTTTTAATTAGTTTTTCGGAGGTGTGTTGAAGGTAAAGGCTGTGTTGTCTTTGTAGAATTTTATTATTCTTCTTCTAGTTTTGTGTTTATAACTGTGTTGGTCTGAAGTGGGCTACTGGTGACTTTACAATAGTCAATACGTATGCACTTAACACTTCTGGTCTAAACAAATTCTTTTGCTTCGAAGTCAGCCGCTTGACGCCTCGCAGTTTTGTTCATTTTGCTATTTCGCGTTGATTAAAAGCCAACTTCAGAATGGCACACTTATATGAAAAGCGCTGTAAGTACAAGTTCTATGTAAATACTGCTGTGATAGTTTGTGTTGTAAAGTCGCTTAATTTAACCATCAATCCCCCATTAGCGATCGTTATTATATTTGGTCTCGTTATTAAGCTTTGAATGAGTAAATTCATGTCTGTTCTAGAGGTGAGTTTTAATTAGTTTTTCGGAGGTGTGTATTGAAGGTAAAGGCTGTGTTGTCTTTGTAGAATTGTATTATTCTTCTACTAGTTTTGTGTTTATAACTGTGTTGGTCTGAAGTGGGCTACTGGTGACTTTACAATAGTCAATACGTATGCACTTAACACTTCTGGTCTAAACAAATTCTTTTGCTTCGAAGTCAGCCGCTTGACGCCTCGCAGTTTTGTTCATTTTGCTATTTCGCGTTGATTAAAAGCCAACTTCAGAATGGCACACTTATATGAAAAGCGCTGTAAGTACAAGTTCTGTGTAAATACTGCTGTGATAGTTTTTGCCTGCTCATTTTGTTATTGGGGTGTTTAGATGGTATATAAATAAACTGCTGATTGTGTTGTAAAGTCGCTTAATTTAACCATCAATCCCCCATTAGCGATCGTTATTATATTTGGTCTCGTTATTAAGCTTTGAATGAGTAAATTCATGTCTGTTCTAGAGGTGAGTTTTAATTAGTTTTTCGGAGGTGTGTATTGAAGGTAAAGGCTGTGTTGTCTTTGTAGAATTTTGCTGTTTTTCGGCTCGTTTTGTTTTAATAACTCCGTTGAACTGAAGTTAGCTACTTCTACCTTACTTCTAACTTGGCACTTCAGGTCTTATCAAATATTTTGCTGCGAAGTCAGCAGCTTGATACCTCTTTTATGTGCTCGAATGTTCATTTTGCTGTCGCTCGATGATTAGGAGTTAACTTCAGAGTGGTAAAGTCATTTGACTGGCTGTTAGTAGTGTGTTCTATTTATAAAATGCTGAGATTGTTTTTGCTTATTCAGTCTGCTGTTTGGGTGTTAAGCTAGATATAAATTATTTGCTGAAAGTGTTTTTAATAAAAATGTACCTAAGCTGGTACATACTGTCATGTGCTGAAAAATAAATACTTATTTACTGTACAGTGAAGATACAAAAGTTTTGCACAACAAGCTTTGCCTAGGAATATTAACTTTCAGCCGTCTTATTCCATTCATATCATATGTGATTGAAGTCCACAAAGGGTGGTGTCGGTTTCTAGTCTCAACTGATGCAGCTGAGTACCAGTGTTTTACAAGGAGCGAATCTCACCTCCTCGGTCCAGTTACCCGGGTAACTGGGCCGACTTATGTAGATAGGTAACTGTTTTTCGAGAGGTGATAGGTGAATTGAGAACGGTGACAACGATACACAACGGTCGATGCAATTCGTCTGAAACGTCGGGTAAAATAAAATACGTATCTGATTTGTATAACAAATCTAAAATTATGTCAGACAAACATTAATCTATTCATTATACACTAATTATATAGACGACATACGATTAGCAACAATGTGCATACCTATTATTGTTCACAACTCTATCTAGATCAATACAAAATCATTAAACAAATTAATTGATACCAGAAACTTGATTAGGACAATCCATTAGCCGATATTGCCAGCGTAAAAATTGAAAGTCTACAATATAATGGTCAGTTTGAGTGTGGCAACATTATGGTTTTTAAAGGACAAAAGCGGGGTGCAATTAAAACTCATTCAATAGGAATCGCGTGCAATCAATCAAGTGAAGAGTTTCGTACTAATTGTGGGTGCATTAAATATTCAGCTGCAATCACTATAATGTATTGGTGCACTGTGTTGCAATATGCATCGTTGTCATAAAGCAAAACATAGTTTTTATAATGAAATTGTAGATAGGAAAAAAATATTAAGGACTTGTATTTACAATTAGAATACTTTGATTCTGAAAGGCGGTCAATTATTATTATTTTTTCAATTATATCTGTTTACCCATACAGAATAGGTAGGTATCTATAAATATAATGTAAACTCTATTATTTCTTAAAATTATTTCTAGGTTTTTCTCCAACCTAACATACCCGTTTTATTTTTCATATAGGTACTAGGTTTTTACAGTAACCAGACAAGAGAAAAAAAATACAAATATAAACTCAAACTAAAATTACAAAATCTAAAACAAAAATAAACACAGTCATAATAGAGTTATCTGTATCATAAAGCCGGTAGCTTGTTTTTCCCAAAGTTAACCCTACAACTGCCGCCCGCGAACAATCACTGAAAGCTGGACAAAAGAAACGCATCGACAATACAAGACGCGCCAAGAAAAAAACAAAATCCGACACACGATTGGTCGATCGACGTGTGACGTCACAACACGCCCCGCCCCCTAACAACCGTCGCTACACCTGAGATGAGAGCGAGCGAGATCTTTGTAAGTGTGAACAAGACAAAATTATATTGACGGTTCTCGATCCAAAGCTGCAACGTCACATCTGCCAAAATTTGCACAATCAATTTTAAGCCTTAGCTGGTTGATTTAAGGTTGAAATTGCTGATGGTTAGTTGAGATGATAGGTCTCAAGGTGCTCACAGCTCTGGTCAGTTGGAAAAGCTGTTATTGTTTGGTTACGGGTTAACCGATTTGGTTAAATTTGTGTGTTAACAGGCAGATGTCCGGCGGTGCTCTCGCTCCCTCGGCCCGGGCTCCGTGAGACAGGTAGCGTCTGATTGGCCCAGTATTGATTAGCGTGTTTAATTAGAATTGAGTTCATTAACATTTGCGTAATTGGAAGTTTGGACTCACTACCATACGGAGCGCTTAGGAAGTTTTTTGCTGCTTTGTTTGATCGCGGATAATGTATGCAAAAACGTCCGCGTTGAATGGTTATTTAGCTTAATTTGATTGGTTAAAGTCGTACGTATTTTATAGCAGCGGTAAACTATATTTATCAGCTTTATTTAATTGTTTTCTACCACACGACTACACACCACTACCAAGATTAAGTTATATGCAAGAAGCAAATTACTTCTTTATGACCAACTTTTAACTTCTTCGAAAACATGCAAAGAGCAACAAGCTAGTACCTAAAAACTTAGGAGCGTAGAGACCCCTCAAAGAAATCGCTAACAAACTCCCGGCAGCACTCTAACACCTAGCACAATCGACCCAATCAAACAGAAAAAAAACTATTCAACCATCACCAACTCTCAATACCGTTCAAAGAAACTCCGAGGGGAAAATGCTAATACGCCGCTTCTTGCTTCTTACCAAACAAAATCACTTCGCGACCCCAAATTTCGCACTTTCAATGGGCAATTTCGCTCGCCCCCCTTCCAATAAGCCCCGCCTCTTTCTTCCCCTCGACTCTAGTAGTAGTTTCGGAGCGCCAGTGACGTACGCGTAACGCTGCGAGATGGACGCGCCCGACGACCGATATTACGGCAGCCAGACGCCGGACCGTTCCGACACGAACAGCCCGCGTTCGCAAATGAGTAGTCCGAACTCCAACTCCTCGATAAACGTAACAGACCAATCCATATCGCTTTCGCAACACCAACAGAACTTAGAGACACTAAACAGAATGGGGATGTTTTTCCACGCGCAACAAATGCATTTGAATCAGAGTTTTGATGCTGTGAAATCTAGGTTAGGCTTGACACAAGTGCCTACGAGTGTTAACCCAGGGCCTAGGCATACGATAGACGCTATATTAGGACTGAACGGCCAGAGGCAAGTTACTAGAGTGCAGAGTGAGTTTGAGCAAAGGAGAGAAGAGAGGGAGTGTGAGACTGTGCCCGTGTCGCCTGGAGCCGTCGAGAGTGCGGGTAGGTGGATCTTTTTATTTATAAGCTTTGTAACTAAATAAGTAAGTGATAGTTTTTATAGAGCAAGGACTAGAACTTGGTATAGGCGTAGCTTGAAGTAGTTAACTGATGACATGAAAAAATAAGAGACTAAATGAAGTGATTCTATACACTAAGTAAGCTTATCCATTTTAAGATTTTACAGGTTATGATAGAATAGGATTTATGATAATGCCGCTTTTATTCGTCTTTTAACTGTTCCGCAAAGTTGACCTCTTGTAAATGCAGATGCATTAGAATTATCTATTTACCTTTTCTATGGGTATCTAGGTATTGTAAGTTTATTATGATTTATTGGAACATTACTAACGGCTAAACTTTAAAACATTCTGACAAAATAATCTGATATTTTCTCTTATATGGCCCTTAGTTAGTGCCTTCTGCATCTTCATTATCATCATTACATACCTATAATATCCGCCTATTTCTGACAACCGCTGAATTTGGCTTTTTATTTAAGGTAAACGCGGGTGAAGTCGTCATGCCCCAATAGTCGTCAATTAATCTAAAAACATTTATTATTTTTTTCTACTGAACTTAAAATGGGCCGGTTTATATGTAAACATATTGTTGATATTATATTGCACAATTGAAATAACAATACGGGGTTTTAACAGTCACGGCTTCTAAGATATGTTATTTTAAACGTGTGTGCCCTAACAAAATCGTTTTTTCGTGAAGTTCAGCTGTCAAAAGTGAAACTCAGCTCGTGGTTTTGTGTTTTGATTTACATAAATCCAGTGGGTTCTGTGGTATGTTTCTTTGTTTAATTAGATAGTTACGTTTATTTGCTAACGATGTAATATGCAATTTGGAATACTTTTAACATAGAAGATATATTTTTTTAATGTGACATCTATTGGTACTTTAAAACTCCGATTTGACCCAAAACCCGTCAATTTTACAATTATTATGACGACTACTGGGACATGCTCAAAAGTTGCACCTAAACTCGTCATAATGAGGATATTTTGTGTTTTACAGTACAAAATGCAAATAAACAGCGAATATCGGGACTTTTACAAAATTGTTAACTGTCTAGAACAAACATATTTAAGATTTCGACTAAATTTTTTCATAAAACTGAGTTTCTTTTAAGCTTTTTCTTAGGGGTAAATTTTACTCTGCTGGTTCTAGATACACGTACACAGTCATGTTATTCAATTCAATTCATATGTTTCTTAATGGTTAAATCCCCTGTTTTCTATAAGTATGCACTTTCTACGAGTGTTTTTTTAGGTATATATTGGCCGCTGTAGGCTTCCGCCATTCGATTAAGATCTAATGCTTTGGGTACAAGTAACTCTAGCACTAGCCTTTGTTTCTACTACGCTTGGATTACAATTTGTGGCAAGCAAAAATTGACTGTTCTTATAGTTATCGGCACGAATCTTGAGCTCTGACCTTCGCCTGTGAAGAAGTAATTTATTGGGTCCCTTTTGTGGTATGAAGTGAGGCGCGGGGGCGGGTTAAAGCGGTGATTGGCCCGCAGTGCATCGCGTCATAGCCGTCACTCGGGATTGGTTCTTTGCTAATAAATCACTTCTGCGCAGATGTAGGTCAGAGCTCAAGATTCGTGCCGATAACTATACACTATGCTTTTTGTTCGAAATAACTGCATGTCGTCACGCGTATTGTACCGCGTCTCCCTAACGTCCCTAACTAGTTTTGACGCAAAAAATATTAAAATCAGTTTTAAAACTAAGATGACATAGCTTCCATCGCTGTCACTTCTTTGCTTGTCGTATTCGATATTGATGGGTAAAGAGTAATCTTAAGTAAGATTTTTTTATTTAAAATTGTATGTATTTAGTGATTGCATGATCGTAATTTTAATAGCAGATCATGACTGAAAGAAACTACAAGCAAGAGGGCCTTTGAAAATTCATAAAAGCTGTAAATCAAGGGGCCACACACAACATCAGATGCAGCAAGAAAATTTAAAACGCCCTTTTGAGACAACTTTAATGAAAAGGTGACACAAAACCGACGATTATCCCTGTATAAAATATACTATAGAAATGAACCCAAGGGCAATCCCCGGTTCTGCGCTAAACTATTTAATTGCTAGGTAACTGTGGAGGAAATCTACTTGGGCTATTGCGTTTTGATGTTAGTGGATTAGGATATAGGAAACTATAGGAACTATGGCACCTGGAAAAATATTCGTGGTGGCCTGGTGGGCAAAGAATCAACCTCTCAAGTATGAGGGCGCGGGTTCGATTCCAGGTCAGGCAAGTACCAATGCAACTTTTCTAAGTTTGTATGTACCTATGACACCAATGACTGTGTTTCGGATGGCACGTTAAACTGTAGTTCCCGGCTGTCATTGAACATCCTTGGCAGTCGTTACGGGTAGTCAGAAGCCAGTAAGTCTGACACCAGTCTAACCATGGGGTATCGGGTTGCCCGGGTAACTGGGTTGAGGAGGTCAGATAGGCAGTCGCTTCTTGTAAGGCACTGGTACTTAGCTGAATTCGGTTAGACTGGAAGTCGACCCCAACATAGTTGGGAAAAAAGGCTCGAAGGATGATGGTGATGAGGAACTTTTGCACTTGCCGGTGACAATGTATGAAATACATGTTAAAATGGCAGGTGGGGCTCGCCAGCTCAATTACTGGGCCCCCGGGAATCAGTCACTGAATAGCAACCTGAGGGCAATAGGGACATGGGCGGCTGAAGGGTGAGGATACCTCGGCGGACTTTAAACGCAGAGCACGCGCTCCCTGTGGGTCCAGCATCACCGGCCTACTCGCCACTTACCACGAGGCACCTACTCTCCGAGCAGGGCTGCTAACCTTGCTCTAGCGACTCCACTCTGGTCGGCCAATGAGGCAAGCCAAGAGGCGGGAGACCTATCCCTCGTCATGCTTCACTCCGGCAGGCCGGAGATGGGGACAGTCACGGAGGACAAGGGACAGTATACTCTCCCTGGAGCACTCGGTATACATAGCCTCGCGGGGTCGCTACTCCCCGTCATCCACCTCAGATGCCCTGCGGGGCTTATTAGATATTATTATTATTGGGTTTGAACGCTTAGTTGTACCTAATCATATATTTTTTTTGATTGATACCTTTAAGACAGTTTGAACTATCTATAGAGATTTTTGCAAATCGTACTAAGCATGTGCTAAGCAGTTCAGAAGTTTTGATGAATGACAACCTTACCTGCATATTTATGAATGTTAGTAATTATTTCGCGGAAAGCTATATAAATGAATGTGGCTTTTATTTTTTGTGAAAACTAATTATTTTATTTTACAATTTAAATATTTTAATAGTAATTTATTTTACTCGTGCTACAATGCACATGACTGCATGGTTATTATGACTAAGAAATACAACATATATTTTATAGACTGATTTTGTGACTGCGTTTGATGGATAGGAATATAAATTAAAATGCAACTATGTATCTGTTTTATTGAATACCTGCTCTTCTAACAGATTATGACCTGCTATTCTAAATAGGGATTTGGTCTTTTATCTATCTACTAACTAATGTTTCAAAGGTACAGGTATGCTTAACAAATTCAAGCACAAAAAAATGTACTTAACTTGAACTTTATGTTCAAGAGCAGAGAGTTCACATTAGCATTAAAAGTTGACGAGTACTGGGAATATTTGACGAGTATCCGTACAAATCAGACGACTATTGGTACAAATCGCCCTTTTTTTACTTTTGCCTTAATAAGTATATAAACCCATTAAAATTATTAAAAAAACATTAGTTACTTAGAATAACGAATAAATACTCTATCACGTCATGCAAAAATTTTCATTTTCTATTGAATATTTAACACACAGTAGCGCTTCAAAGTCAGTGATTTCCGAAATCCGACGAGTATTGGTACGTTTACCTTATATATTTAATGTCTATAATTCATTAGGAGTATTTATCTAGGTAAGAATTGTAACCAACAACTACAAGCTTATTTCATTGAAATGATAAAGAATAAGGGTTTGGAATCAACTGGATTAAGCGAATGCAAAATAAAAAGAAGAAAAATCTAAAAATGCAAAATAAAAAGAAGAAAAATCAAAAAAGCAAAATAAAAAATAAAAACAATTACTTCTAAACGTACCATTAAATTAATCAATAAGAAAATAAAACATTTTCCTAAAAAGCTACAGACAACAAAAGCAACAGCCAATGCATTGCATTGCGAATAGAATAGGCGTTGCATAATAAGCGCCGCCCGGTGAACATCGCCCGCCCGCCGCAGCCGCCGACGGGTTAACTGTTGTCTCAACTTAGATGGAGAAAATCGTTAGAAAACATTATGTTTTCTTTTAACTTGATTAAAGAGGACGGCTGGCAACTACTTATGTGACGCGTTTATTCAAATTATGAAAAAAAAAACAACAAGATTTTATGAGGTAGAAAAAAAGTTTGCAATTTGTAAAATTGGAGTAGTTATTTTTTCTAGTGCCGAATGTCCTATAGTAAGATATAATATCTACGTTATTTATTAATTTAAGATGTTAGCCGCAAGCTTTTATTTAGATGTTATTTGGATACAACTCATCTTAGTTAAAAATAAACAAGTACCTAGAAGTAAATTTACTTACCTATTAGCCTACGGCCTATACCTACCTATGTATTTTTTTGCATTTACTACGCATATATTAGGTTCGAGAATCTTCTTTCAGTTACACTAGCATCCTTTTTTGCCAATTAGTATCTACCTACTTAGTTAACGTAAAACGAAGTAACTATTTATAAATTCAAAATTAAGAGCGATAATTTGTAAATAATTTCAACTCTAAGTATCAATAAGAAATAAGGATAGAAGCATACATTTTTAAATCAAGAATGACAATATAAAATTTGTAGTTAGGTACCAGGTTGTGGCAGTGACCAAAAGCGACCACTGACACGGAATACATTCTTTTTTTCAAATAATAATGACCAGTAAAAATCAACGGCTGTTTTTTCGGTACTTACCACGTTGTGGCGGTGACCAAAAGCGACCACTGTCATTGCCATACATATTGTATGACTAGCATACAAACACACAAACGTCCCTAATGGTAAATATTCGTACAACGGACTGACTGAACATGACACAGGTAAATAAAGGACTAGCCTACTTTTTAGGGTTCTATAGCCAAAGCGCAAAATGGGACCATATGACTAAGGACTTCACTGTCCATCTGTCCTTCCATATAAAACCAGGCTATATCTCATGTTGGTACCATTATACCTAGAGAGTTGAAATTATTACAAACCAGCGACCCACTCCGGCTTCGTCGGTTCGATGGGTTGCATAGTTTTGAAGATTTTAGCGTTCAAAGGGACATGGGGTTAAGGGATATAGGCACAGAAAAAGCGACTTTGTTTTATACTATGTAGTGATGACGTGTTTCTGGTGGCCGTTATAACAACAAACTTTTAATAAATATTTAATTGAGGAGTGAATCCTTCGTGCGCGAGCCCGAATCGCACTTGGCTGGTTTTAAAACTTTTATCATTAAATGTAGATATCTAACTGAGGAATGTAGGTTTGTTTAACCAAAATGTTAATTAAGTGGACATCATTATGAATGGTTGTGACCTAGTTTTTCAGAGAATAATCGTCTGGGTTGTAACCCAAGCCGTAAAATTGTTGTGTCATCAACCACACATTTGCTTCAAAATCCAGCACTTGGCAAGTCCTGTTTTGAAAAGAGTGTCTATGGAGTTTATTGCCGGTTATTCTCCATAAGACCCACTTCTTGGCACTTAGCTAAAGATGTTTCTTAAGAACCTATAATAGGTCAATTTTAAAAAAGGTTTGACTATGGACAAGGCTTAACAGATATGCGTATTGCGTAATTCGAGGAAAGCTAGAATTTCATGAACCATCCGTCCGTCGTGTTTTCTGCTATCAATTGCCGCATTTAAAGCTGTTAAGTAAGACCTTAACGCCTCAAGGCCTAAACTACCAGACAGTTATTTAGAAGAAGATATAAAGAAGAAAGGGACAACCTATGAAAAGATCAAATGATCTTCAGAAAAACTGTATTCACGGCTAGAAAGAATGGTACCTACTTGTGAGAAGACGTCAGGCAAAGAAGTATAGCAGAAGAAAACCACAAATTAAAATTGGATGAAGACCAAAGACGAATATCATAGGTAAGATACTTACCGTTGAAAGCTACAATTCTCCAACCCCAAATCTAAGAACAAAAAATGCAAGAAGTCTAAATTTAATAACGGTTCTCAATGCAAGAACATTTCACAAGCGGATACCCAGGCAATAGTTATCGTTGATCGAATATTGATAGGTCTGCAGTTTGTACAAACATTAGTAGTTTCACAATAATAACTATGGAGTATGGCGTTGACGCGTTGTTTCCGGTGCATTAGAGAGAAAATTATTTTTTATTGGAACATAATGAAATTAGTATGATGAAATCTGCCTAGTTATGGGGTATTGAAATGCCTTTGAGATTCTTTTTAAATGGATCGTAAGATGGCTTCGTCATTACTCTAAATTCTTTTGTTTTTAAAAAAGATCCCGACGAATTGAGAACTTCCTCCTTTTTTTGAAGTCGGTTAAAAAGAATCTAAACGCGAACGAAGATTTTATAAATAAATCTTTTTTTCGTCGATATAAAATATAATTCTTTGCTTAAAAGACAGTTTTGAGGTTGTACCTGTATTAGTAGTTCTGTGGTAATAGCTATTATTATGAGTTATTAAATGCTTCGTTTATAGTAAGGTCATTTAGCTCTCAGGTATGCTTTACAGAATTCTATTCAAGTCATCCATTGAAGTCTACCAGTCAAAATAAATTTACTTCACGTCTGTCTGTCTGATCTTAAACCATTTACTTATATCGCACTTGAGTGTCAAGTAAATAACTTTAAAACAGGTGGCAAAGCTTCAATAATTAATTTCCAATCAATATAAAATAATCAAGTTATGTAACATTTAAGTTAGTGAGCGTATCTTGAAACTAGTTTGAGCACCCGACGTTATCTGCGTTAGATCTTCTCGACTAATGGACTGGTTGCATCGATGGATGTTGTGATTTAAAGGTATTTAGTTTTGTGTTAATCCGTTGATTTCTAAATTTCATGCCTATTTTGTTGATAAATTTACTAGCATGTACGTTCCTATGTAGCAAAAGATTGGTGGTAAGGCATTGTTATATATAGGTGCCGTATCTTTTAGCTCATTTTACTTTGACGAATTGAATGCACTTAAGTATGCTTTATTTTTGAATTTTGTACCTTCTGAAGATTCCTTAACAGCAACAAAGTTTACCGGCCGTGGCGAAGGGTGCGCCTACACGTTACAATTTTTATTATTTTCAAACAAGAAGCCATTCTATCAAGTTTTCAGTAACAACGCTTGATGGTGCAACCTCTTGAGATGATATCTGCACTAGTACACAATACGTTTAACCACAATACCTTTACGTTTTTGAGCAACGAAGTCTCTACACCATTATGTAATTTTTCGAATTCCTTTCAGCTCTATCTCCGCAAGTTCTATTAACAATCTTATTGTGCTATAATTATTCAAATGAATTCCCTAATAATTAAAAAAATACACTTTTCTAAAACACAACAGCCTGTATAAGCGCCTGACGGTAGATCACTAATGCACCGTGTAAGATCTTATTGTAAACTGTTGTAAGTGTTACACGGTACAACACAAATTTAGCTGTCCACTAGTTTGTTGCTAGTCTACATCGTGACTTTTTAGTCGTCTTACAACGGCAGCCCACTTCATGTATCCAATGACTAGTAAATAAGTTATGAGCGCTGCCCGAATCTTATATCAATGGAGCGCGGCGCGTTGGGAAGGTACTTACCTACTTTCTACTGTTTGATGCGTAAACATTTTTTTTTCAGTATTTTTCTTTGCACCTATTATCTTAATTAAGTAAGGCTACAATATTAATAATCGTGTCTAGTGGTATTTTATGTCGGATAGATTGAGTGGACCACCTTTGTAAGACGACTAAAAAGTCACTGTGTATAATTTATCAAAAATATTCCCTCGTTATTAACAAAAAATAATATAAAAATACATTTTTCTAAACTACAACAGGCGTATAAGCGCCTGCCGGTAGCTCACTAATGCACCTTGTAACGAACAGTGACGTATAAGATTGTATCTCCTCTAAACACTTTATATCTGTGCTCTTATTATAAACTGTTGTAAGTGTTACAACGTAAATTAAGCTGTCTTTAAAGTTGTAGATTAATTTGTCTGTCTACGCAATAAAAGGTATACTTACTAATATTTTAATGCTGGAGAGTTTGGTCGGTGCACCATTGGTTCTTTCAAACTTCTTCTCACTATCATCAACTTATATATTTCTTTATTGAACCGTGTTTTACCAAAATACTTATTTTTTAATAAGATATATTATAGGATAGGAAAAGAAAAGAAGTCTGTATCACTACATCCGATTTTGTTCCTTTTTATTGAAATGGCAGATGATATCATCTACCGATCTCTATACAAATATGTATATTTTTCTGTTATTCATCATCACTCAATTCCATGAACGAATAATATTAAAAACCTATACCCCTGACTCAGCACAAATTCGAGTCACCAAAAATTAACTCCACAATACTAAGCTCGCCTTTGCACCAGCATGTAAGGTCAAACAATAATTTAATAGAAAAGAAATGTTTGTAACCAATAAACTGAGAAACTCACACACTACAAACTTTTAGTCGGCCGATAGTTGACACGATGGTAGGCATTTTTTATTATTAACAGCCGTATATTAGCTTCACTTGTAACTGTGTATGTAAGAAAATCTTGGAATCTTAATTTGACTCACTTCCCGGCCTTCGATTAGAATGAAAATTTTGCACATGCTCTGCGTTCTAATGACAATACCTGACTAGCTAAGAAACGCTACAAAAAGCATGTTTTTTAGTTTTTTTTTTTTTTTACTATTTATCAAAGTTTCCAGTCGGTCTGATACCGGCGGATCTTTGTAATGTGCGTACAACCATTCATCTTCATATTGAATTATGAGCCCAAACAAGCTATGGGCCGACTAAAAGTTTGCCGTGTACTGGCAGAAAAGCTTAGAAATAAAAACTAACGAGGTCACGAATACTTGGCTACTATAATTTGTGTGAAATTATTAATTAGCTAATCGAGTTAGTGCGTTATCGCGTAATCAGTAGCGTGGTCACTACGGCATAATTAGGCTTTAAGAATTTTGGTAAGCAACTTAAGCTTGTTATAAGTTTGAGTGGTTATAATTGAGTTTCTTAAATTCGGTTGCTAGGTATATTGCGCGATGATGCAAAGGAATAGGAAAGGGATAGGAAAGCTTCCCTGGAAAGATCTCTGACGGCCAGTTTCTTCATCAAAAGTTAAAATTAAAGTAATGTCTAAAGTAAAAGTAACGGTCAAATTCGTTTTTTCAAAGCTAAAGTGACAGCAAAACTAATAGAAAAATTTAATTTAACCGTTACTTTTACTTTAGACATTACTTTAGCCATAACTTTAACTTTAACTTTTGATGAAGAAACTGGCCGTGAATCAAATATAGTTTAACTAAACTGATTCAGTGTCTACCTATGAACTGTTCTAGAGTTAAACTTTCTGCTGCTAATGCTAATCTCTAAATCTTCTGCTAATTTTAGCAACTACTGGACTGATTACAATAATTCTGTCAGTGTAAGATATAGCCCATTTCTCCATAACTTTTTTAAGCCGCTGAGAAAAGCTAGTGATCCCATTAAAAGACGAAGAAACAAGCAAAAAGGGTCATTTTTGACCACCACGTTGCTAATTAAAGTTTGAGCTCCATAACGTGGCTCCATCCGTGGTTTCAAAAATGGATTTCCGAATAACATTCCATCACACCAAAAAACAGTTTTAGCCACCCCATCAAAAACCTAAATAACTACGGGATAGGAAATTGCACATCAATAAGCACTGTGCCTAGGAGCCATTAATTGTGATCGAATGATCGTTTAGCGTTGCGGTCACCACTCGGCAGGGGGACATAATCGAATATTGGCTCGTAATACCGATTGCAAATCGATTGTGAGCCGCACAATCGGGTTCTCGTAATCGAACGGTTCTGATGAAGCTTTCATTGGTCCGTAACTAAGCTCGTTTCGTTATTGCTGTGTGTTTAAATATTGGGCGTTCATTTGTTTTGGATACATAGATACATATAGGTATGGTATGAACATTTTCGCAGATAGATATATGCATTCTGGCTAGGATTTTATAAGTTAGGTTTATTCTGTAGATAGTACCTACTTTATTGTGATCTTGTGATTAGGTTTCAAGTGTCAAGGAACAAAGTACCTATATGTTTCAATCTTTAAGATGAAGTTTCATTGTGGGAAATGGACTGCAAAAATCATTCTCCTAATTTTTACTCGGATGGTCTCATACCTATTTATGATTTAATGATAAAACCTGGCTCACGCTCATTTGCTTGATTTTATAACACTGGGCTCACGAAGCCTTCACTCTAGGTGCAAAATATTAATTTTCAATTATAATTTTGAAAGTATCAATTAAAATCACTTGCTCATTACGCTTAACGTTTCACTTAAATTGTCAGTTGTGTGTCAAAAAGATAAACTTAACGAACGTGAAACAAAAAATAACAACTTAATTGATATTTATAATTAGCGTTAATAAGTGAATGTTAAGTACTTCGGCAGTTCCGTATGAAAATAACCTTTTAATTCTGATAATCATTAAGTATCAAGTCAATTATGATTTTATTAAGAGCAAGTCAATTATTTAGAGTAACAGATTTTTTATTGTTAAAGAAAATGGTAAGTACCTATGCTTAACCATATTTATTCGATTGTAGTTTTGTATAGGTAAAAGGTTTTATATACATAATACACTAATTTTGTATTATTCTGCATCTTTTTAAACTACAGGTACACTCTTGAAACCTGAAATCAACTGAATGAAGAGTGAAGGAATGTTAACCATCGAAGTTACTACCAATATTAATCTGATTTCTTTCTCAATCTCAAGCTCCCAAACACAAATTATTAATTCAATAATGAATCCATTTTAAAAAATATTAGTACCAAGAAGAGCTTTAAATACGAACACGGCAAATCTGACACATGATTAGGGTTACCACATTAAAAAAAACAACGAGACAACCCATTATAGACGATAATGCTCGCGAGTGTTGCCAGATTATCGATAATTATTACCAAAAGGAAAAAATAACAGTTTCAGATCGTATCGTGATAAGTGTAAAATGTCTTAATGCGTTGCCCACAATATTTTTATTTGTTTGTATATGGCTTGTAATCTGGATTGGTAATCTAAATGTGACACAACGCTATCTCTTTCGCTCGACGTTGAATCCAATAGGAGTGACAGAGATGGCATATTGACTTTTGATCGCTCAATCTACCTTTACAGGGATGTTTTGTCTGCTTCGCTCTTGATTTCTTAATCGTGTTCAAAACTGACAGGCGACGCATTAAATATTTGTGGCGCTATCTTATTTTTATAATGGGCCCAGTAAATACGGGAGTCAGTTGGACCGAAACTGTTCAATTCAAAAGGAACCTATGTTCAATAAAATAACGCAAGAACTTGTGGCTAATTCAAATTGTCGATCGATTGCCAAGTTAAGCAACGCTTGGTGCGGTCGGTCCGTGGATGGATCTCTTAACGAATTCTTCTGTGTTTCGTAAAGCCCGGCTGTTATTTGAACATCTTTGGCAGTCCTTACGTTAGTCGGAGGCCAGAAAGACTGATAAGCTGAGTTGAGGAGGTCAAGAAGGCAGTCGATCTTCATAAAACACTGGTACTCGGCTGCATCCGGTAAGAATGGAAGCCAACCCCAGCATAGTTGGGAAAAGCCTAGACAAATCATGTTCAATAAAATAAAGTTTTATCAATGACATGAAATTCTGAGTACGCGTATTAAATAACCACCCCAGTGGGCCACTCAATCACTCACCGCGGACAAAATAATGGAAGTGATAAATGCAGAGTTTCCGCATACAATTACCCGTGTAGTTTCCCTCGGTGGAACTTGATTTCCAGCACGTTCAATTCGGTTGCTGTATGAATATTTTAGCAACTTTGAAATCGGATAAGAAATTACTTTGGGTTGAATTAGTGTTGCATCGCTGTGTTTGTGTTTACGGTGCCTTTGCTTTTGTGTCTGGTTATGTCATATCTCTTTTTATTAGACATAATGAGTTGTTTTCAAATACTTGTATGCTGACATTGATGTTCTGAACTTAAATCACTAAGTAGTATCATAATGATTAGCTTATGTTTCAAAAAATAATATATTTTTTTTTGCTACGTTGGATCGGGAGGTCAATTAAGCCTAAGAAATGTAGATTTAAAAAAACAATAATGAAAGAAATAAATAAATTGATTAAAAAAGTTTGAACGGCAGAAATAATCGGCGTGTAGGCCTTGGTTAACAGATCATGCGATACGCGATGATATACGATACAAGTTGTGTTCATATTTATTGTCTGCAGAGAATTGTTTTTAGCCCACTGTGCGATTGTATCGCTTACAAACCTTTAGTAGAGCTATGGACTATTCGATTTTACATACTTGTACTGTGTCATATATTTTATTATACAATATTTTGTGTCTTCATTTCTGAATCTAAGATGAAATTGTTAATTTAGAGATTCATCTTCTGAAAATTCATGTCACACTTCACATATATTTTTTGAACCATATTTTATTCAATTTCAAATAAGTAAAATAAATTTTGTCCGCCAAGTATAAGCACTTAACACCCTACGCTTACTATATTTGAATATGATTGCATTATCAGCAAGACACGGCTGGCATTAGCATACGCAAGCTCAAATTGTTTCGTTTGATTTATTATGGCGTTCCCTTGTTAACTTGCTCGTAATTGTGGGTAGACTGTACAGGCAGGATGTGAACAAGAAGTTCTGTTTGTTTTGATAGCGCGAATGGTTATTAGTTGCTTTAGTAAGGGAAGCTATGGGTACTTAGTTATACGGAATAAATGTTATGCGATTTGTTTATATACTTATAGATGCAAATGTTTACGCAAAAACTACAGAATGAAACTTGGCAGCACCATAAAATGTTTATTTACTAGAGGCAACATTTTTATCCATGTGTGGGAAATCGTACCCTCGGGACATAGATGAAACCGCGGGCGGAAGCTTCGGCTAATTCAAAATAAGGTGAAGACATTGAGATAAATGACCAAAAACGAATTCGCTTTCTTTTCATTGACAGGAATCTGCATAGTACCCATGAGCTTTGATGCAAAACTGTGACTTTGACATATTAAATTAGCAGTGCTAATTTATAAATAAAGATAAATAAAGAAACCATTAAAACACTGCCTTTAAATAATTTCTTACTTAACTGCAGAATAAAGGCACCTCTACATCTTAATTTTCTTTCCAACCTTCTAATTCCCACATTTCCAATTACAGGCGAGGGATCCTGCAACAGCAACGACGGCTACAGCCAAAGAACGCCCACAGACGACAAGTCCCCCCCCGGCAGCGATGACGAGTCCACCCGCCCAGGCTCAGCAGCCGATAATAAGAAGAAACATCGGCGGAACAGGACTACCTTCACGACATACCAGCTGCATGAACTGGAGCGAGCGTTCGAGAAGAGTCATTACCCTGATGTGTATTCTAGGGAGGAGTTGGCTATGAAGGTTAATCTCCCTGAAGTTAGAGTGCAGGTTAGTACATTTTTATGGTGTTTCCATGGCAAACCTAGTGAACCGATTATGAATAAAATCAGGTTCACAGATAGTCTAACGCCTTGTAGTAGAATAATTTTTTTCATCTGGGTATGGGATGTAGTTTGTTGTGATGAAAACGTAGGGAACAGCTGGTTATTTCCTTCAGCTCATAGCGTACCGTCCTTTAAGGCCCACAGTTTTCAAAACATTATGTAGCCAAACCGTATCACTGTCGATCTGGGTGTATCGAGTATGAACAGCTTGCCTCATGTATAATGTAACATTCTTATTGGCAAACAAAATTATGTTGAATTCATTTCAGAATAGATGCGCAAGATACATTATGTTCTTCAAAGTATATTCATTCCTAACCTAAACTCAATCTTTCATCAGTTCCCGAAAGCGCAATAAAATTGGCTAAATGAAAATTTCTTTTATATTAAGGGAAATAAGAACACTTCGCAAACATTGAGTGAAGAGCCCTACGGGGAAGGGTAAAGGGGCAATAATGAACCCAAGGGGCTTATGCCACTCAATCCCCTTTGGCTTTGCAGGCCGAACATATGTCAAGCGTATTGATGCCCCACCATATTGCCTTGACCCACCCCGCCAGTCTCAACGAACAAAAACTAATGCATTACACCAAACGTTACCAATTCCGGAGATCTTATTAAACTGGTCGCATCTTAATTGCTTTCTTATGCTTTGCCAAACGGTTGCGTGTTCAAACGATAATGGTCTTTATTCACTTGAAGCAGAGTCTTTGGATTCGCATTTGTAAGTTTGTTGAGCATCAATTTGCCAAATAATGTGGTTGTGAACTAATCTGACACTCGGTTTTCAATATCGGATAAGCTGATTTTAATAGTGTGTAATAAAAATGTCATGCTCTTTGTTGACGGGGATCACTTCTTGTTCATTTGTTGGATCGAATGTTGTGTTTGAATTTAAGATTATTACGTCATTCATCCTGGGTGTAACAACTGTGTAATAGTTTTGCATTCATCTGCTTACCTGCTATATTATGTCTAATATATTAGCAGCTGCTGATTCTAGCTGAATCAATGTGATGCTTTTTAAAAATCATCAAAAATAAATCATTAAAAATAGATCCTTTCAGGCTACTAACTGATTAATTTGCATGACGCATCTATCACAGCTGTTATCGTCTAGAGACTGCACAAGTTAATTACGAAGATGCAAATCTGAATTTGGAAATGGTTAGACCCCTTACAACTAAATCTTTCTACAAAATTCTCAGAACTGCTCTCCCAAACTTGTTCTATCAAGCCTCTGATGATATTTCCAGAATTTTCGATCGACATGAGATCGAAAATAGTGTCGTGTAATCGTAGTGTCGCCTACTACGTCTGGTGCGGAAGCGGCCGGTAATTCGCTTAAACTAGCGCCCAGACACCGACACCCGAGCGTTAGTGTTGCTTCATTCGTACATGATCATGTACAGTTTAGGTCTTATGAATTAAGGATGGTATTGGTACTGTTAATAAGGGAAACGACTTTTCATGGCAAGAGCAGATGCTAGTCAGTTCTTATACTATAAATGCAATTCTGTCTGTCTTTCATGCCAAAACTACAGAACAAATGTTAGGAAGTTATGCAGATGATCTAGCTAGACAGCTTGAGAAACGACATAGATTTTATTTTATACAGTCGGCGAAAGCTATTGATTAGTAAAAATTCTTTCACTTGATGACATAGAAATCCGTATGTAGGAGGATTACTGAATGTCTAAAGCAAGCCGACTGATCAACAAGACTCATAGATTTTTCTGTATACCACAACAGAACACAAAGGGTTACAATGTATTCCTTCAACAGAATAGGGAGAACCATAATAAAGTATTGTCTACTGGAAAATTCCCTAATTGAAACGTCCACGGTAGACGTGAAGTAATTACTGTGTTTTTAACGAATTCCCTTATGTTAGAGGAAATAATAAAGAGTTTGTGCCGATCCTATAGGGTAAAGGCGGGATAGATGCCGCAGTGGGATAGATGCCCCATTTTTAAAAAACCTAACTTCCCATGCTCGCGATTAAGAAACAACCGTTTAACTAGAAGCCACAAGCACCCCGCACCTAAATTAGCCACGCGCCATCGAGGG
This sequence comes from Helicoverpa zea, assembly GCF_022581195.2. Taxonomy (NCBI): domain Eukaryota; kingdom Metazoa; phylum Arthropoda; class Insecta; order Lepidoptera; family Noctuidae; genus Helicoverpa; species Helicoverpa zea. The sequence goes on from NC_061475.1 coordinate 2,196,853, forward strand.
ATGAGGTCGCGTTTCGCTCGTATATGAATTCATCTCCGCGGCGAACTTACAGCGAGCGTAAAATTTTTAAAGGTGAGTATTTGCTGTTGTATAACTTTATAAGTAGATATTAATTCCATCAATTTTTTTATTACGTATGTATATTGTTTCATGAAGGATACATTTTGATGTAAATAGTTGCTCTATTGTATTTATTTATTTAAAAAAATACTAGGGCATCTAACCCTGTCAAAAAGGATAGTTGCCCTGATTTTTTACGGTATAGGTGCCCCTAGGGGCATCTATCCCTCCATACACCACGTGTACCCTGAATGTATTATAAGTGCTTTGAATATATATTTTTCATGTGTTTATGTATAGGTATTTACACTTTTTATTGATTACGAATGATTTACAGTTCAAACAGTGAAGATGAAGACAATTCACTTAAGAACAAAGTTAAGGAATAGAAAACTAAAGGTTTGCCGGTGAAGAAGACTAAAAGAGATGGGCAGGATGAGCCTAAAGATACAAATAAAAATAACTGCATATAATGCTTTGAAAACTATGAATAAACAAAGTCTAAATCCGACTGGATTCAATGTGTAATGTGTCAGTGCTCGTTACATGAAACCTCTATACTTTTCAGAAATTTTTGCTCGAGATGTAGAAAACTTAAAGCACTGTCCGGTTAAATATTATGATGCTAAGTATATTGTGTTATTTTAGTTTTTAAGAAAGAATGATTTTTATGATTTTGCATGTTGAAACTAAATAATTAATATTTTATAATAAGTGTTTCAAATATAAAATACATTATTTTTGTTGAACAAATACTTTTAGAATATTATTGTGTTAATTTTAATTAATCTGATAATGAATATAAAAAGATTTTAAAAACTGCAAAATACTTTTCATTTCAAATAAATTAAAGTCAAAAAATATATAAATATTACTAATATAATATACTTAAACAGTATGAAGGGCATCTATCCCGCACCGTAGGCATCTATCCTCGCTAGTATTTTCAAGGTGGGGCAACTATCCATAGGGGTAGGCATCTATCCCCAAAAATTGAGGTCTACAAAAAGCTAAAATCTGCAAAACGTGTAGTATATAGGTCCAAAAAGACAAATCACAAATAAACATAAAGGATTAAACTAGTTACATTCATAGGTGTTATTAATGTAGAACCAATATTTATTAAATTATAAGCATATTTCAAAAAGTGGGGCATCTATCCCGCCTTTACCCTACTTAGCTAAGTGGAAGTCAACACCATACAACTGGATTCAAGTTGATGATTTTATTTATTTTATTTTATTAATTTTAAGAAACCTTACAGCTACATACATCGTTTTGTACCTATTTGATGATGGATATTGTCAGTCTAAGATTTGACAAATGGATGACATTTAAAAATTGTTTGTTTGCTGCTGTTAGGAATATAATTACAATACTCAAACTTAACTCAATAGTTGCGTTGGTTTCTCATTTTGGATTTCTTTTATTACAGAAACGATTATGCATGTTTTTTTATTTATTTTAGAGATGGCAGCTTTTACAACGTAGCAATATTAAATAATCTTAAACTCGAATTAAGTAGAGCATTAGTTCAATAACTATACACCTTTACAGTAAAAGTAACACAATAATTAAGAAAAAAATACACAATAAACTCTAACCCTTATTTCCGTTATACATTACAAGTACGCGCATTGTCAAATGTACACCCATTAAAGTAACTCTCAACAATTTTGTACCTTATCATAATCTTATCAGATATCCTTCACAAATTCATTCTATCCTTTAAAAGTCAGTCACACATAAAACACTTCTAAATTGTCACCCACCAATTTATTTAGACCTCTTAAAACTAGCAACCACTTCTAACTCAGAGTTCTATCAACACTGGTCGTTTTCAATTGACCTATCATAGGTACTGACAAATGTAAGTTGGTCTCTGCTTCAGTTGAAGTGGTTGGGACTGAGGGCTCAAATGAAACTGGATGATAAACAAAAGAGGAACGCATTAAGCGTCAAATAGACAACAATGAGAATGCGATGGTAATCGAATTCGTTGATCGTGGTAGGGTGACTAGGATTTGGTGAATTGAAATGTTACCTACTTGTAACAAAAAAAGCAGTCCCTTTTATGAATTTTACGCCTAAAATGTAATTTTAATTTTATAACAAAAATTAATAAATAGCGTAAAATATTTTGAAATTCATTCAATTATTGGGGAAATACCAAACTCTATAATAGGTATTAACTTACAAATTAACTTCAATAACAAAATCATATCAAATGATAAATAACAAAAATTGTCTTTAACGAAAGTCTAAAATTATGATTCAATGCCTTAACAAATAGAAAAATAAACAAACAATAATACAAAAAAAAACCCTCACATTTTCTCCATTGCTATTTTCACTGCAATTTTCCACGGTTTTCGCGGCACTACCCAATGTGCAGTCATTAAGTGCCCCCAAACATCTCAATAGCTTGTCACTTATCGCTGTCACGCTTCAGCGGCGACAAAATGTGCTAATAAACGTTTTTCTACCTAACACCCCTATCTTACCCCTTGGACAACACCCCACGGAAAAATCAACCATAAAACTAAAGTAGTAAGGTTCCATTTTCAATGTTGAGTATCCGTATACATATTTTACGCAACTATCAACTTTATAGTGAAAGAAATATGGTCTAATTTCGATTGTTGTATAGGGTTTTTTTTCGTTAAAGGGTCTCGAAAATGAGTTTTATAATGTTTGTTTAGTGTAGCGTTTTGTTTTGTGCGAATTTTTAAGTGCTGTTTATGTAAAATAGTTTCCATTTAAATGGAGAACACTTTTGTATTTTTCAGTTTAATTCATTGATACTGGGTTTGAGTCGTTTTTTTCTTCCATTTTTTTTTTCGAATTTATATCAGGAACGTTGCATTTTTTTCCAAACTTTCATTAACTTGCACAGTTTTTGTTTCTAAAAATCTAAAAAAAATATAGAAAAAAAAAAATATGTAAGTGTCCGTATTTTTACAGTAAAGTTTCGCACATTTTTTACATAAATGACATACCTACATATCACTAACAAAAATCAAAAAAGAAAATTACTTACACTAATAGATTGAGGTATTAATTGTTCCCAGCTGTTAAGAAACCCGTTATTTTCTACCGCAGCAATAATTGCCGTTTCGCTTACAAGAAAGGGTTCAAGCGAGCCATTAGCAGTTTTTGTGACGTCACGTCGTTAACTGTCCGGAGTCTAGCTTCCGACGCTAATTGTAATTATTTTTGTTGATTCATTAAGTGAGTCGTGACGAGACATACCTACTAATACCTAGTAACTCTTAATTAAAAAGAAGGTTCCCCAAGATATTGTTCACGAACTGGTTTGGTCTAGATTTGAGTTAAGCTTAAATGCTACTGCTAACTAAAACTTGAGAGGCTTCAAGTCTAGAGTGAATCGGATACTTCTAGGAAATAATGCTCCATCTTCGACCGCATTGTCGCTTGTACTATCAGTCGAGAAAAGGGTTAAATAAGAGCCTACCATTAATAAAATAAAATAAAATAAAAAGAGGAGTAGGTAATAAAATCTGGAATATAATATAAAAATCGGATCAATTCGGATTGGAACAAGGATCGGCATTAATAAATAGAAATACATTGCCTCTTGCCAGCCACGAATTGCAATAAAAAAAACCTTATAATTTTCATGATTTCTCATATTTTTTTATAAAAAAAAAAACAGGTAATCAATAAAATTAATAAACGATTAAGCAACACAATCTTCGTTAATAACTCCACTAAAACAGCTCTACCATTAATATGGTTAACTAAACGCAATTTTTACGGTCATAATCGTATAACGATAATCCCGTGACCAATCCCGGAAAAAATCGCGGGATTATGGTCGCCCTACGCGTCTCGTGTAAACGTATGCAGCTGTGGTTCCGTATGTATGTGCTCGTATTGTTCAATGTATGAGGTAATAGTCCTAAACACCCTTTATGTCTTTGGTAAGGGTGTAGTTAAATAAATAAACGAATTTGATAAAATTATTTAGGTAACATAATAGTTTACCCTAGTAATCAATTGAAAAATTCTCATCAACTGTGAAATAAAAATTACAAAGGCAGATTACAAGATCATCTGTATTACCACCTAACTCAGTACCTAAATTGTCTATTAACAGAGCAACAAAAAATGTCTTTTTTAATATAATCATCCTCCTGCACTTATTCCAATTTCATTTATGGTCAGCTTAGCATGTGTTCTCCTTCTATACTTTTCTATCTGCCGTAATCTCACAAGTAACGTTCTTGCTTACCATATCGGCTTTCACACAATCCATCCATCGTTTCTAGTTTAGTCAATATTCACTGAGCATTCTGGACTTTACAATGGCTTGAATTGTTACCTATAGAGATTCTGCAATTGACTGGCCCTAAGATATGAGCTGATGAACAGTGGCTTCCTATCCAACAGATCTTCAAAGAGTTTTCTACGGTATCTCCGATGATTTTGAACAGATTTTAACGCTACTACGGAGGTAGTTTTGGGAGCAAAAAGCTTCATAAACACGTCGATATAAGCGAGACGATAATGAGTTAACAGTGTAGACTGGCATCGGATTAGCACGGAACGCCCTACACGATCCTGTTAGTGCGCAATTAATAACTATTATAACTTAATCCCACATGAGCTAGCCGACTCGTCAAGAAGCTTAGGTATCGGGTAGAGAAGACACTGAAGGAAAATTGTCAAATATTTTGGGAAATATGGGTGTTTGAGATTCTTCCTCTTGTGCGAAATCGGCCTTGTACGTATCAAACGTAAGATAGAAAAATGTTTTGAATGTATGGGTTCATGCAACAGAGTTCTTCTATTATATTGCTAGATGACGAAGCCACTCCAGTATCATCAGTTGTCATTGACTTGTAACACGCAGAGTTTTGCTATAAATGTCAATCTATCACTTGTTTGGTATATTTTGTGATTTAGTTTGAACATATTATTTGCAAAACATACACAGTATTTGCAAAACTGTTCAATAATTTTTCTTGCAGCGTCCTTCCAAATTTTGTGTTAAAATCTAATATGGAAGCAGGAACAATATTATAAAAATTAAGATGTAAGAACCATACGAATTCTTCGGTCCTTCAATCCAAAGAACCAAAAACTCTCATTGCTATAAACTCCATGCTTTGCAAAATTATGGAGCAAGATATAAATAAACCTATTTTGTCGTATCTCCGTTATAAGTCGCATTTTAGTCCAGTCCAAGAAGCACATTCTATTCCTCGTCTTTCCTTGGTCTGCAGCTCGTGTAATTCAGTTATCGCGCGCCGACGCGGTTTTAACCTAACTTGAGCCCAACACGAACGAACACTCGATACATTACTGACTAAACGTTTAACTAAATTATCGTTCAAGATCCATTGCTGTGTTAGGATGAAGTTTAGCTGTATCTATGAGATCACGAAGTAGTATGTGTTTGTGTGGAATATATTTGACTTATATTTTAAGTTCAGATATGAAATTGTCATTTGTTGTAAGGCTGCCTTCATTTCTCTACTAGATTTCACTTATTAGCTCTGTAGAGAAATGAGTCTCAACAGTGAGACTATTCATTTGCTTGACTTGTAACATTAATTAATTGCTCTGGCATGGTCAAAATGTCTCTTATCCAGACATTTGAAGAGAAAATGCTTTGCGATCTATCTTCTGGATGCTTATCATACAGAGAAAGCATTGATTACTTGCGTCTGTCTGCCAACAATCAGTTTAGGGGTTTCAAACAATCAACTTCTATGTTTTAAACTTCGCTCTATTTGCTTACAATCAATAACCAAAATAAACCATTTTCTTCAATATGCATATCTCCTTCACGAATTTAAATAAGATTACCTACCAGGGCCACATAAGTCGCGTGGGACCGGCAGCGTGCCGACAATTTGTTCAGAAGCACGGGAAATTGTGTTTATTTCGATTACATCATTTACTGGCGTTTCTTTTCATTTGATCCCTTGTGTTCTGCCCCCTGCTTCCCCTGGTTTCTTAACATCGTTTATGACGATTATTTTATATGGATCTGTTATTGTTATTGTAACATTCGAGGTGCTATATTTCGTTATCATAACTATTTTAGTTACCAATCTGTGACTGTTATTGTTTGAAATATCTGAAATCATTAGTTTACTCCCAGTCCGCTCTGATTCATTCACGCTAATTTGCCACATTATGCACATGCTTATTTATTTATCTAATTATGTCATTAGGTACTTTAGAGTCATAGGTACGTACTACTGTGGCGTTATACCGCATTGTAAAGCTAATTATAAATCTTATAGACCAATTTACTATTCATAGTTCACAGGTCCTAACTTCACGTGTAATATTTGACCTCCAAAAAAAAACTTCCTTTCAGCTTATTAGTGAATTAATATCTGACGTGTATTATGAACCCCTAATAAAATAGTTGAACCCAGTTCAATAGCTGACGAAGGCAATCATAACTCTTATACCATTGTTCGATAATAATTTGATTAAAATTTGACAGCTCCATCCTGTTTTAAAAAAACTTTTTAAATAGCAGGAAACAACTAAATAAGGGTAATTCAATTACAGCTTATAATATAACATCCATTTTATCTTGAGCTGTGGGTCCTACTCCTTATTTTAGAATGGTAGGTCAAGTTATATTGGTAGGTTCACAAAGAAGAAATATGAAAGAATAATGCATTGAATGGTTAATAGTAGGTTCCGTACGTATCATGTCGGTGTAGATTACGCGAACGGCCGGCGGAACTCTAAACTTGATATTTCCGTTCAGTTCGCAAGCTTTTATTTGGCTTCTGTCCTTGTCTTGATATTAAATCCTGCTAAGATTAAAATCGTTTTCTTAATATAATTTGCTTAGCGCACCTGTTAACTTATTATTCAGTAGAGTTATGGTAAATTTATTCATTCATATATTTTATACTAACAATAAGTTGGTAAGGACTATGAAATCTGAATCAAACGTGCTTATTTCACCATCTACACCAACTTTAGACAAGCCTTTAAGACAATTTTAAGCCTCCATAAATTGCAAAGTCAAAATACATAATTGTAAAAGTAAGTAGGTAAGTGCGATGAAGCAGGCTCTTAAAATCAAGAGCAGCTTTTCAATTTCAATCAAAAAACAGCACTCAACTAAACTAAAACACAAAAGATTGTCAAACATCATGATTAGCTCCGCACAATACAACCATCTGCTTTGACGGCAACAATGCAAGTGTCTTATTTTCGCGCCATTAGCGTGTCGACGCCATTTTGTTGTCACCAACAATGGCGGCTTGCGCAAGCGCACAAGCGGATTATCCGTCCAATTTGCCAAACAATTCCATACAAATACTACTTTCATTTCAATTGAAAACTTTACAATTCGGCGTCGAGTGGCGGGCCGTTGAAAGATTCATCAGCAAACTTTTATCAAACTCGAAACCAGCAAATTCCACCCCTATTTCTTTCTCCATAAGGTTTATCGCGACTGTTTTGTTTAAGTTAGCATTGCGCAAGTGATATTTGAGACCGTCACTGAGACTAGGGATTTCTTTTCAAACTCAGAAGTATTAAGTTCTCGGGACCTTTGTAAGGGATCAGGATTATAGTATTGGCTAATTTTGTGTAAGATATTCTCGAGACGGTGCTTTTGACTTGCTTTACTGAGAATTTGTAAGCTGTAGGCGTTAAGAACTTAATCTTAAAGATAGTCAATGAAGTCGCTTCATTTAGACTTGTAACGAGTTTTAAGATCTGTGAGGATGTTTTAGGAATTTGCTTTGTAGAATGCCAAGTAGCTCCAAAATTAAGACCTTTAACTCTAACGTCTGGAAACTTCGAGGAAATTCCAAGAAATTCTACTATCTTCCCACGTCTGTAATCTACATAATTAAAGTCTCATTAGCCGTACCTAATTCTAATTTCTCACCTACAAAATAATTAACAGCCGTCCAGAGCGCCTGCGTCAACGAACGGCACAAATCATCTCTTAATTACATAATTACTTCAATTAAGACAAAGCTCAAGAATTAATTACAATTCGCCACTCAAGCGAGGCCATTAATGGAGTCAAATAAGAATAAGTCAACGAGAGATTCTGCAAACTTAACGTGCCCGCCGACTTGGCTTAACGCAATTTGAAAAGTTGCTTATATAACACGGAACAAGCGAAAATCAACCTGATTGCGTGACAATAAAGTTCTTATTTGACAGGCAGAAAAAGCGGCGGTTATAACGTTTAGCAGGAATGGCCACAGCTGACAAATAGTAAATTAACCTTTTAGCCAGACAAGCATGGCGGAGGTTCGCTTGGTGCTAAATTTAATTAATCTTAAGGAGAAAAGTTTTGTTTTTACTTATTTATGACTTCATATGCTTTAAGTGTTTCGAATTTCTTCAAACGAATCGGTTCATTCGAATAATGTAAATCCTGTTGACTGGATGGTTCATAGACTCTAAGTCCATGAACATATCCAGCCAGGTTTTCCAGTCTTCAAGTGATATAAAAACCTAAGGGTATTCCAATTAAAACTAGAGCATTCTCGATAACGGTGCCTACTCCGATTTCGAAGTCATAATGACCTGACGGCACTTACCTCTTTTAAACTTTCAGACCTAATCGTGTTTTCACATGGTTGAGAAGAATTAATCTTATGACTAAACTAGACTTTAGATCATGCGAATGCATAACACAAACCAGAGTACTTAAGTAGACCACTCAATAGCAATAACTAACATTAATTTGCGACTAACAATATTGAACCTAAGAATAACCAGATATCTAGCTCCTGTAAATAAAACCATACCATAACGAGAGCCGTCTCCACTCAGCGCGCAGGTCGTCACAATAAATTAATTAACGCGGGCTTGGCGGCGCGAACGATTTGTCCGTTTATATGCCGCCTACATAAACCTGTAAATAGAATATTGCTGTACCTTTATGTAGGTATGTAAATATTTTATGGTATAAATAAAGGGAATAATTGCCACGTTTGCTTTTGTAGCTACACGCGAAAACTATCAAGTAATATTTTGGTTTTGCCAGATTTAGAAATACCTTTTCTAGACTTTGGTCCTCACATTCAATTTTTTTCTAGTTAAAGTCTTAAACGACATTATTGCTGGATTACCAACTTTTCTAAGTTTGTATGTACTTTCTAAGTATATCTTACACACCAATGGCTGATAAAAAAGGTGAAGGAAAACATCTTGAGGAAACCTGGACTATATAGTCTGAAATCACCATCCCGCATTGAGCAAGCGTGGTGATTAATGCTCCATCCTTCTCCGTGTGAGAGGAGGCCTGTGCCCAGCAGTGGGACGATAAAAAGGCTGTAACCAACATTTTTAAAACCAACAGACGTTTTATAAAACCGTAGTTTTCTTGTTCCTGAATCTCTTAGCTTACTAACAAGATTCAAATGCATTCTTGTAATATCAGTTTCCTGTGAACTAAATCGGGCATAACACAAAACTACAGAAATTAATTCCCTTTAATACCCTTCGTTGTAACCTTACACTGCTTGTAAACAGTGTTCCGTCAGATTGGCCATAGGGTGGGCGGTGCGCCACGCGTCAGACACGCGTCTGCCACGCTCTCGCCACGCGGCCGCCACCGCCACGCTAATGACAACAATGATACTCTGTTATTTGACTTCACTGGGTGCAACTGTTGTAGAAGTTAGCATATGCTAAATAACAAAGATTAATACTGTGCACTTTCTTATTTTTTAAAGTCCATCTACTAATTAGACATTCCCTTTAGGATTACATAATTTATCATGAAGCTTATATCACTACACCCGGAAAAGCTATTTTATCACATTTTCCAATAATATGTCTCACAGCCTATCATCTCCCACTACTCTAAATCCTAACCACTTTCATTTGAAAGGATGTAGGTACAAGTACTAATATGGACGAAATTAAATTTAACTATTATCTCGTATTGCTTTAGCTCCAAGAAAAAAATATAATCCTTATATAAGAACTCCATGGACTGCAAATTATACTTGCATTTTTCTAGATACGGCACTACCCATATTTTTATTTTAAAATCTCCTAAATATTATTCACCACATAACCCATCATCATCATCATCATCATCATCTCAGCCATAGGACGTCCACTGCTGAACATAGGCCATATAATTCAACTAATGAAAAAATAATTAACTCCATCCAAAATTCTTCCTCTAGGGTAAAAGTACCAAATTACGTCCATGTTACTGCAACCCCATCCATTGGCATTGTATACCATTGTATTTGTATTGTATTTAGTTAGGGACCTAATAGCTAGTTGTGAATGCGGTGAGAACGAACTGACACAATGAAAGTAACGCTTCAATGGTAATGTCGTCACGTTTTGCGATTTGTATTACATTTTAATTAATTTGATAGTACTGATATTTTTTTATTTAAATTTTTGTTACTCATGTGGACTCCCATGTTGTACAATGTTCTTCAATTTTGAGAGAATTTACCGTGGCTCGTGAAAATCTAAAGCATTTCTTCGTAAGATTTGAAAAGGAATCAGGATTCCGCGTTTAAAAAATATTTTATCGGCTGCCTTTTTCCAGCAGACTATGTTAGGGTCAATTCCCAGTCTGAACCATTTTTGTTTTACAATAATTCACGTCAAAATTATGACTATCCGTAAATACAAGATTTTTATTAAAATACACAGATAGTAATAACAAACAGAGTTTGAAAATGAATCTTCCACCTACACATGTATTCGCAGCAAATCAAACTACAGTAAGCAAACACAATAACGCGAACCAACGAAATAAAACTACGCAAACAAACTGACTGCCATCCAATAAACGCATATCGAACAATTAATTAATTCACTTTAACCATCCGAAAGAAAGAAGCAATTTAAAAACATATTGGCGTCGAACGTGGACATAACCAACACGGGCACATTAATTTACCTCTCTACAAAGTTGATTCGATTGCTCCCGTTTATTTTTCACGACACAATGTTGCTAACAACTCTATTGGGTTCCGTAAGTAATTTGTTTTCGATTGATTTTGCCCTTTTAAACCATTGTAGTACAAACAATTCTATAAAATCGGTTGCCTCGACGAGTCAATTAATTAAGTTCACCTTTACGGAACCTTTTATAATTTACTTAATATTGTAATTGCGTTCGAACGGCGCGCAATTTTATTAAAAAGCAATTTGTTGTCTGTGGTCGGATTTGATTTGCATATCGAATGAGTTTGTTTGTACAATAGATTCGAATATATTTTGTGTCGTTTTCAATTAATGGTCGATCAATAGTGATGGCGTTGTTTTAACTTGTTAGCTGAAAGGATTTTAATATAGTCGGTTTATATTGAATTTATAGGACATAGGTAAAACTGGTGAAACCTGTTTTGACCGAACTAAGAGAAGTTCTCGTGATCTTCGTTGTTTAATGTCTTGGTAAAGATAGATTATAATTATTCTTGTCAGCTCTAGATCGGAATTAATGTATTTTGTGAATCTGAAATCAATTAGAATCATTCACTTCACTGAATTTTGTTTGGGAAATAAAAGTTTTCTAAAGAACATCTAGTGTTCAAAGCTATACCGCATTTATTCCTAAACACCTTTGGAAGATCCATCACAAAATCTGACAAAACCTAAATAGGTATTCGACCACATAAAAATCACAGTACTCCCACAAATAAAAAAACTATATTTACTTCCAAAACGTACAAGCTATCATCAACGTCCAAACAGTGAGGCGCGTGCACCATTTAATAGTCCTCACATTACCATCAGCCACGCAATTACTTGCTCCGATCCTTTGTACAAATAAATAAGTCGTTATTAAGTAGTCGGGAGCTCCACAAACATAGGGCGAGTTCCCTCTCGATAGCTCGCAATTGGACCGTTTACCCTGCGTTTTAGAAGATGCGTTATGCAATAAATCGACTCGAGTTGTTTGTTTTGCAACTTTATTGAATTTGTTCGGATATATTGAGCTGGGTTTGGGTGGAATTGCTTTTTCATTTGTAGGTGTTGGGTGTTCTAGATGTTGGATTCTCTGAAAAACCTAACCTATCTGTTAAGGTTTTTCAGAGAATTTTCGAACGCTCTGAAAGACGTAACAGCAATAGTTGAGTAAGAGTATCTTGGCCCGAAGGTTGTATTTTTTTAAAGAAAATCGTGAATTCAATCAAAGTTCTTAGTCAGTCTATTATTATTTAGAAGGCTAAATTCCTGATCGTTGTTACGTGTCTACACCTAATTCATTTCCATACTTTACACGCGCCCGATAAAGCTGTCGGCCGACTAAGAAGACAAGCTACAGTACACGATAGATGCTGTAATTCAAGCTATTCTTGAATTTATTATACTAGAGAAAGCACAAGTTAAGCATTTTCCTGTAAATGACCCGGAAAAACACACATCCCATCCAATAGCACAAAAGAAGCGCTTATTTACGCCTTAATAGCTCTTAAATATCTCTCTAATGAATGAAATAAAAACTCGACCCGGCTCTCCCGCAAAACCCCAACTTAACACCGACAAATCACAACAAACCCTACTGCTAAGTAATAAAGCTCATTTTCCATTGTACCGCGTCGCTTAAGCCTTTTAGCATCAGCATCGGACTAAATGATGTGAAGATAGAACGAAATCAAGAGATAAACGTTGTGTTACATTCGATTCTAAATCGTAATGCGTTGGAATAAAGTTGTTCTTTGTGTGATGGGGTAGTTTAGTGGGTTATGCGAAATTGGACTTTATTGTTTGGGGGATAGAATCAATTATGGTTTGTTAGTTTGCGAGATAAGGGTGAGTGTGGTGTTGTTTGCCGCGAGTTAATTTAGTTGTGGATTAACTCAGTTTGAGTGATTGATGTTTTTGGGCTCGCTTTTGATGCGTTTGCCGGCGTTTAGAGCTTTTGTGCGTTTGCGGAACTCAGTAGATTTTTCTCTTCAGTGTTACAAGTTTTTGACCTTTTAACGCTGATTCTATTGTGTGGAATGACGAAATGTAAAGAGGTTGATTCTTCTTATCTTTCTGACAATTAGAGGTAGAAGGCAAGATGTCGACTTAGTAATAACATGCTGTCTAGAAGAAAATAAATAGGATTTCTTCAAAAATGTGTTAGCTCTAAAACATAAAGAAGAGAAATAGAAGACTTTGATGTTTGTGAAGATGCTTCTATTTCGCTTAGTAATATCGACGTTTATCACCAAAATTGCTTCAAAAGAGTTTTTACAGCTCAAGTTAAAATTAAATCAAGTTCCAGTTCTCGTTGTTACCTACTCTTAACACTGCAAGTGGTAAACCTGTTTCCGACTACAAAAGAAACTAACATTTCCTGCTCCATTATTACCTAAGGATTAAACCTCGTAATTGGCTTCCTAACCCTAAACAAAATAGAACGAAAATACAATTTCAAGTTAACTAATAGGCCTTATTATATATTAAAGGCTACTTCAAAACCAGACTTCATCACAATAGGACCCATCAAAGACACGCCATTATTATTTCTCCTCACGTTGAACCCTCCCCTTAAGACTTCCCTCTACAAACATTATTATTAATTTTACCTCTCACCCCTACAAATAAGTTCCAACTCTAACACGCAAAGAATACAGTCCAATTTACTTCAGCAATTGTGTTTGAGATAAGCTCCTTTTCGTCGCACAACGGGGTTATTGGCTAACTTCTGGTCCACGGGCTGCATCTAAGATGGCGATGTGTTTTATCTCTTTCTGACACACGTGGTGGCCGTATGTGCTGTCTCTGTTTTCTTGGGTAACAGAAAGAAAGCGAGATACTTTTTGTTCGTGTTTGTGTAGGGGGTTAGAGCGAGAGGGTAGATAAGAAGTCAATTGCGTTTGTACTGTAAATAAAGAGATATTTGAGATCGATGGTGCTCGATACCTGTACCTAGTTATATAATTTATTTAATTAACTTGGTAAGAAGTTTAACAACCAACAGCCTTACTTATAAAAATCAACTAATCATCTTTTAAGCATTGTTTTGACTAATTACTACTTAAAGCCTTAAGTAGTTATTAATTATTTTATACCTATAAACGTTGCTTAAGCATGTCTTAACTAATGAACGGATAATGACATAAAGACATACTAATTTCTCAGCACTACCTGAATGTTGGTAGCCTAAAAAAATATTTGTCATCAAAACGTTGTGTAATGGCAACAATGGCATCAGTAAAATATAAAATTAAAAAGTTGAGCTGTCTAAAAACCGGAAATGAAAAATCAGCTGGCCATTTTGCTAATTAGCGGGTTAAACAAGGGTGTGAGGCTACTTAATTTGACAGCTCATTTAAGACATTGCTAAGCAAGTGATTTAATTAAGCCACGTTTATAAGTAAGATTTTTTCTTAAACACCCCTTAAGTATAACTTATTATTTAATTCACGTTTATAAGTAAGGCTGTAAGTTCATAGACAAATCTTTCAGTGAACCTGTTTTGGACAGTTCCGAAGAAATCTTATCGAAATTAGACAGGGGCGTTTTATGTAAAAGCGATAGTAGATTCCGGAGACAATCCTTCGACTTCTTTATCATCCTATATTTATTTATTTATTTAAAATACTTTATGCACATTGTACAACGGCGGACTTAACGCCTTAGGCGTTCTCTGCCAGTCTACCTTATACCTTTAACTTTTATTCAAAACATTGCTTTTCATGGTTCCATACTAATCTGTTCCACATGCTAGACATGGCGAAGTTCATTTACTCTACGTCTTCTTCTTCAACCGGGAGTCTCTATGTCAACCGCGAGCGTGCCCAAGAGGCTGGCAGCATTGCCACGTTGAATTACCCTAGTTCAAAGTAATAGCCAGTCTTTTGCCCACGAGAGATCTTTAAATAGACGATAAATTAAAGGAAGTAAATATTTATATATCTATGTAAATAAATCAACTCCTGCCAATAGTTAAGATAACACATAATAACCACACATAATATCGTCCATATAAACGTAGACAAACAAATATATACAGCCAGTAATGACATTGAGCGGTCGGCGCCGCCATTGGCTCGCTAACTAGACAATTCGATTAGCGCACGCCCGCGCTCCGCACACATTAACACCAACTTCATCTGTGACAACACCCTGTGTATGTATACAGGCTGTATAGTCTTTGAAATAGACATTTTTGATGCTTTTAAAACTATTATTATTATTTATCTATACTAATATTATAAAGCTGAAGAGTTTGTTTGTTTGTTTGAACGCGCTAATCTCCGAAACTACTGGTCCGATTTGAAAAATTCTTTCAGTGTTAGATAGCCCATTTATCGAGGAAGGCTATAGGCTATTTTTATCCGGGTTCACGCAGAGGTTCCTACGGAATGCGGGTGAAACCGCTGGCAGAAGCTAGTTTAAGGGATATACTTACTATGCTTGGAAAATTAGCCAAAGACATTAACAAAAATTTTATAAGTGTCAACACCATTATTAGTGTCAAAAACTTTATAAGTGTCTTTACAACTACGGGATTTAAGTATACTGTAGAGTAAATAGCTTTGTCTTTTTGTTTGGAAAATTAGCAAGATAGGACTCATACATTAACACCAACTGCACGAGAGACAAGATTCTGTATACAGGGTAAATAGTGGTTAAAGTCTCCTAGCTAGATAAACATGAAAAAAAAAATGCAAATGTTCTTTTATGACATTGACGAAAAAAGATACCCTAAAGCTGGTTCGCTTGATGGGCTAACATTAATAATTTTTCAAATCAGTCCAGTAGTTCTTGAAATAAGCGCGTGCAAAAAACAAGTAAACTCTTCAGCGTCAGAATATGAACATAGAAGACAGGTACAGCAATAGATATAGGCAGTGATACCACTGTCTACAATGCACGGAAAAAAAGTTTGGACACAGTGGTTACAACGTCAAGTTTTCCATACATCCGCTGACCACCAGTCTAACGATTTTTCCTATCCCTGTCCAGATGGTGGGATATCATCCTTTTGCTTTTGTTTGCTTGGCAAGTCGTATTGACGGACAACTGACGGTGTACAATAAAAAAGAGGAACGACCCTTCCCAATATTCTGTCTATCTGTTGTTTCACTTAACTAGGGATAGTATTTGACATTACATGTATGGGGCTAATGTCAAAATTATATCTGAAGTAAGGTGAAAGATGATAAAGTTTATAAAAAATATTAGTAACAAGTTTTATAAGTATCAGTTTTTAATTGATATTTAAAATCAATAACGAATGATGTTTTACGTAGGCATAGGCAGCTTATTATTTCTTTATGGGCTAAAGAAATAATAAGCCGCCTATGTCCTTTCTCTGACTAAAGACTATTTACTATTAATTTACATCGGTTCAGTAGTTTTAGTGGGAAAGCGGACAGACAGACAGAGTAACTAGTAAAGATTTATCTTTTAACTACTTAACATAAGTTAATATGAAATCTTGTGTTGGAATTGGTTACCACCACATAGGTACACACACACAAAACACCATACCCCCAAACCAGACTAAAGCTTCCAGAAAATTCTTTCAAATCAAATTTCAGCACCTCTCAGGTAAGTCAGCATACAAATAAGTAAAACGTGTATCTCGTTACCTCTAGGAAGTGTCAGTGCTCCCCCCTCCCTCCCCTCCTCAGACCTCACCCCTCGGAGATCTATGGCTTCTTATTCAGTCGCGTTTCCGATTTAATAAGGCAAAGGTTCAGGAGTCGGACGTAAGTGAGATTCGGTTTGTATGATTAGACTCATTTTGATGTGATTGTGATGGGTTACTTGTGTTATGTTCTTGTTCGCTTTTTTTGGCGCGGTTACAGCAATTTTGATCATTGACATTTTTGTTCTACTAAGTCTTGGATTTGCTGCTTTTTATTAAATAATAGACCACAGTAGTAAATAAGTTGACTTCCCTGAGGTGTTCTGAAACATATTAAAAAAAAAAATGTTGTAGAGTCTCCCCTGATTTAATGGTGAACACAATGGTTTTAAACAGCTGCATTGAAGCAATCTGATGCAAAAACTGTGACGTCCAAAACTTATTTAATTTCAGTCATCATATTTGTCGTCTTCTTTATTCAATTTGATAGCGCTAGTTCTTTCAAACAAGTCTACCAAAAATTCACAACCTTCGTCCGTCATTCATACGCATGAACAAAGACAGTCAAGTAAGCTACCTTAAATGTTCAGTGTCCTGTTCACTTGGCGCTCAACTTGGTTCTCAAACATACTTAATGTGATTCAGTCGTCAAATATATTGTCTTCTTTCATCACTATGATGGCCCTAGACCTTTCTAACAAGTCTGCCAAAAATTCTTCTCAACTTGCGTCCGTCGTTCATACATATAAGTAGACAAAGACAGTCAAGTAAGCTACCTTCTATGTTCAGTGTCGTGTTCGCTTGCACGGTGTGTACCTCTCAAACATAATTTGGGTGATGTATAGCCTCGCAAGCACGCGTCTTGCAAAGAATATTAGAACTTTATAGAGGTGTTTAAACCACCTGCAGGTTTAAATTCATTTTTCAGGAATTCTAATTTTATTCATTCTCACGCCTTTATTTTTTATTTCATAACTAACTGCATCCTGATGAAACAGCTCCTTGTGACTGACGATTTATTTCTCTAAACCTAGGTTTCAGTTTACCAATACATTCAAGTTTTACATACTTAGTCAATTTAATCATCATCCTCCTACCTTTATCTGGGTACGCAGGTTGTTAGGAGCAATAATATTTTATCAGTGACAAGGACTGCCGGTTAACGCTAAACCTCTCAGATCACTGAAATTTATCCAGTTTATCTTATATCACTCTAAAAGCCACAATACAACGAGAGAATTGACTTTCAAAGACCAAACACACTTTAGCCACTCAGACACAGTTACACCCAACTCTAGACAGTTCGCATGAAGCGCGTGTGTCGCGGGACCAATTAGCTGAACAATTCCTAGCACGAACTGTTTAACCGCTTTAATTTCACCCCAATAACACGTTAATTCGTCCCTCCCCTCCTTCCTCTACCTCACCCACCCTCCGACGCCCGCGATAACAGACTCGTAATAAAAATTAAATTTGTTCAACTGTGAAGCGGAGCACGTAGGTCATGAAACCTTTTTGGAGAAAAGGCTAATTAAAATGGATGTGGTAGGCGCCCTGGATAAAAGAAATAAACTGACTGAACAGAAAACGAAAATAATCGCTCCGTTTAGGAACATAATCTATTGAAAAGATCATTTAGTACTATGACATAACCAGTGGCGGATTAACGTATAAGCACTACAAGCACGTGCTTGGGGCCCCTGTTCTCCAGGGGCCTCCATCCTCTGCTGGCGTTTCATTTTATACCTAGGTACATTTTATCGAGATTCATCCACAATATGTCCGAAATCACAAGGCGCGAGCAGTTCGGGAGTGACCTTTCATACACCCCCGCCTCTAAACTTGATTGGTCGCAGTGCTGTTGATTGTTGTATGATCGCAGTGAATATTTTTCAATTGTGCCGTTGTTATACAATTTTTTTCGGCTTCTACTCATCGTTGGGCAGTTTTAAAAGAATTAGAAACCTTCCATTCCATTTAGGCAATAAAGGGTCTACACAGGCTCTGTGCTTAGGGTCTCGGATACTCTTAATCCGCCACTGGACATAACCACTCTTAACTTTAAAGTAACATGTTAAAATCAAAACACGCAAAACTAACTTCCATTTGATTTAATCGACTAGTTTCAAGTAACAGTGCACAATAAAACAACATGTTTTATTTCAATTACAAAAATAATCGCAAGCGAAGTCAATTTGTCACTCAATTAAAGTCAAAAGACGTAACACAAGCGCAGAATAATGTAATTACGAGCAATCCAATGTAACAAACAGCGGGATCGAGTCGGGACAATCGAATAATATTTAAACGAAGTGTTTTCAACCAATCGCGGCGCGCTCTCAGCCCGCGCAAATCTGACATCTGTCATATTTGAACCGCATTGTTAGTGTTGTGACGTTCGTTTTTTGAAATGCGACAGTTGGCGGGCCGTCCTATCGTTTATTTTGTTTTGTTGTTCCCGACTGATTGAATCTGTCGCATCTAAGTAAAAACAACGCATACGAATGCGCGTTGATTATTTGACAGTGACAGGAATAGAGTACAATGGATTTGTTTTTGGCGTTTGGTAGGGGTAGTCTTATTTCTATTTATTGTTAAAAAACATGCGACAGAATACATCGTATTGAAACGCAAATCGATATGTATTTACGCATGACTACACAAATACAAAATCCGACTCAAGTAATTAATTACAAAACTTGTATTGTTAGAAGTTCAACAAACTTAAGTAATATTCGAAATTGATTGACTAACCCAACAAGGTTCGCTGTAAATGGCCAATTTCGTTGTCGAGTAACACAAAGCAAGTCTTAATTCAATTTCGCAGTGTAAAGTGTAAGTAACACGAACAAACAAGTTAGAACAGTCGACTCGACGACCGTTTATATAATTTTTACTGCGATGCACAGTGGGCGACATTGCTCGCGCGCGAACTTAATGTCGCGTGCTTAACGAACACTCACTAAATAAAATTAGGCACTTTACGATTTCTAATGTAGTTTCGTTTCTGTTAATTAATGGAACAATGCCCATTCTGGTTTTACAACTTGGGTTAACGAGGTTTTATATCTGAAATGCGTATTTTATTGGCTTTATTAGCGCTTGTTACGATTGTTGCTAAAAATAGTCACGACTAAGTACCTTTTCAGTTTTTTATAAAGTTAGTATGACAATTTTTTTCTCTGTTTTATGTACTTTTGAAGAAAACAATATTGAACATAACTTGAGTAGCTGGTTCTAACATTTTCGGCTTTTCTCATCTAAGAACCAATAATGAGTCGTGGTTCTTCCCCAGAGAGAAATTATTTCTTCATAACATTTAGTTCACATTCAATCTTCTAGAAAACTACATAACCATTATTATTTATTTCTCCATCTAATAGAATCAATATCACAATAAAACCCTGTGAAGCATTTGGAACTACCACATAAGCTTCGCTCGTGGCACCGCCCGACACCATACTTCAACCTGTAAGGGCGTCGACACACGCGCTGTTAATCGAATCATATTTATTAATATGTCTCAGTTGTTGGAAAAGTTCGTGTGTAAGCGGGTTATGATAATTAGCTGCTGTGATTGCTGTTTTAATATTGTTTATTGTGGTATTATTATTGTTGTTAGTATTTTAGGAGTTAGGTACTTGATACAGAGCTTATTTGCCATTTGATCTTTTAGATATTATTAATTTATTTGCAGAGATAACAACTCCAGCAAGGCCCAGCAATTGCCTAAATTATTTGGTTTTAAAAGAAACACATAGTTTTTTGCCTGTTATAAAAATCATATTTAAATAGATATTTTCATATCAAGAAACAATATAACTTCAACTTAATTTATTTTGAATGCAGGCTTTTTACACAGTAGGTTCATGCTAAAAGGCCTCTACAAATCAAAATACCTAACAGCACTTTTTAAAGGATCCCCAAAGTTTGTTCTAAACCTAATTATGCAAATGACTACTAAATCAATTGCTTAACAATGAACAGACATTAGCGCAGCCGCCAACTTACCAGGAAACGCTTTAATTGCATAATCAACATTACTCACTTTGACACTTGAAATGTTGTAATTACATACACAATTTCAATTATATATATCTGTATCTACATCTTATTATTCTTATGTATAAACACCTGATTGCAATCAAGGTTCATTTGTTTTCTTTCTAAGTTTGCAAGCGAGCAATCTGTACGGTAAATTCGGTCTTAATATGGTAAATTAATACGGTCCCTACGGTAAATTCTTCGTCGTCATTGTCATCTCATATGACTTCTGTTTTGTCATCATCATCTCAAACGGTTTTTGCTGCATCATTAACTTCATCACCATCTTACGTTTTGATTTCAATGTCACTGATGACTGATCTTAACGGAATTAAGACTGTTAGTTTTGGCTAGTTTTCCTCCACCAATGCCGTTTGTAAAAGAGATTTCTGTGCGCTAACTACTCCCAAAGCTGACAACAGACGATACCGTAACGATTTCTGATATTTCACTGTTGAACAAATTTAATACTTGTGACAGGTAAGCCATCAAACATTGCATGCCTCTAACCTGCTGTCTCCTGCACTGAAATCGAAACGGTCACGCGAACCGCACGTATTTTTACCGTTCAACCGACCCCAGCTGAATATATCATTTCACACTACAATTTGACACCACATTCATGCCATACATCTTACCCGTGAATAATCTAAAGTATACTTTATTTTTATTAAGATAGAAGTTATATTGGAACGCAAGGAGTTAGCTTCTAGGGTGGATGGCACAATGATGGTACACCGTTTATGTGATTGAGTTCGTGTTTCATGCTTTGCCGTATTCAAAGTTAGTTTTGTTATGTCTGCCTCCACAAACTGTTTAGGAGTGACGTGTTCACTCACTGATTTATTGTTCTTAAACCTTTTAGGGGTTTTATTGCCTTGGATCGTACACTTTGATGCTCTAATAGGCGTCGCGTTAATACCGATAAACGAATTCGTTACAGGCCATAATTTTCATGATAACTACTTTAACACTGTCTAAATTGTGTTAAACTTAAGGTAATGTTTGTGATCACGATATTGAGCAGTGTGCGAGGATAATACTTATCAAGATGATAGAGCTCATTATATCTCAACAAGATTTGACTTTGTCCTCTTAATAAAATGATCTTCGTCGAGGTGATTGGTTGCGGGTTGCTGAAAATGTAGCAAACTGGCTAACCTTTGCCTTCGTGTATATCTTTAAGCCGAAACGATGATATCGTAATGAACATACTTACAGCTGATATTTGACCTGTGTCGTTGATCGCTGCAATAATAGAAAAAAAACTTAAAAATAGTCATGTCTCAGTCTTACCCCCTTCACAAACACGTCCCTTATCAAGGATTAAACAGCCATATATACTATAGACTTTTACTCAATATTCTCCCTCTCTTTACAGGTCTGGTTCCAAAACCGACGAGCCAAATGGCGTCGTCAGGAGAAGATGGAGGCAGCTCGTTTAGGTCTCTCGGAGTACGGCTGTGGAGCTGGTGGGGGTATACCACGGCTGGGAGGCTTGGGCCTGCCGGTAGACCCCTGGCTGGCACCACCACTGCTCACTGCGTTACCAGGTATGCTGGATTTTTGGTTGGTTCTTTGTAGTTGTGGAGTTTCTTGACTGTCAGACATCTTGGTCATAATTTTGGAAATGAAACTTCATATTATTTGAATGGGTTTAGAACGAACGAACTATATTGAAGAGAGTACTTAAACCCCCAATGAAATGGTTTTTGTGGTCAAATCAAAAATTCGTCTGACTATTTGGTTCATAAGTGATGCTTGTGTTTCCTCTGGTGATTATTATTACAATAAATTGGTGTTTTATTTGGAAGTTTAACATAGAAAAACTATGTCTTAGCATGTCATGTCAACTTTGATGTTATAACTTAACCCAAATTGGACACTTCGTAGTAAACTTAACCTTCAATAAAGTATCAAACGAGCGGTTATAGCATACTAAACAAAGTGCCGATGTTCCTCAGGTTTCCTCAGCCACCCCCCCTCTGGGTACCCGAGCTACCTCACCCCCCCGGCGCCGGCGACCAGTGGAGCGCCTCCCGACCCTCGCTCGTCATCCATCGCGGCTCTGAGGATGAAAGCCAAGGAACACGTCGAAAGCCTCAATAAAGGACTGCAGATGGTGTAATATATTTGTGGATGTAATTTTTTAGAGTTATTGGGTCATGTACTACCAAGTATTATACTTCAGTGTCACTATTCCTCTAGTCTAAGGGTGCATCTACACGGTGCGAGTAGCTTGCGCATGTTGAGGCACATGCGCAGGTTGCATGCATTTTAAAAACGTGCGGGTCTACCAAAATCCCCATCCGCGTGCTCTTGTCACTTGTAACTTGCGTATGTTAACTTGCTCCAGCTACATGCACCGTGTAGACGCACCCTTAGTCATATAATATCACACGAGTGATGTAAAAGAGGCAGTATTAAAAAACAAAACACTAACGATAAATATTTCGTCTCACGAGTAGTAACGCAAATGGCAATGTGAAGAAGAAACAAAAATTAAAAATCGAAATTTAAATCCGACGTTTGCACTTTTGTTGGTCACATCAGTATGTGCTTCTACCGAACATCGGAATGTAATTCCTGGTAGTGTGTGATCCGCCTATAATGTAGTACAGTTGAACAGAGTCAGTGTATAAGATAATTATTACAATTATTATTTCCAGTTTTAAGTCACTATTTACGTAATTAGAAATAATGGGAGGTTAGCTTAATCATTTATGTCGTAATTACGGCTAATCTTACATAAACTTGTGTTAATTTTTTCACACAATACTCTAATACATTAATTGTCAATGAGATGCTATTTGAATGTACTTAAATCATAATTTAAATTGGTGTATTATAATGTATTATTTCTGAATGAAATCGGTCGTAATTTATTATCTAGAAAACTGTGTCCTTTTTAAAATTCTAATATTGATTAGTGTATCAAAGCAATACATTATAAATGTAAATATTGGCTGTTAAGATCTAGTTAAGAATACATAATAATGTTCTTAATTAAAAAAACTATTAAATAAAGGTATATTTTCAACAAAACGTTCAAGAAATTTGCTTAAACTGAGTTTAGCTTAAACAGACCATGATTAATTTCATTGGTGTTATCAGCTCCTATTGTTCGAAAAACAGCAATTGAAAAATTTCATAAATAACTTGTAAGCTTACTTTGCTTATTATTACAAAGTAGAAGTCTAGACTTTTTTTCTTTCCTGTACCTATATTAAAAATTCTACGTGTGGTAATAAATGTACTTAGCTCTCTATCATTGAATCATAGATTTTGCTATGAAATTGATGTAAATATTGTATGTAATTAAAATATAACTACTGCTTTAGAAATAAGTTAAATATGTATTCACTGAAAATGTCAAGTTACTGTAATTTCTGCTTGATAAAAACATTAATTGGAAATACTAGTATAATCAGATACTCAGGTATTTCTTGTACTATGTATAGTCTGTTTAATGGCCCTGTAAAATGGTAGGATTTTTTATTTCACTGTGCGTATTAAAATTTAAAGCATATTTGATGCTATGTTGCATTTTTTGGACGTCAAAATGGAGCGAATAGTCCACTGTGCACTAACAAATATTTATATGGAAGTAACACGTTCTTCCAAATATTGTAAATGTGGAGGTTATCCTGTATGTCGTTTTGCCCGCTCAAGTTAAAAATACTGAACGATTAATTTGTGTAGTTACTTGCATCTAGTAACTATTCTATTGACTGTGCTATATTTTTATCAAAAGCTATATATAGATTTATAAATGCTTAAATATGTTTGTGACTTAAAACTAAAATGAGCTTTGTATATACACTTAGTTGTAAGGTGGAGTAAAACTAAATTAGGAAAGATAGAGAATTGTATTATTAAATTAATTAGTAGAAATGGGCTGAAAATTACTGAAAATTCGTGTATTTTGATGAAGAAAAATATTGCTCAGGAAAATATTGCATAGTTTGTTCACCTCTATATAATGTGGTTATATAAACTAAGTTGCAAATCATAAGTTAAAAAAAAAACATTGAAAAGTTCATGAAATATCTCAGTGTGGAAAAATATATTAAAACAACATTCCGCTAATATACTTGTCAGTAGTGAGCCCATAGTGTAAATAATTATTTAAGTGGATGTACTTACTATTTATGTAATAATAATAACAATATGTTTGTATATACGTGAGTGGTAGCTGTAGCTAAGAGATATATAATTACTATACATAACGAGAGATTAATAAATGTGTTCTTTCATCGACAGACTTTTGTTTTCACATTCCCAATACTTATAATTCACCAATTATGTATAACCCATCTACACTAATATTAATTTATGCTTTAAATTCTGCTTTCCTTATAACTACGGAATGGCATAGCTACAATATATTCTACTAGCAATGCCACGATATGGCTTGAGCTAAATAAAAAACTAGCGTAGCTAAGGAAAAGCATAGCTACATACTAAGGAATGTCATAGCCCCTAGCGTAGCCACGGAATGGCGTAGCCAAGACTCGACGTAACTATCTACATACGTAGCTTTGAACTGACGCGGCCACCTCCTAGCGTAGCCACGGAAGGGCGTAGCTGCGTTCTATCGTAGCCACCTCCTAGCGTAGCCACGGAATAACGTAGCTGGGTACATGCGTAGCTACGATGTGACGTAGCAACCTCCTAGCGTAGCCAAGAAACTACGTAGCCACCTCCTAGCGTAGCCACGAAATTACGTAGCCATAGCTGGATACATGCGTAGACGTAGCTACCTGCTAGCATAGCCACTGAATGGCGTAGCTACCGCCTAGCGTAGCGACGAAGTGACGTAGCCAGCTTCTAGCGTAGCTAGATACACGCGTAGCCACTTAATAGCGAGTTACAAAATCCCAAAGTTGGGGATTGAATTGTGGTTCTGAAAAGTGATTTTCTCTTTATAGTTCGGCCATTCAGAGAATGCGTTCCTGACACGTCGCGATTGAACTGACGACGTAACTACATTCATTGATTATTGATATAATAATGTTGTTTTAATGCTCCTCAATTGTTAAAACGGTAAACAACCAGCAAAAATATTTTTATCGTAACTGCAACGCCATTGCAAAGTTACGTCGTCAGTTCAATCGCGACGTGTCAGGAACGCATTCTCTGAATGGCCGAACTATAGTAATTTTTATCTCATAGATTACTCAGACTTACTTCATCTCATCATCATCATCATCATCTCAGCCATAGGACGTCCACTGCTGAACATAGGCCTCCCCCTTTGATCTCCACAGATACCTGTTGGAAGCGACCTGCATCCAGCGTCTTCCGGCGACCTTTATAAGGTCGTCTGTCCACCTCGTTGGTGGACGTCCTACGCTGCGCTTGCTAGTCCGTGGTCTCCACTCCAGCACTTCATCTATGATATCTAAAATACATTATATTCAGTGACCATGACAGATTGGTACTACAATAACAAAAATTACTAATTCAGATTATTCCGGCAATTAAATATGATAATTCATTTCAGTCAAATAAATAACTTCTTACAAACTCATATTAAGTTAGAGGCCATTAAAATAACAAATGTGGGAGTGATTTATAAAGGCGAGCTCACAAATATTGGGGGTAGCTGGTGACATGCTAAGCGGAGGTAATTAGTTAAGATATGACATATTTGTGCGCTCGGCTTTGCTTGTGATTTACGCTTGTCGCTGTAGAATGGTGTTATGTGAAAGATTGATATTGTGAATATTTCCATATTCGTTTGGTACTCTTGCACATAAATACTACTTAAGAATCTTGGCATATACCAACTAGGTAAATCGAAAACAAATACAAATGTAAGGCATGATAATCGCGTTAAGGTAAGGCCAAATAGCTTATTATTTTAAACTAGATTATTTGTTTACACTGTTGGCTACACTGAGAAAATAATCTAAGAAGACATTGTAGATACCTTACCTTTTTATTTACATCGTGAGTAAGTATACTATACATACTTCATACCTATATAAATCTTTTTTTTATCGATGGCAAAAATCATCAAATGACCCCTCCCGCTGTGGGCTAGCAGCGGTGAGGGAGTGTCAGACTCTTACTGACTAAAAATCCATCATGTATTAGGGCCGCGGTAACTCTTTCGAACAATCCCGCAGTCCGGACTAGTGAATGTTGAGTGAAAAAATATGCTTGATGTTTTGACAATAATATAGTTCGGCCATTCAGAGAATGCGTTCCTGACACGTCGCGATTGAACTGACGACGTAACTTTGCAATGGCGTTGCAGTTACGATAAAAATATTTTTGCTGGTTGTTTACCGTTTTAACAATTGAGGAGCATTAAAACAACATTATTATATCAATAATCAATGAATGTTATAATTTTGTGCCAAACTGAGTGTCAAATAACTTGGTAAACAATATTTTTCTAAATCTATACTGCGCTATTACAAGGTTAT
Source organism: Helicoverpa zea (assembly GCF_022581195.2). Taxonomy (NCBI): domain Eukaryota; kingdom Metazoa; phylum Arthropoda; class Insecta; order Lepidoptera; family Noctuidae; genus Helicoverpa; species Helicoverpa zea. The sequence goes on from NC_061475.1 coordinate 2,223,937, forward strand.
GTCAGCGGTTTATATTTTGTAGTGCTGTGCTAAAAATAACAGGCAAGTATCGTAATCTGTTCTTATACAGTTATAATATAAAATAATACGTTTTGATTTTCTTTTTAAGAATTGGAAAATAATGGACTATAAGACTTAATTATAACGTTTATGAAATATAAAAATAAAACTATGACCAAACCGCATTTTTATACTTAGATTAAAAATGGTAACCCCAAATGGCGTTATGGGCCGCCATTTTGTGACGCTAAAACAGTCGTCCGTTGTCGTTTCGTGCGCATAGACCACGTTTTTCAAGTGTTTTCGATCTGTTTTTATTTGATTACCCGGCTTTTGTTAGACCGAGATATCAGGATTGATTCTGTTATTGATAATAATATAATTATACATGTAGGCGAAGATGATGATGAAGACACCACCTCCTCAAGCAAATCGGAGTCTGATTAATATTCTGTTCGCACATTCAATTCAATGTACTTGTAACAAAGAATAAATAAAACAATTTTATTATATGAATATTACCTTTTTTTGGTTTCCACTTAAATAACTAAAATAAAAATTTAAATGATTCCGCCAATTTAAAACGAAAATAATCTTAAAATAATTTGGCGGTTCATTTTGGAGGAACGGTAACGAACTCAGTGTTATGTTGTGCCCATCACTAGTCGTGACTAACTGACAGGTGTCAGGAACGCATTCTCTGAACGGCCGAACTATAGTTACTTTACCTAGATTAAATAAAATAAATAATGCCGGGACATTTTTCACACACGGTCGGTTAGCCCCACGGTAAGTTATTAATTAACTTGTATTATGGGTGCTAACACAACTGATAAACTACATATATACATATTTATAAATACATATTGTAACACCCAGACCACGGCCAACAAGCATGCTCATCACACAAATGTCGACCGAACCGAGAATCGAACCCGGGACCTCAGGTTCGGCAGTCCGGCATGGTGACCATTGCGCCATCGAGGTCGTCAAGATTAATCGTGGGAAAAGACCTATGTTTTTGTTCTATTTGTTTACACGATACAACCAGTATTTCAAGAATGATTAAGTACCAAGTTAATACAGTAACAATTAACTAAATATCAAAGTAGTAGTAACATCAGTCACACTTTATCTGCGTCGGTTAATTTAACTGAATCACAGAAATAACGAGCGCAGTCATAACAATGACTTTAGGTATAGTCGGAGAGCTGGGAACTTGATTGTTTACGCTATATCCTTTTAATAAAATAAAGATAAGTTTTTAATGTCATTGTTGTTTTCGACATTCATAGAATGGATGACAATAATGAGTTTATTTATACTTAATTTAATTACTTCTTTCCAATTCCTTTATATAAATCTTTCACGTTTTTGGGCACAACATAACCCTATTCCCATTTCATTACAAAAGGGACGACAGCACTCTGCGACATACCCATAACAGATTAAGGATATAGAACTAGTGTTTTCCGGATTACTGACTAACTGTAAAGGAAAAATCGTAAGAAAACCTGGACTTACAGTGTGTGTTTTTTTAATTATCTATCAACTCAGAGGTACACAAACACTGCAGATACCTAAATCCTGTACCTACTAGATAATTATTTATACTCCTCGCCTCCTCGCCTACTTATGGGGCGGGCTGATCAACAATTAGCCGCCGATGCGAGCGAGCACGGGAGGCGCGCATTAGCTTGCCGATGCATTAGTTACGCCTTTCCTTGTTTGTTTTTACCCGATAAAGGTGAAAGAGGTTGTGTGTTTAAGCCTATTTGACGAAGTATTTGACGAAGTGTGTTAGATAGATTTTGAAATCACGGACACTGTAACGTTGATAATTTTATCTTCACTCCGATGACTTATTACTTTCGCAAGATCTACAATTTTCCAAGAGATACCTAATATTAACTTCATTTAGTGATTCTTACAATTATTATCGCGTGCTTATTAGTATAAAGAAACGAATAGGTAGGCTTACTTATTTTAGGGAAAAAGAGTTACAAGAAAATGGATCAATAAGTTGTATCGAATTGTATGTGGAGCTATACCTAACTACGTAAAAATATATAGGCATACAAGAACTTATTAGGTACTGTAATATTATTATTGAAGTTAAGAATCTTCTAATCACCGTTTCACAATCGCTTAAAATCAGAGACCATAATCACTTGCCTAACAGAAATTTTATTTGTAGGTATCGTTTTTGAAACCGTACAGAACCCACAAAAAACTCACGAAACCCAACACGCATTCATATCCAATGAAATATGTAGTAAGGTAAACGTACCAATACTCGTCGGATTTCGGAAATCACTGACTTTGAAGCGCTACTGTGTGTTAAATATTCAATAGAAAATGAAAATTTTTGCATGACGTGATAGAGTATTTATTCGTTATTCTAAGTAACTAATGTTTTTTTAATAATTTTGATGGGTTTATATACTTATTAAGGCAAAAGTAAAAAAAGGGTGATTTGTACCAATAGTCGTCTGATTTGTACGGATACTCGTCAAATATTCCCAGTACTCGTCAACTTTTAATGCTAATGTGAACTCTCTGCTCTTGAACATAAAGTTCAAGTTAAGTACATTTTTTTGTGCTTGAATTTGTTAAGCATACTTGTGCCTTTGAAACATTAGTTAGTAGATAGATAAAAGACCAAATCCCTATTTAGAATAGCAGGTCATAATCTGTTAGAAGAGCAGGTATTCAATAAAACAGATACATAGTTGCATTTTAATTTATATTCCTATCCATCAAACGCTTGGAATCACAAAATCAGACTATAAAATATATGTTGTATTTCTTAATCATAATAACCATGCAGTCATGTGCATATGTAGCACGAGTAAAATAATTACTATTAAAATATTTAAATTGTAAAATAAAATAATTAGTTTTCACAAAAAATAAAAACCACATTCATTTATATAGCTTTCCGCGAAATAATTACTAACATTCATAAATATGTAGGTAAGGTTGTCATTCATCAAAACTTCTGAACTGCCTAGCGCATGCTAAGTACGATTTGCAAAAATCTCTATAGATAGTTCAAACTGTCTTAAAGGTATCAATCAAAAAAAATATATGATTAGGTACAACTAAGCGTTCAAACCCAATAATAATAATATCTTATAAGCCCCGCAGGGCATCTGAGGCGGATGACGGGGAGTAGTGACCCCGCGGGGCTATATATACCGAGTGTTCCAGGGAGAGTATACTGTCCCCCATCTCCGGCCTGCCGGAGTGAAGCATGACGAGGGATAAGTCTCCCGCCTCTTGGCTTGCCTTCATTGGCCGACCAGAGTGGAGTCGCTAGAGCAAGGTTAGCAGCCCTGCTCGGAGAGTAGGTGCCTCGTGGTAAGTGGCGAGTAGGCCGGTGATGCTGGACCCACAGGGAGCGCGTGCTCTGCGTTTAAAGTCCGCCGAGGTATCCTCACCCTTCAGCCGCCCATGTCCCTATTGCCCTCAGGTTGCTATTCAGTGACTGATTCCCGGGGGCCCAGTAATTGAGCTGGCGAGCCCCACCTGCCATTTATACATGTATTTCATACATTGTCACCGGCAGGTGCAAAAGTTCCTCATCACCATCATCCTCCGAGCCTTTTTTCCCAACTATGTTGGGGTCGGCTTCCAGTCTAACCGAATTCAGCTGAGTACCAGTGCCTTACAAGAAGCGACTGCCTATCTGACCTCCTCAACCCAGTTACCCGGGCAACCCGATACCCCATGGTTAGACTGGTGTCAGACTTACTGGCTTCTGACTACCCGTAACGACTGCCAAGGAAGTTCAATGACAGCCGGGAACTACAGTTTAACGTGCCATCCGAAACACAGTCATTGGTGTCATAGGTACATACAAACTTAGAAAAGTTGCATTGGTACTTGCCTGACCTGGAATCGAACCCGCGCCCTCATACTTGAGAGGTTGATTCTTTGCCCACCAGGCCACCACGAATATTTTTCCAGGTGCCATAGTTCCTATAGTTTCCTATATCCTAATCCACTAACATCAAAACGCAATAGCCCAAGTAGTTTTCCTCCACAGTTACCTAGCAATTAAATAGTTTAGCGCAGAACTGGGGATTGCCCTTGGGTTCATTTCTATAGTATATTTTATACAGGGATAATCGTCGGTTTTGTGTCACCTTTTCATTAAAGTTGTCTCAAAAGGGCGTTTTAAATTTTCTTGCTGCATCTGATGTTGTGTGTGGCCTCTTGATTTACAGCTTTTATGAATTTTCAAAGGCCCTCTTGCTTGAAATTTCTTTCAGTCATGACCTGCTATTAAAATTACGATCATGCAATCACTAAATACATACAATTTTAAATAAAAAAATCTTACTTAAGATTACTCTTTACCCATCAATATCGAATACGACAAGCAAAGAAGTGACAGGGATGGAAGCTATGTCATCTTAGTTTTAAAACTGATTTTAATATTTTTTGCGTCAAAACTAGTTAGGGACGTTAGGGAGACGCGGTACAATACGCGTGACGGCGTGCAGTTATTTCGAACAAAAAGCATAGTGTATAGTTATTGGCACGAATCTTGAGCTCTGACCTACATCTGCGCAGAAGTGATTTATTAGCAAAGAACCAATCCCGAGTGACGGCTATGACGCGATGCACTGCGGGCCAATCACCGCTTTAACCCGCCCCCGCGCCTCACTTCATACCACAAAAGGGACCCAATAAATTACTTCTTCACAGGCGAAGGTCAGAGCTCAAGATTCGTGCCGATAACTATAAGAACAGTCAATGTTTGCTTGCCACAAATTGTAATCCAAGCGTAGTAGAAACAAAGGCTAGTGCTAGAGTTACTTGTACCCAAAGCATTACATCTTAATCGAATGGCGGAGGCCTACAGCGGCCAATATATACCTAAAAAAACACTCGTAGAAAGTGCATACTTATAGAAAACAGGGGATTTAACCATTAAGAAACATATGAATTGAATCGAATAACATGACTGTGTACGTGTATCTAGAACCAGCAGAGTAAAATTTACCCCTAAGAAAAAGCTTAAAAGAAACTCAATTTTATGAATAAATTTAGTCTAAATCTTAAATATGTTTGTTCTAGACAGTTAACAATTTTGTAAAAGTCCCGATATTCGCTGTTTATTTGCATTTTGTACTGTAAAACACAAAATATCCTCATTATGACGAGTTTAGGTGCAACTTTTGAGCATGTCCCAGTAGTCGTCATAATAATTGTAAAATTGACGGGTTTTGGGTCAAATCGGAGTTTTAAAGTACCAATAGATGTCACATTAAAAAAATATATCTTCTATGTTAAAAGTATTCCAAATTGCATATTACATCGTTAGCAAATAAACTTAACTATCTAATTAAACAAAGAAACATACCACAGACCCCACTGGATTTATGTAAATCAAAACACAAAACCACGTGCTGAGTTTCACTTTTGACAGCTGAACTTCACGAAAAAACGATTTTGTTAGGGCACACACGTTTAAAATAACATATCTTAGAAGCCGTGACTGTTAAAACCCCGTATTGTTATTTCAATTGTGCAATATAATATCAACAATATGTTTACATATAAACCGGCCCATTTTAAGTTCAGTAGAAAAAAATAATAAATGTTTTTAGATTAATTGACGACTATTGGGGCATGACGACTTCACCCGCGTTTACCTTATTTATACGAATTTTATTGTTCAAATTATTCACTTTCTTCGCTAACAATTAGTGTTGTGTGTAATTATGGAGTTTCGTGACCAACTCCGACCGACCCATTATTGTATTAAGCATTATTAATTAGTGCCTTACCTTTCCTACACTTTAAGAGTATACACAAACTACAGACTTTTAGTCGGCCGATAGTTTGTTTGGGTTTTTTTTTTGACTATAGCAAAAATCATCCCTCCCACTGCCGGCTAGCAGCGGTGAGGGAGTTTCAGAGTCTTACTGACTAAAAATCCATCGTATTCTTTCGTAGGCCTTCCATGTACCTACCAGGGCCGCGGTAACTCTTTCGAACAATACCGCAGCAAGTTTCTTTGGGCTTATGAATCAGTATGAAGATGAATGGTAATACGCATATTACAAAGATCAGGTATTTAGCCGGTATCAGACCGACTGAAAACTTTGATTGGTATCAAGATTTTCTTTAAAAAATAAATTTGCTAACTGTTGTGTCAAGTATGGGCCGACTGTTTAGTTTTCAGTGTGCGGTTGCTCTAACTCTGTTAAAATAAGCTCCAAAGAGAATTTTTCACGATCGTATCTCAAAAGTTCTGTGTAAATATTTGTTTAATAGGTTTTATTTGGGTATTAAAGTAAATTAAATTTGCCTTGGCCTGTTAGTCGTAATTTGGAGGTGACCTTTTAAGTGTGGTTCAGTGACGATCAGTTTTGTTTTACTCGACAGCGTAGAGAGAGTATGAAAAAAAGTGAGTAGGGTTAGATTTGTTTGGGGAATATCTATCAGATAAATATGTGAATGATACAAATATACCATCTTTTGCTATAAAAGCCGCTATTTAAATTATTATAGCAATAAAAATCTTCGTACGCTCTTAATCTAAGCATTAAAAAATCAAGAATGTTCGACGATTGTGAACATTGCAGCTCACGCCATCTGTCAGCGAGTAAGAAAATATTATATACTTTTCCCATTTTAATCTTAATTTATATTTTAGTCCCCATTAATTATTTCAGAGTTATAATAAGGATTAATTAAGAACGTTTTAATGTCCATTGAATTATAAAAAACTAACATTAATGACCTAATTGTAAATACAAAGATTTCATTAGTACCGCTACTCGCCGCCATAGCGCTGGTGACACCTCTGATTTTTAATTACGCGCGCGCTTCAGGCGATAGCGGGCGTTGCGACAATTTGCAAGTCAAAGCCGCTGAAAAAACCCTAAAACACCCGACACACAGCCCTTTGGCAATCCGCGGGGAACTGGGAATAGAGACGGTGTTGAACACGCCTGCTTATAAATATCATTTTCAGTTTAACAATTTTTCCAATAAGGTGAGTTTTGAGTCGGATTGTGTAAGTACGTATTAATATGCGGTATCATTCCGTTACAGTGGATAAAATCCGTATACGGCGGTTATTAACATTCTACCCATTATGGGTTGGTTTCTAGAGATATCTTAAAATCTTTGTCTTGTTTTTAATGGAGCTTGAGTCTTATGTTTGTTTGTGTATTATCTTTAGTGAATATGTCAACAAAGATACACTAGTTTATTTACTATTCAGACAGTAAAAACAATGAAATCTCAAATTGTGGTACATTAAGCAACATCATCATCATCTTCCTGTCCTGTTCCCAAGTCATTTGGGGTCGGCGCAACATGTCTTTTTCTTCCATTCCTCTCTGTCGGACGTCATATCTACTTACATCCACTCCTTTCTACTTCATGTCCTCTGTCAGGCAATCAATCCATCTTTTCCTCGGTCTACCTCTGCCTCTCCATCCTTCCACATTCATATTTAGCACACTCTTTGTAGCATGCGATTCACATCGTCTCATCACATGCCCATACCACGACAAACGCTGACCTCTCATTTTTTCTGTCACATGTACCAGAGGAAGCCTGAAAGGCCTCAGGCTTCCTCTGGTACATTAAGGAACTTGAGGACTTATTTTTGTCACCTGTGCTAACATAGTGGTAACTTGTTTCTTCATAGACATAAGTCAAACATAAATGAAAAACAACTCTGTCTATCCATATCATAAAATATCGTGCTAGAAAAAAGACATAGGCTACTTTCTGTCTGCATGCGGAAAGCGGTACTCCTAAGTTCAACCACGAAAAACATCTGGTTAATAATATTAAAACTTTCATAGCAAAATATTCAAAAGTTTAATACCTACCCACCTACTCCATACCTCCTTTATTCCACGGTCGATCTCTCTCGGAGGTGAATTTCGTTAGCTCTCATTTGTTTTGTCGTAATTGCTGAAGATATGAGGGTTTATTGAGCACCCCCCTCGCCCCGCAACTACCCCGCCCCGCCCCTCCAGCTTATTGGATTGCTTTATTGGGCTCTTTAAAGAGAGAAATTTATGTAACCACTTCATTACGGCTGCCAATGCAAGTCGGTTGGGTTTTTTTGGTGCACTCTTGTACGTAATGCCTTTGTGCTGAAGCTTGAGCTAATTGTGTTTTCAGTTTAGTGAGAGCGTTGTTTTAATTTTCTTTTTTTTTTCTTTTTTTTTTTTGGCAGTTTAATCTATTACTCTGAGGATATGAGTAAGTGTAGGCTAATGACTGAGATGAAATGGGTATGGAGTGTCGTGTGCCACTTCTTAGCCAGGTTGGCATATGATGCATTAATAAGTATCTTTCACCTAAGCACTTACCCAATTGAAAATTATTTTGATCAAAAGACAAGTAAATAATTTTATATTTATGTCAATGTGTTTCTTACAGAGTTAGGTAACTGACCATCTACTTAAAGAGCATTTAATAAATTGTTTATTTCAATATAATTTATTCGATATTACATGATATCATTAGCACAAGCATTATTACATGCGATTAATTTGTTTTGTTAAACAACTTGCCATCTATGAGGCAGTAGCCGTACTATTTGGTAGAGTAACTACTACATCATTATAATAGATGGCGCTAAATCCAACTTTTCAAACGCAATTTTGAAGAATATAATTGATAACATTATTTAGTTTATTTTTCATAAAAAGTGATATCAAAATAAAGATACCATTATTGTTATTTTATTTTTAACTATTCAATAAAACTGAGTTTCTTCACGTTTTAGTAACATGCCACCTAGCGAAAAAATATTACAGCGACGCGTACCGCCATCTATTAGTCTTATTTTTAACTAAATAGCATTTTAGTTCATCAAAATTTCCGACAGAGGGCACTAGTGAAGAAACATTTCAGGTCAGATTGAAAATTACTATTTACATCAACCTACCACGAAGTAGCTATTTGAAGACATCGTCATCATAACATCTTTCCATGAAGTTAGGCCGGCTATTTCTTGAATCTATAGCGATCTCTTTTATTATTTCTGAATTTACCAGACTGGCATTATCTACTTTCCTCACTTTAGTTCAATACTAGCTTCTGCCAGCGGTTTCACCCGCATCCCGTGGGAACTACTTCCCGTACCGGACTAAAAAGTAGCCTATAGCCTTCCTCGATAAATGGGCTATCTAACTCTGAAAGAAATTTTCAAATCGGACTGGTAGTTCCTGAGATTAGCGCGTTCAAACAAACAAACAAACTCTTCAGCTTTATAATATTAGTATAGATACCTAACTATCTCCAACATTATCGAAATATCTTGATAATGTAAGTTGTCTGTTTTTTCTTTTAAAGATAACAAAAACTTACATTGCAGAGACACTTCTGACAAGTAGATAACTTCATGAAGAAGTAGTCGAAGTCAAGACGAATCTGGTGCCATACCTACAGTTCTCTTTAAATAACTCAAACGCTTCGGTGCTTCTAGTTATTTCCCGATAGTCAAAATTTATTAACAAAACGCTACAAAAATAAGGCTGTCATGCAGTCACTTTAACAGTAGCCAACTGTAAGGAGGCCTGTACGTACCGTAGCATAACGATTTGTTGTGAGCATGAGGTTTTAAAACAGTAGATAGGTAAGTAATTATGTAGGGTTGTAGTTTAAGCAAAAACCTATGCACTAAAGGAGTTCAAGAGTGCCAGATTGTACCTACCATCTACGGCAATGACAATTTATTTCAATAGTCTAATATTATTAGATAGGTAGGTAATTAGGTAAATAGGTATAGGTGTAACAGCTGGGACTCGGACACGGGTTAGGTAAAGCCTACTTATGCTAATGTTTATCGGATTTTTACTAATAAATACAGAGACTGTCCTCAGCATATTAGTACCTAGCTCGTGGTTTTGCCCTTCAACATAAGCTATTTTCCAGATAAGTATTTTTTTTTCCATAGGTATAATATGTACATTAGAAATAGTTATTTTTCTCAATCATTCATACCCTAAGCAGAAGGTAGGCTTAAAAATATATCAGAAAACCTTCTCAAAATAATAACACCCTCCAAAACCCCAAAAAAATAAACACAAAATACAATAACACAAAACATTTTAATTACAATTTATCATCGTTTATTTACCCGATGATAACACCCACAATATTGTTGGTTCGAATTCATCGTCACTGCCCGCGGCCGTTTGCCGAGCCCAACTGAAAGCCGAAGCCGAAAGCCGAGAGCCGAGAGCCGAGTTAATGCGGCGACCCCTAACGACAATTTAATAAAGAAAGCTAAAGCGCACCGCACAGTAATAACGTTTGTAAAAATATCCGCAGACACACGGTTAAGGGGAAGATCGTATGAGGTTTAAAGGCTTAACCACGTTAATAGATATGTACCTGCAAGTATATATGCGGTAGATTTCTGTAACCTATCCAAGAGTTGATTTGCGATTTGAGATTGAATTTTTAGATTAGCTTCATATAAATTATGATTTTCAATATCTTATCGCAAAACTACGGAAAGATAGGTTATGGAAATCCACTGTAGGTACATGACGGGCAATAGGGATGTTCTTGATTGAAATCAGCTTTCTGATGCAGTAAACACTTGTAGTGTTCTACATGAAGTGACTCCCTACTTCAACTCCTCGACTAAGTTACCTGTCAGGGATGACTGATTTTCAAAGATCTGTAAATACTTAATAGCCAAGATCAGGTATCTTCCTCGAGGATTTGCCCATCATCACTGTGGGACACTTAATATTTGTACTGAGGTACCTATACCACTTCTTATCATCTTTACCTGCTTGTTTACCTATAGTGGCTCCAGGACTTAGACCTCTTCCCATTCCCACCAGTAACAGAGCTAATGGCACATGAGATATTCATATTATTCATTGAATCACAGCTTAGTCCATTGGTCTATCCGGCTCTCATTTAAAACACCTTGACGGTCGCTACTGGTAGTCAGAAGCCAGAAATTCTGACAACCAGTCTTACCAAGGGGTATCAGGTTGGCCGAGTAACTTTATGAGTAATTTATAAAACACTGGTATTCAGCTGCATCCAGTTAGATTGGAAGCCGATCTCAATATAGTTGGGAAAAGGCTGGGCAGACGATGAACATTAGCCTGTGTGTGTATCAACCTTTTGTGTAGCAGTCTATGCCTCCCACAATAATTTTACACAAATTATGACACATAATTCTTAAATTAATTACCTCACAGAGCTCAACCCCTTAACAGCTCGGGGGTGCGGTTTCATAGAGTTTTATTTGCACGCCGCCTTAACCCGCGCGCGCTGCCAATATTAAATTCTGCAACCCCCTCCCCCTCCCCGGCAGACTCACCCCCTCTCCCGCTATGTTCAAATTACATTATATGTTTGCTGAAGTTTGATTCCATTCGTAGGGGTTGACTTTTGTCATGAGGATTGTATGGGTAGGTATGTCATTTTTGGAGTGATTAGATGGAAAAATAATGTTTTAGCAAAGATAAACTTACTTATATACCTACATATGAACCATATTTTTCGGTACCTGCCTTTTACCATCGTTCTATGTTTTCAGGTGGAAAACCCGGCAAGCGTCTTAATAATTTTATTTTGTTGTCAAAACAAATGTAGCAATAAGTTTACCTCAAGACACTGACTTCTAGAGCCTGCAGACTTCGATAAAGACTTCCAAAGTTCGCCAAAGTTAAAAGACTTTGATTTATCCATTTCGGTGTTTTTGGAATAGGTAGATTTTTTTCTGACAAATTCGTAATATTGATGGAAAATGTAGGTACCTATATTTCAAAGCGTTTTCTATCTGGAATCTTATTAAATTGAAAGTTCTTAGGTAACCCAGTTACAAAGTTTTACTATTTATGCACCTATGAAAAGTATGAAATAGGTACCTACTGAAAAGAAAATGATGAATCATATTTTCTCTGTGAAAAACTGTCTGTGCCAAATTCCATAAACATCGACAGACGCGTTTACTAGGACACACAGAATTATTTTGGCATTTTGTAAACAAGGGCGATAGTAGTATCATGTTCCTAACAAAACGTATATAATATTTGAATAGCATTGTTAAATATTTGTTATTAATAATCCATGTAATAAATAATATGAACTGTATAATCTACTAATACCTATTGCTATAAGAGTTTGCTTGAACGCAGCGGTTACTGAGATACCTAATATCTCAGTAACCGCTACTCCGATTTGAAAAAATCTTGCAGAGATAGGCCATTTATTGAGAAATTTACTGGGTGCGCCAAATATTTCCCATTCCATCACACCAATAGTGTGATTCAGGAGGATAGTTTTTCCATCTACATAGTCCCGAGAGATTAATGCTCAATCCTTCTCCGTGTGAGAGGAGGCCTGGGGCCCAGCAGTGGGACGATAAAAAGGCTGTAACAGATAACAGTCCGAGAGAAACCCTAACAAACCACTACTTCAACATACCTAACTCATTTTAAAAACCCAGACATTGTATTATAAACTCAAGCGAACAGATGTTATATTATTCAAAAAACATCTACTTTTAGTTTTTGAGCTATCTCTCTATCGTTTCCAATAGAACGGTTGCGTTCGCTGGCGTATCGCCAACGATCACCAACATAGTTGTCGTCAGCCGAACGTTGTGCGCGTCGCTTGGCCTACTAAAATTCTTTAAAAGTTTTTACACTGAAAATATTGACAGTTTAGCGTTTAGTTAATTTGTTTGTTATTTGCAGTTACAAGAATATTTTAGTTGTTGGTTGTCAGAAAATGTTTTTCGTTTTACTTGTAATTATATAAAATATTCTTTCATAAACTTAGAAGAGCAGGCTCCGTCTTGAGTAAACGTGGGGCTCGATTACCGCTCATTCCTTCTCTGTGTGTGATGCGGTCTCTGCCCTGCAGTAGAACAATAAAAAAGCTGATGATGATCTATTGGATGTGAGCATAGCAGAACCATAATCATATTAATTATTTTATTCAATTGTTATTTACATTTACTTAAAAACTATTCTATTTTCAAAAGTCAAACTAAAAAATAAAAATTTAAAACGAAAGGGCAGGTAGCTATCATATTAATTGAAGTGGAAAATTCAGAAAGTAATGAACCTACCTAATGATGCCTACAGATATGGTATGCAGACCATATTTGAAGTAACCTCTTACAAAGCCTTATCATTTAGTTAGTAGTCTTGTGAAACCGTCTTCTTCTCAGGACGCTATGTTTAGTTCATATTGTTCCTTATGGTAACATTTTGTCAAGTATATAAGCGTACATCATAAGCCGCAGTGTCAAAGTCGAATCAGTTCAACAAAGTTCAAACTAACAATAATAAGTATATTGATGATGGCAAAAATGGATCCATTTTACTTATGGAAACATACGAAGTACAATTCAAATCATTTTGTGAAAATATCATGATCTTACAGAAGATTTTGCCAATTTGTGCCAATGAAAGCTCCCAAACAATTTCCCAAAGCCAATTACGAGATTCTCCAACGCGACAAATCAATAAAATACTAACAGAAAGCATAAGCAACAAAAACGCGAACATCAAACGAATCCTATCGACCCAATCTATTGTGTCGCTATGAAAAACTTCACAGTCGAATATCATCTAAAAGTTATTAAGTGCGAAATTAATAAAAAGCTGTCGCTTGCTCCGGTTCACCGGGTACGAAAGAGCAACATCACAGTTACGGGATAATAGCCCTTATTGAGCGCGCGTCAATTAAATTCGTCTATCCTTTGACAGATAGAATTTAACAATGGTCTCTTGTTCCGTCGAGCTCCCCCACTTCCCTTACCCCTTCCCCCCTGGCCCCCCGGACGAACCGTGGCAGGTTAATAATGATTATTAATATAGTTTAGTAGTCGTTAGGTCTAAATGAGGCGGCCGCGACAACTTGTCTAATATCGTGCCGCGCAAATACTCGTGGTTGCCTGTAAGCAAGGAGCTTGGAGCTGTAATTTTATAGTTAGTGCGGGGAATTTTACTTTTGTTGAAGCTTTATTAGGTGAATGATAGACTTCAGATTTGATTACTGAGCTCCTTTAACACCTTCACAAATTATTTGGACACAGAAGACGTCTAATCAACCAACAAAGCAACTTTTGGCCATAATCAGATTTAATTGAATAGCGTTAAATCTAAGTTCTAGCTGTTTGATTGAATGGGTATGTTATCGTGTTGGCTACGACATCTAGGGCCTTACTACAAAAACTTTAAACCCTGTTTTACACTTGTCTAATAAAATTTTGGCTGCAAAATGAACCGCATGTCAACGTCATAATTTGACATTTTTTTTAGACAAGGCATAAACTGACGTTTAAAAGTTTTTGTGGTAAGACGGCTACACTTTTACCCAGAGCGTAGGTTCCTGTGTACTCATTTTTATGAAATCTCACAATAGCAGTCACAATGTAATAGTTTATCCAAATCATATTAGCAGTTCTCCTCAAAAGTTTTCTTTTACGCAATAAAATTGAGTACCTCTTTTTTTTTTAACGACGTCAAAAATCATCAAATTACCCCTCCCGCTGTGGGTTAGCAGCGGCGAGGGAGTGTCAGACTCTTACTGACTAAAAACCGTCTTGCCGCGGTATCTCTTTCGAACAATCGCAGCCCCAGCAGAAAATTGAGCACCTAAAGTAAGGACAATATCACGACTCCCGCTCCCGACCTATGTAACAGAACTGTATATTAATCACGAAGCTATTTCAATTAGCTCGTCGCAGTCTCTCCAGCTATTGATACCAATCCGATTATAACGTGTAACTAATGAACTTTCAGTCACATACTATTGTTAATTTATCTATTTGTACTGACGGCAATTTAGTTTTGAGCAAACGCGTGGGGGTTGGGAATTAATCACACTTTGAACTAATATTGTAAAGTGTGTGTGTGTGTTTGTTACTTCTTCTATGCTACTTATGATATAGACTACTTCTTTCCGAGTGTGGGAAGTAGGTCCCTGAGGAAGCGTGTGAAACCGCTGGAAGCTAGTGGAATATAACTTCGTTACTGCAAGTCTCCATTTCGTATGACAAAAAGAACTGGGAGTCAAAATAAGAAGAGATGGAAGTGTGTATTGTAAACCACCTCTCCAAAAAAAGCCTGTATCAGTATTTTGAGGTTACCGAAACTCCTTGGTCGAACTATGACTCAAAAGGTATCATAGGTTAGAAAAATTATCACAAAGTTCCTGACACTAGTGTGCAAGTCAAATTCTGACTTGAAAGGCATCACCAATTAGATAATCTTTCATGCATTGAGCGCTATAATACTTGTAAGACCAGTAAAAACACAAACGTAACAAAACAATACCAACATAAGTTCATAATATAAGCATTAAAACTCGCATTGAATTCATTCACAGTCCCAAAACGTAAAACGTCTCAGACTTTACTAAATGTTTTGTATCGCATTGCCACTCAAACATGCGAAAAGTAATAATTTCTTGAATGCTTGTCATTTATTTCTAGCATATAAACAACACCGCTGATATCAATAAACCTTAGCTCTATTGAAATAAGGTTGATTTTCCAATAGCATCTTTCAAAGTTGTACTGGTATTGAACTCGTTGGCAAACGTCTGGCATTTGATGACAATGTTCGGGATCTGATGACGCTTTGTCATGCGTCAATAAAATAGGTTTTGTTTTATGTTTTTTGGTCGTGAAGATTGTGGGCTGTGAATGTGTGGGACACCTGTTCTGTGAGTGTGTTGCTATGGTTACAATCATCATATGTTTAGTATTTTCAGAAGTATGAGCAGGCCTCTGTCACAACTATTAAGTAATTTGTGGTACAAGGTGGGTTGCATTTGTGTGAAACAATAGACCTTCTGATATTTACAACTCAGGCATTAAAGAACTGAACTCCGAACTCCGAATATTTTTCAGTTTGTCAGGCTGTTAAATATCTTGATATGTCTGCCTGTGAAAATCTACAATTACAAGGAAGAGTTTTGGTATGAGATAGACACACACACATAATCTTAACAACCACAATAACCTATGGTTTCCATAACCAAAGCCTGGTTACAGCCATAATCGTATAAACAGCATGAAATTCAACTTGTATAATATGTAACAAGCAGACATAACTCTGGAAGTATCGGACGAACGCCAAGTTTAACTTCAATGATCGTATCTTGCTGTATACCATCTTTATCGTTGTAGAAGTTACCTCATATAGTTGCCCAATGTACTATTTAAATAGGTAGCTATTTAAGAACAGAAAGAAATATACCTTCAATAGACACACATGCGAATCAATATTTATCTATCATCATCATCGGGCTCATTGCTATTCACTGCTGGGCATACCTCTTCTTATTCACAGAAGTCATAATCATTGACCGTCTATAACTATCAACTCAATGTGAATTGGCGATCTATGTTCTATCATTCATCACCAAATGCACTAATGATAATAGTGATTAGTCCTAATCGTTGTTGTTGATATGTTTTGAGTCAAGCATACAAATGTGCTGTACTTTTACAGTAGTAAGAGCTACTGCCAAACTGTACTGATGTCATATAATGATAACAGAATTTGACTCACTTGACTATTCATACTCGTAGTAAGTATGTGAAACTCAGTGTGGGAGTCCCCGAAGATATTTTTAACGTAATTACGAATAGTGATCATTGTCCAATTAGTGTTCCACGCTAAATAAGGGGTTAAGGCAAAGGGCGCCAGAAGAAAGAAAGGTGGGTTTAGTCAGTAATAATCTGACTCTCTAACTGCACCCACAGCGGGAGGGTTCATTGGATGAGATCCTAAAAAAAGTGAAATCAATATAATGTTAAAGTATATATACGAACTAGGTATACAATTATTTCACCTCCTTCTTCCAACACTCTCTAGTTCGTAGGTACAACGGACTTCATTTGGGAAACGGTAAATATTCCCTGAAGTCTTTCTTACCTTCTACTAGATCCACTGACCCCAACTTCAAGTTCTAAAGTTCATCGTCTAGCTAGCCTATCAAGTATCAGTGAAAGAAGATGAAGGTACAAGAATAGGTCGGTACAATAAAGATTACAAAAATAGTACAGGTGGATTAGACTGAGAAAAATCCGAAGTTAGTAGATACTAAGCAGCTGACTGCAATGAGTAAATTATAAATAGATGACTTGGTGACGAAATGGAGACAAAGATGTGAAGAGACAAGAGATAATGATGTTAGAATTAAACTTTATGTACACTATTGCATCTGATGCTTGATGAGAAAGTTTTAGTAAAAGGAACATATGATTGATATGAGTGTGGTTAGTATTAGAGTGGTCACACAATAGGACGATACAATTAGTCTTGATGATGTTGGGAGTGGTAATGATTGAACAGTTAATTCTGAATGACCAGTCATTAAAAGGCATGCGGATGGTAGTAATATCATATGGTGGATGTATGAATAAGACTCGGCGTATAAGCACAACTCTAAACACACGTTATAGTGTGTAGGAGATACAAACTCGCGCGTTCGCTGATGTTACGATCCCAAAATAGAATCGGAAGTTAAACACCGGTCGAGGAAGATACCAAAAGGTTATCTAACCTCTTACTACATGTTAAGATGTAACTGCTTCTAATTCACCTGCCATTCAATCAGTTAAGGCATAAACTTGAATGAGAGTTACAACACAAGTGTCAGAGCCCTCAACCAAATTCCTATCATCAAAAAAATCTGAGGCGGTAACACGATAACAAATTGGATTCCTGCCACATTCATACGGTTTCCATCGAAGACTATTATTAACTCGTTCCTAATCACGTGGCGGTAAACAAGAGTTGTCGTCATATCGACGAATTGCGCCTAATATTCGTCGTACACATGTAAACTAAGCGCGCCAGGAGTCTGTCGTATTTATAGACATACCGAAGCGATGGCTTCTTTTACTCCAGCGGGCTCTCGCGATATTTACGGAAACAAGTGGTGTATGCTAATGTTCATCCTATCCTAAGCTCATAAAGACCAGTGTCCTATGGCAGGCCAGGCCTCTCCGCCCCAAGGTATTACGATAAATTTAGAAAATGCTTTTGGTCGCGGGAGTTGTCTTTACTATTTATGGTAGTGCACGCGATGGTTAATTCTGACGCGTGTGGTAACCTCTGAGTCTATTTTTATGTGTTGTTTGCTCTCTAGGGGAAGTGTACCTACTTGTGTGGTGTAGTTCCTAGTGATTCCAATGATTTGAAAAGCTCCTAGTAGACGGCGAATGATCGCCGGAATGTTGGCAATGAGTGTGACCTAGATATAGACAGGTGCGATCCACTGACTCACATAGCTGTCATATGAAACACTACACCGCATGGGGATTGCGGATTTAGGACTCCAAACAAAAACCAAAGTCAACGGTTGTATAAAAAGAAATAATGTAATTAAAATAAATAAATTAACCGTTTATTTATTAATTACATTTGGCGTGAGATCCATAACGATCCCGTGTATATAATAAAAATAAAAAAAAGAAAATTAAATTTATATAAATTTTACAATAAATTACATTAGAATAGATGGCGTTATCTTAGATGTTCAGTTCTGTCAGGTATCACTACGTACAACGTACAAATGCCAAAGTTCCTTGCGGAACAGAGCACCACAATACACAGCACTAGGTTCACGTAGCTTGGGCGCTCACGTGCGCGCTTAGAAGCACTTGCGGTGGACGATGCCGGGGCCGGACTCGTCGTACTCCTCCTTGGAGATCCACATCTGCTGGAAGGTGGACAGGGAAGCCAGGATGGATCCACCGATCCATACGGAGTACTTCCTCTCGGGGGGAGCGATGATCTTGATCTTGATGGTGGAGGGAGCCAGGGCGGTGATCTCCTTCTGCATCCTGTCGGCGATACCGGGGTACATGGTGGTACCACCGGACATGACAGTGTTGGCGTACAGGTCCTTACGGATGTCAACGTCGCACTTCATGATGGAGTTGTACACGGTCTCGTGGATACCGCAGGATTCCATACCCAGGAAGGAAGGCTGGAAGAGAGCCTCAGGGCAACGGAACCTCTCGTTACCGATGGTGATGACCTGACCGTCGGGAAGTTCGTAGGACTTCTCGAGGGAGGTGGAGGCGGCGGCGGTGGCCATCTCCTGCTCGAAGTCGAGGGCGACATAGCACAGCTTCTCCTTGATGTCACGCACGATTTCCCTCTCAGCGGTGGTGGTGAAAGAGTAACCCCTCTCGGTGAGGATCTTCATGAGGTAGTCGGTCAAGTCGCGGCCAGCCAAGTCCAGACGGAGGATGGCGTGGGGCAGGGCGTAACCTTCGTAGATGGGGACGGTGTGGGAGACACCATCTCCGGAGTCCAAGACGATACCGGTGGTACGACCAGAGGCGTACAGAGAGAGTACAGCCTGGATGGCGACGTACATGGCGGGGGAGTTGAAGGTTTCAAACATGATCTGGGTCATCTTCTCCCTGTTGGCCTTGGGGTTGAGGGGAGCCTCAGTCAGGAGGACTGGGTGTTCCTCAGGGGCGACGCGCAGCTCGTTGTAGAAGGTGTGGTGCCAGATCTTCTCCATGTCATCCCAGTTGGTGATGATACCGTGCTCGATGGGGTACTTCAGGGTGAGGATACCTCTCTTGCTCTGGGCCTCATCGCCTACGTAGGAGTCCTTCTGACCCATACCGACCATCACACCCTGGTGGCGAGGGCGACCGACGATGGACGGGAAGACGGCGCGGGGCGCGTCGTCGCCGGCGAAACCGGCCTTGCACATGCCGGAGCCATTGTCGACTACAAGCGCAGCAACATCGTCGTCGCACATTTTGGCGTTTGTGTTTGGTTTGGGACGCGGTGGATGTTGACTCTACGGCAGCGAGACTGCGAGTGCGGCGAACAGCGGTGCCGGAATCTTTTATAGGGCAGCGGCGCAGACGCCGCGCGCCTTACATGGCGAGCGCGCCGGCCCCCTCGCGCCCACTGCCGCCGCCTTTCTTTCAATATTTCTCACAAATATACTAACTGAAACCCATCGTATCATCCCTTAGACACTTCATTGGGTACTTAGGGTGGTTTTTAATCAGTATTTTGGTATAAAAGTCCGCGCGCCGTAAGAGGCGCGAGCGTCGGCCCGCCCGTCTTGTGCCATTTCAGGCGTTGGGCGGGCGCCTCTATTCGTATACCAATATTTACTTTATTATTTTGAATTCCAGAGTCTATCAAAGTTATATATTCTGATTCCAAGTCGAAAATAAGTTCGATTCATATTTTTTTCATGTAACATAATTCTAAATTGATTTTAAAACTCAATCTCGTTTTCTGCGTGAAAACATACTTATTAATATCATTAATTATTCTCTAAGTTAAAGCCCTTTCATTAAGCTAGGCACATAATTTGGCCACTTCATTCACAGCATTATGACCCCTATTACTATTCCAAAAAGTCTATAATTCCGTGGAATGTTTTGCAGTCGAAATAGTTCGCAAATACGAGAGCTACTAGGTCAACGGAGTTTAATTAGCAATCATTACATTTCACATGTTACATACTTCATAATATCAATAAGATTATTTTGAACCAATTACTAGTTCACAGTTCAGCCTTAATTTAGAATTCCACTTAGAATCAAGATAGAAAATAGAATGTGCCATATAAGAAAAGGGGGTTTTAGTAATTAGAATAACTATTTACAATTCTTTTTTTTTATGCGTTTATTTTATTTACATAGATATTTACAATACATATTTTCAATAAATATCAAAAACTATCCTAGTAAAACTATTTACAATTATGCAGTCTTATAATGTCGTGGTTAAACTTTACTCTTCTGAATCTTTAAGATTTTAGTGTCCTGTAAGTCCGGGAACCGGATGTAAACTACAGTCTTTACATACATTTTATTTAACTATTTACTTTGATAGATAGACTTATCAGCTGATCAGTTTATTCATGAAATTATATATTATGCCTCTTGACTTCACAAATATTCCATTGATGAATTAGGGCCAGTTGCTGATTCTCGCTAGTAATTTAATAACATTAAACGCCCTTATCCCAATTACATTTAGGTTAGAAATCCATTTGGAGTTGGAATTTTTCATGGAGTTTCTGACAAGTAAAGTCCTCTTTGAAAAAATATGCATTTTTCTTATAGTAATTGTTAACTACACGACTATAAATTCCACCTAAACGCTAGAATACACAATTTTGCATTAAAACTTCAATATTTCAGAGAATTTAGAATAGTCTATCTATCTGAATGAAGTAGTTGATTCATGGTATGACTAACCCCACGGGGTTCAAGCTGCCTAGAAATACAACTATAGATAAACTGCATAAGTATTAAATACTCTCACAGTTTATGCTAGTGGGAAGTATGAACGATCTAGTAATACCAACAGGAAGATGCAATTATCTAAACGTGGATACCAGCTGTTGCACTTTCATTATGCAATGTGGTGGAATTAAAAACATGCACAGCATATTGCGAATAGATACACACAGAATACCGTCTTACCACAAAAACTTTTTAACGTCAGTTTAAGGCTTGTCAAAAAAAATGTCAAATTATGACGTTGACATACGGTTCATTTTGGAGCCACATTTTTTTTAGACAAGTGTAAAACAGTGGTTAAAGTTTTTGTAGTAAGGCCATATGTAATAAATTGATCACACCAAGTTTTTATATTTACAAGAGTGAATGCAGATTAATTAATTACTTCATCAAAATTCATCTGCCTAACTCTTTTCCCGACAATGCTCAGTACCAGTGTTTTTTCATGGAGCGACTGTGTATCGTCATTTAACATTTTTTTTATTTAGTGTCTAACCTCAGATAGGATAGGAATAAGAATTGAATCGTAATACAGGACTAATTTCATAATCCAATCGAATCACTCACGTTGATCTAATTCTATTGAAGTCTATCCAGTCTTTTTTATAACATTAACAGATTGACAGTTTTTGCGGATTTCAAACATTACAATTTGCGGATATTAAACAACTATTAGTTACTTGCACAACATTTATCCTACTTTCATATCTTATTATTTTAACTTACTAACCTCCACTAGCCAAAGTCCCGTCACTAAGGAATTACATGGGAATACCTTTACCTACCTACATAATTGTCTGAATACCCAACTAAATTAGTTTAACAAAACATGTTAGTTAACTATGTAGTGATTAAATTAACCAATTGATTGGCGTCTTGAGGTGGTACGAGTTTGGTATAGGTGTGTATGGGATAACTTTGTCATGAATGGGAAGGTTTAAGTGGTTCGATAGTGAAATAGTTTTGTAATGTACACAGTTGAAGTATTTTTTCATTAATTGGGTCTTAGATTTGTTCATTGTGAAGAATTATTTGACCATATTATAGAGCAATTTCTACTAGTACAAATTATTACTAATACTTAGGTAAAAGTTTATGTTTTAAATTACAAAAGACTAATGACTGGTGGAAACTGAAACTGTGGCTAAAAGCAAAAAATATCACGTTTGGACTTTTATATTTCTGTTACTTGGATCCTGTGTTTGTAACACCTAATTTTGCTGCAGTTCATTTCTTTTTTTTAATTCATTAAACAGTTCATACTGTCATACATAATAATACTGTTAGAAAAAACTGCAAGTATCTTACCAAAACCCATTATCTTATTTACATAGGTATTCTCTTCAAAAACATACCAACGCAGTATTTCATACATACTCGATTTCGTAGTGTATTGCTACGATAACTTTCGTAGCAGGCTGTAGAGGTGCTACGCCGTAGCCCGTAGTACAATCAGGCTTCGCGCTCTGATTGGTCAATGTGGCGTGCACGACCTTTCACTAATAGGGAGGCGGTTGAGTCAAGTGGGACATAATATAAGTTGTTTAGTGTGTTATATAGTATGTACTGGTAATGTAAGTTTAAATTGAATTGTGTATTTAAATAGAGGTATCAGAGGGCATTGTTATATCACTTAGCAGTTGTAATAATGCTAACATAATGTACTAATGTAATGTAATATAGGCCCTAGATTTGGGCAAGGAAATCTTAAATCTATATCCCACGATTTCTTAATTATTAAAAATATCCTATCACCTTTATTGAGTCAAATCAAATCAAATCAAATCAAATCAACATTTTAATTCAATTTCACACTACAATAAAACTATCTATAGATACTATAAGCTAATCTATACATATAATAAATCTGTAAAAAAACTGTGTCTGTACATTGAATATATTAAAAAAATAATAATTGGGTGGGGTTTAGAAACAGTAATGGAGCACAAATCCAAAAAAAAAATTCTGTCTGTATGTCTGTATGTCTGTATGTCTGTTTGTTTGTACACGCTAATCTTCCGAACTACTGAACGGATTTCAATGATTTTTTCTTTGTTGTATCAGTATTAAGCCTGGTCAACATATAGGCTATAATTTATCTTCGAAACTTGAAGACCTGATGCAGAACTCCAACAAACCAATAAAACTATAAGAGATACAAATATGGTGCCTTGGCAAAAATTGTTTCATTTGATGAGCATTTTCAGCTGAGATAATAAATTTTAAGATCTGGAACACCTGATGTGGAACCCCAAGAGCCCAGCTTCTCTGTACCATATACAGGTATGACGTTTTAGCAAAAGTTGTTCAATTTGATAAGCACTTTCTATTGACTTATACAAATTGAAGATCTAAAACATCTGATGTGGAACTCCAGGGGCCCAGCTAGACTATAGCATATAGAGGTATGACGTTTTAGCAAAAGTTGTTCAATCTGATAAGCACTCTCTGTTGACTTATAAAAGTTGAAGATGTAAAACACCTGATGTGGAACTCCAGGAGCCCTGCTAGACTATATGAAGCATATGAAGATATGACGTTTTAGCAAAAGTGGTTCAATCTGATAAGCACTCTCTATTGACGCATTTTTCTTTTCTCTCTCCACACAAACAAATAATAACGAAGATACAACAACGCTTGAATTTCGTGTTAAGTCACTGCTTAGTACAAATTTTACATACCTAGACGTGGCGTCACGAGCCCCCGCTCTCTAACTTTGTTGCGTTATATCTCATTATTATTTTGTATGTCTCTTCCAGACCTCGGGACTACAGAGTTCCGAATTTTTGGGAGGCAAACGTGGGGCCGAAGCCAACACGCTGAAGTCCTTTTGAGACAACTTTAATGAAATGGTGACACAAAACCGACGATTATCCCTTTATACACTATAGAAATGAATCCAAGGACAATCCCCGGTGGACGTCGTTAAAAAAAAAGACAATCCCCGGTTCTGTGCTAAACTATTGCTAACTATGGAGGAAAACTACTTGGGCTATTGTGATGGGATGTTAGTGGATGACAATGTATTAGGTACATGTAAAAACGGCAGGTGGAGACTCGCCACCTCACTTACTGGGCCCCCGGGAACCAGTCACTGAATAGCAACAAGAGGGCAACAGGGACATGAGCGGCTGAAGGGTGAGGATACCTCGGCGGACTTTAAACGCAGATTACGCGCTCCCTGTGCTTACCATGAGGCACCTACCCTCCGAGCAAGGCTACTAATCCTGCTCTAGCGACGGCTCCACTCTGGACGGCCAAGCCAAGCCAGAGGCGTGAGACCTACCCCCGTCATGGTTCACTCCGACCGGCCGGAGATGGGGGATAGTATACACTCCCTGGAGAACTCAATATATATAGCCCCGCGGGGTCGCTACTCCCTGTCATCAGCCTCAGATGTCCTGCGGTGCCTATATCTCATTATTATTGTCGTTATTATCTCAAGAGCCTTTGTCCCAATTATGTCGACTTCCAGTCACGATGCAACTGAGTACCAGTGTTTTACAAGGAGCGACTGCCTATCTGACCTCCACAACCCGGTTACCCGCTCAACCCAACACCCCTTGGTAAGACTTACTGGCTTCTGACTACCCATAACGACTGCCAAGAATGGAATGTTCAATGACAGTCGGAACCTACAGTTTAACATCCCCTCCAAATAACGGTCATTGGTATCCAAAATATACGTAGAAAGTACATACGAACTTAGAAAAGTTGCATTGGCAGGCACTTGCCAGACCTGGAATCAAAGACGCACGCTCATACTTAAGAGATTGGTTCTCTACCCACTAAACCACCACGAATTCCACTAAGTCACCACGACTTTGTCATCTATTTAATGTTTTTTTACGTAATATTTTTGCCACACACAACTTAAATGCGGACTAATTAGAATCACTACTTTTATCCCTATGTTCACGTCTATTGCGACTATTCAGATCTTTGATTTTGCTGACCCCGTAGTCGCTGGCATAAGGGACAGGATCCGCGTACGAAGTCGCGGGCAGAAGCTAGTAATAAATATAATAGCTAATCGCATAAAGAAAAAGACGCATAATATAAGATACAATGTTATAAGATTTTGTTTGTTACCTGCCTGATCTCAGAAACCACCCAATTAGTTTTTTAGCTCAATTGGAACATAAGCTTTTTATCTCGGTAAGTGAAGTAGTTCCCATGGAATGCGGGTGAATCCTAGTATTGATATCCTAGTATTTTATCCTGTACAAAGTTACCTGCAACTATTAGAAATATATCAAATACATTCTTATGAAAAGTTTTCTTAATACCGTAATTTTACAGCGATAGCGACCTTCCGCCGGCTGTTTCGCAAGCGTTGACGGAATTAGATCAACAATACCTACTTACAAATATCTCGAACATCTGTTTAATCTAAACTAATATCAAAATTTAGGTCGAACTTAACGTAATATAGGTCTTCGGGGTGAAAAGAAGTTATGCATAATGCTTGCAGGTGCATCGGACTTACTCTCTTCTAATGCTTATACTAGGTTCTACTAGCGACCCGCTCCGGCTTCGCCTGGGATAACACTACTTCCCTACTATGTATGTAATTATATGTACATATAAACCTTTCTCTTTAATCACTCTATCTATTAAAAAAACCACATGAAAATCGGTTGCGTAGTTTTGAAGATTTAAAAATACAAAGGGGCATAGTGATATAGGGATAGAAAAAGTTTTCTACTATGTAGTGAAGATGTAGAGTTTATTTGTTTAATCTTTAGAACTACTGGCCCTGGATAGAAAAATATTTCAGTATTAGATGGCTGAGTCAAAGAAGGCTGTAGGTCTTTTGTTTTTTGGGTGCGGGAGTAGTTTCCACGGCCACGCGGGAAGTTTTTTACTAACCATTGCTTTAAACTATGAAATTACTGACACCTAGCATTAAATTGGTGAATCCCGGCTGTTATTTGAACATCTTTAGTATACGTTACAGGTAGTAAAGAGCCCGGAATTCTGAAAACCAGTCTTAAAATTTAGGGTATCGGTATCGCCCGGGTAACTGGATTGAGGAGGTCAGCCAGGCTGTCGCTTTACGTAAAACACTGATAGTCAGACACATTACGTTAAGACTGTAAGCTGAAATGCTAGACCGATAATGATGGAGATGAAATTGCTAATATTATTATGCATGAAACCAGTTTAACTGAGTATATGCTTACTCCATTGAATCCTTCAGCATAAAACCTCGCCATTGTCCCACTGAACCCAAGTTCATTAGTCAAGTGTAATTGTACAACAACAACAGACAATATATTTGGATCACAATACTGAACTGTCACTATACTCATTCATTGATTCTCTCAATTGCATACCAATACCTTTACTAAATCACTGCCGATCGTCTTCTAATATACGACCATACCTCCACATTTTACATCCATTGACGGTTTTGTTCGAGCGTTGAAAGATACATGTCATACAGAGCCAGCAATGGTTGGTGAACATTTGAAAATTGTAGTATGGTTTAGGATGTATAGTTGAAGGTATGATGCAAGTGCACCAGAGTGCATTGGCCGTTTCTATTTCTGGTAACAGGTGTGAACCATATAATCATTGCGCCGACGTTCCGTTGCACGCTGGCTATCTTTGAAGCGTCGAAACTGAGTTTGAAACGGAACGCAAACCAATTTTATAGTTCGGCCATTCAGAGAATGCGTTCCTGACACGTCGCGATTGAACTGACGACGTAACTTTGCAATGGCGTTGCAGTTACGATAAAAATATTTTTGCTGGTTGTTTACCGTTTTAACAATTGAGGAGCATTAAAACAACATTATTATATCAATAATCAATGAATGTAGTTACGTCGTCAGTTCAATCGCGACGTGTCAGGAACGCATTCTCTGAATGGCCGAACTATAGTAGCGTTCGATGTTTAAAATAACGGGCTGAGGATTGTTATTGGTGGTTTGGTAAATGTTTTACAGGTAATTTTGGAAAGATAGTTGGATTTCAGTAGCCCAAGCACGAATATTTGCGAAAAGTTATTCGTATCGAAATCGAGTAACATTTGTATGAGAATTGTACAGCGCCCCTATCGGGCGTAAAAGGAAACAAAACATGGCAGCACGAACATTCTTTTGACGTACGGTAACGTAAACTCTCGAAGGCTGGCTATCGAGTATGGTCGAAACATTATTCACTTGAAAATAGTCGGTGAGAAAGGTTTCGAGAACTGTAAAAATAAAGTTTTAACCGTGTTTATGTTTGTTTAGAGTTAGTTTTGTGAATAAAATTATTGTTAAGTTATTGGAACAATTAGTAATAGCTTCAATATAATTTAAAATGCAAAGACCGCCACTGTATGAACGTAGTACCGCATATTATTTTTTAGCGGCTTTACTAGAATATTATGGATATCAATCACGAGAAACAAGGTAAGTAATTAAATCATATTTTATTTATTTGCGAACCTATAGAATTAATGTGTTTGAAAAAAAAATGTTATTTATATGTTTATTTTTAATCATTGTAGAGAAATTACGCGCAGAGCAAAACTTAGGAATAGAATTTACCCACTGGACATAAATGAAACCGAATTTAAAAATATAGAAATAGCATTGCACTTAAAATACTTCACACTAAAGTTTATGCCACTCAAACTTATTAAAACTGTTTACTCACGTTTCCATGAATTCAACCATCATTTCATATTGCGTCTGACTGGTTCTCATAATATTTATTATATTGAAAGCACTTAATTATTTGTAGCAAAAAAAAACAGAAATACTTTTGTTGTGGACGTGTAGCAAAACATAAACAAATTTGGCGCCCTTACGCGCGTCGGATGTCAAGTGGGTGCGTTCGGTACCCGTCATTTTTAAAAAATAAAATCTCCGTAACTATGTTATATTGCTAGAGATAATGCCATTTTATAATGTCTAATAATTAACTTTGGGTCTCTTTTTTATATTACATTCAGTTTTTATTATAATTTAATAATAATAAAACGTTTAATCAAAGGTAAAAAAAATATTAACAACTAGAGTTAGTTTTCGAACGCACCATTCATTCAACAATCGTTCATTTTGCTCACTGTGGCGCGTCCCTATTTACATTTGCATGACGTCACCTTGGAATTCGAATCGAGTGTTCGATAGTGCTTCGAATGTGGTTCGTGCTGCCTACTATCGACAAACTCCGTTTTCGAATCGAGGCCTCGATACATTGTCGATTCGAATACGTTAGATATTCGTGCTTGGCCCACTGTAGCCCAAGCACGAATATTTGCGAAAAGTTATTCGTATCGAAATCGAGTAACATTTGTATGAGAATTGTACAGCGCCCCTATCGGGCGTAAAAGGAAACAAAACATGGCAGCACGAACATTCTTTTGACGTACGGTAACGTAAACTCTCGAAGGCTGGCTATCGAGTATGGTCGAAACATTATTCACTTGAAAATAGTCGGTGAGAAAGGTTTCGAGAAGTGTAAAAATAAAGTTTTAACCGTGTTTATGTTTGTTTAGAGTTAGTTTTGTGAATAAAATTATTGTTAAGTTATTGGAACAATTAGTAATAGCTTCAATATAATTTAAAATGCAAAGACCGCCACTGTATGAACGTAGTACCGCATATTATTTTTTAGCGGCAATGGACAATGGGCGATTCCGGTCCAAATGTCCACCACGAACGAGACCTATATGGCTAGATAGCCCGTTAAATATAGAACATATTTTGTTATGAAAGTAAAAAAAAATATAATGCCAGAAAAAAGTTATAGCAAAATAAAATAAAACATTTTATAGATTTTTTCAATTTAATTTTTTCAATTACTTTTCGTGATGTTCGATTTTCGTACTTTCTGTAACTTCTGACAAAATAGAATTGTTCATTATTAGAGAGAAGACACCACCAGTTACTTCGAACTATCTTAGATACAGGCACCGTTGAGTATATTCAAGCCCTTCTGGCACCTCAATTGGTTCGTGATTCGTACATCCATCGGGCAAATAAATATGGGTTTATATGCAAATGTGTCTTACTCATCTTAGTTTTAGATAAAGTGCAGAAATGAAAGTGGAATAAAATAAAAAATAATAATGACAACATACAAAAACTACCGAAAATTAAGAATACATTTTTGGCTATAACTTTTTTTTGGCATTGTTTTTTTTTTACTTTCTTAGTAAAAGTTACTCTAAATTAAGTGGACTATTTAATTATATAGGTCTCGTTCGTGGTGGACATTTGGACCAAACTTCATACATTCTTGCCCAATCTCCTTTACTAGAATATTATGGATATCAATCACGAGAAACAAGGTAAGTAATTAAATCATATTTTATTTATTTGCGAACCTATAGAATTAATGTGTTTGAAAAAAAAAATGTTATTTATATGTTTATTTTTAATCATTGTAGAGAAATTACGCGCAGAGCAAAACTTAGGAATAGAATTTACCCACTGGACATAAATGAAACCGAATTTAAAAATATAGAAATAGCATTGCACTTAAAATACTTCACACTAAAGTTTATGCCACTCAAACTTATTAAAACTGTTTACTCACGTTTCCATGAATTCAACCATCATTTCATATTGCGTCTGACTGGTTCTCATAATATTTATTATATTGAAAGCACTTAATTATTTGTAGCAAAAAAAAACAGAAATACTTTTGTTGTGGACGTGTAGCAAAACATAAACAAAGGAGATTGGGCAAGAATGTATGAAGTTTGGTCCAAATGTCCACCACGAACGAGACCTATATAATTAAATAGTCCACTTAATTTAGAGTAACTTTTACTAAGAAAGTAAAAAAAAAAACAATGCCAAAAAAAAGTTATAGCCAAAAATGTATTCTTCATTTTCGGTAGTTTTTGTATGTTATCATTATTATTTTTTATTTTATTCCACTTCCATTTCCGAATTTTATCTAAAACTAAGATGGTAAGACACATTTGCATATAAACAGCCCATATTTTTTTGCCCGATGGATGTACGAATCACTAACCAATAGAGGCGCCAGAAGTGCTTGAATATACTCAGCGGTTCCTGGATCTAAGAAAGTTCGATGTAACTGGTGGTGTCTTCTCTCTAATAATGAACAATTCTATTTGTCAGAAGTTACAGAAGTATGAAAATCGAACATCACGAAAAGTAATTGAAAAAATGAAATTGAAAAAATCTATAAAATGTTTTATTTGATTTTGCTATAACTTTTTTCTGGCATTATATTTTTTTTTACTTTCATTACAAAAAATGTTCTTTATTTAATGGGCTATCTAGCCATATACGTCTCGTTCGTGGTGGACATTTGGACCGGAATTGCCCATTGTCCTTTGGCGCCCTTACGCGCGTCGGATGTCAAGTGGGTGCGTTCGGTACCCGTCATTTTTAAAAAATAAAATCTCCGTAACTATGTTATATTGCTAGAGATAATGCCATTTTATAATGTCTAATAATTAACTTTGGGTCTCTTTTTTATATTACATTCAGTTTTTATTATAATTTAATAATAATAAAACGTTTAATCAAAGGTAAAAAAAATATTAACAACTAGAGTTAGTTTTCGAACGCACCATTCATTCAACAATCGTTCATTTTGCTCACTGTGGCTCGTCCCTATTTACATTTGCATGACGTCACCTTGGAATTCGAATCGAGTGTTCGATAGTGTTTCGAATGTGGTTCGTGCTGCCTACTATCGACAAACTCCGTTTTCGAATCGAGGCCTCGATACATTGTCGATTCGAATACGTTAGATATTCGTGCTTGGCCCACAGTTCTGAAAGTTAGCTGAGTAAAGTAACCAGATTGTTAGTGACATTTAAAACGGTTATATAGCCAAACCCTACTTCAATTAACATTTAATAGAAAATTAAACCAATTGAATTTGCAACACACAGTTATCTAATTGCTATCCTATCGAACTTACCGAGAGCCTACTGTATACATGATTGTTTCTTACGCATCTGATTCAGTCATATTTGATCCGGTCAATCTCTAAAACGGCCGAAATTATTTTCGACTTTCAACGCTGACACTTGCCATATATTAATTACTTTCTTTAATTACTGCCTCGTTGGTCTAGCTGTCGCAAGTGCGACTGCTGAGCACGAGGTCTCGGGTTCGATTCCCGAGTCGGGCCGAAATCGCTTTGTGGGTTTTAGAAGACTTTCACATAGCAGCCCGGAGCCTGGAAGGTGGTGATTGATACACCCGTGCATCGGAGAGCACGTAAATGTCGGTCCTGCACCTGATCTCTTTCCGGTCGTGTCGGATTGCCGTCCCATCGGGCTATGAGAGTGAAGGAATAGGGAGTGCACCTGTGTCTGCGCAAATGCTCGTGCACTATAATATGTCCTGCGTAGTTGGCTAATCTCCTTACATGAGAACAGCCGCCGTAGTCGATAATCGGCCAGGAGGACATCATCATCATCATCATCATCATCACTTTCTCCATTAAGGTCAGCTATCAGACACTTTAGACAGTTAACATGAAAAAAAAAAACATTAAAACGCGGGTGATGCCGTGGGGACTTTAAAAATCTTTTCAGCCTAAAAACTCGTATCGTCTCGTTTGTAAAACCACGTCATTTTTCAAAATTGCAGTTTTCTATAAATATACACTAAAGTGCAAAAAAAACTGGCGCGTCTTATTAGGCGCGATCGCTAATAACGGACGCTTATTTATAGGAATGCATTGTTTGGCATACGAAAAGTTCTCGATCGCATTATTATATAGTGTGAGTCAAATATTATTGCAACTCGTGTGTATTCGTCTATTGATATTTGAAAGCTGAGTCAATCTAATTAATGTTTTGTAATCTTGCTTAGAGTCCTACCTTCTTTTTTCCTTCTCATATCTCATCGAGAAGAAATGAGCGTTAATCACAACGCCTGGTCAATTCAGATTGGTTGACTTCAGACATGCAGACCGGGTTTCCTCGAAGCTGGTATTTTTCACTGGCTCATTGATAAAAACGTGAATTATAACTTGTCGTATGTAGCATGTAGCCAGTTCTTCTACAACTTAAAAACCTCATGCTACATTTTTTAGATTTTGTTGATTAAAAATAGCATTCCTTGTTACATAAAGCATAGAAGGGTCAACCAATAATGAGGCTTTTAATAGTTTTTCCACACGATTTCAGCAAACAGTGTACTAGACACTTACTATTATAAACGTACATAATGTCTTTATCCCTGTTAAAAAAAAATATCTCTTTACCTCTGTCCAAATACATATACCGAACAACAAAGTACGACACCCAAAATAATCTAAGCCACACACCATTTATTTCCATTTATTTCCCATCTTGGAAAAAGACCCCAAAAAAATATCGTAAACACATATGATGCAAAAAATGGTTGTTTTGACAGCAACGCATATATTCGCCTCGCTCTCTTGGCTACGCTACAGATCTACAACGGTGTACGTGAGTCATCGCGCACTTTCCTTCTTATCACGATAGCCGTAAAAGGCGAGATGATCTGAACTGACGTTTTTGTTCGCGGTTCATGATTTTGTTTGTATTCTGAGACTACTATTTTACATTAGTCGATGCTTTGTTGTCTATTGACTTACCACGATCCTTTAAAATCATTTCTACTCAGTATTGGGGAAAAATAAATATGTAAATGGTTATGTACTCAGTCGTTGGGGCATTTTTCTGAATATACGTAGGTACCTGACATAATACACCTGATAGCATTTACTCAATCAAAATGCTTTCATTTATCTTAACTAGTAGCTCAAAGGGCTCTGAAACAGATGAGCCGACTTGAAAAAATATTTCATTTCTGGGAAGTTCTGCCTACCTGGTGACACAAGCTATATTTTATTCGAGGTACGAAAAAAACTTCCCCGAGACTCGGTTAAAACTATAAGCAACAGCTAATTTCACATGTACATAGATGCTGTTTCTACTAAAACTTCTGTGATTTGATCGAAACAGCTTACACACAGAAACGAACTACTTAACTTTCAAGTTTAACCATAAACTATATAACACAGAAACTGTTCATATTACCCAGTGTTACCACAATAAAACTAGTTCTCCTTACCATCCCCGTTCATAAACAGCTCACGAACATTAGCAACATTGTAATGTAATGCAAGTACATCGGTTCGGTTCCCGGTCGATCAGTATCGGTGTAATGTATTTCAGGCGCAGTAGGAGGATATAAATAGTAGCGCAAGTTCACTGCCGATTTGTACGTGTTGTGAGGCTAGGAAATGAGCGGGAAATGATGTACTTGTAAAAGAAACATCTTTTAATTCCATTTTATTCATTCTGTTTCGAAGTCTACAAAAAGACTTCGCCTTAGAACGTCGTCTTAGAGTGAAAACCTGAGAAATTGTATTTTTACTCATTTTTTCATTAAGTTTCTAGGCACGAAATATCGCAAAGAAAATCCTACTTCTACCTCCTAAAATTTAAAGTTATTTACACGTAGGTACTTAGGAATATTTTATATTTTAATTGTTTTTGCAATCACAATATTGTTGGTACATCATTGTTTGCATAATGTCATGTTCTTTGAATTAATCCTACATGAATATTTTATTTATTATTTTAAAACCTGAGGAATAATTTACAGACGAGTGCACAATGTTGTGGTTGTTTTGGGCAGTTATTTTTTATATTTTTCACTAAGTATATGAGCTGAGATGGTTTGGAATGAGCAGTCTAATCATCATCTTCCTAGTGTTATTAACATGGCGTATGCAGTTAGGTAAAAGTGTTTTAATTTACATGAAACGACTGCCCATCTGACCTCCTTAGTTAAACCCATAGCTCTTGATAAGATTGGATGTATCCCTGAGGATTGCCAGATATCAAACGACAGCTAGGACTATGTCTGGACCAACCAAGTTAACGTGCTTCCCAACCAAAAATGAAATTTTTATGAAGTATTCAAGATGTACATCTATGGACCAATGTAGCCTAAAAATAATGGTAGGTATATTGATTACGCGAGCAAATTTTTATTATTGCGCTTTGTCGCAAGTTTTTACTGCGCTTCGACTTTCCACAAGCTCTATTACTCATATCAACAAAGTATCAAAACTCTCGCTCATAAAAAATCGCTGTTTTCGCATCCACACGGAGGCGCGTTCTCGTATCGTGTGTTCTCGGTATCAATAGCACAGCACAAGCCAACGCGAAGCACATCTGTTGCGCTCTCTTAGCAAGTGTGGCTATTGTTTATTTATATTCATTAGCTATTAGTTCATAATTATCATATTATGTGCACCTCTTCTACACGTCTTCTCTTTTCAGTTTAAGATGGAAGTTCGAAGTTTTGTTGTACTCCTAGAGATGAAGAACGAAATAATTATTTTTTTAATCAGGGAGCCTCGTGTTGTCATTTATGTCTAGTTATATTCTATTCAACAACTATAGAAATGTATGTCCCATGCATTCACAAAAAAAATGTGTTGGCTTCCAGACTAATCGGATGCAGCCGAATAGCAGTATTTTACAAGAGATGAACGTGCCTTCTGAAACATGGAGGAGCACGTTATGATATAGATGTGATATAAATGATCATCTCCTATCCACAGACCGACTACGCCAAGCATTGCTTAGCATTTAATCAAAAAACCTTAAATCTATTCACAAAAATACACTCACAAAATTCCCAAACACCATTAACTAGACAGAGTGAATTAAAATATTGAAAACCTCGCATCGTTGATCCACATAATTGCTTAAATGAAACGCTTGCATCATCCCCTTAATTGGCGTATAAATTGATTCGTAAAAAGTTTAATCTATCATATTTGGTCGAGAGTTCGGCTCACCCTATCTGACTACCTTCTTCATTACCAATCATCTTATATCCTCTAGTTTCCACAATCGAAAAGCAACCTTATTACTAAAGTCACAAGTTTCATTATTGATTGACATGTGATGGTGGTTACGACTTTTTGTTTTGAAGTGTATGTCCGATGCATCCTACTATAGACAGTTATTAGTTTTATCAGTACTCGTGTTATTTGATAGTTGCATAAAGCATATTGTTTGTTATCTAAATCGCGGTGCAACACAATGGTTTAAGATCCCATGATAATGATTATGAATATATTTTGTGGGATAATAAGATTGAGAGATATGTTGGATTGGGAATCCTTTCAAAATAAAGAGTAGCCTGAGAATAAACTCGTCATTTGTTTATTCAATTTGTAACATTTTGAAAATGTTTACGTAACAATTACATTGACTTCTTCTTCTTCTTTAACCGTCTCTCCAATTAGCGGAGGTTGGCAGTCAGCTCCACATATTTCTTGCAGTCCTTAGCGTCGTGAAACATTTGAGCCAGATTGGCCTGTCCATTCTCTAACGTTTCTCAACCGTCAAGTTTCAAGAGTTTTGTAAGTTGTTAAAGCCCTCTGTTTCTGTATATTTTTTTCTTTGTATGCCCTTTCATCTACACATTAATAAAACTGATCTCTTATTGTAAAACAAAATGAGTAAAGTTAAGCCAGTCTCCATATTTCCAGATTGCACTTCACGCTCAATCGTCACTCTTGCATTTCATTTCAATACAGAAAAATATGAAAGCTGTAGCAAAATTAATAAAATCAGATTTCTGCAAAGAGGACAGATCAAATAAGTGAGCGTATTAAATCGTAAGTCGTGTCGCACGCACGCACGGTCATAGATTAAAATATTCATTGGGTGCTGCAGACCCAACAGGCTTTTGAAATGAA
Source organism: Helicoverpa zea (assembly GCF_022581195.2). Classification (NCBI taxonomy): domain Eukaryota; kingdom Metazoa; phylum Arthropoda; class Insecta; order Lepidoptera; family Noctuidae; genus Helicoverpa; species Helicoverpa zea. Next base: position 2,259,911 of record NC_061475.1, read on the forward strand.
AGTGGATAGATACAGATAAATGATTAATTTCTATTACAATGTTGGCGGTGACATGAAGTTTAGAGATATTAACTTGTTGATTGTTGACCAGCACTTAAAGAATGAATGTGCCATCATTTTATTTCTCAATTGGCATTGTTAACTCTGACAGAATCCGCAAAATAAATCGAAATATAGTCACATCAGTTATAGTAGCAGTATTTAGATTTGAATCGTAAATGTCAACCAATTTTTCACCTATCCGCTTTAGATATCATCATAATAAAGGAGAAAACGACTATCTACCAGGTACCTACTTACTTATTTTTAATCAAGACTCATTATTGTGTTGAAGTAAATTGTCATTATAAAATACTTCAGTAATTATTAACCCCAATCATTTATTTTTCAGGAAAAATCCCAATCATCACAAATCTTTGAATTTATATATTTTTCCATTTACTTAACATAATTCATTTACAACTGTTATCACGCTGTTTATTTTTCTCATTAAATTATATTTCTCTAGAATTAAATTACCTACCTTTCACCATCATCATCTCTCTTACCTACTCTATGACTCCACACGCATCCCACAAGGGGCGTCACAAAGTGCACATCGCCGGTCGCGTGGCGGCTGCAATCATAGCACTAATTGACGATTTGCTGCCCACTACACTGACGGACATGGGATAGGGAACACTGTGAGTTGGGTCGGTGTGCTGCTTTAGAAGTAGGTAGTTTTAAGGTAGAAAATGTATAGTGGAAGGTATAGAGGATAAAATGTTATGACATTGAAAATTTGCAATGCAGTAAAAACTGTATAAAGGACAACATAAATGGAAAATTTAGTATAACTTGTCGAGAACATAGTACATTTAGATATGTTTTGTAGGTGTTCGAGATTTTTGTAATTTCATGGAAAAGAGGAAAAATCTTAAGTACAATGTGAAAACATACATAACAACATTACATTTGTAAATAGGCAACATAACATAGGCAAACATATTCAATCACCTTAAATAAGAAAATTGCCTGTATCATATAGAAACAGCTGAAAAATTGATTGATTGATTTATAAAAAAGCTAAGATTTTTGGTTATTTATTCTTAAGTCTTTAAATATTTAATAACAAAAAAAATGAATTTAATCAATATCCTATAGACATTTACAAACGGAATCATTACTCTTATCAAGAAAAAAACTTTAATAAATTAACATTTCAGCTAGCCCATTTTCCCTGTCCCCCAGTACAAAATGCGCACACGTCATTAATCCTACGCTGATCGCCGGTCGGGGGCTGTATACTTAATGTGTCCTTTATTATGTTGATTTTATCCGCGTATAATAAGCGCCAGTTGATGCCTCGTTTGCTCAATTAATTGGCAATATTTCCTCTGGGACTGCACTAATGTAGAGTTACATTTGACAGGTTTAACGTAACTTTATTATTGAATTTATTGGCTTTGAGTTTTGGGCTGTTTGGTCATTAACTGTACCTACAGTATTCGACAGTGACATGGCCTCAATGACGTGCAATAGTGGACTTTTGTCAACGCTGATTTTATTGCTAACCACACTATTTCATCAGGCAAAGTTTTTTTATAATAGGTAAACTCTTTATTTCTCTTCCAATTTTTTATTTTGAATTTGTAATTTCACTGTTTAGAAAAAGGAACTAGACTAACAATATCAATGTCAAAATAATAAAGGATAAACAGTTCAGTTATTATATCAAATAATCGAACACTGCAACATAAATTAATTCAAACCTTATTACCATTAAGAAAAACAAATAAATATCATTGACATTTACAACCAATCATTAACTAATACTGCCAAAGATTCCTAATCGTTCCAAGAATAAAAGGAACGTTGAGTTGCGATGCGCCAAATAATTTGGCAAGCGAGTGTACGTTCCCACAGGTCAGTGCAACTAGTGTAAATAAACCAAACTAATGTTATTGTTGTCATTGTTAGAAAAGTGAGCGGTGATTTAAATCTTTTGATTTTGTTCCCTTTTTTTGTTGATACAGTGTATTTGTTGGGGGGTAATTTACTCAATTTTATATTGCCACTGTTAAATTGATTACGAAGTGATAGTTTGTTACATTTATAACAGTAACTATATTCGTATCACCAATTTACGGGGATGATATGACTTATGATGAACGTGATGAAACCTGGTCTTAAAAAGTCTGAAATCTCCTACCAGTTTTGAGCAAACCAGATGATTAGCGCTCATTCCTTCTCTGTATTATGAAGATACCCTGTTCCTTGCAGAGGGACGATAAAAAGGCTGATGATGGCATGAATGAATCACCAGATTCGTTTGAATCAGTAGACAAAAACCAGAAAATCACCACCACCACCAGTCTTAACATCGTAGGTATAGTTTTACCCAATAACTATGTTATGGAGATCAGATAGACAGTTCATAATAAAACACTGGTCCTTAGCGGCATCAGGATGCTTTGGAAACTAACCCAAATATAGTTGAAAAAACTGGGCACATAATGCTCTCAATAGGTAAAAGTATTTAAATATTTCAGTGATAGTTGAATGATTCATATACGTTCCTTGTTTTGAGCTATTTTTGGACAACTCTGGGGGATAATTGCGACTAGCATGAGTTTGGCATTTAGTTTCAGTCAAATGCTAATGAGTTATTTATATGTTTATCATTGAACATTTTTGGAATAATTACCTTTCTGCGGCCAATTTGTAAAGTATGTTCAAAATCCTATTGGGTGAATGAAATAATGGTATTTATAAGATGACGGCAAAGAAAGAAGTACCTATTTATGAAGTAACACATGCTGCTCTGACCCCCAAAAATGGCATAAGCAGATGATTATTACATTGAAAAGACATGGATGTGTTAAACATTTCTGCTTTATATCTCAATTTACATGGAGACAGTTTCTAAATCACTTATAAGATTTTCACTATTCATTAATTATTCATACCGTTGAATACTAATGATTAATGAAGTCCATCACTATTCCTTACAGTAAAATTGACTTAAACGTGATAAGGACCAGGATTTTTTTTGAAGTAGGTATCAATATAGGTACACCTATATACAAAGTCGTTATGGTATTTTAGGTCCTAAGTGGTCCAGTCTACCTAAATTTCAGCCTAAACCCCACGTGTTTCACTAGTATTGAATATCATTGTAGACGCTATATATAATGCGGTGCGATTCACATTTTCCCACGCCACCGAGTGGGCGGCAACTCACTGACATACTGAGCTCGAAACATTTCTACATAAATATCTTGCTGTATGATGTAGGCATTTGTTATTATTAATTAGCGATTATACATATGATATGAAGATGTTAATTCATATGCTCCTTTCTTATTTCGATGGAATTTTATAATACTTACCTACGAAGCAATAATAAGGAAACATAGGTGATCAAGCACTAGGATAAGTTACCCTGTATAGTTCATCACCATAGCCATATCAGTATATTGCTAATTATTGTTCAATAGGCCTGAATATCTCCTTTCATAATTTTATCTAAATTGCTTCAGCCATTTTACCTAGAAACTGAAACCTATTTCGGGTTAAATAAGAATAGTTTTTAAAATATCTTGAAGTTTTGGATTTAGGAGAATATTTATCGACAACACGGAGTTAAAGACACTCCATCGGATTGCGCAGATTTCTGAGTTGAGGAGGTCAGATATGCAATCGCACCATGAAAAACACTGGTACTCAACTGCATCCGGTTATACTGGAAGCTGACATCAACAGGCTAGGCAGATAATAACTTATTGCAAGTACTTATTTACTGGTGTTTGTCTGATAAAGCCCCGCAATAAAACACATCGTCGGCCAAGTGGACCGGGGCGAAACGTCACAGTTCTGCTACGTCACTATTTCAGCGTCTAAATGTATTAATAATTCTCAGTATACAAGACTATTACTTGAATACATATGTTTATTAAACTGTTTCCCGTGATTTCATCTGCGTCCCGTGGCAACTACTTCCCGCACCTGGATAAAATATGTCACCTGGGGCACATACTGTAGCATCCTGACAGTAAATTATGTTTTCAAATTGATTCAGTAGTTTCAAAAGCTTCAGGCGTAGTATAGATCTTTTTTTATACCATGCCTACTTCTACCTACTTTATAACTTCAAGCGGAATTCAAAAGTTATTTCTAAATTGATCAAGGGTTTGCAGGATACCCATTAATATTCTTCTCATCTCTTGTTCCACTCTTTCGATATAGTCTTACGGCCGTTCCCAATTTTCTATCTATCTTTTACTGGAGATAAAAGTTTGACAATAGCTGTACAACTTATGTCAAATAACTATCTCTAGTTATCAAAACAACAGAATATTAGGAATGGTCGTTACATACATCTTACGCGTTCGAAAACATTCACATCCTACTTTTCTAAGCTAAAATATAGCAACCAATATCTAAATAAATCCCATCCACATAACAAAAACACAACGGCTATTGTTTTGATAGTAAAACTTAACATAAATATATTGACATTCCCGATCAATAATATCTTATTCTAAGTTTATCATAGCAATAATGTATAGTATTTTAGTACCTATCCACTCGATTAATTATTGCACTATTGTAATGATCATTAATTAATATAACAACAAAGCGAGCTTCTGAACAATTGCAACACCTGTTAATCTGTATGTCATTTGTTTGCAACGAGACTGACCATTTTTTCTTGACACGCAGTGTAAATTCATCCTTTAATGCAATAAAAGTTTGTCAGGACAAAATTTACATCATTATGGATAACTGTTTCCACTATTTGTATTGTTATTTTAAATCAAACTATATTTATTTGCATAAACTGTTGACGAAATGTTTTTTTTATATTGCATGCTTTTAGTTTTTTGTCTTTAGCGAGTTTGAAATCAGTTTATACCTACCCAAATCTTCTAAAATTCTAATAAGACCTATACAAAAAAGAAACATGAAAATAAATCGTTCCAGCAGTTTAAGAGATTTCGGTGACATACAGAAGTTAATATTTTTGGACCCCGATGACCGTGTGAGCATCTTTGCAGTCATTACGGGTAGTCAGAAGCCAGTAAGTCTGACAACAGTCTTACCAAATTGGGTTCCCCTGGTAACTGGGTGCAGGAGGTCAGATAGGCAGTTATATAGGGAGTTGCTCCTTGTAAAACACTGATACTCAGCTGCATTCGATTAGACTGGAAGCCGACGACAACATAGTTGGGAAAAGCTAGGCAGATGATGACATAAGTTCACATTTGATATTACAAAGAGCATCGTCCTAAAAGGCCAACTTATATTGGTCGATACTTTCATGAAAGTGGTACTTTGATCTTTACACAATAGCAATTAGAGTCATAATAAATTATAGATGTTATTTATCGTTTATAGAGTGCCGACATGTTTATTATTGGTATTTAAATAAACAATAGCAAAGTACTTAAAGTTGGAATGTGGTTGATCATCGGCCTAGCTTTTTACCAACTATGTTTGGGTCGTGTTTCATTTAAACTGGGAGGAGCTGTTATGAAAACCGGGAAACTAATATCTCTCTCTCTTTCCTGCTATGCATCCCACATGGTGGTGGGGCCAGTTTTCCTTATTTTTCTTTTCCACTTCGCTCTATCCGTGACGTCGCTCTCGGACACCTGGCACTCTTTCAGGTCTTTCGACACTACGTCCCGCCATCTGGTCTTGGGGCGCCCTCTCGATCTTCGACTGGGGATGGAAAGTTGCAGAGCCAAATTTCCCACGTAATCAGGTGGTCTTCTCTTTACGTGGCCATACCACCGTAGCCGATTCTCCTGCAACTTATCTGCGACATCACGCACCCCTAAACTTCCCCGCACGTATTCATTACAAATACGATCGAGCCTAGTGACGCCGCACATCACTCAACTCATATAATCACTCAACTAATATATTGTTACTAAACCTACTTAAAAAAATGCTAGGCACAATTTTTTCGAAATTATGTGATATTTAGTGTTTTTGGGTGTTTTTCCTCAATGACACTTTATCGGCTGAATGTAAGAGCTCTTTGCAAACATAATATACGTATCTATCGTAGATTACGATCCCTCTTTATAGGCAGACGTTTTTATCCGGATGATGCGAGTAGTTCCCCTGGGGACAGGATGAAACCGCGGACGAAAGCTGAAGTGAAATAACTAAAGTGTGCTAATATAGCACAAGTGCTTTTCTTGAAAAAATACTAGTTTTTATTTTCTGAAAATTTTCTCACGTACATTTGTATAATCCACGGTCACGTTAGACTCTTAAATACTTCCGGGATGAAAATACACAACACTCGCGGCTAGTGTTGCTTATTATTACTGAAAGAATTCTAAACATTTCCTCAAATCGGGATATCTTTTGCATGTTTCATAACATTCGATAAAAGAACGGATGAACCTATCTGGAAGAGAGCTTTATTTAAGATGATATTCAGTAAATTATTGTTTGTCCTGAACTTACACCTAATAAGTATAGAGCAAAAATCGATGTACGGAAATAATATTTAAGGCAATAGTATATCATAACACCGTCGCAAACTCAATCCAGTATTCCAACACATCATCATCTGCTTAGCCTTCCAATCCAACAATCCACAATTGAATCCAAATGGATTACAAATTACTGAACCTTCAGAAACGAGCGAAACATTCAATAAAAGCTTTTAAAATGTAATATTGGTAACCCCTTAGCGATAAGTGCGCACGATTGGTTTCCACAATAGCCTGCGATTGGTTTGGTGGAGGAAAGACAAAGGGTCCCAGTCTACTTATGTCGTCGAAGACTGTAATGCGTGCTCAAAAGGCTACGCTAAAAGGTTGAGCTCTCAACGCCCCAGCATTGTTCGTGTAATGCTGGTGATATGTATCATGTGGTATTGTTACATTGGTAAGCAATCGAGAGTTTAATGCTGTATTAAAATGTTATATGGTGTATCCAGATTGCGGACCTCTTGGATAAGTGACGGTCTGCGGATAGGTGAAGGCACGTTAAATTGCTGGCTTTTGAACGTTATTTGAACATCTTTGGCGGTCGTTACGGGTAGTCAGAAGCCTGAAAGTCTTACTAAGATATATCGAGGGGTATAAAAGGAATGAAAACATATGGAACTGGTGCGCTGCTGGCACTTCAAATTAACAATATCGTACTCTCTGCTAACTTATTTAGTACTGCCTGTTAGTATAACCTGCACCTACGTTCCAGGAGTACAGTTTTTCGCAACTGGGTAAAAGGTATGTTCTCCCTCAGTTCGTAGACTGTCTGTAATTTAAATGGGTACAGTAGTTTTTAGTCAAAGTGCGACAGTTATTATTATTTTTTTTATTTGGAAATCATCAAATGACCCCTCCTGCTGTGGATGCAGCATGAGAGTCTCAGACTACCCACCATGTTCCTTCTCAAGCCATTTATGTACCTGTACCATTGCACGAGGGTACATAAATGGCTGGTGTAACACTTTCTAACATTCCTCTAGCCCCGATTCTCAAAGAAATATTGTGAATAATGAGAGTATTGGCTAGACTTGTAAAAACAAGTAAATATATCATTACGACGACCTCCATCAATTTGGAGTTAAAACCAGTAGCAAAATGAAACTTTGTCATAAAATCGCTCGTAACACGATCTCAATTCATATTCTTAAACGTCTGTTGCCATTAACAAAGTTTATTAATAGTTTAGTTTAATGAACAAGTCCAAAACGTAAACACATAGTACCCGCGATACGCACTTTTAAAAGTACTATTCACTGACCCCCGATTTCAATATTCTATCTACCTGTACCTGTAGAGATAGGAATTTTATATGAATTGTACGAAGCTTGTGTCAAAATTCTATCTCTAGTAACCTCATCAAAAGATAGATAAAATATAGGGACCGTGCGCTAAACTAACACGTGCCTACCAATCAATTTAGCTAGACAAAGAGACCTACACTTCCAGATGTAACTGTCTGTAAGCTAGAAAGAGATAGCTGCACTGCATCGCGACACCATTTCTGGCGAAACCCGGAGCCTGTCAATTCTATACATGGCTTAAGTCTTACCCAATCTACCAAGCCAATTTGAACTTTATTGTAGAGAGATAAGGTAATTTTTGGATTGTGGTGTTGAAGCCGAGTTATTTCTGGATTTACACAGTACCGTTGAACAAATTTCATTTCAACCGCCGAAAGTTTAAAGTGCAATATAAATATTGCAGTGGTGGAAGCAGGGGCTCGCTGTATTCACAATTTAAGGCGGCTTCCGTGATGACGACACAGGAGGCGCAAAAGACACAGTGTATGTCATATCCTAAGACAAACGAACACTGTGTCTCTTGTTGGAAAACGCTCACATGCCCATGAGATACAATTTATAATAACACGGCAGGTAAAAAGAAGGTTTGAACGTGTCGTGTAAGCTGAAATAGCTTCTATGTGTATGTAATAAGATTGTTAATAGTGTGTTAGGGGTGGTTGGAGGCAGATATTAATAGAATGTTGCAGAATGCGCGCGAGGACCGTCTTATTTGGTGAGAGAGTCTAACTAGGCTCGCGGTGCAGTGCCGGAGTAATTTGACATTTAGTTCTAATTAAGCAGGTAATCCCGGGTCATTTAATAATTTTATTTAGGGAATAATTATTGATACTGTACCACTATACTACTTTTGTAATCTAATAAGACGAGGTGGTTGGTATAATATTGGCAACACAGCCAACTCTCCTAAGTTAGTGCACTTATATGAATTTCTGTCATTCTTATAAGAAATCAATATGTGGATTTAGAAAACACTCAAGTATCATTTTCCATTATTAAAATAAATATTTTAGTACTGTTTGCCTTGGAACCAGAGCTATTGTCATACATAACCGCCATAGCAACACCAAACAGAAAACTCGAAGAAATTATATGCTTAGTTGGAATTTCTCTTCACCTGCTTTACAAAGAAATAATCTCTATTTAAATCAACCTAAAATTGACCCTAAACTTTAATGTTTTAATTGGGCTTACATTAAAAATCCATCCAGATGCAATGAATTATAATATGTTATTGAATAATCAAAAGTGCAAAACCAAAATAATTCTCCAAAAAATATTATCTTCCGGGCATAATAATTAATTAAACTTATAAATATTAATATTGAATTTATATTGCGAGTAAAAACCTGAGTTTTAATATTCGTGGGGAGATGAATCGAACGTGCTTTTCCCAATACAAATGGGTAGAAAATTAACTAAAGTAAATTTTCCCAGAAAATCTCGAATCGCAGCTTTTGTGGAATTTAATGAAAATCTTTTTTTATTCTGTGAAATCGAACTATCGACACCATTTTGGCAATTATTTATTTTATGACAATATTAATTTTAAAATTGTTATCTTTGATTTAACTTTTTACTATATATATATATATATTTATTTTTTTTTTTTAATTTAAAAATCAGTTAACAATTTTAACACGTCTGAGATGTCTTGTCTAAAAAATCGCTGGAAATCACAAATCGGTTCATCCATTCAAAAATACTGTGGCATCCAATCATACATATAGTGGCCAAAATTATTTACCTATACATATACATAACATAACAACTGTATTTTGAGTTAGGGATTAAAATACAAGCAGAACTTATATAAAAAAATCTAACCAGACAATTTTAACAATTAACTCCTCTACTGCACCGCAAGCCACTGAAAGTTTTCTCGCGACCACTAAATAAGGTGCGTACGCCTCTTACTACAGAAACACTGAAGCCAACACTATGACCAACATAGTAAGACCTCTCACATCTCATACATTGCTCCATCGATCCTACAAAAATACAGCGTGGAAAGAGGCACAGGAGGTCTAGGTAAATTTGTTGGTAGGTAGCTGTGTTTGGTAAGAGACGCGTGGGCAATCCCCACGTGTGTTGCGTGCAATTAGTATGTGTGGGTGTGGTTTGTACGTGTGTGTGTGTAGTTGCACCGTTTTTCGTTTAGCTATTGTTTAATCTACGGTTATCTCTGAGAATATATATTTTTTTATCGTTAGTACCATGTAATAAGTATTGCTTGGACACCAATGGCTCATTGAAAGGTGAAGGAAAACATCTCGATGAGACCTGGACTATTAAGTCTGAATTCACCAACCCGCATTGAACAAGCGTGGTGATTAACGCTCAATCCTTCTCCATGTGAGAGGAGGCTTGTGCCTAGTAATGGGACGATAAAAAGGCTGAAATAAATAAAAAATATTAATTATTAATAAAAAAACTTCTGTGAAATCAATGTATCGAGTCTGTTTTACGTGAACATTAATTTTATATTATTTTTTTGATTGGTTTTTTCATTATAAGTTACTTGAAAAGCATTATAAACGCTGCTGCTGATTTTTCTACGAATCTTTTTATGAGCGGTATTAAATTTTAATTATTGAAATGTAATGATTGGCTACTCTATGGAGTTCTATGGAAACCTCTTCATTTATTCAGATCAAAAGTATCTGATATTTTACTTCAGATAAAATTCTATGAATGCATTTTCAATGTAACCAGCTAAAGGAAAAAAAAACATTCAAATCGTTTCACTCCAGACAAACACAAGTAGAGGTCAAACTTATGACACCCTGCCTGTTACCTCAAGGTTTTCATCAGATCTCATCATTCTATGTACACATCATATTGTTTCACACATAAGTATTAAATATCTTAAGCAAGGTCAGTATCGCCCCACTTTTTTAGAGTTCTCCTAATTAAAGACAGAGTTCGGCAAAAGTCAGTTAAGTTTTTGAATTTTACTAACTAACCGACTGTTTGTCGACAATGTAAATCGAAATCTTTAAAGTTTGGATAGCAATAAACCGAGTGACTGTAAATTACAATTTTAAGTGTCAAAATTAATTAATTTGGGTTATGTAATTACTAAGTGAGCGACTGACTGTAAGTGACGAAAAATCAACAGAATAGTATCTTACAGACATTAATTTGATTTACTTAAAATAAAAAATGAGCAGCTTCATAATATTTGAGCAACTTAATATTTGTTTGAGTGTCAACGTTACGTCCTGCATTTTTTTCAATATTTGGTAAATGTATTTTTTATACTGAGCGGCATTTTATCTTAAATGAAGTGTCTTGAATACAAAATGTGTGAAATAAATTACATTAGACACATTTCCAAGGAAATCTATACATTTCGAGCGAGGGAAGGGGATTGAAGCGAAGCATGCAAGCAGGCATGCAGCATGGAAGCACAATGCAACATGCAGCAAGCATGGCTTCTGTCACGGCTCCGGCGCTGCGGGGCTCCGGCGGTCCCATGCGAGCTTATCGTCGCAGATGGTTTTCACGCTCACCACCGCAGGTTCGACTTGCCACCTCGCCTCTCCGCGTCTACGCGGTTTTGAATTGCACTCTGGGGTAGGGCAAACAAGACTACGTGGAGTCGGTTTTGCAGCGATTCGTTTTCAAAATTCTGCCATCTTAAAATAGAATATCAGGAACCAATAATCATTAATAAAGCAGCTTACAAAACTTTGCTCAAAGTGAACTTTTTAGTAGTACGTTATGTATAACCTCACTTAGAAAAATCAATTATATCTTAATATTGAATTTGCCCTCTCTGTATTTCCAGTCGCTCACTTAGTAATGTAGTCGCTCGCATAAAATTTTAATATATAAAATGGATTTATCACAATCCACTTTTTATTTATTTATTTATTCTTTATTGCACACTTAACAACAAATATATAAAAATAATACAGACAGTTTATGTACAATGGCGAGCTTAACCCAGAATTGGGTTCTCTTACAGCCAACCTTAAAGCCATAGAGAGATTCGATAGTGGTAGGTTTTTGTAAGCTCGTTCTGGATTTTATTATTAATCAACATTCGTTGTTAGTTTAGTTATTTTTTTGCTTACTAAAATTCATACCGCTTAAGTTATTAATACAGTACCTATGTCATCATCAGTCGCACAGCGTTTTTATAATCGCTCGTTTTATAATTCCCCTTAAAGTTTTAATATTGTTAATATTGTATGTATAGTCGATTAAATTAATTCCAAGAACATGTTTTAAGAGCTTTATATTTTTGACTATTACAAACGGAGAAACTTGATAGATCCAAGCTACTTCAAAGAAATTCCAACTAGAGACCTACTGAATTCAATTTCCTAGCAATAATAAGAAAAATACTAAGTATTCCAAGTAGAATTTAACGACTGACTTTTAACCAATAATACTCGTATCAATTTTATTACAAAAAAACACATAATAATCTCAGTTTAAAACTCGACAAACTTCTAAACCAAGATTAACAAAACGGTGCCACCATCCACCCAACGCCACCACGCCACTCCGGCGCACGTTTCACTATTAAAAAATTTCAGTACCGTTCCAACATTGGAACCGAACGGTAGGCTGTTACGCTCTTCATTTTTAAAACAAAATTCATCTACGCCGCATCGATACTAAATTAGCTGACCAACATACACCGGACTCTTGGAAACCGTATTCTGGATTATTTTTGGGACGTTCACACAGTTTCTGATTGTAATCTTGTTGGTGTATTTCTGGTTGTGTTAGAAACTTGACCTGTAGTTTTGGATCTAAATATGTGTGAGACCACGTGCTGTGTTTCGCAATTGTTTTAGTTTTTATAATGGAAGGACCTTGTGTTGGTTAGGAATACGATTTAGGTCTTCAATAGTCTTTTGTCAGTGTGCTTGTCGCTCCTACTTATCTTACGTACGTTGGGTTGGTATTGAATGTGTAAGGAAGTGGACGACCAAAGAAACGATGGATGGATTGTGTGAAAGATGATATGGCTGCAATGTGTGTTACTTATGAAATGAGCTCAGATAGGAAGGTGTTGAAGAAAAAAACATACTGTGCCGACACCAAATATTGAATTGGTGTAAGGACAAGGGAATTCTGTTGTATAAATTCTGTTGGACTGGTGTTTATAGTTTGTTAGCTCGGATTTGCGTGACAACAGCGTCTGTTTACGTAAACTTCTTGGTGTCGTTGTTAGCGTCTATTATAGTAATCAACGCATCGTTAGCAGTACAATAGGAGCTGTGGTTTCAAGTTCATCTGACACTACTTTTGCTTTCTTAGTAAACCTTGAAATATTTTTTCTCGTTTGCGGAGTTAGTGATTCTTATCAGGTTTATTTATTGGTTATGTTAGAGAGATCCTTATCACAGTGAGCCATGTGGTTGGGCCATATAGTGGCCTATATGGCAGTATGTAAACATCATCAGAGGATTTTTGAAGTGTTGGTACCAGAAAAACCTCTCTTACTCTATTACTTGTTACGTTAATAGACCATTTCACGCTAACAGAAGTTTTGCAGAACTAGGGATATAAATCATCTTTATCAGCTATCGATCACGTTTCTTCACGGTCACAGAACATCTTTGGCAGTCATTCGTTACAGGTAGAAAGTCTGACACTAGTCTTATCACGGGGTCTTATAATGCGTGATCGTAAACGATGACATTGTTCATCACCTCTTACCCACCATCATCCCTCATTCTAATCCTCTACTGCTTGGTGCTGCTTTTAACTGCTTTAGTTTGCACCACTTACCCATACTTTTAAACTCAAACATAAATTCAAGTTTGTAACTAACATACATAGGTTCACGTATTTACTTACATCTTCACAAACTTTCGATTTTTTCTAATATTACCGTGAAGGATGTCTGAATTATTTTCACGACCAACCTTTTAAAACGGTTTTGAAAAACGAACACTAGCTTATTGGCTGATAAAGCCTACAGCTCACTCGATAACAAGAAGTTAGGTTATCTGTATCTATAAAACACTGTTTAATTCACCTCCCATAATTTCCTCTCCATATACAAAAACTACTCAATTTCCCATGCCAACCACTGCTTCCATGTGATTTGTCACCAAATCAATCAACGCTAACTTTTGATTTGCAACTAACAATTCTATATCACTGAAATAAAGTCTGTATTCCTTTAGCAATCTATTCTACCTTTATAAAAACGGGAACAGACCCGAATTGTGGCATTTCCGCCGCCCATTTGCGACAAATTAAACTACGCTTAACGCTTTTTAGTGAATAGAATGCAAATCTTTTCAATACGAAACTTAGTAGTGATGTCAACTGCCAATTGAACAGTTTTGACAATAGAGTGAAAAAAACCTCTTTTGAACTAAATGGTTGAGTAAACCAACACTATTATATTGTTATAAGTTATGGGTGATACCCGACCACAGAATAAGATGAGCGGAGATGCTATAGTGCAGGTAGGTCAAGCCGTTCTTCTAGGTCAAATATGAATGTACAGTAGACCGCACATCAGTGGTAACTGTCATGCACCTTAACTCAAAGTAATAAGTACGATTTTCCTATAAAACTGTTACCACTGACCTGAAGTTGACTGTACGTACGGTGGGCATGTCCAAAACGATCAGTTAAGAGTGAAATCACGAGGCGTTCGGGTTCTTGGAGACATCTCCCAACGATTTTTGGTATTACAAACAATGTTCTGGTACAAAGAAGGCGTATAAAGGCGAAACAGCATCGTTCCTCGTCCCCCGGTCATCTTCATTTTGGTGTGTTACTTTCTCAGAAGATTTTCGGTTGTGGCACCTCCACTAGTCATTTAGTTCTCCATGGGCCAAGAAAACCAACACTATTATATTGTTATAAGTTGTGGGTGATACTCTTTCTTGTGCGTTTGTCGCAGCGGGTGACATCGATACGCGATTTTTTTGTCGCAGCCGTTTGTCGGTTCGTGTGAATGCGGTTTCTGGGTTATTTGGGCGTACACCTACGTGCAATTTAAGGGTATAGTGACTGTATTTTTATTCTTATGAGGTTGTTAGCAATTGTGAAGTGGGTCATTATTTTGTTCTATTTTCACAGTTACACACAGTTACAATACAGGTTGTTTGTAAATCGATTTAATTTATTGCTGTTTTTTCAACTTCTCTTTTTTGTTATGTAGATAAATTGTGTTAGTTTCCCATAACTTCTAAATTAAAACATTTTACTTAGACACTTACAGATATTTTTTAGATTCATCAAATGAGTGATGAAACTTTCAAAAAACTTCAGACTAACTGGAATGAGTGTTTACAAAAATATACTAATTTTAACTTTATTTCACTAATAAAACTTTAAAACGAAATTCAAACTAAATGCAAGCAAGTGTAGTGTTTTATTTTTCAGATTTCACCAAACGTGTCTATCAAAGACTTAATAATGTATTGAAATGTTACGAAGCGTAATACGTCTAATATTAGCACATTTTATTACGCACATTTGTATGAAAATCTATTGTTAACCTAATACAATTCACTTTGGTTGTAATAAATACAATTTTATACATCTTGATATTATTGTATTGTTAATTTTACTGTGGAACATCTTTTTAGGGTTCCGTACTCAAAAGGGTAAAACGGGACCCTATTGTTTTCGCTCCTCTGTCCGTCCGTCCGTGCGTCCGTCTGTCACCCGGCTGCATCTCATGAACCGTGATAGTTAGAGAGTTGAAATTTTCACAGATGATGTATTTCTGTTGCCGCTATAAGAACAGCAAATACTGAAAACTAGAACACAATAATTATTTTGGGGGTTCCCATACAGCAAACGTGACTTTTTTGCTAATTTTTGCTCGATATCGGTAGCGGCAAGAGGTAGATGCGGTTTTATAAATAATTGTACGGAACCCTTCGTGCGCGAGTCCGACTCACACTTGGCCAGTTTTTTAGAGTAACCTATCACCTTTGAAAAGTCCTACTTATAAGTAGGTGAATACTTAACATATAGTGGGTGGTGATGGGTGGTAATTTAAAATTATCGTCATAATAATTATGTGGGCCACATTTTTGTGCCGGTGAGTGTAGTACTTATGGATAGGTTTATAGTATTTATAGTTCTATATCTAGGTGTATGGTATTTAAATTATCAGGTTTGAACTTCTTCCTCCTGCCCTTTCCCAATTTTATTTGGGGTCAGCGCAATATGTGATCCTCTCCCTTTTTTCCCCTGTCACTCACTCCCTTCCTATTCATGTCATTTGTTATCAGGTATGAACATTTCTTTTATATTTTGGTTTGGTATTAGATAGTTTTTTTCAGTTTTCATTACAACATTTTTTATAATTAGCATGACCTACTTCAACAAATAGGATTGATTGCCAAGAAACACGTAAGTATATCAATCGATAGGTACGAAAAAGTTCAATGTGAAATTATGATTAGAACAACCCCGTAAAGGTTGGAGGAACTACAAAAACCAGCATCTCAATTAAACCCCAATCTCATAAATCACATTTCACACAAAAAACATAGAAAATATAACAACCCGTTTACAACCCCAAAATATTGATATTTATTTACTTTACCTTTACAATATAACACGTCATAACTTTAATGACGGCTGATGGGTTTATAGCAGGGATGGCAAACCTTTCTTGGTTTTCATTATAGACTAACATTATTTTTTTTTTTATTTATTCCTTTATTTCAGGCAACTAGGGCCCATAAAAATACATATACACATATATCGTACATTACAATACTTATAAACTAATACATAAAAATTCACCATATCAATATATATATACAATACTATATCTATAAAAACTTAAACATACTATAAATACATAACAAATATTCTTAAAACTAATGCAGACGATGTGTCGGCGTCGTGTTACACTGACTGTTATACAGAACAATTTTGTTTGCTTGTAAAAGCTCCCTTTTTTCTGCATTGATTTGAAAAATCCTTTCACTATTGGGAAGCTACACTGTACCTTGATGCAATAGGCTATTTTTTCCGAAAAACCACTCGGGAAAAACCACGAGAAACAGCTAGCATTTCATACAGAAGTAGAATACTTAGTACCGATGCGCTCTTTTAAAGCAAGTTGTGTGTACCTACCTTTGTGAATTTTTATACAAGCTGTTGATTTGCATCCGTGCCATATTCAAGGACGTAACTATGCTAATGATTCTCGACCCAAATCAACAAAAAAATTAGTATGTAATTTTTTTTTTTTTTTTTTCGGAATTTGGTCAATATCATCTAGCCGTATTTTAGCTTGGCGCGTGTGTTACTGGCCTTAAAACCGTGCTGCGCCCTCACACAAACGCAAACACAAAGCATACGCAACGATTATTCATAAATTTCATTCATAAAATTGGATTACTTCTAAAATACTACGACATTACAATGACAAAAAAAGCAGTGCATATTAGCTATTTCCCGTCTACTGTTATTCCAATCGATTATTTACCTTTTTTATATCCTCCTCCTGAAGTATGGCACAAATGCAAATCAACACCTTGTATACTTCACGAAATATTGTTTCTTTCTTCAACTTGTATTTTAGCAATATTCAGCTGCACGCCATCCAGCCAAAGGAACCTACACCACTAGTTTACCATCCCTGTCTAAGAATCAGTTTGTATGCGCGTACGCACACAATATATCGGCGGGCGGTCCTCTCTGCACACAAAGAGAGCCGCAATTTGTATGGTTAAGAGCCCATAGTTAGGGACGATGTGTATGACATGTGGGTTTATTAATTTTATGAACTCCTGCGGTTGTGGTGATCTGAGAGGTAGTAGTGGTTATGGAAATATTAGCTAGTGTGAGTGGGTAATTAGTGTTGGTTTGATCGTGTCTTGAGATTATTGCTTTTGACCGTCTCCGGAATAGTTACTCATTTTTTACAGTATTTCCATGTAAAATGTATATGAAAAATTATAAAAAGCTGTTAAAATATAACATAACATACCTAGTTATACCTTCATAATTGAGAGGTGCAAATTCCAGTACTTCCTGAACTTGGAAAATGTGCTTCCAAATGAGCGTATACCCTGGTAAATGCAAATCAGGATACTCTTGGAACCACAAGAAACATCTTGCAACTACCTTTACATTATCTTGCATCCAATAAATATTTGTGAATATAATTGGCACTTATGGTGTAAAAGAAACTGCAACTGTCAAAGCAATTGCATATTGTGGCAGTTTCCGGTGCCAAACAATGTCGTAGTATTATACCTAGGTACATTCATTCATACGCTACATAATAAGCGTGTGTAACATGAGACGACCAGCCATTTTGTGAAAATGGAGCGATACTGTATATTATTTGTATTGTGGCTTTGGTAATTGATGTTTCAGGTAAGTAAGTAAGGTTTTTTTATAGTTTTGATAAAGTATGTTTCAAAAATGTATACTCAAATACCTACTTAGTTTAGTTTTTAGGGATTGTTTGAAAAAGTCAACGTTGGTTGTAAAAGAAATTTAGTGGATTTTAACCTAGTTAAGTCTGGCATTCCGCAACTTTCTACCAAATATAAGGTGACAAGTTAACTGTCATTATAAGCGTCTTGATCCTTCAATATTATCCTTTAATTAAGATTGTGTAAGGCAACAATGAGGTAAACCCCTTAAAGCTTACCCAGGTCCAAGTATTGCTAAATATTTCGTTCCCACACTTCTCAAATCTCATCTTACTCAAGCATCTATAAAAAATGATACTTAACTACTGTAATACCATTTATCAAAAATCCAAAACCTTTCCAAAAAAATATTCTAAAAGACTAACAAACAAAGAACTTCAGTATAATTGCGAAAATAACATTCTAAAAGTGTTATCCAAATTTTTGAGGCTTACCAAACTATCGGGCTACCAATAATTACTTCCTCCTAATCCTCTGACCACCCACAGTTTGCTAATCCTTTCAAAGGAATATCAACCTTATGGCTTGGTAATAAGGCCTTGAAGTTCGGAAATACAGGTGGCTGGATAATTTGTATGGAAGTGGAAAAATATTTGTGTCCATTAGTACTTTTAATGTTAAAGAAATTGTCGGCATCATCAGTAGATTTAGTGGTCTTTTAATTAAAATGTTTTGACGAATTATTCGGTAGCGTAAGTTGAATAAGTCATATCATATCATATCATATCATATCATATCATTTATTGCATTCCATAATGTACATTTGGTGGAAAATATAAATAATAGAGGTAGTCACAATTATGGACCCTGATGGGCACAGCAAAGAGTTAGAAGAGAGGAAGGCGTTTAATGTAATAAATTAGGTAGTATGTAGTATATTATTCAAGTATTTATTTATATTATAATATTGCGTATATTTGTAAAATGCATATTGGTTGTAATTTTAAGGAAGGATTTCCGGAATTTTTTTCATACATATTATTCGACTTTAATTTAGTAACATATTGCGGTTGGATGGACTTGGAAAAAGGTTTTATAAACTCTTTGGGTATGAAGTAGTCAAGGGTAAAATGTAATTGTGTGATGGGAAATCTTTACACCAAATGTTAGTGAGAGGAAGAGTAACTTTCTCACAGTTTGGACTACTGAAAAGATTTTATGAATTGAATGACATAGGATTGATCCTAATATAGAGAGTATCATTGACATATTAAATAGGCATGTTATTTCAGTTTCCCACATTATTTTGTTCAGTAGTTATGAGAATTACGTGACGCTGTTGATAAAAGAAACTAGGGTTAGTCTAAGTCACATTTATTAACATAAATAATATCTGAAGAGAAGTGTGTTATCCTTATAGATTTAGCGGTCATCAGTAGTTTAAGTGATTGTCAGAAAAAATTGCTAATTTTAGTCATTATTTTAATTATCACATCATTCGTGCCAGGAGTTTTGAAAGTTCCAGTATTGTAGTAGTAACATCAGTAGATTTAGTAGTCACCAGTAGATTTAGCGATCACCAGTAACTGTAGCAACTATCAGTAGAATTCACCGTCGCTGAGTTTCATAGCGTACAGGTACAGGGAACGGAATTCACAGTACTGGTTAGTGCACCAGCCATTATGTCCGTCAGTACATCTGCAGGAGTCGCATTCGTCCATATACTTCTCTCCTGGGCTGCATTTGAAGAATGGGTTCTTAATTACTGGAAGGAAAGATATCATTATTATAATAGTCCACAAGTTACCTTATTAGGTACAGTTTTCAATAAAAAAAACCCAATGGCCACATCGTTTTAAACTATAATGAAAAATTAAGCACATGTATGTCAAAATGTGGGAATATTATGCCTAATTTCATCGAAGGCGAAAATAAAAAGTTTCTTTCTTCATCTCTGTATGACATGTTCAATATCATTCAATGAAAACGAGGAGGTTTTCGATTCGGATGTTTGTATTTTATTGGTAGGTATTTACGCCTCGCGAAATCGGCGCGGAAACGGCAATGAAACAATGATAATAAATCAATTTACATAAATAATTCGCTGAAAATCCACTATGAAAATGCAATTCATCCATAGGTCTTCAATTTGAGCAATTATTGGTAACGAGAAATAACAATGAAATAAAATATTAAAGTTACAAACACCTTTTCAACAATTTTGTTAAATATTTTTCTCTTTATTTAAAAATCCACTGGATCGTCGTATTTAATCCTACTTTACTGTCGTTTCGGAGTATTTCAGATAATAAATTGAAATTGAAAGCTTGTTAATTAATGAGGCGTTCAAAATGTAAATGAGTATTGTTGAAAAAATATGGTTTGATAATATACTGCGGATTGATCCATTGTTGTTCGATTGTAGATTGAAAGTCGGCTGTCATTGAACATCCTTGGCAGTCGTGACGGGTAGTCAGAAGCCAGTAAGTCTCACGCCAGTCTAACCAAAGGGGTATTGGGTTGCCCGGGTAACTGGATTGAAGAGGTCAGCTAGGGCAGTCGCTTCTTGTAAAGCACTGGTGCACACCTGCATCCGGTTAGACTGCTAGCCGACCCCAGCATAGTAGGAAGAGGCTCGGGAGATGAGATTGAAAGTCATAAATTATATATGAAGCCAATGTCAAAATTCAATCGGCAGTAACACAACAATTAACAGATTCTTTATTGAAATCCACAGATAGCTACTCTTATAACATTTGTTATTTTGAACAGACTTCCACAAAAGGAGGTTCCCTACACAGATCACTTTTTGCTTTTGTACATTATATTCATTTCATGTCATTACACAAATAAATATATTTTCTTTCATTCTTTCTTTCTTTCCTTTCTTAATTTGGGTGTTTATTGTCGACGCCTGATGGAAATATTTGCGCAAGAGTACACAAATGAGTATTTGCGTGTTGATATTATATTTAATTGTGAGGACAAATCTTTCCTTTGTATGTTTGCGTGGTAACACCATTGTAAAGAGGATTATTATAAATAATCTGTTTCGTGAATACAATGGAGATAATATGAGGTTATGGACAGTTTACAAAGGGATGGCTTAAAATCTAAAGACTGGTTGGAAAAGTTGTCTCTTTAGCGCCTTTTTTAGCGCTGATTCCTATGATAGGACTAAATGTATGTTTTTTAAGCCCGTGTGCCTAATGCTGATAAATGTAATGATGAAACCATAAAACGATCATCATTTCAGCTATAAGACGACCACTGCTGTAGATAGGCCTCACCCATTGATTTCAAAAGGACCACGGTTGGTCTGTCTCCATCCTATTTAAACGGTCCTAGTTGTAATTCATTCATCAACATATGAAACTTGTTCAGAGGACCAAATAAGCATAAACATAGTGGTTAAAGTTGATTTCAAGTCAAGCAAGTACCAGTACTTTTCTAATTTACTGATTTAAAGTGAAGGAAAACATCTTCAGGAATTATAAATGTCTGAAATCACCAGCCCGCATCTAGCGTGGGGATAACACACAATCCTTCTCTGTGTGAGAGGAGGCCTGTGACCAGCAGTGGGACGATAAAAAGTATGATGATTATGATGATGATGATCTGATCCTTTTGCTCCTACTCGTACTTACCAGTGCACCTCAAACAAGGCGTGCTCCTCTCGCAAAGCGCAGTGACAGTAGGTTCACAAAACACGCAGGAAGGCATGGCCCAGCCGCTATGGGACTATAAAAAGGATGATAATGATAACTTGGTCCTTTTTGGTCCTTACCAGTGCACCTCAAACAAGGCGTGCTCCTCTCGCAAAGCGCAGTGACAGTAGGTTCACAAAACACACAGGAAGGCATCGCCCTACAAGCGCCAGTGTCCTGTGCCTCGCATAGAAGACAATTCTTGTTCTCAGGGATGATGGTCAGAGACGTTTCTTCTTCCCAGTATTGGTGCGGCGGTTTTGGTTTCACGAATTGGGAGACTACGTATCTGTGTGAAGAAAATATATTAGAAGAAACAACTCATTTGATTTTTATCGGTGTGACCAAAAGGTATTTTTGTGGGAATGTGGGATTGTTGGATATCCAATGCATGGACCTGGTATGAAAATAGCTCCAGGAGGAACAATAGTGAGTTTGAGTCAAAGCACACATAGCGGAAGGGAGTGTCATCTGATTAGTAACCGTCTCAAAAAGGTTTTTTTTCGCACAAGCCTTTTAGCGCCTTTTTTATTTTGTTCAGTAGTTTATAAATAGGTATTGAATTAATTAATTCTTGTCTTTAAAAACTTAATTACTCCAGCGAGTAACTGTTATTAAGATACTCGTACAATCAATTTTTTTTTCTACTTGTATTTAAAACCGCTTCTTATATAGTTGCATTTGCATCTAAAGTCAATATATAATTTTGTATCAAATTTTATTCTTTTAAAAAGATAATGACGAAATTATAGCCACACCCCTCACAAATTACTCCCTCATCACAGTCATCACCAAAGAGATGCATATCAAAGAGTACAATAGACCACATTGACAGTTTCCGCAACTCACGCTTGACTGCCGGGCCGGTAGATCGGGGGCGACTCCTCACCACCGCCGCCGACTGAGCTCAGGGTCCCGGGCAGTGGGGCCCCTCGAGAGCGGCCCACCCGAGGATCTGAATATCAAATTAGGGATATAATTGTTTCTTATAATTAAAATAAATAGCTTAAACTTGTCAAATTTGTGAGAAACAATATTGCCTTCTTTACAAAACGTGGAGACAAACATGCAAACAGATCACTAAGACATAAAAACCGACTAATGTTACCTACTTCTAATATGAGCCTACATTCCAATAGTCCGTATGTAATGTCTATAAAAATATATAATAAGCTACCAGAAGCCCTAAAATTTACTAATAAATTAAAACAAATACTCATAAATAAAACATATTATAATATTAAAGAATATATTAATGATAAAGATTTAAAATAAATATTGTAATTAAAAATTAAATATATGTACGACATATATAATATTAATGATTAAATCACCTATTACAATACACATATTTAAATATATAACGAAAAAAAATATTAAAATAAATGTTTAATATATAAATATATAAACCTACATAGAATATACAAGTACATTTATAAACATTTTCATAAATAATACTAATAGCAT
Organism: Helicoverpa zea; assembly: GCF_022581195.2. Taxonomy (NCBI): domain Eukaryota; kingdom Metazoa; phylum Arthropoda; class Insecta; order Lepidoptera; family Noctuidae; genus Helicoverpa; species Helicoverpa zea. Next base: position 2,283,223 of record NC_061475.1, read on the forward strand.
TACAAAATAAATTGAATAAAACAACTACTTATAACTAGTAATAAAAAATCTGTGATACATAATCTAAATAAAATTAGCGTCCTCCTCTCTTCTACGTTGCCGTGCCCTACAGGGTCCATACTGTACTATATTATTATGTAACACCTTTTAAACATAAATATGGAGTGCAATAAACGTATTGAGTATTGAGTACTGAAAAGACTTGGTAATACGCTACCGCATAACTTTCTATTTTTTTTAGCTGTGCTCTACCGGATTTAAACTGTTTCTAGTTTATATATCATCTATATAACCTAAGGAACGCTATTACACAATTGAAACGAGAAATAAGATATAATTGAAATTCTTGATTCACATTTTCTGCTCCGATACCAGAATTGAATTTTTAGTTTTAAGTTCAATATGACAGATTATTCATTATATTATAGGTACAGGAACACTCTAATTGATCGTTACACGCTAATAACCAACGCTTAAAATCTGCTATTTCGTTTTACCTTCACCGTACCCCGTGACGGAAACCAAAAACCCAGCAAAAGTGACTAAATATCGTATCATTGTGTGACAAATCTGATGTCGCCACCACTTTCTGGTCCTCCGGTCCGTCACGCCTCAAAGGACCATTACGTGTATATAACATCAATACAGGAACACTAATTGATCGTTGAAAACACGCTTAAAATCTGCTATTTTGTCTTACCTTCACCATACCCCGTGACAGAAACCAAAAACCCAGCAAAAGTGACCAAATATCGTATCATTTTGTGACAAATCTGATGTTGGCTCCACTTTCTGGTCCTCCGGTCCGTCGCGCCTCAAAGGACCATTACGTGTATGCAATAGTACAGGAACACTCTAATTGATCGTTACACGCCAATTATTTCGATTGGCTTAGTAAAGCTGTGATATGGGGTGTTGGCTTTTTTGAGAGAGGGATTTTCATTTTATTTGTGGCTAGGGGTGAACAAGAAAATGTTATTGTGATGAATTATATATTAAATGATTGTGTGTTATAATCATGAACTATGGGAACTATGGGAAAAACACTTATATTTACAACTGGGATGAATACAAAATATAAATCAGAAAATAATTAATACATAAAACACTAATACAATTATATCTTTTTTTAGCTCTGCATTTCAACAAATCTTTAACGCTAACAATAATCTATACTGTTTAAAAAAATCTCAAATCTCAAATTTTTCCTCAACACATTTTTTCTTTATCACAGTAAAAGTCAACTTACATTTAACAAACCAACAACACTAAGTTGTCCCTCTCTCATGCATTACGCCCAAAGTGACAAATATTTGGCGTCTTGTATTTCCAATCGTCCTGTATACGGCAATTCGTAAATGTGATTTGATCAAGCACGATAACTGTTACAGTAGCCCTTTGTGATCGTTTAATCTAATGGCACTTTACTAAGACGGTTTGCTATGCAAAATTGGACAAGAAAATAGCCTTCTTACAATAGGAGCAAGATTTTATGGAATTAGCAAGATGGATAAAATGAGTTTTGTCTTGTAATTTAACCAATTTATTGTGCCTTCTTAGACACGGGGTAACTTGTCATGACAAGATGATCACACATCCACTTTCCGGCCGCGCCAAGCTTTCTTTAATATTAAGATCGATCGACCCCTTCGGCTTCTCTTAGCAGCAAGTTCTTTCTATCAATTACAAAAACATAACATTTTAACTCGTTAATTTGACCACGAAAAAAAGATTTAAATCAGTTCTCCTTCGCAACACCCTGTACACAATATTGAATGTATCTGTCCAATTAAGCGCTGTATACCACTCGTTAACGTTGCAGATTAAATGCATCGGCTTGCAGGTTTAACCGACTGCGTCCAATAAAGAGGGGTCATGTAGCATGTGTTGTGTCTAGGTTAGGCTGATTTGCCGATCAGGATTTGGGTATTGGCGTTTTAAGGGTTGTGAACTGGAATTTATGAATTTACTATTTATGTCATAGAGATGGCGGGATGACCTGGATGCCTACAACCCTGATTGGTGGGAGGACTCAAAAGATCCAGAGGGGTGGAGGCAAAATGGGGAGGCCTTTGCCCAGCAGTGGGACAGTACGGGCTAAGAAAAAAAAACTATTTAAGTATGTCATAGCTGATGTTTAAGACTAGCTAGGTATTTCGAGGTTTCACCTGAGTCCCAGAGGAGCTTCTTCACATACCCGAATAAAATATAGCCTCCAATTAATAGTGAAAGATTTTATCAAGTCGGGTAATGTTTGGATGTTTTTACCTAAAAGTAAATTAAGAGGTGAAAAATATTGCTATAAAGACTATACATACCAATAAGAGTACATATTCCCAAATACATTTTATGATCTTTTTTCCCGTGATTTGGCTTACGTTCGATAATTGCTTTTTGCTCTAAAATATGCTATCTGTTATTACTTAACAGCCTACTTAAATCAGCTTTTAGTAAAGTAACCTCGACCGAAAAAAAGTGATAACAATATTTTTGTAGCGCACTAATGACTTAATTGACTTGAGCAGTAATCACCACGCTTGCGCAATGCGGGTTGGTGATTTCAGACTTTGTAGTCGAAGTTTCCTTGAGATGTTTCCCTCCACCTTTCAGTGATTGGTGGCCAAGATATACTTAGAAAGAACAATAAAGAATACATACTTATATAAATATTACATATTCTGTGAGTATATGTACTTAGTTAAATATTAAAGTAATATACATTTCACAAAGCTTTAATACCATGAGCTCATCACTAAATTCAGTAGTAACATTATTATCCAAAAGTAATTACTCATGATTACTCACAATAAACTTCGATATTATGCACAATATTGCCTAAACAATAAACGCAATATTAAGGGCCAATTACACTGGTATCGCGAAACTTATCGCTCGAGTATAATGAAGCTCATTTTCTGATAATTTGTGACGTCATAAGTGTAAATTTAATATAGTTGATAATGGCGTTATTACACCATCGATCATTGTGAGGGAAACGACAGGTGATGGCGTTTTTATTGGGCAGTAAAGTTTGCGTTTTGTATGGATTTACGATTATAAGGAAAGAATATTGTGTCTAACAAAAACTATTATTTTGTCAGAATAAAGATAAGATTTTTGAGGAAATTGTGGGAAACAGCAGCACAGTTCGATTCCAGGTCAGGCAAGTACCAATGCAACTTTTTTAAGTTTGTATGTACTTTCTACGTATATCTTAGACACCAATTAATTGCTGATGAAAAGGTAAAGGAAAACATCTCGAGGAAACCTGGACTATGTAGTCTGAAATCACCAACCTGCATTGAGCAAGCGTGGTGATTAAGAGCCCTGCCTCATTAGGATGCCAATGGCGACGTCGCCGGCTACGTATCCAAGCAGTTAGTATTGATATGTATGGAACCTAACTCACTTGGTGACGGTTTGGCAACGTCGCCAATTTGGAGGCGTGGCCACAAGCTACAGTTCCCTACGTGGCTTCTGGCTACCGTGGCAGCTTGGCGACGTGGCCACAGTTGCCACTATAATGTACACAGCAAAGCGCACCTCCCTCACACAGTCGCCAATGTGGTCGCCAGTTAGCGTGCAATTTCATCAGCGACGACGTAAACAATTGACTGTCGAGACGCCATGGCCACTCGACTTGACGACATTTGGATGCCAGAAGTAGCCAGACCTGTGCCGCTGGCGACGTCGCCATGGCGTCCTTGTGAGGCAGAGCTCTAACGCTCAATCCTCCTCCTTGTAAGAGGCCTGTGCCCCTCAGTGGGACGATAAAAAGGCTGTAACAGTAACAGCCGTACGGGTCGATCGATCCTACATAAGATTAAGCAATGATTGGTGTGGCTAGACTGAAGATAGTTAACCATCAATGTCATCCGTGTTTCAAACGCGTTTAGGTCCTAGCCGTCATTTGAGCATTTAGCTGCCGTTCGGGTATTCAGAAGCCAAAGTATCTTACAGTTACCTAATAGTTTAACGACTACTTAATGAAAAATGAATTTGACACAAATCAATCGAACCGTCCCTTCATTAAAGGGATTACGAATTCAATACAATCATAAATAAATAAAATATACAAAAACAAACATGAAACCCTAACTTCAGGTGTTCAAACAAACTAACAAAATGATCATAACTATCATACACGCGGTAAATCCCATGACTCGAGTGGGCACGTGTCGCAACTCGATAATATTCGCCATAAATATCGATAACATTGTATCGAGTCGATAGCGATTCGATTACCTGTGTCGTGTTGCTCGTTAGTCAATTGACTTGCTATTGGTTGGCTGTTTATCTTTTATATCTTTCGTTTTTGTTTTCATCAGCCTTTGTAAGTATATCGTTGACTTCTGATCAATATATGATACTGTAGCCATCATATGCTTAGCCTTTTCCCAACTATGTTAGCGTCGGTTTCCAGTTTATCATTGCTTTGCATGAAGCGACTTACTCCTCTTCCTAGTACTTGGACCACCCGATATCCTTCGTAGGACTGTTTTCCAGATTTTCGGTGGAGCCCAAAAACTTTCATGCTTTCCGAAACACGTAGAAATTCACCATGATAATAATTATAATTTTATTATCAAATAATATTCTTTATCATTAAGTCATTAGTCATCTTTCACAGATCACTCCATTTTGGTATAGTTCAGTCTATTCTATGCTTGATTAGTTATAATCCAATAAATTATAATCTAATAAAGCCATTTGAAATATTATATTGTTCATGATTAAAGGTTAAAATATTTATAAATTAATTGAGTCCTTGTTTCAAACTCACTAACGCATAAAATGCATCAATTATAATCCCTTTAACAAAATCACCAATCACTATTGGCATTCAAATAAATTAACTATTAACAATACAGAGCACTATAATAAGAATTAATTACTATACAAAAGCCACCCTTTTCCCACGCCGAAACTATTGGCATAACATCATCATTAATCCTCGTTCACATTGCCCGGGTAATTTGCGAATTGTCCGGTACAAAGTGCCCGGTCAGCTGTGCACGCACATATTTGCACACATTAACTGCAATTCAGTGAATATTAACTTTCGTGAGAAGTCATTGTGAACAATATATTGGTCCTGAGGTAGAAAGTCCTGAGGTATTCTTGATGATTTTATTTATAAATGTGGTTCTAAAAATAAATGGGTATTTTAGACTTCGTTTATGCTGGGATGGAAATAGCAACAAAACAGTGTGAATAAAAGTAATTGTATGAATTGAAAACTTTATTTTGGGACATGTTTCCCTTTTTCATTTCATTTCATTTCATTTCATTTGAAGACATAGTTACTTTGGGAAAAAATTGAATTTGCAATGTAGGCCCTTTTAGGTAAACCTTTCAATAAATTTTAATCATTATCATAGCCCACTGAACTCTGTTTACCTACTAAGTTTGAAGAATGTGCGAAATGTTTGGATGTTGGTCTACTTTCCTTCTATTAATGAGTCGTATATAATTTGAAAGGTCTTTTTAAGCGCAACATTCGTACAAAAATACTACTTACCGATTTCAAGTACTTTGGATGTCTAATCTATAAACTTCCTTATGTACTCCCCTTCTGTACTACCTTCTCTACTCCCTTTATGTATTTCCCTTATACACTGTACTATGTACTCCCATTATGTACTCCCCTTGTATACTCCCATTATGTACTTACCTTAAGTACTCCCCTGACGTACTTCCTTATGTACTCCCCTTATAAACTCCCATTATGTACTCCCCTTGTATACTCCCATTATGCGCTTACCTTATGTACTCCCCTTATATACTCCCATTATGTACTCCCCTTGTATACTCCCCTTAAGTACTTCCTTATGTACTCCCCTTATGTACTCCCATTATGTACTCCCCTTGTATACTCCCCTTAAGTACTTCCTTATGTACTCCCCTTATGTACTTCCTTATGTACTCCCCTTATATACTCCTATTATGTACTTACATTATGTACTCCCCTTATATACTCCCATTATGTACTTACATTATGTACTCCCCTTATATACTCCCATTATGTACTCCCATTATGTATTTACCTTATATACTCCCATTATGTACTCCCCTTATATACTCCCATTATGTACTCCCCTTGTATACTCCCCTTAAGTACTTCCTTATGTACTCCCCTTATGTACTTCCTTATGTACTCCCCTTATATACTCCCAGTATATACTTACCTTATGTTCTCCCCTTATATACTCCCATTATGTACTTACATTATGTACTCCCATTATGTATTTACCTTATATACTCCCATTATGTACTCCCCTTATATACTCCCATTATGTACTCCCCTTATATACTCCCATTATGTACTTACATTATGTACTCCCCTTATACAAGCTGTTGATTTGCATCCGTGCCATATTCAAGGAGGTAATTATGCTAATGATTCTCGACCCAAATCAATAAAAAAATTGGTACGTAATCTTTTTTCTTTATTTTTTTTTTCGGAATTCCGTAAATATCATCTAGCCTTATTTAAACTTGGTGCGTATGTTACTGGCGTTAAAACCGTGCTGCACCCTCACACAAACGCAAACACAAAGCATACGCAACGATAACTCATAAATTTCATTCATAAAATTGGATTACTTCAGAAATACCACGACATAACAATGACAAAAAAAGCAGTGCATATTAGTTATTTCCCATCTACTGTAATTCCAATCGATTATTTACGTCTTGTATGTCCTCCTCCTGAACTATGGCACAAATGCAAATCAACACCTTGTATACTCCCATTATGTACTCCCATTATGTATTTACCTTATATACTCCCATTATGTACTCCCCTTATATACTCCCATTATGTACTCCCCTTATATACTCCCATTATGTACTTATCTTATATACTCCCCTTACGTACTTCCTTATTTACTCCCCTTACGTACTTCCTTATGTACTCCCCTTATATACTCCCTTTAAGTACACCCCTTATGTACCCCCCTATTTTTTTTATTTAAAGCTTTATTCTCAGGTGTCAATGGCCCAATAGATAAATTCCTTAAAATCTATGTTAGTAACACTTCACTAGATATGCACTATGCCACTGTGCCGTCCTGTGGCACTTGTCCGCGGAAGCGACGGAACACCACGTCCTGTGGCCAGAAGGTCTCGTCAAACGCGAGGTGCAGGAAACACGTCGGCACTCGCCCCACGAACGCCTTGAAGTTGGCGTTTGGCGCGACTCCAGCAGCTGTACTCTCGGGGCGTACCTCAGCTTCTGGCGCACGTACTCCACGATGTCCTCCGCCTCAGTGGTGAAGTGTAGGTGGGAGATGTACACCGGGGTGTTTGGCTTAGCGGCAGGGATTTTAGTGTTTGGCTCCATAGGAGCCGTGCCACAGCGGTTCCTGTTGGTTCTCTTTGAGTACCATGGCCCCGATAACACTTTGGAACGATCCCGCAGCCCTAAACCGAGCCCATACCTGTACTGGGATTCTATAAAACTCGATCAACAACTCGCATTTCACTTCGATTCGTAATGTCATTTCATACTTTAGGGGAGGTAGGGGAGGGATGGGCACTTTTTCACAATTTATTGCATAAAAAATCAGATTTTACAGATCATTATCAACTTTTATTGCCATTTCTTATATTCGGCTAGATATAATGAAAGAGCTTTCCTAAAAATTACAATCAGTTTCAACATTACGAGATATTTAAACGGTTTTATTTGGCTTCACCTTCTCGGCGCTCTAGGACAGTTCGTGGTAGTCGAGGTGGTTCTGTGTGTAAGTACAAACTAAAAATAACCATCAAAACAATTTTTGAGACAAATCACAACGAAAGGCAGCTATTTATTTAAGAGTTTTTATTAACGCATGTAGTAATAGGTGTTCTCTTTTCAGCACGTCACACGTCTTCAGTTGCTGCTCTTCCACCATCACAACGGCGAACGGAATTCTCCTCCATGACTGAGAGATTCCTGAGGTTGGAAGAACAGCAGCTGGAGATACAAAGATTGAATACGCAGATCATGCAGTCCTTTCTGGAGAGGAGTGCAGAGAGGGACAGAATTTTTGAATTTCAGCCTTTGCGGCAGTAAAACCGTTCTTCGTTCTCTGCTGGTCTCTTCATTGCCACCAGAGTGCCATCAATACAGCCTATGGTGGCTGGAAACCCAAACCTTTTGTAGAACCTGTAATTTACAATAATCACTAACATGATCAACTGTAAAAATAAAAGGGTCAGTTTAATTATAATAATATTAAAATTATATTATATCTAGGTACTAACCTTTCTTTTAAAATTTGCCTTTCTTGCTGATTTTGAGGAAACCTTATATATTTTTTTACTACGGCCGGATTGTTCAGAGCTTCCACTACTTCATTTATGCAACGAGATGCAGACGGTTGCGATAAATAAGTTCTGATGCCCTCTTTAATAACCTTCTGGTAACTGCCACTAGCCAAGAATGATAAAGTACATAGTATCTGTGAAACAATAAATCAATAAAAAATGTAATACCTACTTTATCTGGATTTAGTGAAAACAAAATTGAGACCAATTTGGTTATTTTCATGCTTAAGAGAATACCAATATTATAACTGAAGTACAGAGGCTTTTGAAAACATATCAGCTGGCGGGGAAACCACATAAAGGGAATACTCCTTATTAAGAACTAAGTGTTTTTCTTATTATTGTGTGCTTGATTACAATTTTTCAACTATAAACTGTGTCAATACTTACTTTTACACGAGTTGTAAGTCCTTTGCCTCGACGTTTTGTGGGCTTTATCAGGGGCAGTAAATCAGACTCCAGTTGGTCAATTAGCTCCTTTGACAATCTATATATGCTCACATAGTCATCATCGCGAGTTAATAAAGGTAAACTACGAATTCTAGCAGATTGTTGACGCTTTTCTAAATTATCTAAAGCATGAGCTTCTTCTAATAAAGATTTAAGCAAAAACATTCTAGCCATCGTTAAATGTAGGCACTTAATCACTTTAAAACACTTAGAACTTTATTTAAACACTATTTTAAATATAATAGTCTCTAGATCAAGTTGGCAACGGTACCTGAAACAAGATTCTATAAAGGATTTTTCGCGCAGATTTATAACCTCACAAATTTTCACTGACGAAGAAAAGCCTCCCTACCATAGAGAGCATTGGACACTTTTGACTTAGTTTATGAAAAAAAAATCGGTAAAAAAACTTTTAAGTTAAACGGTTTTATCTTATGTGCACTGAAAACTAGAAAATAAAAAATAGTTACTTACCTGTCAACCTACGTAGGTGGTCCCGGTCATATTAGACTAAAATAAAAACGTGGGGCCCATTAACTATTGCTGTAGTACTCTCTTCTAAAGGTATAATAGGTGTGGATTGCATCGACTTACTATAATTGTAACTGGAGATTTTGACAATCAATAATTAATAATAGAAAATACACATACCTTTCATTAGTTTTCTCTTTATAACGATCCGAAACCGCAACAAAATATTTAAGTACTTTTACGAGTGTTTGTTCTTGACAACTCACAGAAATGACAGATAGTCTATGGATGAACACCGTTACCAGTCGGTAACGTAAACTACCCAATTAAAAAAAAACAAAACTATGATCAGAAATCAGAATAAAAGGACCCCCCTTTTATTCTGATTTGATCATGTCTCCCAACTGCCCATCTCTCCCCTACCTCCCCTATAGATAGACAGATTTTGACAAATCTGTCAAAATCTCGACTTTGATTTAGTTCAACTTGTCAACACGCTCGATAGTGAAGCGCTAGTGTAGTTTGACAATGTCAATCACGAAACTTTAAGGTAGAATTCCGTGGGTCGCGATTGTCGCAGCCGCGCGCGACAAAAGTCAACCTATGAAAATGTATGGCACCGCTGCCGAGGGCTGCGACAGTCGCGCGCGGACGACGAATTTCGTGAGCCGCTCGCGGCCGTACGCTTCTCAACATGGTCTAGCGCTTAATAACATCTATAGAATTTTAGTAAAACCAGAATTAAATTTTTGACAATGCCGCGAGCAGCTTACGAAATTCGTCGGCCGCGCGCGACTGTCACGGGCCTCGACAACGGTGCCATACATTTTCAAAGGTTGACTATTGTCGCGTCCACGGAATTCTACCTTTAGATCGAAGTCGAAGTGAGAGTGATGTCGAAGTGAGTTGTGATATTTTATAGAATCGACATGCTGTCCCTACACATATAATAGTCCGGAAAACTGTGAAAATTCGCCAATCCCCCTCATCCTTCGAAATTTTTTCCCAACCATGACTGGAAGCCCGGGTCGGCTTCCAGTGTAAACGGATTCAGCTGAGTACCAATGCTTTACAAGGAGCGACTACCTATCTGACCTCCTTATCCCAGTTACCCAGGCAACCTGATACCGATTGGTAGACTGGTGTCAAACTTACTGACTTCTGACTACCCGTAACGACTGCCAAGGATGTTCAATGACAGCCGGGACCTACAGTTTAACGTGCCATCCGAAACACAGATATGGTGTCTAAGAATTTGTACGAAGCATTTGTACTTGCATAACCTGGGATCGAACCCGCGCCCTCATACTTGAGAGGTCGGCTCTTTACCCACTAGGCCACCACGACTATTCACCAATCCACCTGGCAACCTTTATAAAGTAATTCCGAAGGCCCATGTTTATCGCGCGACTTATACAGAAAATGAAGCTCAGAAAAACCACAGCCGTCATAAAAATTCAATGAGACGTTAATCCGCCACTGAATACATAAAAGTATATTGAATATAATACTGTAATAATGAATATAAGGTGAGTTCGGCCGATCAGCTTCGGGCGTGGAACTAATATCTGCTGGGGAGGGGCAATTGACCCAATAATATCGTTCACCAACTGAGGCTTAGGGCGCGACGTGTAGGGGAATGGATGAACGCTGTCTTTTCTGTACTGCCGTTTGAAAACCATACCAACTTATTTGAAATGATAAACCTGTGCTTTGAATAAGTAATACTTAATATGAGTAACAAGGTACAGCAATAAAAATAAATCTACTGAAATGCTTGAAGAAAACTTTATCATGCTAGCAGTCGATGTCTTTCAACGCGTTAAAATTTTTTGCAAAAATAAAACAGGTAACCTTTTTTCAGATGTCTTTCTTTCTGGGCTACAATTGTTACTTTGGAAGAGCTTCCCCAAAATTCTTACATTATCTCTCATCATTGGGTAATATCATAAACCTAATATTCACATCTTGTCCTGCTAGACGCCATTTTTTACACTACCACTTCCTCTCTCTCAATACAACTCAAGACAGCACTCAGTCTCAGTTCAGCAGTTTTCTCTCCCAGTAACCGCCGCGCCCAAACCTAGGCCGGTGTAAAGAAGGGTACAAATCGCTGTATAAACTTAATATCGGCTAAATTGCCGGGCGCCGCGGGGCGGGGGGGTAGGCAAACATCTCGCTTTTATTGCCATCATCGCGTATTGATTCCGGTCATAAGCCGATGTTACAACGATAATTTCATCTTGATGCGGTTGGTTTGTCGGTTTTCATAGGTGTAGTCTGATCTCCCGTTTAACTTCATGAAACTTTATTGCTACTTTTCAGAGTTTCTTTCAAAAGTTATCAAAGGTGAGAAAGCCCAACAACCAGTCTTACCAAGGGGTATCGGGAATTCCTGATTAGGTTGGGGAGGTCAGATAGTCAGTAGCACAATATAAACCACTGCACTCAGCTGTACCTGGTGAGACTAGAAGCCGACCCCAGAATAATTGGCAAAAGGCGGATCATCATACTTAAATAGGTCCCTGCTTAAATCATCAACTCATTATAAGCATTACATGGACTATTTAATTAAATTCGTATACAAAGATCAAACCAGTTTAGAAATCAAGACTCAAAAGACCAAATCCTAAAATTGCCAACAGTACTCCTTCCACCGAACCCACAAAACAATTACAGCGTCAAACATTTTGCTTACCTTCGCAAGAATCATTTGGCAAACCAATGAGCTCGCTTTAATAAAATTCTACAACATTATTTGCTGAAGGGTGGCATTCAAAATGTAATTAGTACCGAGACGAGTTGGCCGTGTGTTTGTCACAGAGGTTCTGCGAAATAAAACTAATAATGAGCCAATGAGAGTTGGGAGTCGCGAACTCGATGGTAACGTACTTTAGAATCTAACGACGTTTAATTAGAATTTTTCAATCATGCTTAGATTTTAAGAAAATAATATGGTACTGGAAAGAGAAACTCTTGACTGACATAGAAAATAATTAAGATTTTTAGATTTATGGAAATAAGATTTTTAAACACTTGGTATCCATATCAAAGTTCTTTTTTTTTGGGAATCAAACACCAAACTAATGATTACAAAAAAAATACATACAGACTTTGAGTTCCATAACGTTAAAACTTTTAGAGCACTTAGGACCACAAAATAATCTTGTCGTCCTAATCGTCGTCTAATGTTGTAGTTAGTAATCTAAAATTGTCCAAAATCGGAACCAGTTACTCTACAGTTACACTATAAGGAACTACCAAAGAAAAACATAAACTTAGATAATTCTAAAGATCAAGCAATCACCTTTCAAGAGTAAACATAGAAAAATTGCATAATCACAATAACCCTTCCTCAACGCTAACCCGATCGTTTAAAAAGCTATTTATTGTATTCCCTCAAGTAATTAAAACTGGAGACAATGGACGCGTGTGCTTGACAAGCACAGCGGTGGACTTGCATTGTTACCGCGACTTGGAGAAATGGCAGCAAGCAGGAATGAAGCAGTAAGTTCAAAGTTTAAGGTGTATGAAGTGGGTCGTGCTTGAATGGATGATTTTTTAAAAGTTGGAAATGATTACAAATCAATACTGAGCATTTTTGGGTAATTAAATACTTAGTTTGAAATTGAAACCCAATTTTTGCAGAGCCCTTATGAGTAATGAAACCCGTAGGTTCCATGAAACCCACATTGGGCTTCGCTTTTAGAACTTACAACCAAGAACAACAGTAGAAGTGTGAAACTGTTAGAGATTTTACAATAGAAATTTGAAATCTCTAAACACCTTAAGTCAAAAAATTTGAGTGTATTACGGCTTTAGCAAATTCAATGAGATAATGTTGTTCAAACTCGTAGCAAGACTATATAATTGGGTGATCTGTAAGACAGATTGTACTTCTGCTTATCATCTCCTTAGAAATGACTCCCGACATCGCAGGAGCATTGTAACAGTTGATGTTGTCAATTACAAATGTTTGAGACAACATCATTATCCGTCTACTTATTTTATACTGCATTGATTTAATATTTATAATGCTTGGCCTTCCTAAATTAAATGTTAGGTATTTGAAATAGATATATGTAGTAGATCAATGATGATAAATAGGTTAGATACAAGAGGATAAACTGGAGGAGGAACTTTGATAATGAAAGTGGATGAAAATAATTATCTGTTTTTTCTCACTATATTGTAGTCGACTTCCAGTCTTGTCCGGATTCATTTAAGTATCAGTGTTTTATTTAAATTGAACGACTGCCTGGCTGACCTCCTCACCCATAGTAGTTACAGGTATTACGCCTGCATAAACATTTCATTTATTGTTTGGGTAACTGGGTTGAGGAGGTCAGATAGGCAGTCGCTTCTTGTAAAGCACTGGTACTCAGCTGAATCCGGTTAGACTGGAAGCCGACCCCAACATGATTGGGAAAAAGGCTCGGAGGTTTGACTTCATTTTGATTCCCTCTTATATTTCAAGAAATAATTTGCTGCACTATAGATTATTTAAAATATCATAATTATTACCAAAAAACAGCCCACGAACTGCTAACTCTAAACAATAAGAACAAAAATCCTAAATATAATCCAAAACATGGTCGCGGCTGAACTTCAGAACGGTAGGATCCTTAAGCTTTTTACAGGCGGGCTATAATAATCCCCTGAGCACACCCTGTTGTTATCAAGTCCATCACAAAGTTAACTGAGTTAGACGCAGGGGGGATGTGATATACGGACGAATATTGTAACGATCTTGTCGTAGAAGTAAAAAAATGGGAATTAAAATAATTTTATGTGGATGACTTTATGATGGGTGCATTCTACGACTTGTAAGCAGGTTTGTATGTAGACTAGTATTTTTTAATCAGATTCATGAAAACAAACACAGTCAACAACAACAACAACAACAACAACACAACAGCAACAACAACAACAACACAACAACAACAACAGTCTTTGAATCAAAGATGACTATTTTCAAAATGTATTTTTAAAAAATGACACTTTGTAGTCTGATTGTAATTTAATGTCGTAGGTCGAAGGCATTAAAATCGAAAACCTCTCGAATTGAAGTTAACGGTTCAATTACAAGGATAACATCCAATTTCAGGAAAAGCAATATGTAATCACAAAAACCCACTCCCATTACCAACCTACGCACATAAGGCTTATATACCTACACAAATTCTTCGGAGCGCCCTTAATTACAATTCTGGCAAACTCATTTAAACTGGAAAGTGCGAAATAAATGTGTCAGATGTTCACCAATTACAGGCTTTTCGAAGACACTTGGGTAGTGGGCGTGTTCGTCCCCCCTCCCTCGTATCCCCCTTTCCCCCCTGGTGAACAATAAGTAACAGTATAAGGAGATTATGGGAGGGATGAACGCTTAAGCAGATCGACACAACGCCATCGATGGAGACTTGAGTTTCTTAACTATTGACGAAGTGTAGGTGATGGAATTCTGTTTTGTTCAATGAATTTGTGGAATGTTTTGGGGTTCATGTTTGTTAGTAATCTTAGGTAGAATTTAGCTATATGTATGTATACCTAATCCTGTTATAATTCTACTTCTAAAAAAAAACTGTTGACTAGAGTTGTCTGATTGGGGCATTTAATAAATGAAAGTATGTGCTGTGGCTGTGTAGTATTTTTTAATGACCTTCGTGTAAGTTCCAACTTTGTTTCAAGGACATAGCTTATACTTTCTTAGGACAGGAGTCTGGGAGCTGCGTTTCAAATAGACGGCTAATAACATTAATTCCTCAAAATTCTTTCGACAATTTTACCACTCAAAGCATTACAGACTTTAATTCCACAAATTCATAACATCACCAGACAATTTGCTGCTTACATCGACATATGTGGCCCTCCATAATCTCTCGGGTAGACGCCCAAATTTTTCCCAAATTAATCTTTCGTCAAACACTTGGCGTTCTTTGTGCAACAATTGAGGAGCGCAATGACGTACCCTAATGGGGTGCAAGGAGGATTGAGCAAAAAGTTCTGCTGATTATTAACGTTTGGCTGAGCACTAAGTAAAAAGGTGGTGGTCTTGAGTGCGGCTGATTTTGTATTGAGAATTTGTTTTGGTTTAATACAAAGCTTTGCAGAGCAAAGTTTGTGTGAAACTGCTTCAGGTAAACTGATGTCCGGAAATAATTTAATTCAGAACCATTTTTTTTAGTATCAATATTAAGTGTCCCTACTAGCTGTTTTCTACTGCTGCTTAATAGGTGTTACTGACTTATTTTCCGTATCCGAAAAAAAGTAGCCCATGTCTTTTCTCAGACTCCAGACTATCTGTGTACTCATTTATATCGGTTTAAGGGTCAATCCCCACTGGAAGAGCAGCGGCCGGCAGCGGCCGGCAGCGGCCGTAAATGCAAGGGATTGAGCGCGAGCGCGGCGGGCCGCGCGGCGCCGCGCTGGGCCGCGCCGCGCCGCGCTCTTACATTTTCCGTGCTCTTACGGCCGCTGCCGGCCGCTGCTCTTTCAGTGGGAATTGACCCTAATAGTTTTGGTGTGAAAGCTCGACATACCAGACTTTCACTTTCAAAATAATATAAGTAAAGATTATAAAAGGTGATTCAGCTTTCTTTGTATGAGAGAATTGTTTGCCCAACAATAAAACTTAAGCCTGTTAAGCCACTTATTTACAATCCTTTTTAGATTTGAAACCATTGGATTCAACAAGAAAACGTTACGTAATGTCAAAAACTTTTGAATTTTTCCTAGGTATATGTGTGTTACTAGTGTATTTTTTACTTTAGTGTCCATGGTTTCTCGGGTTGAAATGACTTCGTGGGTTTTCAAAAAATTGTCACGAAGCAGCCCGTGGTCTTGGAGTTGTTCATGCGCAGAGTCGTGTAGGATTGGCGGTCCCAAAAAATATTTAAACCTCCTTAAGAAATTATGATTTTTAAGGACAAGGTAAAATAACCAAAGAAACACCAGAAAAGTTAGTTAATTGCATTTATTAACACAACTACTACATTATTGCAAACTGACTACTGCTATCGGTCCAATAAATATGATTACTTCGGTACATAACGTTCAGTGCACTACGATCATATTAGATACTACAATTTACATTATATACATTGTCGTACAGGCTGGGCGTCAGTGAGGACAAAAATTATGAAGAAATGGAGGTATCACTTGAACCAAAGTCTTTGGTACAGTCGACATGTGTGACCCACGTTGTTGAAAAATTTTTTGAAACTGTCAAAATAATAAAGACTATCCCCTTAACAGTATATGCCGAATTTGAAACTTATTGCATTTGATTGTCTCTAGAATCTCCCAGAGACGAGATTCTCTACTGTCTGTAGACTGTAGAGATTTTCCTAAGGTGGATCATAAATGTCATTGGTTGATAGTACATTATATTTTAAGAAATGTTATTTTACTAAATTATATTCACTTTAATTTTGTGAGTAATTAAAACGGAAATGTTAAAATCTACATGGAATGTCATACCTTTATTACCAGTTAAATATAATACCGACCTGCGGTTGGATAAATTAGTACCAGGAATTTCGCCCAACTTTTGCACAACACACTTAAATACTTTAAATTAAATATTTACATTAAAAACACATTGAATAATTTCCATACATTTCTGTGATATTATTCCTACATTATACTTAACTAGTTCTAGGTACATTTATAAAATTAAACGGAGGGTGAAATCAGTCATTAAAACGACTATTACAGAAACCAGTTCTTATTAAATTAATTGTGTCTTGAATAGTAAAAACTCTATCAGCCTTACTACAAAAAGTTAAACATCTGTTGAACACTTTTCTAAAAAAGTGTGGCTGCAAAATGGACCATATTTCAACGCCATTACCTGACCTTTTTTAGACAAGTGTTAAACAGATGTTTATAAGTTTTTGTGGTACGACGGTATGTTATTTTTCTAAGTATATATATACAATAATCTAACCTACTTGACTACGTATGTTTTGAGATCGTTTGTAATGTAAGGAAAACGATAGATTTCGTAAATACAAGAATAACGTCGAACGTTAAGGCACACGTCTTAATAATAGCATGGGTCTTCACATAATCGCTTATTTTATGGTAAGTATTGAAAGATAGATAAATATCTACAGTAGTAAAAAAAAGGGTTAGGGTTCTTATATGTATATTAAGTGTATTTTGTCACTTATTCTCAATTATTTTTTACGTATAACATTAAATTCGGTAAAGGTGGGTTATTACAAATAGACGCATTTTAGTATGACACGATCTTCAGATTGCACTCCACTTTTTGTTACTTATCTGTGGTCGAATTAAAACCAATCTTAATAATTATACTAAAGAGTTTTGCAATGTAATATTTTTTTAAGTGAATAACAATACGAGTTAAAGAAAGACATGCAAATCTGTTTATCCGCTTTTGCAAAATGTAAGCGATTACGTGTAGCGCCATAGGAAATACATTGCTCTTCTATCAAGCTTCATTTTATAAGAAACATAACCAATACAGAATTTTGTGCTCCAAAAGCACGAGATGTATGGAATAGGGGTACAGAACAGAACCGTTCAAAATAAAGAAAATGGCTCAAAATTGACCATCAGGCTATTTACCTAATTTATTTTGAACGGAGTGTGTGAAACTGATTAGTAGTTGTATGATGATCTATAAAAGTTATCTTTTATCCCTAATATCCTACTATATTTATGTGCATTCAGATATTTTATTGTTATTATAACCCATACATGAAAAAGTTCCGTTTTCAGACTGGTTGGTAACATTACCACAAGTTAACTTGAGGAAGGTTAATAAGTAGCTAACTTAGCAGATGATCAAATTTTCATTTATAAGTCCCTTATAAGTCTTGTATATCATAATAATAAAAGTTGGATCCTGAAATTTCATTATTCCAAACTGCTCGATTTAAACAATTAATTTAATGCGACATGGTCGAAATGTTGAGAAATCTCCATTCATTATTTATTCTTCGTCTAAGAGAATACGACTCAATATTGCCACACGAAAACGAACCTTAAAACAAAAGCGTTAATGTCCAGAGTTATTCACATAGGGATTCAGCTCCCAGCTGCTTTCAGGTTACGTGTGGACCTTATTATTATGCTGCAGGACCACTCGATCTTGGAGTAGAGCGTCATGGGCTCGGAGGCGGAGAGCCTCGGCGCTGGCCAGCCGGGCGAGGGAGGGGGACGGGGAGGGGGGTGAAGGGGGTGATGAGGATGATGGCTCAGGCTCCGGGGGACGTAGTGCTGGTGGTGGTAGGGCCAGGACGTACCTGTGGAAGGAAGAATTATGTTTTATAATTTGTATGTGCATGTATTCCTAAGGTCTGTGTGAACCTTGTGTAAGTCTCACCAATATGGTGTTATATACCATTTGGATTATAAACCCCTGATAAGCAGAACTTTGTTTTTTTAGTGCAATGTAATAAGACTTGTTTTTGAACACTGTCAAAGTTGAGAAGTTGGGAAGAGTTTTATGATTATCCTGTTTACGTTTCGTTTCTTATTTTTTTGCTTTATCAGCGGACACTGGACAGTCTTTCCCAACTGCAGTTCCTCTACCTGTTACTTTTTTAACTCCAAAGACAGCCTTGAGAACCGAAAGATCTTTCGCAAACTCATACAAACTTTATCAAACCAGTCATCATTTGTAAACGATACTTCGAAGTATCCCTCAGGCCACCACCAAACAAACAGCCTCCAACATCATAATTACCTATGCAGCAGAGCTCTGAAAGCGGCAGCAGGCTCAGCATCATGCCACAGTGGGGCTGGCACGCCTAGCGCTCATGTAAGGAAGCACCTCATTGAATTTAAGTAAATGTTAATATTAAATGGATTACAAATTAGGTATTATTTTGTTTAAAAAAAATCGTACTCGTTCGGGAAAAAATGCGATATACGCCAAATGTCCGGGTATTTTTAATGTTTGTCCGGGTTTGGCGAAATTCGAGATGGCAGCCCTACCCAAAACAGACAGCCTTAACATCGTAATTACCTATGCAGTAGCACTCTGAAAGCGGCAGCGGGCTCAGCATCATGCCACAGTGGAGCGGGCACGCCTAGCGCTCCCAGCCCAGCGCCTAGGCCTAGTACCCACCACTCGCCCAAAACAAACAGCCCTTAACATCATACATACCTATGTAGCAACGCTCTGAATGCCGCAGCAGGCTCAGCATCATGCCACAGTGGGGCTGGTACTCCTAGCGCCCCCAGCCCAGCGCCTAGGCCCAGCGCCCTCCTTCCTTAACAACACAAAACCTCCAAACAGTCTCCAACATCATAATTACCTATGCAGCAACGCTCTGAAAGCGGCAGCAGGCTCAGCATCATGCCACAGTGGGGCTGGTACTCCTAGCGCCCCCAGCCCAGCGCCTAGGCCTAGCGCCCACCATTCACCCAGAACAAACAGTCTCCAACATCATAATTACCTATGCAGCAACGCTCTGAAAGCGGCAGCAGGCTCAGCGTCATGCCACAGTGGTGCTGGCACGCATAGCGCTCCCAGCCCAGCGCCTAGGCCTAGCGCTCACCACTCGCCCAAAACAAACAGTCTTCAACATCATAATTACCTATGCAGCAACGCTCTGAAAGCGGCAGCAGGCTCAGCGTCATGCCACAGTGGTGCTGGCACGCCTAGCGCTCCCAGCCCAGCGCCCAGGCCTAGCGCCTACCATTCACTCAAAACAGACAGCCTCAACATCATAATTACCTATGCAGCAGCGCTCTGAATGCCGCAGCAGGCTCAGCATCATGCCACAGTGGTGCTGGCACGCCTAGCGCCCCCAGACCAGCGCCTAGGCCTAGCGCTCACCACTCGCCCAAAACAAACAGTCTCCAACATCATAATTACCTATGCAGCAACGCTCTGAAAGCGGCAGCAGGTTCTGCATCATGCCACAGCGGTGCCGGCACGCCTAGCGCCCCCAGACCAGCGCCTAGGCCTAGCGCCCACCATTCACCACCAGGGGGACCGCCGCCACCCCACTCGCCGACCACTGTAACAAAGGTGGGTTATGAATACGAGATCTGGTGACGTCATTACATGGTTTTTTAAAGAAATATATCTATCCTACTCAAACTAAACTAAACTAGCTTTTGCCAGCAGTTTCACATGCTTTTTGAGAAAACTAGATCCTAGATCCCGCAAGATCAATTCTGTTTCATGTGTTTCATATTGGCTACTAGGCCTTCTTTAACATGTCGTCCCATCTTCGACATGAGGTGTAAAATTATATCCGCAATCTTTCCGTTCTTTGTCGGAGTGTTAATCTATTTTTGTCTAGCCGTTGTCTCCTCTGTAGAAAGAAACCGTCAAGTTTTTTTGGTTTGTTAAGAGTATGCAATGTATAATGTGTATAAAATATTTTCTGCATAAGTACTGTCGAAAGGAACTGTCTAGGTATTAAATTGTTATTTTTCTCTTTATAATCTGACAATTAGAATCTTTACAAACTATTAAAAAATGAATCTAATATACTGTACTTTGTCGCGTTTTAAATATTTACCAAACCTTATCAATTTGTGTACATTTGAACGTGTGTCCCCCATTTCACTAAGCACAGTCAAGTACAACAATCCTTTGACAAAATCGTGCAGTTAGCAGATAAATAATTTTATGTTTACTCAGTATAATATGATTAGGCAGGTAATAGTTTATTGATAACGATTACAATAACTCCACTGTAGTGTTTGATATTGTCGCACCTGCCTTCTGTATGATTGTCATTTTACTAATAAAAGTTATAGGTATTGTGAGTTTGATTTGTGAACTACAAAGTTTGATATGTAAAGTTAATCTTTTGTTTTCTTTTAAATAGAACTACTTTTATAGATTTTATCCCGGTTAAAAATAATGCTTTTTCTTCTTTTGTTTGATGCGATGTAAGATAAGGAAAAAGGGCCTATACAAAAGTCGTTAAAACAGCAAACATATTCCTCGGATAAAAGTTATCTGGCGATTGAAAAAAAATATATCAGCCATAAAGGAACGACGAAAACTAACTTAATACCAAAGTCAAGAAGATTATTACCAAAGTCAAAAGCGAAAAAACATATTCTTTTAAATCCTGTATGTATGACGTATACTTAACATAATTTCAGAAATCCGACTTCGCTTGAAAGTTCATTTAGCAAACTGAAACCAGAAAACTGAATTTCGATAGTTGGCTCAGTTGGCTGTTTCAAGTAGTACCTACATACTTACTATGAAGACGCCACATAACAACTCATAAATTCGATACCCCAAAACACCAAAGTACAATCACAAACAAAACTGCTAACAGTCAATAAATCAGTTCGAAACGGATATCCAGTAATTGTCATTATCGTACAATCGCGTACAGCACACATTACACTTATAAGGCGATCATTATTCACGCATTAGTATAATATCTAAACATCTACAGAATAAACGAGTTTCCGTCACAATTTTACTTTTAAAGATGGCGTATTTGTAATTAGGTATATTAGGTATATTTGTTATAGAACGGTGATTGGTGTATTATAGTTCGGCCGTTCAGAGAATGCGTTCCTGACACCTGTCAGTTAGTCACGACTAGTGATGGGCACAACATAACACTGAGTTCGTTACCGTTCCTCCAAAATGAACCGCCAAATTATTTTAAGATTATTTTCGTTTTAAATTGGCGGAATCATTTAAATTTTTATTTTAGTTATTTAAGTGGAAACCAAAAAAAGGTAATATTCATATAATAAAATTGTTTTATTTATTCTTTGTTACAAAGTTACAATTTCTATGCAATAAAGTAAGTACATTGAATTGAATGTGCGTACAGAATATTAATCAGACTCCGATTCGCTTGAGGAGGTGGTGTCTTCATCATCATCTTCCCCTACATGTATAATTATATTATTATCAATAACAGAATCAATCCTGATATCTCGGTCAAAATGTTCCAAAATCAGGTTTTTAGTCTTCTCAACAACCCTTGCCCAGTCATCTCTTGTGACTTCCCCGCAGGCTTCTTTTAATAGGGTCATCATCTTTTTCGTGCTGAATGGCGGGGAAGTATTGTGGCGGGCGGCGTAACCTTTTATTTGAGCCCAGATTAGCTCGATCGCGTTATATTTTATAATATAAGTATAACTGTAAAAGAACTGATTACGATACTTGCCTGTTATTTTTAGCACAGCACTACAAATATAAAGCGCTGACATAACCTTGTAATTGCGCAGTATAGATTTAGAAAAATATTGTTTACCAAGTTATTTGACACTCAGTTTGGACCAAAATTATAACATTCATTGATTATTGATATAATAATGTTGTTTTAAATTTATTTCATCAATTGTTAAAACGGTAAACAATCAGCAAAAAATTTTTATCGTAACTGCAACGCCATTACAAAGTTACGTCGTCAGTTCAATCGCGATGTGTCAGGAACGCATTCTCTGAACGGCCGAACTATAAATAGCGTCATTTGTTTGTTTATGAATGTCGTGGAGTGATAAATTTTATAGTTGTTAAAGAACATAGTTTTTTTGTTATTCTATAGTTAGTAAGTACGTACGTCAATGATGCTTTCCTGGATAGTTTTTTTATCGCTAATGTTAAGCATTATCATATGTATACCACCAATATAAAAGCAATAGAATTTGGTTATGTTGGATATACTTATTTATTTATTTACAAATTTTTGTACACACACATAATAAAGAAAGATGACAGGAAAGAAAGAATTTACAAGGGTAATGCTTATTTCTAAAGAAATCTCTTCCAGCATACCTGCGAAAGGAAAAGGAATAAAAGAGATGTAGACAGTGTGTAAAAAGCAAGGGAAACAGAAATTAAAATGGAAGAAAACAACTGTATATTGTGTATACGTGTTTTTAGCAAAAATAGTTGGCGGTTCGTATTTAATCTTATCATATTTGGGCATAAATAATGACATACCTATATAAGTACACACAAGATCATCAAATAAGCAGTTACTTAGACATTTGCGACTTAATTAAACTTTACCTACTAATAAAACCTACAAAAGTCACAAATCGATTCAATATTTTAATTGTGATAATTATCAAAAATCAACAACATTGAACAAAAACTACCAGGAGACCTAAAATCATTAAATAAAAATCAACGCGTCACCCACAGAGCGAGTTTTAAATCCTAAAGTAGCATTTCAATCGACCGGGTGTGTGTAGGGGTGACAGCGATTACTACGCAATTGGCTACTAATTGTCTCTGATTCTGATGTGACTGACACCCGAGGTGTAATGTATAGTAGGGTTTACACTTTGTGAAGTAGGTTGAAAGCCCGTTTTTTAAAATTCTGTTAAGTTTTGGACCCGTAATTATTAAGAAAATATAAATAGATACTGAATTGTACGGCCGCATACTGAAACCAGTCTGTTATGAAATACACAGGCTGTTAGAAGTGAATTTATTAATCTATTTTTCTTTAAAAGTTACATAATATAATGTTCACAGTAATATTTGGATTACTTGCGCGTGACATAAGAGGCCATCTACTTTATTCAAAGTTGCAATTTTTGATTTTCGAACAGATCCAACAAACACAACAAAATATCTTATATAGATGATTTTTATTCCCAAATTAACTACCCATTACCATTTACACCTATCAAAACTACAAAAACGAATTATCCCCAAAACCCACTAACAGGGCAATTACAAAAAAAAAAACACCAAAAGCCATCAGCCCTAGTATACGCACAGATTGCCCGCTCACACGACCGATAGTCATCGGTAAACGATCGTTAATGATCGGTAAACATCGGGTGCAATCGGCTCGTATTTCATTACCGCGGCCAATTACGTGAAATATATAACTCGTACGAGTTTTGGTGACGACTGTACCCTGTCATTATAGAAGGATGTTTGTCGGGTGACAAGGAAAGTATTTTTCCGATATAATTACCTACGGTTTTATGACTGTTAATGTCGTTTTGGAAATAATAGTCATGATTTGAGGTGTAATGTTTTCAGTTTTGGGTTTTATTTTGTTGTAATTTGCTTTATTCGTTTTTCTTTTAAATCGTCATTTTTAACCCTTATATTTTTTAGTTGCAATATTTTATACGTAGCTAGCAATAGAAAATTGTCATAGATTAGGGGTTAAGTTAAATAGTCTTTCGCTTGAACGCGCCAATCTTCCGAACTACTAATTGTTCTGATTTGAACAAATATTCAATTGTTAGGTAGGTCTGGAATTCTGAGTATGTTTAGAAGTTCCTTTTTGAAGCTGATCAATCCACTAGCGATAAACGCACTGGCGCGGCAGATGCAGATTTTGAGGCAGATTTTGATACTAGCAAATATTCTTTTTTAAGGTGTATTCCTCTTACCATGATCATGATGCATGAAAGGCGCGTGATCTCTGCCAAGCGCCTTTTCTCGCTTGCGCCACTTCGCTCGTCTGTTCTGGAACCACACCTGTGAACAATGTCATCGATATAGAGGTTGCAGGGGAAATATTATGTATGTGATAAATGGATGACTCCGTTACATTTTACCTGAAAATACAAAATCAAGAAGGTCTACTAATAGGGTTGAAAAATAGGTCTTCTGATGAAGAGAAAATAATATCTAGGTACGGTATTCAATGATTTACTTCTGGCAAGTTTTTATGTAGGTAAAAGTAGTATCTAAGCGGTAAAAGACCTCGCATCATCATCAATCACCTCGAAACCGCAGCAGAACTAGGTATTTTCTCTTCACTACGGATCTTCAAGTAGTATTGGACGTTCTATTGGTTGTGGATAGAGATGTTTTGCTACTTCTCAGGGATCACTCTAATTAAAACACTCATGTGATCAAGTTAGTGTGATGCGATGGTCTTTCTAAGGCAGAGCCAACAGTGGCATCTCATAACTGTCATGGCCCCACAGATATGAAACTATACAAGACCGAACATTGATTCACAAAATCTGAACTGGATTCTTTCCGCATAATGGTTCCAATCCGAGTTGTGGGCGATTTTAAATTTTTTTATTGTGTAATTGTTGGCAATTTGACGCTCTCCCCTCCCCCTTCCCCCGCACTCGTCCGCACCTCTCGACTACAATGGAACCGTAATGAAAAGCAATTACGCATACGTGGTTTCCATTCCTTTAAAATCATGTGCGAAAATATACCTTCCACCATTGCCGTAAAGTCCAACTTTGCATGTATAAGAATGGAGAATAGAAACAAATTGAGCTAGTCGAGCCACATTGCGCTAATAAAAAGACATTGTAGAAGGAAAAATTGGTGTAATTTCATAATTTTCAAATGAGACCGTTTTGCTGAGTCGCTGCATTCTCACAATGGTGCTGGAGTCGACAATTATGGTCGGCTAAACACCTCCTGTCAAAGTTACGATCAATGGACCATTTTATTAACATTGTTAACATGCAACTACTTATGTCAGATTGGTCCTCTAATTGGCTTGTACATAACTGGGGTTGAAGGTTTGACAAGACCGTAGAATTCCTTGTCTGTTCTTGTATCGTTAGTATCTCCATAGTTCAAAAGTTTACCATGGGAATGGCAACTTCGGAAAATATAATATAGGTAGGTAAATAAAAAAAGTTTGGTGAGCCAGTTAATTAAGCAATGTAATCCTTGTTATATTTTGGGTTCTTTACATGGACTGATGTGAAATTCAACTTCTGCAACAATAGGACTATACGTATTTCAGAATGTCTGCGTATAACTTAGAGGTATTTACCAAAGAACAAGAAGGTGAAGAAATCTATCAAACCTATGTTATTAATTTCTCATAGCTTTTTGACTTCTCTACATCACTAACAAATGCGTGGGATGCCATGCAGTTATTGGTTTCCCGAAGTGAAATTCATCAATTAAACATGGAATTAATTCGTACGACTCGTCGAGAACCACTTACATTGAATAGACTGCCTCGTGTCGATTACATAGAGCAATCACTAGACATTTTATTGAGACCCACTCCATTCCATTCTAAATTTCAACTTCAAACTTCAAACAAAACAACGAAAAACCAGCCTTATTGCGACCACCACAAGGTGGAGTTTAAAATGTCAGTAGAGAATATAAGTATACCGTCCTTTGTCGGCGTACAGCATCTATGGAGTGGATTAAAAGCAATTTGCACTGAGTTGAGTGTGATTTAAGAACTGTGT
This sequence comes from Helicoverpa zea, assembly GCF_022581195.2. NCBI lineage: Eukaryota > Metazoa > Arthropoda > Insecta > Lepidoptera > Noctuidae > Helicoverpa > Helicoverpa zea. Next base: position 2,309,593 of record NC_061475.1, read on the forward strand.
GGCACCCCTGATACTTAGCTTCCAATAGGGTTGGTACTTTACTACTGGCAGAACGAATGCTCTTATCAAATGTCTTTGGTATGTTCGAATGCTTTAGATGTGGTGATTGGATGAAATTGGTGCTTTTTATTGATTCGGTATTCGAAAGATGTGATCAAACTTCTTGGACTGAACCGTTAAGTTTGATATCTCAACGCCATAAAACAATGTGCGAGATGTAAGTAAAGTCGGCCAAAAAAGTAGCGTGTGAGATATTGCACTTTTCTAAGGGACCGTAAAGGGAAATCAAACTTGCAGGTGACTATCAATCACTCTTTCGGCCCATTTTATCAATTGACGAAAGTCCACACTTTTGCCCGATTTTACCTACTTAAGTAAGCTTCAAACCAAGCCTAGTGCTAAAAAACTCCATTTTACACCGTTTCTTTAAACACTCCAAATATAAAACTGCCAACTACGCCTAACTCACAAAACTTAAACAAAGAACGCAAATTACTAATCCATCTTACGTATCCGATTCCTGCAAAAATTAGGGGATCATCATTAACCACCACAGACACCTTAACGCTCAAAAGATCCCACAAATCCGTCAAGTGTGGTGTCTAATACCCCCTGTTAGACCATCTAAAGACCCCCTAAGACCCCCTGAGACCGCATGAAGTCTCTAATTACGAAATTGCAGGCGCTCTTTAGTTGCAGTAAAGCGCACTTGGGCCAAACCGCGCTTAATTTAACTATTGTTGGTGAAGATTACGGGTAATTAGGGATTGTACAATTTGATTAGGCTGCTAATTGCCGTGATGGAGATGACGATTGGGTTATAGGGATCTGTGAATAGTAAGATGATACAGGTCGGTAGTTTGTTAATCGTTTTAAATTAACTAAACATAAGGATTTATTAGCGTTTGTAGTCTATTTCTATCTACGTGTGACGTTTTTTCTACGCGTCATTTAACTGTTTTTTTTTGTGTGCTCTATTTTTGTTCTTACATTCTTTGTGATATAGTTTTCGATGATTGAATACTAACACTATTAATCACTCAAGGAAAATTATTATGTCTGCAACTTTCTCAACAATTGCAAACAAGATATCAACAATGAAAGATTATTAACTTACTAATACTACAACTACTAATATACCTAGGTACTGGGACACAGCCGAAAATTTCCCAAAATTATATTCGAAAGTAAAATGCCAAAAGCTGCAGAGTGAATGGTTAATAACGAACGTGAAGAACTGACTGCGCTGGGATTAGCCGAGCTCCTTCACGGTGACGACGAATCTACACAGACAGATATCGCGACAATTTTTGAAGAAAATATGGCAGAATAGGTACAGTGACTTATTTGGAACTAAGTACCTATAAATGACAACACATTTTTGAACTCATCTGTTATTGAGTGTTGATGTTTAATCCATATTTAGGGTTATATAGTCACAAACGATTATGTACCTATGTGTCCGTCCAAGTTGGTATATATTCGCTCAGGCCGTGCAGTAAAGATCAATAATTACTTTGTCATGGCTATACAAACATATAGAAAGAGAACACAGTGGTAAACTGCTTTATCTGACTTTAGCTCACTATATCAGTCAGTTAGAGAAAACAGTCAGCTGCAAGCAAAGCTACGGTAAAAATCCAAGCAATACAATCTTGAAAACAATTACACGAACCACTTGCCTCAGAAAAGAACGGACGCCACAAATGCACATTGGCCATTATTATCTTTTAACGGAACTTAATAATTTCATTCTTGTGCAAAACGCAGCTTTAAGAGGCCTGATTATATATCTACGACAATTTGAGGAGGCAAGTAATGTACCGTTGAAGGCGCTGCAAACATTAGCGCTCTTGCTCCGAGAGGATAATGACGTCAGAATTAGCGCATTGTGACGTCACGCCGTCAGCCATTCTGACGTAAGGGACGGTGCACTTAATGCGATTAACTGTGCTCTTGTTTTGTGTAATTGTTCCTTAATTGCTGTATGATATGTCTGTAACGGATAGAATATAATTGACATGTCTGTTTGAGGTCTTTACGGCAATGATTGCCTAAACGTTCGATAAGGAAAATTGCTGGTAAAAGAGGGTATTAGATGGGTTCAATGACAACCTTTCCTTTCCTTTTGGAATGTGCCACAAAATACGCCAACAAATCGAATAATAATAAAAAAGAAATGATAACATATTTTTTCTTTATCTCTTTTTTTGTAATCGTCTAAACCACACGTCTAAACGGAAAAGAAGAGAGACAAATACAAAACGTCTGCAACTATACGATTTTGAACACACAATCATTTGAACATCATTTTGAACGCAAAATCGAAACGAATGTCCACAAAAAACAATAAAGTCGGGTGGTTGATTATTGTTAGTCAAAGTTGAGTCTTGAGCCCTTTCTTTCTACCAAAGACTATAACTACGGACCCGACACTTTCTATCACCAGTAACACCCATACACTCGCTCTATACACTGCTAGACGAGTGTACGCAGTGTCGTGGTCTAAACAGCGTTACTATGCGGCTTTGGGTAGTTGCGGTGAGAGGACCATCGACAATTTGCTCTCATTGTGCCGACGCCATGAGAATGGCACTAATTTTAATTACCTTCACACCTCTGTGTGAACATTCAACATGCTTTTGATATTTGACTCTGTATGAGCGTGTGTAGGGTAATATTAATATGTAGCTATAGAGACGGTATGCATTGGTAGTAAGAATAGAATATATTTATTTGTAAAACATAGGTATTGACAAAATAAAGATCCTATGCATGTATAATCCTACATCCTACATCCTACATCCTACATCCTACATCCTTACTAATATTATAAATCGGAAAGTGAGTTTGTTTGTTTGTTTGTTTGTTTGTTCCGCTTTCACGCCGTAACTACTGAACCGATTGCTTTGAAATTTTGCAGACGTAAAGTTAGAAGTCCGGATTAAATAATAGGGTACTTTTTATCCCGAAAAAAATAGATATTCCCGAGGGAAAACAAAAATATTGTTTGCTTGATGGATGGATTGTAGATGGCGCTGTGTGTCGTTTAAAACAAGGTAATATATTGCAAACGAATATAAACATGTAAATTTAGAAGCTAAATGATACGATAATGAATCCCCGAAAATGAGGAATTCCCGAGGGATGATGTACAATTTGTTTAATCGTCTAAACTGTTTTTTTTTTACATCTACTTATATATTGCAAACGAATATGAACATATAAATTTAGAAGCTAAATGATACGATAATGAATCCTCGAAAATGAGGAATTCCCGAGGGATGACGTACGATTTGTTTTATCGTCTTAACTGTTTTTTTTACATCTACTTATCCTGAATCCTTACTAATATTATAAATCGGAAAGTGAGTTTGTTTGTTTGTTTGTTTGTTTGTTCCGCTTTCACGCCGTAACTACTGAACCGATTGCTTTGAAATTTTGCAGACGTAAAGTTAGAAGTCCGGATTAAATAATAGGGTACTTTTTATCCCGAAAAAAATAGATATTCCCGAGGGAAAACAAAAATATTGTTTGCTTGATGGATGGATTGTAGATGGCGCTGTGTGTCGTTTAAAACAAGGTAATATATTGCAAACGAATATAAACATGTAAATTTAGAAGCTAAATGATACGATAATGAATCCCCGAAAATGAGGAATTCCCGAGGGATGATGTACAATTTGTTTAATCGTCTAAACTGTTTTTTTTACATCTACTTATATATTGCAAACGAATATGAACATATAAATTTAGAAGCTAAATGATACGATAATGAATCCTCGAAAATGAGGAATTCCCGAGGGATGACGTACGATTTGTTTTATCGTCTTAACTGTTTTTTTTACATCTACTTATCCTGAATTAACTATAATTCAACGAATTACTAATTGGTATAAGTATTAGTTAAGTTATTTCGTTCTTGAGGTATGCGATAGATGGCGCTGGGTGTTTTTAAAACGTGGTAACGATGTGTTTTTAAAATACATAAGAAGTGGAATGATAGCTTTTTAAAACGTGGTGACGTTGTTTTTTTTAAGATACGTAAGAAGTGCAATGATATCTCGCGCTTTAACCTGTAGCTCATTGTTCAATCGCGAGCTTCCCGATAGCTCGATAGATGGCGTTGTGCTTTTCTGTATCGTGGTGTTAAGGTTCGCCGCGAATTAGTCTGTTTTGAAATCAGTGGGGCCCAGTAGCGCCAGGGCCAGCCGCGGCTGCGGGTTGTTCGAAAGAGGTACCGCGGCCCTGGTATATAAAAGGCCTAGGACGGAACACGACGATTTTAGTCAGTAAGAGTCTGACACTCCCTCACCGCTGCTAACCCACAGCGGGAGGGGTGAACCGAATTCCACGCGGGCGAAGCCGCGGGCGGAAAGCTAGTATATTATAAACGTGAATGTTTGTGAGAATGTATGGATGTATGTTTGTTATTCAATCACGCAAAAACGGCTGGACCGATTTGATTGAAATTTGGTATGTAGATAGGTGATACCCTGGATTAACACATAGGCTACTTTTTATCAACATACCACGCGGGCGAAGCCACTGGCGGAAGCTAGTTGTATATAATTATGTATGTATAATTAGTTATATATAATTACGTATGTGTAATAAGGTTATTTATTGAATCAGGTTGGTTTTATTTTCAGGCTTGAGATATAGATCAATCTTTATAGAATATCTAACCACTTAACTTTCCATGAAGCATACACAAAAGTTAAACAATCGGTGTGTATAAAAAAAATATGACTCATGGGACAAGGAAATTATAAAAACAAACGATTTTAATATCATTCACTTCACTTTAGTATCTTTAGTTAGGTCGAGTTTGACTACCTGTCTTACCAAGGGGTATTGGGTTTCCCGGGTAACTGGGTTGAGAAGGTCAGATAGGCAGTCGCTCCTTGTTAGACTTGTTAGACTAGAAGCCGACCCCAACATAGTTGGGAAAAGGCTCGGAAGATGAGTTAGGTCGAGTAGCTTTCGTATGCGAAAGAAACAATACAATTGTAGCCAGAGGATTTTGTGAAACATAAGGTGTAGAAAACACGTTGGTATTCACCTTGAAATATGCGTTACCTATGTCGCGTCTACATTAGCCGCTTGCTCGGGGCATACTTTACGTGTGAGATATACCTAGGTACACCGGTATGTTCGGAGTAGCAGCAGAAATATTTATCTAAGATTCCGAAGAAACAGCATTGCAGCAGTTATGGTAAGTCAACTTACAGACAGTGCTTATTCCCTTACATCCACAAAAAAATTCAGAATTAGGTACTTCATATTTATGTTTGATATTTATTAACCTATCGAGTGTGTTTGTGGTAAAAATAAATTGAAATTGCACAGTAAATTAAATTAATTAGCAAAATGTGTTTTACCAATTAATTCATAGTTTGCGGTGAACCTGTTAGAATTATACAAATTAAATATCTATTAATTGCGCAATTCATTAAGCATTTATTTTACAAAACTGTTTAGGGTGGGCTTAATTCAACCAGAAATGAAACCTATTGAATGAAGCTAATTAAAACTGTAATTACGAAATTTATCTATATGATATATAATTTTATATAAAATGATTAAAAATTAAGTAATTTCTTCTGTTTCTAGTGCCCCACGCGATGTTTCGTAAAACATCAAACAGACAATCATCAAAAAACTTAGATTCTACTTTATCTTCGCTGAAATCTGTCCTCATACGAGGCCCATCCGTCCCATCGGTCTATGAGAGTGAAGGAATAGTGAGTGCGCCTGTGTCTGCATAAATGCTCGTGCACTATAATATGTCCTGCGCAGTTGGCTAATCTCCTCACGCGAGAACAGCCGCCGTAGCCGATAATCGGCTAGGAGGATATCATCAGTAGTTTAGAAAGCAAGGTAAGAAGAAGTAAGAAGCACAAAGGCTGTCCCGCCAAAGGGCCATTATGTAGAATAACAAGAAAATAAAGAAGAAAGTTTTACTTATCTTACCTGCACTCTAGCCTCACTAAGGTCGAGTCTCATAGCCAACTCTTCTCGAGTGAAGACATCAGGATACTGGGTCTTGTCGAAGGCTCGCTCCAACTCGTGCAGCTGGTATGTGGTGAACGTGGTGCGGCTGCGGCGCACCTGCTTAGACAAACAGGGTACAGGTCGATGGGAGAACTTGGCATTAAGGTTTAGGTATTGGTTATAAAAAACTTATTCAGAAAAAGCTGATCCCGTGAACTTCGTATCGTTTAAACTTTCCCTGGACGTCTACGAATATTTTACAAAATAAGCCAAATCGGTCCAGCGATTCTCAAGTTTTATTCAGACTAACGAATAGAAATTCATTTTTATATACAAAGAAGTAGATTATAGAGATCCAGTGATGGTAACGTAGAGCTGGGCAATGGACTATCGACTAACGACATGTATGACCCTACTTCAAAAACAAGTTCTTGTAGAGCTAGAGAATCAAACACAATAAGGTTTAAATTCAGCATACCGAGTAAAGGAGCTAAGTATAGTTTACATTGTTTTAACGGTTTCAAACAATTTTTTCTATAAAATGGGTCATACATGACATTAGTCGGTAGGACATTGGTCTCTTTCATGGCATGATATTGAGTGTATTTTTTGCTAACTTTAATTTTCAGTATACATACAAACATACAAATAGCACCGGTATAGATTATATATAGAGCTAAAAAAACACAGTACCTATATGGATACACTACGAGCTTTTCATCTAATAGTAAATTGTGTTGAGAATTGCAGGTCAAATCTACTACTGCGGAAAAAATTTAGGCGACATACAAAAACACACCCTTAAAAGACTGAAATATATCTATCAAGTTACCTTGCGCGGTCGTCCAGCATCTAACGCCTCTAAGTGCTCGCCGTGCTCACTGTGCTCATGTCCGTGCTCAAGGTCATTGTGCTCACTCAGCTCATGCTCGTGCTCAGAGTCTGAATGTACCACGCTCTCGCTCTTTAGTTCTATGCGATCTGTTGGAGAAAAGTGTATGTGTTAAAATGGATTGGAATAATGGCAAAGAAAACGATCATCGTCAGTAATTTTACTGCTGGACACAGGTCTCTCCTCATATGGAGGAGGAAAAGTCAACAATGGCATTAATTTAGACAACTAAAACCAAACTTATACTTCGACTAACGTGAAAATTGTCAGTTGTCTTAAGAAACCTGTCATTTTATATATCAGTGAATTTTGGCCCCAGAAAATATTTATTTTAATAGGTTACGGGACACAACATCGTTGTTTTACTCTGTCGATTTAATTTCGTCCATGCTTAAAAAACATCTCAACTACTAACATGAAATTAACATAAGTCGAAGTAGAGCTACCGTGTTCCCTAGAGATCTCAAAATATTTTAACTTGATTCGCCTCTAGTACCATTTCGAGACTCATGCTAAGACGATTTGAAAATACAGCGAAGTTCTTAAAATCCCCTGTTACAATCATCTTGGCTTATTTTCGATACCAGTAACATAAGAATGGGAGTTTACAATTGTTTGTATAACTTTAGTTCCAAGATAACAGGTAACTTGCAACTTTAAAGTCTGATACCTTAATCTTCTTACAATGTAACTGATATTGTGTTGACGAAATGCAAATATATTTTTTTATGATGCGCATATCAAATAAAATGTTTTAATATCGTTAAAGTAACATTAATCTGCAGTTCCCACCGCTTCACATTTGATTGACATGACATCGATCTCGTAATCCGGACTCCTTGTTCACTACCAGACCAATATAAGCCTCATCACCCTATGTGGACTAACACGTTACGTCGCTCAAAACTTTACCGTAACGACGACCGGTAAGGTTGAAATTGCGTTGAGGGGATTGTAGACCCCTCGTTAAACAAGCAGGATTTAACAAAATACAAGTATTGTTAAACACTTAACGTCGCTTTTATTCACTATTTATTTGCACTAATTTTATTTTTATTAGAGCTTTTGTATTGAATTGTAACATCAGAATGGACAATGCGATGGGTAAATAGTGAATGTTCATAATGTTAATGCTTGTATCTCAACCGTTAATAGTGGTAATCCTGATTGTGAAGACTCGCTTTTGTTAATGAAATAGAATTAAATATTTTGAAAAAGTTGTCTTAAATTAAATCTGAAGGATATTTAAATAATAAACATACCTGAAAGTATTTGACTGCATATTTTTGTTTTAAACTTAAACAAAATTTGAACCCGTCACAAAACTAATTCAATAGAATAAGTTGGACTAATAAATGTGGGCTTCAACAGCTAGTCTAGAAATCTGTAGCATAAATACACGACATTTAATGTCGTTCCCAATATTTTATCTATCTGTTGTTTTGCTTACTAGAGATAGGAATTTGACATTACTTGTATGGGGTTGCGAACGACCGTTAGCGAAATGTTTACTAGAGTTGCTTCACGTTAAAATGCAAATTACACGCTAGGCGCTAACATTTTACCAAGTTTAGCCAAGATTTTTTTCGGACTTAGCTGCTTCTAAGTTTTTTATTTTTCAACATCTCACTAAATCTAATCTGATCTACTTAAATCTATAACTAAATCACGCACCCAGATCAAAATTAGTATATTTAGCCTTCCTTGATAAAATGGCTGTCTATAATAGTTTTCAATTTTGATCTTTATAAGTAGTATGGGTGTTGATTACCTAATTTTGTGTACAAAATTCCCATTCAAATCACTGGCAAGGGCGAAAAGTAATATTACTGTAGAACTTTCCGAACATACGGAACCCTTACATACCGATCCAGATCACACTTGACCGGTTTAACTAACACCGCAACTGTAGCAACAATAATACATACTTAGAAGCCAGCCAAGTGTGATAATAACCTAACACAAAGCACCATAATGGGTGTGTTGCCATTATTAAAATCATAATATTATATTTTGAGATGATTTTTTACAATAAACCTATATAATAACTCCACGGGGTGCCCACTAACTATAGTGGTAATACAAAAATGGTAGTCTGTTTTTATCCGACTGAGTATAAAGAGGGTTATGCTTTCAGGCTTATGGACCTAACTAGCTATTTTGTACCACACAACGGAGGGGTGGTACATTTGAAAGTTTAAGGGTTCACACACAATCTTGGGATAGAATTTAGTTTTTTTGACTGTATGCACTTTCGCAAAACTAAATTAACATGAACACTTATGTATATAAATTGATATTTTCTTACTAAGTACCTCTCACACACTTAGGTATATACATACCTACAAAACATGAAGTTTTCAAGCAATAAAAATAAGTGCGGAAAACATAATACTTCATGGCGGTCGGCTAAAATCGGCTCTTTTCAATATCTGTCTTAATAGCTATTTCCCCTACATTTATATTTTTTGCATACCTACAGACGAAGGAAACACTACGTTAGAGTCGATGAACTCACGTTCTGCCGCCGGAATGTCTTAAATAATTATTATGAATCCAAATTATTTTAGTAATAGAATACTAAACAGCTTCAAATATAACAGTAGTAGAATAATTTTGTTAGAAAGACACCTAAGTAAGGATTGCGCGTCTTGGTTTAATGGTTAAGGATATCTGGAAGAGATCGCTGTTAGCGACAAGTCTTCCCATTATGACGCCAAACTAAATAAGTAGATCTAAGATAAAATAAATAAATAGTAGGTGTAGCTAATACAATATATGTATAAATGCGTAATAATATCTGTCTGACGAGAAAGCTCTCGCACACGTAAAACTTAAACTAATTTCCTTTGATTATCTAGTTAATATAAGATTAGAAACGGGATTTTAATACTCATATAAAACGACAGTCATTTGCATACTTATTTATGAGCCTACCCAAACACATAAATAGGTATTAGTTGAATGTTTATTTCAGCATGCATTATTATATTGTATTATCATAATACCTAATCGATTAACCCTGTCACGGAAAATTGCGGGGTTTCAGTGCTAAGGTAGGTACCAGGAAAATATAATAAAAATATAATGTCTTGTTTTTTCCATACCGCATATTTACGTAAGTTATTTGGAATATTAACTACTTACCTACTGTTGATAAAAAAAAGGATTTTCCTGTAATCTTTCTAGTTAAATATATACCTACTTATTAACCTAGGTACCTACTATAATTATTCCAAACTTTCCGCTTCGCAAACTATACTAACTATATATATGTCATAAAGAGGAAACATTTTTTGTCCGTTTGTTTGTACCCAAAAGGCTCCGCCCCTACTGAACTGATTTAAAAAATTATTTCAATGTTGGGGCGCTACACTCTTCCCGAGTAACATAGGCTATATTTTATCCCGATACGGGCAGTAAGTAGTTGACACGGGACGAGGGTGAAGCCGCAAAACGGCTAGTTAAGGAAAAGGCTAAGAGCCTACAATGAAATGTCTATGGTTGCATTATGTAAATTATGTGTGAACTCTAGTTGGTCCCGCGGTTTCACCCACCGAGAAAACCACTTTCCGCTACTGGGTTAAAAGTAGCCTATGTCACGTTTTTTGTTCGTGCCTTAAGAAATCGGTTCAGTAGTTTAGCCGTGAGAGACAGACGGACAAAGGTAGGTTCTTTCACCCATAGTATACCTAATATTAATAGGGATTGGGAATGAGCCTGTATAATAAATATCTTCCCTAATTTTTAAAAGAGAGTTACAGGAATATTTTTCTGCTTTCTTTTTTATTCAATTTACCTATATGCAAGTTCGTTCATTCAGTTTTAGGTAAATACCACTAGAACAGGTGCTGAAATAAGCAGCATTTTTCAGCTAAAATTCAGGGTTACCTGCTGAAAAGTTTCTGTTGAGAATTTTGAATATTATTCTTTAGTTAGTTTATATGTTATCATGCATGTCTTGAATGCAGATTTATTACTTAAATCTTTATTTTTATTTCATAGGTAAGTAATATAATATCTACAGGTATACCTAATATCTACAGGCCTACTTACTTACTTACTTGTAATTTGTACCTAAGTCTTAATAATTTTTATTTTAGTTGTCCGTTTATTTAGGTATTAAATTATTATCATAGAATTATTATTCAAGTGGACACGGCCCTATGTTTCATAGCCTTTTGATGGAATCAGCTGATTTATAATTCAAAAATACGTATTAGGCATTATGATTGATGTCTTATATATTTAAAAAAAATACATACCTGGTTGTCTATCCGTATGACCGAGTATATTATCAATAGTGTAGGCTGCACCCCGGCGACCCGCTTCCGACATCACGACACAACACTTCACTTTCTAACAGTACATTCAATAAAAACTTAATTATTTGAACAAAAACTCCACTAAACATTAAACAATTAATTAAATAATTTATTTCGCGACAAACGACGTAAATAGTTACAGCGATTCATGCGACCGCGACTTTATGTCGCAAATTGCAAACTTTGACTGACGATTTACTGAATCGCTCCACCATAGCTTCCGTAAAGCTCAATTTTAGACTGAACCCTCAAAAAATATCTATCTCTTTCACACGCATTAAAGTTTATATACTGTCGTTTCATATTTAGACTCCGCCCCTTCGCTCTGATTGGTCGGTGTAATAAGTTAAGGGCTATGAATGGATTAGGTTTGAGTGTCACGCGACGATTCAAGAATTATAGTCGTTCGCTCCGATGTACACAACGACGATTATAATCGGCGATTTATTTCGAAACAATAGGATTGTTAATTAAATGGATATGATTGTTTTATATGTTTTAATGTAATTTTGATTATGGGTCATAACTGTAAAAGTATTTTGACTGAGTAGATCTGTATAGTTTCAAGCGAAACATGTCTGTAGGTAGGTACCTATGTAATTTTTCGTTTATTTAGGTATCTTGAGTATCAGAATTACAAAGTTTTTTTTAGAGAATGATATTCAGAAACAGAAAAATACTTTTGAAAAGTTTGTGACTCTAGGTTATCGTTCGGCTTTCTTGTTTATTTTGCTACCAACTTCTAGAGTGCTATTTCTCTCTTCTTAGAAGTCGGTTTCGGTCGGTACAATTGACGCAAATCGTCATTTATACAATTTAAGACACAAATTAAAAGAAATATAACATCCCCATTTAGGGTAGACTGGGTACAGTTGTGCCAATTTTCGTTTGATCACCAATAATTTTGTTATTTTACTAATTAGCTCGCAGAAAAGGAACTTGTATCGCAATTTAGACATTTGTGTACGTAAAAACACTAATATATTGTTCCTTAATACTATGGTTTACCCATAAGATCGATAAAAAAAAAAATGGGAAAGTGTCACAACCGGCCACATACCAAGGGCGGTTGTGACATGCATAAACATATATCAAAATGGTCTATAATATCTTTTATTGTAGAAATGTTTAACATAATAAGCTTACAAACATAGTTTTAACAATCAACAAAAAACATTTACTGTGTTAAAACTTGTAGCTGTAGAAAGGCTTGTAGCTTGAGCTACACGTACGAAATCCCTTGCTTCACTTCTTCATCTTTATATTTTTTGATATCACACTGCACTCTTTCGGTCTTCCACAAACGTATTCTGGACATCTAAAAGCAAAAAATAATAATATGAGATTTATTATATGTATAGATATTCGACACAACCGTACCCAAAAAAATTGTCACAACCGTACCCAACGCATCATTTTGAAAACAAAAAATCGCCATGATCTTGCCAAATACTTTACGTAAAATGAAATCACTTGTAATTAAATGTTAATGTTCAACATTTAAAGAAAAAAATAACAAGATAATCTTTATGTATAAAAATAACAGTAATTAGGAAAAGAAATCGAACAAAAATACTTACTTTTGATTGTTGAAAAGCAATGTGGGCTCCTGCTTACGTTAACGTCCTGCGCTGGCTAACGCAATATTGGGGAACGTGTTTAGGCTTGTGAGCCACGTCTTTCTCCCTCACACCCTCCCCCGTATTACGTATAGTTTCGTTACAATTGCGACTGTCACTACCGTACCCAGTTTACCTACTTAAGTAGGTAGAAGGTCTTGATTTACTACACCGCTTTTTAGAGATTCTAAAAATCGAAGTGCCTTATAATTACTTACTTCGTACCAGACAGACACATAAAGAACTGATTTTATATAACATACTTACCTAACTTAATTTATAATTTGACCTATAAGATTCGAAACTCTAACAACCCCACAGTAGGTAGGTACTTATTTCTAACTGGTCTAAAAAATAGCATGATTCCAGCTCACCCTTGACCGTTTTCATCAAATTACACGAACAATAAATGAACATCTTTTAAGCGATTTAGCACACGTAAAATAAAATAATAGGCTACCATTAGAGGTCTCTCAAAGGCATTCGCTAATAGTCGGAAATAAATTTGACGTTTCTGTAAGGCACTTTGAGCGCATTCCGGCTCATTTGACGAGACGGTGGACTGATTCGCTTATTACATTAAACATCAGGCCCTTGGAGATTTTGTCAATTGCGTATTTTTATAAATTATGTTGAGTAGCTTTTGCTTGTCTGAAATTGGCTGGTGGTGACTAAAGTAGGTAGGTAAGGTCGTTTGATTAAATTTTTGAAGTTTCTTCTCGTAACTATTCTGTTCTGAGGAATTACGAGTTGCATAGAACCAACAGAAAATTATGATGAAAAATATGATAGGTATATGATTGTGAAGGAAATAAATTTGACGTTTCTGTGAGGCACTTTGAGCGCGTTCCAGCTCATTTGACGTGACGGTAAACTGATTTGCTTATTAGGTACATTAAACATCAGGCAATTTGTCAATTGCGTATTTTTGTAAATTAAGTATGTTGAGTAGCTTTTGCTTGTCTGAAATTGGTTGGTAGTGACTGCAAAACTGTCAAAAACGAATGTTAGGAGAATTTGTTTGTTTGCTAATCTCGGGAGCATTTTTGAATCAATCAAAAAAACCTCTTTCGGTGTTAGATAGCCCGTTCATCAAGTTAAGCCATTGGCTTATTTTTATGCGATATTTTTGTAGGCAGAATAAGGTTAGCATAGGTATGTAGGTACCTATTCTAAGATATCAATAGGCAGCTTACCTGAGTAAGGTACCTACGCTATAAGTATTACCACAGATTATATAATTTATAGATTCTACAAATCTTAGATCGCTTAACTCAGTTTCACACGAAGATTTTGAGAAGACTTCGAGCACTTTGGGTCAAACCTGCTCATCCTACATCTTATTCCAGATTTCAATCTAAGTAATATCTCCAAAAAGAATTTCGTCTAAACAGTATTAGCCTTTTTACCATGAAACGGTGGCACGAGTCGCTCTCGGATTTATAACATTATAATGAATTACTAAATCGCGATTATGACATAGGTAGGTACTTAATCGCAAGAAAACAATAGGATCGTAACTAAAGAAAGGGGATTAGCAAAAAACAAATGAAAGTTAAGAACTTTTTTAACTTTACTTTCTAACAACGAAGATAAAGGTACAGGGCTGAGGGCTTTTTTTTCTTGTGACGTCATTATTTATTACTTAAGAATTTTACAACCTTGTGAAGTTGTGACATCAGAAGCAATTCTTGAACTCAAATTAATACAATAGATATTTACTTATTGGTTTCTTAAAAAAACAAAATAACCGTCGTAAGCATCTATCTATTTTTCTGATTTGTTTAAATACCTAGTAGGTATACCTACCTACCAAAGACTACTAAGTAAACTTATATACCTAAACGTATCAACCTATTTAATGAAATAGGTTGCGCTTACTAAAATTAACTTTTAAACTTTGAATTCGGTTGAAACTGGCAGGTAGGTACCTACCTGCCCAACTGAATTACTGGGCGAGGAGGGTTGATCCGATAGGTAATGTTCCACCAAGAAAAAGGCAACAAAACTTGTAAAACATTGTATTTTGGGCACAATTTTTCGGCTCTAGAATTAGAAATACTTACCTACTTAGAAAAAGTTCATTTGTAAAGATGATTACAGTAGGACTTAGATAAGAACTCTACAGTTTGGTCGCTTGGTTTAAATATATTGTTATTGTTTTTTTTCGTAAATGTTAGGTATGTTCCTTTATGGTTTTTTTTCTTCCAAAAGAATATGATCATGCTCAGTCGGGAGCCAGAAAGTCTGACAAACAGTCTTGTAATATGTTTCGTAAAAACAAAAGTAATGTCTTTGGAAACTTGGGTAAGTAGGTATTGTAGGTATACTGTATTTCTTCTTACCCTACTCAATTATACCCAACCTCACGCTCACCATTCGTCGCATCAGTAACATTACAAGGTCCTAGTTAACATCAAAGAGACACATAATAGGTTGCAAACAAAGACTCAGTCGGTAAGTGGGACCATTGCTGCGTAACTAATCTCTTGGTTCCTTCCTTCCGTCGCGAGGGCACTGCGGAGTGGATAAATCGCTCAATTCCTGTACTCTGGGCTTGTGATGGGTAGGTATTATGTAACTAGTTTTGTGGATGATAATTAAGGGTTGTTTGGTTTTTTATCGTGTAATTATACAGAAAAACCAAGTGGCAAACGGCTATACTTAGGGGAGATGTTCCTAAAACGGGTACCCCTCCTAAAACGGGTAGGCCTTGCCATTCGAATATTATAGATCTTAGTGTGAACCTGTGAGTGTAGAGTGGCGCACTACCCCCCTGCCGATCACGGTCAGTCGGCTCGCGCACCTGGAGCGAGCGTGTTCAAGGTAAGACGTAAAAAAAGTTTTCTGCTGAACTTATTAAAAAAAATCGAATTATGCTAGTGCTAACTACTCAAATATGGTGTAAGATATGGTTTTCGTAGTTTTGTATTATCATTTTGCATGTTATATGCTTATTAATTGTGAATAATTAGTGGTCTCCTTGTTTACTATTTTATGGTTAAGGTAGTTGAAATTTAAAACGTGCTTTTGGGCAAAACGGGTAGGGGCATAACGGGTGACTATCCGATTTGCCCTGGAATAATTTATGATATGTATTAAGCTGACCAGTGCCATTATTTATCTGACTCAAATGTAAAAAATACCTAATTTGTTTTTTTTTTTTGTTTTTTTTTAATTGGGTGAATAAATATAAAAGAAAAACTTTAAATGCTTCGTGGGATGTGGAAGTTATGAAACTGGACCGCAACCTCTTGACGAAGCTATAAGTCCACCTCATACTCCAACACCAGTAGGCCAGTATATTGAAGAACTTCCAACACCATGCAAGACTATAACGGCAGAAACACAAATTCTTAAGGATTTTATAACACCATGCAAGACTCCATCACAAACTACAATCCTTCTTCAACCTGAGGATCATCATGTAACACCAATAAAATAAGGGGCACTTCCTCAATTGATCCCACAGAAAGCTAATCGAAGACAAAGAAAGCCACAGAGAGCTGAAGAACAGGAACAGCGTGAAAAAGTTTTTTTTTTTTTTTTTCTTTGATTTTTAACAAAATTATCTGTTGGTAGCATTATAATTTCAAATGTAACATTTAATGACGTAAAAGAGTAATCTAGACTGATCAAAATAAGACAACTGTTTAACATAATTAAGGAGACTAATTAACAATAAAGATTTCCTGGATAATAGGAGGCTAAGATATTTTTTTTAAATGTTTTTTAATTCATTTATCACATATATTCATTCATTACCTGCTTTGCCCAAAGGCTTTACCCGTTTTAGGTCCCCCACTAGGGCAAAGCGGGTATTTCGAAGGGGTTTATCTTTTTTGATTTTTTTCAGAATATTGAAGAAGATTACTAAGACTATCTTATGTTTTCCAAAGTTTATTATATAAACAACTCTATGAGTACAAATACAAGTTGCATGTAATGTTCTTGGTTATTTTATTTAACATCTTTCGTTAGCTTACCCGTTTTGGGAACATCTCCCCTACCTACTATACCTACATATTGTGAAAGCGCTTAAAATACCGGATAGTGAATTCTATTTTCAGGATAAGGAATAATATGGGGATAGATAAGCCCAATTTATTATATGTAGACATGTAGGTAGGTATGCCTAGCTGTTTCCTGTACCTACCTCCTCCTAATTTTTATGTGTGCTCTGCGCAGTATGTTTTCTACCATACGTCTGACGTCATCTCGCTAGTGACCGTCTTGTCCTTCTCAAAATCCATTCATCCTTTTGTTCTCAAAATCCAGTCCCCTTCCCTTCTATATCCGCCCTTTCATTCTCTTTAGTGCCGTGATGTGCAGTTGGCGCCAAATAACTTTGTATATCTGAAGTTAGCCATTTGACGCCTCACGCATACGCAGTAGGTAGTGTTTTATTCTTATTAAAGAACAGTGGCCATTTATTTCGCAGTAGATGTTTTTTTTTATATAAGTTAGTTTTTTTTGTCTGTAGTATTCAGGATTCAATAGTTTATCTTTCGTAGTGAATAAAATGTGTCTTATTTGTTTCTTCTTCTATACGACCAATGCGAATAAGGACTCAAATGGCTAGCTTCATAAATGCAAATTTACTTGGCACGAGCTATTGTTTATTTATTTATTTATTTATTGTTTTATTTATTTATTGCTTAGAAGGTACATTTTACATTATAAAAAATATAAAATGTCCAACAAAACTGTATACACAGTTTATCTGTTGGATCAGATTTCTAAACTATTGACTTACTATTATAGGTTCTATTAAGTTAAGTTTACAATAATAATAAAATTAATATATATATATATATTAGTATTATATTATATATATATTAGTATTATATATGTAATATTAGTATTATATATGTTAAGTTATATAAGTAGTATTAGGAGGTTAATATTAAGTACGTAAGTATGAAAATCAAAGATTAGATAGATATAATCGGAGTATAGATATAGCATAAGTAAGAAAAGTAGTCGGTAGTTAGATAGTTGTTATACTTAGATTTGAAACTGATAAATAAAACCAGTCATTTTTATAAAACCTGTATGTTTATTTCATTATGAACAATGACATTATAGAGTACATTCGTACTTACAACTTATAAAATTATCGATAACCAATAAAATTCGCTACATTTATAACAACACAATTATTATATATTTTAGATTATAAACAAATATTTCTACAGGATAATACAAAATATGTATAATACATTTTTATACATACTTAGCTACCTACAAGGAAAACCTTTAAAAACGTAATAAATAAATTGTCTTGATATTGAAGAAAAAACAGAATCAATCTATTGTAGTTCATCATACATTATTTTACTACATTTTATTAGCCAATAGTGAGTATAAAAGATGTTACTACCCGTGCCGATAAAGAATGGGATTAGAAATCGCGACAGCTGTATTTACCTCTCGCTCATACACTATAGCACATGAGCGAGAGGTAAATACAGCTGTAGCGATTTCTAATCCCATTCTTTATTGGCAAGGGTTGTAATAATATTATGTTAATCAAATAACATGTCTATGGAAGTATAAAATTGAAAATAACATGAAAAGTTTTATAAACATTTATGTCTCCAAGTCGGGTAAGAAAATGCGACAAAAAAACTGTATTTAGACCAACGAATATGTTATAGTATATAGGTTTTATACACATGTACTAATTTAAATATGTAATTATAGATGGCTACATATACAATGCAACTACAAACTAGAAAGTACAGTCAACCACAAAAATCCATGAACACAATCAAAATTACAAAATGCACTATCAACCAATGACATTTATGACCCACGTAAGCAAACTTTCGTAGAGAGACAAAAATATAAATAAGATAGAAATTGCATGCAAAAGTTTTCTTTATTGTTTTGACAGTTTCAAACGATTTTTCGAAAATCTCCCATACGTAATGGTTACGACCAGAATAAAAATACATGGGCAACAGAGATTAAATAAGTCATTGAACACGTCTTTGGCATTTAAGATTTCAATGTTCAGGTATTTTGGATTGTGTTAATAGATTTTTATCGCCGACTGTACATAAATAATGTATATTTACATACACAGCAAGTTACGGCACAGATTATACATAGCAATGGTACATTATTCATGAAAGTGTCTGACCTAAAGAACTGACCGGAAAACTTCGGGATTGTTCGGAAAACTTCGAGTAATGGTGCGTTTAAACGAAAGAGCGAACGTTCTATCTATGAAATATAACGAAAGTTAAAGAAATGAGTACAAAATAAAATTCAGGTAAAAATGTGTTAGTTGAATAACAGCACGGCATTCAACGGGGACCATTAATAAGTTTCGTTTTTTATTATTTATGTCATGTTAAGGGCTTATCAAGATATTTTACTTTTTGTCAAATAGCTAACCAAATAGAGTATAGTTATTTTTCATTTATTTAAACGCACCCTAAGAAGATAATTTATGAAAATAATTTCCCTAGAAATTCTCTCTCTCTGTCTTGCAGGCTATATTTTGGCAAGTGTAAAACATGGACAGATATAAGTTGCTTTAAGTTCTTAGGTCAGAGCTACATGATAAATTGACTATATAGAAATTCATCTAAGTACAAATAAAACTAGGCACAACATTTCCAGTCTAATATTGTCTTATATTAATAACATTATTTGTAAATATCTACATACATTTGATAAATAGGTTTTATATAAATTCATGATTATACATAATTGTCTATCAAAAACAATTAAAAAAAAAAAAAAACAAGTTAGGCATTTACTATTTTGGATATATGGTCAAACTGTAATATTATTTCGCTATATATTATTATAAACGTAGATCTAAAGAGAAATTCATTTCACTATTGTATTTTTTAATAACTGCAGTCGTGTAAATTACTATTATATTATCGTTTTTTTTTTTTTTTAATACGGTTTAGAAAAGCTTATTTCGGAAGATTTTAGCTATAGCGAGTATAGATATATTAAACATAGGTACTATAAAACCTTTAAGGCAAAATTCACCGGCAACATAAACGACCGTTTTTTTATTTGAAAAAAAAAAATGTTTACTTTGAAAATAGTTCGTGAAAATTTATAGTAAATAATTGTTTAAAAAAATCTAATTGGGAACCTTTTTAATGGGAAGTCAGAAAAAATACGTATAATATGTTGTCAATGAACTTTGGCCTAAATAAATTAAGTACCAATATAATTATAAAAAATGCTATATTATAAAACAGTTAATTCTAAAGCTTTTGGCTATAAATTGACGCCTTATTATGATGGAAGATGTACGTATTAATTGACAAGGCAGCGTGTAAACGCGAAATGAGTGAAAGTGTACTACAAAAGATATTGCTTTTATTTGTTGTGTGGTTTCAATAAAGAGATATTATATTATATTATATTATTATATCAACACTAGCTGTTTCAAGCAATTTTACCCCCATCTTGGAAGAATCATTTTACGCATTCAGATAAATAGTAGGATGCTCATTAAATTAATAATTTTGGCTTGAAAACCCGGCAAACAACTTCTCATTTATAATATTAAGCAAAGATTCGTAAAGTTGTATGCAGTAATTTATCATAGGCCGATTTTGGAAAATTCGATAATTTATTGTTTTTTGCTGTAAAAAGTATAGCAGCCTCTATCAGACCAGACTATTATTCTTTTTCATAAATATTTAGCGCCAAATTGACTTGTTGACCTGGTTATAAATAACAATTTCGAATACAATATAATACTGGCGAGAATTTGGCTACAAAACATCTGTCACTATTGACAACTGTCCCATAGATACAGTCATGAAAACAAATTATTAAATACAATTAAGAGAGTATGTCATAACATCAGTACCACAAAAACTTATGACAAAAAACTGCGAGTTGGGCCAACTGCGAATTCTAGCAACTCCGAATTGGACCACTTTTTAAACACTGAATTAGTCGTATTATAAGTGAACAAAATTAAATTGCATTTAAATACAATTATGCGGGTTGCTGTTGCGTTTACTGCGACAGAGTGCGAATTCGCAGTCTCGGACGTTGCTATTCGCACGTTGTCCCAATTTTTATAATGCTGGCAATATTTTAATATGATTATTTTTACTATAGGCAAGTAAACAACATTACGTGGCATCTATCAGGCCTTCAAAAAATTAGTTCAATTCACTATCAAATATCAAATGCGAATTAGACCAGTTGCGAATTCGACTAAACAGCGAATCGGATTAAAGTACATTGGACTTTTTTATTAAATTTTTTTTAGACATTTAATTTATTCAGAGGATTTCTACGCAGGTTGTAATTGTGTGTACTGTGATAGATTCCGAAGTCCCTGTCTGGTGGCGACTCTTGTGTTGTTAGCGTTAACGCTTCGGTTGATATGAGCGTTGTGAAGCTCTGACACTTGTGTGGAGCAGGCCGCCGCCGGGTCGCCTGAACCTGTTAAGCTGCCTAGCCTGGGAAAATAAAAATAAATAACAGTTAGGTACATTATTAGGATACTATACTAGATACGATTTTACCCGCTTTCTGAGGGTTACGTTCTTAACCCTATTAAAAGTATCGCATTATGTTATTGTAATGCATCAAACTCAAAATAATTTATTCAACCTTAGCTGCAAAACTAATCATTTACATTTTTGTATAATATAATAAGTATGTTAGTCTTCAAGTTATGTATAACTATGGGCCAATGCAGCCTGAAAATAAAGGTCATTTGATTTACAATTCCCAAAATGGTCAACCCTTCAATGTACAAGAAACAATATTTTTGCCAAGTTGTATCAAAATTCTTTCAGCTATTTGCGCGTCAAGAAATATAAAAACATTACTCAGAAAGTTTCACCTTAATTTATTTATCTTGTTAAAATATAATAAGAATACTTACCAGAACTCGTTCCCTGGGTGTGCATTTCCGTCCCAAGGGTATGTCATGACGAGTAGCTTCCCTTCATCGTCGCCTTGCAGACGAGATGACGGCTCACGACGTTTTATTTGTACGTTTATACCACCTGAAGATTATAGTTTAATAAATATATAGCTTAACAATATACGAAATGAATAAGAAAATCTTGAAATAAAAAAACTTTGACAGGCTACAGCAAGACGAATTCCGAAATGTAATTTTGCATTTAGGTACCAACATTACATTATTATCTCCTCTCCACATAATAAATATTTTATGAACTCAAGTATTTTTCAAATTCACACATTAAACTCAAGTTTTATCAACTATTCGACGAAGTTGCATATTTCAAGATGCAGTATTAACGTATTTACCTCTCGGATGTTTTTTGCTCTCGAAGAATACTTTATAAACTGCGTCAGGTCCGGAACCCGATGTGTTTGTGAACATTGCTGAAAACAGATAACACATAATTAAAAAAAACTTTTTACAAAAAAATAAAACCGACTCCCAAAAAAACTGAAAAGCAAAAAAAAACTCTTCTTAGGTGCTTCGGCCTAGAAGTCAGTGTCTAATGGATGTTCCTGAGTTTATACGCCACCGACTTCTAGGCAGATGCACCTAAGAATAGTTTTTTTTTGCTTTTCAGTTTTTTTGGGAGTCGGTTTTATTTTTTTGTAAAAAGTTTTTTATTTTTGGCTTTTCAGTGACAAGCGTAGTTGTTACTATCCGCATTTGTGGAAAGTTCTCATCAATACGAATAATGTAAGCCCAAACACGAGGTAGTTTACATATTTAGGTCATCATCAGGTCGGCTCCAAACCTTCACAGTTGCAAAGGCTTTGTCAATACAAATAATATAAGCCCAAACACGAGGTAGTTTACGTATACGGTTGTCGAGTTCCCTCGACCTTGTCTCGTCTCCATCATCAGGTCAGCTCCAAATCTCCACTGTTGCATAGTGTTATCAGACGTACACCTCATTCTCAAGTTTTTAACCTATGCACGCCTACAATTTTCGAAAGTTGCCCTCGATTTCTCAGGGTTTCCATCATCAGATCCTGATCTGGTGATTATGGGACCACCTGGAAGGTATACCCTATCAAACAAAAAAAAAAAAATTGCGAATCGGTCCAGGCGTCTTCGAGTAATCGGTGAACATACATAAAAAATATAAAAAAAAAGATCCCGACGAATTGAGAACCTCCTCTTTTTGGGAAGTCGGTTAAAAACTAAGTATGCGACATTACATATTATCCGTTGAGACTTGAAAAAGCGAGCCAGTTCAAGTTACTTTTTTTCAATTATTTTTCTCATGCCTGTCACTTTTCATGTTCCCATTCTTTTACCAATCCTATTCCCAATTTGCATCTTATCCATTATCATTCACATTCCTATTTCCACTGCATTCATATTGCCACTCACACTCAGATTGCCACTCACACTCAGATTGCCACTCAAATTCCCATTCCCTAACTAGAACATACCTAGCACGGGATCGCTGGGCGTGATGTAAGCGAAGTTGACATCAGACACGTGCTGTAACAGGTCGCGACGTAACAACTGCTTCACTCGGGAACACACGGACAGAACGAACATATCCACTTTCCCATTGCCACTTTCAATCCCACTCCAACTCCATTTCATTCCCACTTACACTCCCATTCCCATTGCCACTCATATTCCCATTGCCACTTACACTCATATTCCCATCACCTAAAATCTTCTAGATACTTCTAAAATCTTCCAGAAAGTTCTAAAATTTTCTAGAACTTACCTAGTACAGGCTCACTGGGCGTAATATAAGCGAAGTTAACATCAGACACGTGCTGCAACAACTCGCGACGTAACAACTGCTTCACTCGGGAACATACTGATAGAAAGAACACGTCCACTTTCCCATTGCCACTAACAATCCCACTCCCACTCCCTTTCATTCCCATTTACACTCCCATTCCCATTGCCACTCATATTCCCTTTGCCACCTACACTCACATTCCCATCACCTAAAATCTTCTAGAGTCTTCCAGAAAGTTCTAAAATTTTCTAGAACTTACCTAGTACAGGCTCACTGGGCGTAATATAAGCGAAGTTGACATCAGACACGTGCTGTAACAGCTCGCGACGTAATAGTTGTTTTACACGGGAACACACTGACAGAACGAATACATCCACTTGGTGTTTCGATATCTTCCAGACTCCTAGACCTGGGAAAGACATTAAAAAAATTAAAATATAAAGTTCATAAAACTATTTAACATCAATTTATATGATCTCTCTGATCTCTCTCTGGTCATGTCAGATTTCCATCCCACTGGATATGTGAGTGAAGGAATAGTGAGTGCACCTGTGTCCAAGCAAACGCTTGTGCACTATAATATGTCCTGCGCAGCTTGCTTATCTCCTTATATGAGAACAGCCGCCGTGGCCGATAATCGGCTCGGACGCAATTATTATTATACAATCTGTTGATTTGCATCCGTGCCATATTCAAGGAGGTAATTATGCTAATGATTCTCGACCCAAATCAATAAAAAAATTAGAACGTAATTTTTTTTCGGAATTCCGTAAATGTCATCTAGCCTTATTTAGACTTGGCGCGTATGCTACTGGCATTAAAACCGTGCTGCACCCTCACACAAACGCAAACACAAAGCATACGCAACGATCACTCATAAATTTCATTCATAAAATTGGATTACTTCGGAAATACCACGACATTACAACGAGAAAAAAAGCAGTGCATATTAGTTATTTCCCATGTACTGTAATTCCAATCGATTATTTACGTATTGTATGTCCTCCTCCTGAACTATGGCACAAATGCAAATCAACACCTTGTATTGTCTCCATCAAAAAGGTTTTCTGGAAGAAATTGCTCTTTAGCGATCAAACCGAAAATAGTCCCGTAGTTTGCGTGTATACCCTTTAGGTTTTTGTGCTGGAAAATGCTCCAAACACTGCAATATCTTCTGATTGCATAGACTTAAAAGTCATTTTTTTTAACACCCAGACACCAAAGACAGAGTATTTCAAAATGGAGCATAAACTGCCATATCTTCTGATTGCGTAGACTTAGAAGTCTGATTTTTTTACAGCTTCAAGGGACCATAGACCTCAATATTTAGCATAAATTTTACCTTCATAACTCCTACCGTTTCTGAGAAAAAGGGTCTTAAAAGACAGACGACCTTCAAAGTCCCCCTCTAAGGGTCAATATTTCTTTTAAAGGTTTTTGAAGACTTACCACAGCCAAGTAAATTTTACTTAAAATTACACTTACCACAGCCAATAACATTGACGAAGGCCATCTTGTTGACTTCCTTGGCCCTCTCATCGGCTTCTACAAGCACGGTGTCAGTGAGCACAGCTAGCCGCTTGTAGTACACCTCGTTGTCGAACACACAGCCGGCTCGAGGCAGGCGGACGTACCGCTCGGTGTACTTGCGTTGTGCATCGCGATGGACGGCTGAATCTACGTAGGAAGTTAGCTCGTCGTATGTGTAGCTGTGTACCTGGGGTGTAGTGGATGAAGGTTAGAAAATAAACTACATACAGTTACTACATACTACATATACCTAAAGTTCATAAAGTCTATAATAGACAAATCTATATAAAAAGGTGGTATTAATCTGACCATATGACCATTCCGAATATTAATGCTCATTTTTTCGGATTGATATTTTTTTTAAGTTGTATTAAAACCTAACTTTACAATCTGTCGGTATAGAGAGAGTCACGACATATTATCAGTTTTCACCCTTACACATACTCAGGAACGAATCAACTATTATGCTTTACATGAGAAAAAATATTATTTCCAGCCGTTTCCCACGGTTTTCGCGCGCATACCCAGGAACCTCGGAAAGCCTATATTCTATGCCACCGTATATACCATAATGTAGATTTTCAACAAAGATTTTTTTCCCTCTATATTATACAAGGTATTGATTTATTTACTAGCTAAATTATAATAAATAAATCAGATCTCATTACCTGATAGAATTCCGACCACATCTGCCTCCACATATGCTTAGCAGAAGTATTATTCCTGACATACGTGTTCTTCAGCACATTGAGGCAGGTGGTAGGAGTCACCTCTTCACCATACCCGTGTTCTGGAACGTTCTGCTCCTCAGTAATGAGGATGTCCTCGTAATCCATGCGGAAATCGCGCTGGAAACGAGGTCCTATGCAGCCTGGAAAAGAATAAAGTCAAGGTCGAAAGTTAAAATCTTTTTATTTTTATAAATATTATTTTAAATATCAGTTTTTTCTTTTAAGTTTCTCATTTACTTACATAATATGGACTATGTACTGTGTCTGAAATAAATATTTTCAATTTCAATAAAGATATTGCCATAAGTATAAGGTCGTTTTTCAAATAGTGGGTGAACTACAGAAATCTCAAACTTTACTTAACGACAACACCATTATATTCCCTCGAAGACTTCCAATTACAGGATTTGAGTTACTAAAACCATCTCAATTTTTT
This sequence comes from Helicoverpa zea, assembly GCF_022581195.2. NCBI lineage: Eukaryota > Metazoa > Arthropoda > Insecta > Lepidoptera > Noctuidae > Helicoverpa > Helicoverpa zea. The sequence continues at coordinate 2,335,829 of NC_061475.1, forward strand.
TACTACTATTTTTTACATACACTATTTACTTATAGTTTCATCTTGTCATAGCTCTTATATTTTCAATGTCATGGTATCAAAAGGTTTCTAAAAAATTTTTCTTTATGAGGACTATGGCAAAAGCTGTTTACCTTCAACTATTTGAATAAGTGTCATCCTCTTTGCAATAAAAACTTACCTAAGGCTACGCATGCTGAGATGGTCACCCATCCAAAACCTGACCTCGACAGCAGCTGCTTAACCTCAACCTTTGCTTACCTATTCCTTATACCTTTTCTATCCCTTACCTGTACTCCACAAAGATGACTTCTAAAATTCCCTTCCAACCTCGAAAAGGGGTTTTAGGTTATCGAAAATGGTCACCCATCCAAGCTTAACTTACCAATAATAACGGCGTCAGGCTCAGCGGTTTCCTCGCAGACGACGCCCGAGTTCTTCCTCTCTCCATCATTGATACACTCAGTATAACCACTGACAAACACCATGGCCGATAGTTTCATCTCGTCATAGCTGAGGCAGTTCTCCAAAATGAGGGGGGGACGCTGATTCACTGTGCCTACGCTCTCCCAACCTTCGGAACTGGAAGTGGGAAATATTTTAATTAAAATAGAGTATTTTTGGAAAAAAAATTGGTAGAATATAGCAGTTGAGAATTGAGTGGTGTTATATTATAAATGGGTTTGTTTATCAAGATATTAGGGAAGTGTAATATGTATCGATACTTTTCATATCGATAAATTTTCGGTCAGTTAATTGTCGGTTGATTCTCACTTATCTCTCTCATTTTCATGCTAAAATTATTGATTTTCTTTTTCTGTAAATATTTTTTGAATGTTGGAAACGAGATATTCTAATTTTTTTTTTATTCTAAAGCTTATTTAAAGAACATTCTGGGCAGCACGGCGTTTCCATTTCAATGTTAGACACCTCCATCAAACTTATTCGATTGCATGTGAAATGTGAAATTGAAGGTTTAGTTTCTCGATTCGATATTTGAAAATGGTTTTCTTTGTTTAACTTATTATATAGAAGTTAGTCAACATCCTCAACCACTTACTTACCCTCTGAACCGTTTGGCTCGAACCTGCTTCTTTTCCTGCGGCGAGAGACCGCTCAACAAAGATCTGTACACAAGTATAACTACATGCTACTTATGTACTTGGCACACTACCAACTCCCAACACACATATACACGCAAATTAATATGAGTATAGTCAATAGTCAACGCAAAAGCTCGTGAACAGTTAACAGTGCAGAGTTTTCTCAAATCCGGCTGACGGCCTCCGCCATGAATTATTTTATCGATAAACATACTTATCACAACGACGCGCATCTCTACAACTTTGTGACGTATAAGTATAACCCACAGGCAAGAGTGTATGTCTCATTTATTTATTTATACATTTATTCGTATCGTCTGCCACGAGTCTTTTCGTTGACTATAAAACGGTACAGATATAGCAGAGCGCAGTGAAGAACTTTTTCATTATAGTTCGGCCATTCAGAGAATGCGTTCCTGACACGTCGCGATTGAACTGACGACGTAACTTTGCAATGGCGTTGCAGTTACGATAAAAATATTTTTGCTGGTTGTTTACCGTTTTAACAATTGAGGAGCATTAAAACAACATTATTATATCAATAATCAATGAATGTAGTTACGTCGTCAGTTCAATCGCGACGTGTCAGGAACGCATTCTCTGAATGGCCGAACTATAACAGAATTACATGAAAAAATTATGTTAATTGATTTTTGACACTATTTCGATGGCAACAAAGTTGATAATACCTTGACATTGAAAAATGTCTTCACTACGCTTAGATAAATGTACTCGCGACTGCAAACAAAGACTAAGTTAGTAGGACTTCCAAAAAAAATAACTATAATTATAACGAAATACCTACTTCTATTTAATAAAACCAAATAAGTTCTACTCTTACCTACCATTTTGACCAAATATTCAATATTTTTTTCTAGAATAAAATTAAAACAATATACCTAATAGATTTTTAGAATACTAGAGCATAACTAAACTTAACGAAGCAATTTATTATGGCACCGTTAAAATGTTACGATATGTTATCACGCCATCCTCTTCCGTTTATATCGTTTATAGCTCAATCATTTTGTAAATAACTTTTAATTACTACTATTATGTATTACTTCACACTAGAACATCGAGTTTGTTTGCTTGAAAGATCGAATGTAAGGAACAATTGAACCAATTTGAAAAACTAAAATCAGTGTTAGATAAATAGCCCATTCGTCGAGCAAGGCTGTTTTTTATCTAGGTGCGCAGAATAGTTCCCGCGGAAAGGGGATAAAATCGCTGGTGGAAGTTCGTTCGTTAGTTAGTTAGAAAAAGTATATTTGGTCAAAGCAAAATATAAGGCAAAATGTTGAACATCAAATCTAATGCAATGATACTGGCACAAAATAAAAATACTTAAAACTCTTGACATGAATACTTTTTATCCCACAAAAGAAAAACAAATCTCTACTAAAACTATGAAAAGCTACCAAATTAAATTCAAGCTATATTCACAAAGTAATCTTACCCTTTTTCTCCAGTAATCAGTAGATATTTGTCAGCTTGTCCCATGAAAGTGATGGCGCGTTTCTTCAAAATCCTGTCTATGAGTTGTGGCACGCTCATATCTTTGTAAAGTTCCTTCTCTATACTGCTGCCGAACTCTCTGGAACATTAGAGATTTATAGTTAACAAAATTCGATTTTCAAAAACCTTAACCTTAGGAAGTTAAATTTTTGAAAATCGTATGTTTGTTCATGGCTTCCTGTTGTAATTCTTTACACCATACGTCACGACGATTTTATCAAAAACATCGTGGAAGGGAAGGTCGAAGGGAAGAGAAGAAGGGGTCGTCCAAGATATAGCTACATCAAGCAACTTAAAGAAAAGGTGAAGGTCGTGACGTATAAGGAAGTTCAGGAGTTGGCGCTAGATAGGTGTAAATGGAAGGAGCTGCACCGACAAGAGCTGGGCTCTTAAATTAATGATGATGAAAGATGATTCGATTATGAAAAAATCCAAGTAAGGTTAAATAAGCAATTTTCATATGCTTAGAATCGTTAAAATTTTAGATATCGTTATAATCGTAAAAGTTTAGCATAGAATCTATTTAGAATGTGGTGTGAACATGCACAACTTTCTGGAACCCAAACCCAAAATATTCTTACTAATATTATAAGTAAAAGTGTTGAACTTTCACACCAATGGAATTTTGTACACAGATAGTCCAAACGTCTAGAAACACAGAAAGGGAAAGGGTCCTTTTATCCAGGTGCAGGAACTAGTTCCCTCGGGACGCGAGTGTAACCACGGGTAACAGGTACTTTAGTTTATGGTAAAGAAAGATCCATTAGGACCTTACCTCTTGTATATGAGAAAATGAGTCATGAGTAGTAACACTCTCTCATGTATGAGTGGGTATGTTGAAGCTATGTTCTTCTTCAGTTTCTCTATAGGCCGACGCACTTTGAGCTTCTCTAATCTGCAATATTTAACGTAATATGAAATGCCAAACATATTTTGAACTCTATCACTGAAAGAAATATGTATGTATGTACATTATTTTATTTGTTAAATCTGCCATTGCAAAAGCTGCATGCTTAAGTTAAGCAAAATGAAATACAATAATCAAAATGCATAAGTTAAACTAAGCTAGATTTCAAGTAACAAGAATATTTAAAAGATAAACAGCTTTTAATTTTTTTTTTAATCTTCTTTTTCAACCTTGATAGTTCTTAATTTTTGTGAGCAAACAATGTTCGCATGCAAAAGTTTGGATTTTACACTGTTTGCCAGAGCAAGTTGATCAGAAAGAACTGTGTATATCTCGCCATGATAATTACCTGACAGTCTCAATAGGGAAGGATATAGGGAACGCCTTGCTCTTAGCGATCACCTCATCCACATCATCCCCCTGCTCATCCGGAGTGACTTCAGAACACTGACGCAGCAGCTCATTGGTCTCCTTACTCATGCTTGGGAAACACCATTCGGGTTTGCACCTAAATAGGTAGGGTAGTGTTAACATAATCACTACATAGTATAAAACAAAGTCTTTTCTGTCCCGGCGTCCCATTGTACACTTAAATCTTCAAAACTCCACAACAGATTTTCATGTGGTTTTATTTTAATAGATAGAGGGATTGAAGTGGAAGGTTTTTATGTATAATTATATCCATAAAATTTTGGGGAAATACTGATGCAAAGCTGGGCCGGGTTGCTAGGCAAATCAAAATCAAAACTCGTTTATTCAAACTTGGCTGCAAAACAGCACCTTTTGAACGTCAAAAATTTACAAAAGACAAACCGAAACGATCACCCGTTTGAAATAGGCAACTACAATTCAACGTATTCATATTGTTGACATGCATAAGCGCTTTTAATGTCTGGACAAAAATAAATGATTTGACTTTGATGCTTATTTTTTTTTGCTAAACTTTTATTTGTTATTGTTGATAACAGATAGATAGATAAACTAAAATGGTAACTTATAATAAATGAATAATTCTATAAGCTCCGTGTTTCTAAAAGTTCTTCTAACTAAAGCCACAGTTAGAAGAACTTTTATTTTATACCATAATGTATCTATCCTTGTTATACTATTAGAGATTGAATACATTACATTATTCTAAGGGTAGCTGATCTCAAAATTCAATCTCTAATTGCAAATCAATGGATAGGTAGGTTATAGAAATCTATACACAGTACTATACAGTATTAATAATAGGCAACTAATAAGTTATTGTCTTTTATGTTGTAATAATGTATTTTCAAGATATTGTTAGTTAATGAAATACTCATACGTAAGTGGGTGAATTACCTATCTGTGCTATTAATATCGCTGTACATAAGTATTATAAGATCATTCAAGAATATACTTGAGATATCATTGATATATCAGTGATTTTGGTCAGTGGGTCGTCTTAGGGGCGGAGTTACCTTAAAACTAGGTTAACTCACCAGGCAAAACTTTGAAAGGACTTAGTTAAATCCATTGTCTGAAGTTTCTGCCGTTTTCTCTGAAACAAAATATATTATCATAGTTGCATTCATTAAATAGGTTTGTGCTACTCAAATTGACAAACATGGTCATATTAATTTGGTTTAATACAGTTTCATTGCAACATAATTCAAGAATACTTTAATATACACTTACAGGCATTTTGTATTATTTATTTACTAATAGTGAGAACCTTATCGGAAAAAGCAGATATTTAAGAATTATTAATTGGTTAATGATTGCAAATGTAAACTTATGACTATAGATTAAACTAAACAACAAATAATAACGATTAGCGGTACTTTATCCTCAATGATAGTTCACAATTTAATTATATTCACAACAATACGACACGGACCAGTCGATAGTCAAAGAATGCAAAAATCATTACTTACAGCCGCTAGATATAGACGATTTTCGACGACAGGTCTGTACAAGTTTATTCTTGATGCGGCAAAAACACTGTGAAAGTGTTTCAAGTACTGGGATTTCGCATTATTGCGGTGAATCACCGTAGGCAACCGACACAGATAGTCCATCCATGAATTTGTTTTGACAGAAATGAATTGAACAAAGCTACGTTTAGTTAACGGAATAGTTGTTTCGTCGGCTGCTCTGCTGAAATGATTTCAAAGAATGTATTTGCTAAATCAGTTGTTTATTTTTATTTTACACTAAATATTTTTTTGTTTTTTTTTTAAATGAATTGATCTCGTCCTTTTTCTGTTGAATACTATTTTGAAAGTTTCGTCATATAAATAACAAAACGTTCTTTTCGCAATTTTGCTTTACAAAGCTTGATTCGATTTTGCGTCACAACTTCCATTCAATTCAGTCTTTTCTAAATATCAAGAACCATTTATAATGTAAATAAAACCCTTGTCATGATTAAACTCAATTATTCAATATGAGGGAGACTTATTTTATATTTATAAAAAATGCTTAAAAATACAAGCAAACGCACTTTACAAATGCTGCCGACAAATCAGCTGTAAATGTGTCAAATTATCTGTCAAAGTTATCAAATATCGTCAGTCCTGTGTACTTTACTCAAAGAGTAAAATAATACTATGGAAAAAGAGAGCCCTCTCGCGCAGTTTTTATGCAAGCAACTTTGAAGCGCCATCTGGAGTTTGCGACCAGAAGTATATGACGTGTGCTATACATACGTATATGTACCTATATATATTTATAAACATAAGCATAGTTCCCAATATACCCGTTCGCCGGTAACAAGTTATGTTTAATTTTCTTGTTGTTATGCTTTGAAATACATTACAACAGGAAAATTAAACAAAATACTTTTTACTGGAAAGCGGGTCTACTAGAATCAAATATTTATTTGCTAGGAATTACACAAAAATGACCAAAATACACAGACAAGCGTACGCGCAAGTTATGATGGCGGTCATCTTGTGAAGTATGATGTGTTACTATTACCAATTAACAAAAAAGTCAGATAGGTTCTCAGATTGAGAATTTTTAAAAACAAAATTTAAGTAGAATTCGTAATTTAAATCATCTTCTAATTATTGAAATACTCTCGTATTTTTGTATAAAAAGGTAAAATAATTAATTTTCAATCTACTCACAGAGACATCTATCGTGAAATAGTTAGCAATATGGCATGTTTTCACGTTTCATTTATAAGATGGCGCTACTTTCTTTACGACAACGCTCAGTCAAGGAAACTGTCCCCCCCCTGACTTTACTTTTAGAGTATAAATTATTGGTTCTGTGTTTTGTATTGTGAAAAATGATTTAAACAGACTCAGAAATGGGTCAGTGGGCCGTCTTAGGGGCGGATATGAAGTAGTAATAAACACACCGCAATTATAATGGACACTTCGTATGATTTCCACCTAAACACCCCGACCCCAACATCAGCTTTTGTTAGGTTCTTTAGGTCAGTTCATGAAAAGATGTGTATCTGCTTTGGGAAGATACGATGTGCCTTTCAGAACATGATGAGCAAACTTGTTGAGCGTTTTTATTAATTTTTCTTTCTTTGCTTACGCGATGTTTGTAATAGAATGTGTTAACATGCTTCACTGCTGCTTCAATTACATTGTGTTTAGAAACAAATAGACCTAGTTTCATTCATAAACTAGTGAAAATTTTTACATCTGAAGTGTCTGTGGGTCATCTTAGGGGCAGATTAAGTATTATTTCCATTGTCTGCCATATACACTGGAAATCAGCTGCATCCGGTTAGACTGGAAGCCTAGCCCCAACATAATTGGGAAAAGGCTAGACAGCTGATAATTTAATAGTCTGCTACTTCCTTAAATCAAGGACAAAGTTAGGGTGAATGTTATGTAGATTATAAATAAATACACAAATTCGACTTACAATTACAGTTTTAATTCTCAAACTATATTTACATTATTTTCTTACAACAACATTGATTAAATTAATTAAATATACAAATAGCTTTTAAATCTAACTTTTTGATCTTAATATCATAACACTATAATCAGGATCTCTATTTGATCACATTTATACATATAACGTCTTAGGTGCTTACATTATTTAAAAACGGAATGTTATCTTCTTATTTTTTAAGCCCAGTATACATTGGCCTGTGATGGGCCACACTTTGCAATGCACAATTGTAGGCCAAGATTGACAATAGGCATGATGACAAATTTTTAAATACCTTTGTATGATGTAGGTATACGTCTATTTTATATGAAAAATTATTAATTTTAAGAAAATGCGAAGTTTTTTTATCAAATAATTGCATTTTTCTCTGTCCACTTTGAATCCGGCGCGAAAACGCTTGTCAGTGTCATGTCGTCACTTGTGACGTCACGACTGAAATTACAAGACGCAAGTAAACAACGCTCGTGCAATAATTAAGTTTTTTGTGTTATTAAATATGAATTCGAAAGTGCATAGGTGTTGTGGGGTCCCCCAGTGTAAGAACACATCCAAAACAACTCCTGATAAGTTATTTGTGTACGTTCCTCACAATAAAAAAATACGAAACAAGTGGCTTAAACTTGCAAGGCGAGATTCAAAAGCAATATTGCCCAGGGTACAACTTTATTTTTGTGAAGATCACTTTGATGTAAGTTATTACATAGTTCTCTAGATTCTAACATAGAAGTTTTTTTAATTAAACTAATACACTTACATGGAAGTTTTTTTTAATTAAACTAGTATACTTACATGGAAGTTTTAACATTTCTAAATTCAGCTGAACAAAAATCTTTATTTGATGCCAAAAACTCTCCCAGCATTATGATATCAATTCTAGGCAAATTAGCGCTGTTTGCCTTGATAAATCCGGGCTCCATAACTCGTGTTATACACAATTAATTAAATAAAAACAAAGATCGCAGTGGAAGTTCACAATAACGAAATGTGACGTTCGCGCGCTTTCGCGCGAGTTGTTTTGAGAAATGACGTCACGAGCTCTGATTGGTGTTCAAGATATCATGGCGGATTGCCTTATTTCGTAATTTTATTTTATAAAAATACATATTAATCACGTTATTAATAAAGAAAACAATGCGCGTTTTATATTCCAAGCTTCAAGTTTAATTTAATAAATATATTATTTTAATGATTTTTGATTACTGTCATCATGCCTATTGTCTGCCAACATATACCAATACCCCCTGTACACATTGGTGATGGTGTGTAGTGGCCACGCATGGGCCAATGTATACTTTTTATTTTGGGGGCTTTAAAATCTCATTTGTTAATTTCACATATTATATGAAAAGGTCAATTTAAAAAAAAAGGTTGTTCCATTTATCGTTATTTTAAAGCCACATCCAGATTTAAAATTAGAACTTCTTGATTTGTTTTGTTAAGCACCCATGATAGTGTCGTAGGTTTCTGCGATTGGTGCCAATGCGACGAGACAGACCATTGCGATGGCAAATAGTATCACTATTGGCGTGTAGACACCTAGAAGCAGCCGTCTGAAGCTTGAGAACTGGAAATAATGAAAAAATTGGTTAAAAATGCGTATAGAGATCATCAAATGACCTGCTGTGGGTAAGCAGCGAAGAGGGAGTGACACACCCACACTGACAAAAAATCCGTCGCGTTCCGTCGTAGGCCTTTTATGTACCAGGGCCGCGGTAACTCTTTCGCACAATTCCGCAGCCCCGACAGACCTTGGCTCTGCTGGACCTTGCTGGGGTAACCAAGGGGTATTGGGTTGCCCGGGTAACTGGGTTGACTAGGTCAGATAGGCAGTCGCCCCTTGTAAAACACTGGTACTCAGCTGCACCCGGTTAGACTCTAAGCCGACCCTAACGTAGTCAGGAAAAGGCTCGGGGGATGATGATGAAACTGAGGTTGTGTATTAACAACTCAAGTATCACCATTTTTCACAAAGAAAATACAAAATGTCTACTTACCGGTGCGTCAGTGCTGCGGTCGACCTGCGTGGTTGGTCTCGGATGTCCGAGCATGTCCTTCATGGGGAATGCATTGATGCGACCATTGCTAATACGTCCGTCCGACACGCATACTGTCAGCTATGGGGAAATAAGGGATTCATTAGTAATTTGAAAGAACCATTTCATCACCATTTGGTCATCATCATATCTTGAGCCTTTTCCCAACTATGTTGGGGTCGGCTTCCAGTCAAACCGGATCCAGCTTATACCACTGTTTTAGTGTCCATTTCGACCGCGCGGCCAACTCATAATATTTGATGAAACTTTGCCAGGAATTAGTAGTAATTTGTTACTTTTCACTCCTCTTTTCCTGAATTTGTTACAAAAAAACCCAAGACGCCAAACAAAGAATAGTTGGCCGCTAGAACCGCCACTTGCCGTAGTCATCGCCCGTGATTACACAGAAACTATACAATGCAGATAGACGAATGATACATCAAAAGAAAGGTCTTAATTTGTATAATTTGTTACAAAAATAAAAAAAAGACAAAACGTAGATAAACGAAAAGTTATGCAATGTTTAGTTTTCAGGTTATGAGTATGTAGGTATATCACCTTAGGTATCAAATTAATAGAAGCTAATGTGTATAGACAATTACCGTCTTACCACAAAAACTTTTAAACGTCAGTTTATGCCTTGTCTAAAAAAATGTCAAATTATGACGTTGACATATGGTTCATTTTGCAGCCAAAATTTTATTAGACAAGTGTAAAACAGGGTTTAAAGTTTTTGTAGTAAGGCCCTATGTCTTTAATTTATTACAGCGAAAAAAGACAAAAAAAAACTAAAAAGTAGGTTCAATAATATGTTAGAGTCGATTTTAGTTGGCCGCTCGGACGGCAATATGCCTAAAATACAATTTCGTTTATCTCGTTATTTAAAGTAGGTTTTAGCTTAATTAGAGTACTAGTCGATGGGTAACGTAACCTAGTTTGATTAAATATAGCGAATATAACTGCAGCATTCATATTTTAGAAGATATTTACAAAAACACAGTGGTATGAAACTATATGAGAGTAGGGTGTCCATGTATTTTCACATATTCGAAATTTTCGATATTCACATCTTATTTTTTTAGGGAGAGTGCATACTAGTAGAGTACCATGATTATATTATAGTTCGGCCATTCAGAGAATGCGTTCCTGACACGTCGCGATTGAACTGACGACGTAATAACATTCATTGATTATTGATATAATAATGTTGTTTTAATGCTCCTCAATTGTTAAAACGGTAAACAACCAGCAAAAATATTTTTATCGTAACTGCAACGCCATTGCAAAGTTACGTCGTCAGTTCAATCGCGACGTGTCAGGAACGCATTCTCTGAATGGCCGAACTATAGTACAAAGGCATGTTGTTAATTTTGTATTCTGAACGAATATGCGGTTCCTTTTGCGGTCTTTAAAGAACCCATTTACTGATAAAAATTTCGTTTCAGGTGTTTTATGATGGGAACGATTCCAGAAAAATTAATTCTTTGTTTTCAATCTATTGTTAAAAATATTTGTCGCAAGCTGTTTAAAAAGCGATAATTTTTTGATGCAAATAATCAGTAGCGGCGTAAGGGGAGGGGGGGGGTCCGCCCGGGTACCACATCTCGGGGGGGGGGGTACCATCTGGGTCGGCACATATGTGCATGACCAGGATGGCGCAGGCAGATGGGACAAGTCACTAAGGGTGCCATTCTAATTTCTTTAAAGACCGCAAAAGGAACCGCATATTCGTTCAGAATACAAAATTAACAACATGCCTTTGTACTAATGTAATCATGGTACTCTACTAGTATGCACTCTCCCTAAAAAAATAAGATGTGAATATCGAAAATTTCGAATATGTGAAAATACATGGACACCCTACTCTCATATAGTTTCATACCACTGTGTTTTTGTAAATATCTTCTAAAATATGAATGCTGCAGTTATATTCGCTATATTTAATCAAACTAGGTTACGTTACCCATCGACTAGTACTCTAATTAAGCTAAAACCTACTTTAAATAACGAGATAAACGAAATTGTATTTTAGGCATATTGCCGTCCGAGCGGCCAACTAAAATCGACTCTAACATATTATTGAACCTACTTTTTAGTTTTTTTTTTGTCTTTTTTCGCTGTAACAAATTAAAGACTAATTGTCTATACACATTAGCTTCTATTAATTTGATACCTAAGGTGATATACCTACATACTCAGAACCTGAAAACTAAACATTGCATAACTTTTTGTTTATCTACGTTTTGTCTTTTTTTTATTTTTGTAACAAATTATACAAATTAAGACCTTTCTTTTGATGTATCATTCGTCTATCTGCATTGTATAGTTTCTGTGTAATCACGGGCGATGACTACGGCAAGTGGCGGTTCTAGCGGCCATTCTTTGTCATAGCGTCTTGTTTTTTTTTGTAACAAATTCAGGAAAAGAGGAGTGAAAAGTAACAAATTACTACTAATTCCTGGCAAAGTTTCATCAAATATTATGAGTTGGCCGCGCGGTCGAAATGGACACCTGTTTTATGAGGAGCGACTGCCTATCTGACCTCCTCAACCCAGTTACCCAGGCAACCCAATACCCTTTAGTTTAGATTGGTGTCAGATTCTGACTACCCGTAACGACTGCCAAGGATGTTTAATGACAGCCAGGACCTTCAGTTGAACGTCCCTTCCGAAACATGGTCATTTGTGTCTAAGATATCCTTAGAAAGTACAAATCAATAAAGAACCTTAACCACATAAGAATAAAGTCGAAACTCACAGACAACACAAGATGCATGACGACATGGAAGGCGACGAATGCCGCCAGTATGTAGACGCTCCATGGAGGCAGCTCCGCCTTCGTTAGGTATACCGCCAGGAATATTGTTACGACTGGAATGGAAGAGTTGTATATTAATTACACGGTATTACCTTCAAGGGTAACTAACAAATAATTAAATTAAATTCTGAGAGGTCAATTTGAAGAATGTCATAGATTAGATGTGAATAAACCTAGTTATTTTGTTCTCCGTGGAATAAACGTTAGGTACGTAATACATAATCATGTACGTAGGTCGGTTTCTATCCACCACTATCTAACCACTCATTAAAGAAAATTCACTCAGGCCTAATTTGTGTAAACAGTTGTAAAATAGAAATTAGAAAGCTTTATTTACTTTGTAAGCTATTATAAGCAGGTAATAGGAAGGTATCCTTCTCCCTGTGAGAGGAGGCCTGTGCCCAGCAGTGGGACGATATAAAGACTGTAACAGGTAATAGGAAGGTACTTACTTCCTAGAATATGCGCGGCATTTCCAAGAAGCCAATGCATCCAGTTGAAGATTGGTCTCTTGTTAGTGCCGGGGTGCGGCCTGAAGTATGCACCTGTAATGATAAAAAAAATCTATGAAAATATTGTTCAGTTTTATAATTATTTCTTAATGCAATCCAGCAGTAATTCGAATACACAAATTACGAAGAAGTCCCCGAATCATCCATCGTTTTCCAGATTTTCAAGTATCCGATGGTCATTTTCGTGACGTCTAACTATACTATCGTGTTCATTTGGAACCTGCTTCGTTATCTAGTAGTGTTTGAAACACATTTTGACGTGACAACGTCTTATAAATTGGTTTGCCGGGTGACACTTCAAGAAACTGCGTTACGCTTCGCTCACGTTATGCGCTCACAATGAGAGCGAGTGATAGGCACGCGTCCCTTCCACTCGGGCATGGTTAGCCCGCCTAAGAGCGAGAGAGACAGACGTCGTTGTCACGTAAAACTTTCGCCCGTATACCGACTTTACAGGCAACCAATTTTTTGGATCTTAACCAATTTTGATGACGAAGTGGATCAACACATTCAATTGTCCCCACATGTCGCAAGAGAAGTCTAATAAACCTTACTACCTTTCCTTTAAGGTTCAAATTCCAACTTACCAATAGGCTGTATAAAGCACAGTATGACAGTGACAATGCCAGTGATAGCATGAGGGTTGTCTCCCGTAGTGGACCAGCCTCCGACTTCTATGAGGATCAGGATGAAACCGATGACTGTCAGCAGCCAGGTTAGAACCATGAAGATTCTGTGGTACTGTGCAGATAAAAATGGATATTATTTAATGTTGGAAGATTGGTGGATCCTTTGAACTCTGGGAATAATTAATGTCTACTTTACATCTAGCTTTACTTTTTCAATGCGTTTCTGGAGATTGGCACTGCAAATTATGGCTCTTAAAAAATTTTATAGTTGGGAGGTGTGTTAAATTAATCGCATGAGAAATGCTTATTAGACTATGTATAAGTTTAAAACTTGTTGAAGTTACTTACCGCAAACCAGATGTCTTTGCCGCCCAACTGCTTGCCGACCCATGTCTGTCTGAAGTATCTGAAAATGAACAATGCTAAAATTAGGTAATCTCCAATTTTAAAGACCATACAAAAATTATCAACTTGACATCTACAACATATTTTTCAAAGTAATTTTTCAGTCTTGATTTTTTCTTCCAAAATTGTTTTTCAGGACCTTTAATTAACTTTTCGACATCATTAAGCATACCTTCTCTCTCCAACCCGCTTTATTAATTCTCTTTCACTCATCAAACTGAGAACCTCCTTTTTTGAGTCGGTTAAAACTTAGATATTTATCTACTTACCTAGCAAGCAATATCCCAATAGACGAGGTAGCCAGCCAAGCGACTAACATACAGCATCCGTGCAGCTTGAGCAGCAGTTTGGACTTGGGCGGCGGGGTGCCCACTACGGAGAGCTGCATGGGCTCGCCGGTAGCTTCGTATGCTAGGTCGTGGAAACCCACGCGGTTCGGGTCTGGAAGAAGAAATTGGTTTATAGGAACATTTTTAAATTCAGCAACTTAAGTAAAAGTATCTGTGGTGGAAGAGTTCAAGGCATCAAAATCAATGACAACTTTTTATTGGATGCTAGCTTTTGCTTGTAATTTCACCAGCGTCTCGGGAGAACTTCTTCCCAGCAAAATATGTTTCTCGGGAATCGTGTAGCTTTCTAACAGTAAAAGAATTTTTCACTTCGATTCAATATACCTACCCTAAAGACTGCATTTTTAGGGTACCTACACACAAACAAAAAGTTTCCTCTTTATTGTTAGATATTATTAGTAGGTGCGGATTTTTGGATAACACACTAAAAGAGAAGGTTATGTTCAACAACATAATAACAATGATAAAAAAATTCTCACCTTTCATAGAACTGCCAGCAACCACCATCAAGTTATAAGAATTCTTCAACAAATCAAACGTCTGTCCTTTCACAACGGACACAGCATCCCTACTAAACATACAGAACAATTTCCCATCTATATTCGAACTGAGCTGCAATTGAGCGATCTCTTGGGGAGAGTCAGACCGGCTGACATACGGCTCCACTTTCGGATATGTCCAAGAAGTGTATAAATTAATCTTCCCATTGTCCTCTCTAACGCATTCCACGGCACTATCATCACCCATTTTGCTGTCAGTACTTAAAGCTGCTGCAATATATTTGGGGTTCCCAGATCCTTGCATCTGGAAGTCATATTTGTCCCCTTTGACTATGACTGCGACGATAGCTTTGCAGTCGCCCTTGGGTATGCAGTTTTGGGGTACGCCGAAGCAAAGTTTTGTTGAACCACAACCTTCGTAGATGGTGTCGAGGGCACGGGGTGCTTCTTTAGGCTGAAATAGAGACGTTTTATTTAATCTATTATTATAAATACTTCCACGGCTTACATTTCTATACCATACGTCATCATAACAGATTTTTTAATTCTATTTACTTACCGTGATACTTTGTCAGACGGACAAACGTCTAGTATGTTTATAGTGGTGATTTAAGTATACAATTTTAAATTTTCCCGAGCTCTAAGGACTTGACGAAAACGTTATTAGCGTGAAAGCATACTCTAAATAGTGGTTTGATATGGAAAAACAGAGCATGCCATTTCATGGGTTGGTATACCTTTTGTAAATGGTAAGTTTCTTGTTAGAAATAATGCTCACTGTAGGTACCTTAGATTCCATGATAACGGGTGGTGCTGGCGTCGGGATGGCAGATCTAGGCGTGGTGGCCGGAGCATTGATCGGAGTGTCAGGAGTCACCACTTCTACTAAAGCAGATTCCACGTTCAGCCAGAATGTCGCGTAACTTTGGGCGACTGTCGCTCTGTGGATTAAAAAAGGATATTATGGTTTTAGAAGCTGTTTCGATTAGGATAGTTTAACGGTACAATTTGTATTAGGTTGCCCAGGTAACTGGGTTGAGGCGGTCAGATAGGCAGTCGCTTCTTGTAAAACCCTGGTACTCATTAGCTAGACTGAAAGTCGACCCCAACATACTTGGGAAAAGGCTCGGGAGATGGAATAATAAAGGAACAATTTCAAGCAAAACCTTCTGTTTTCAATTCACCGTGCAAACAAACAAAAATTCGCGACCATTTAGTTGATTGGTTTTTGGCTTATTAGTGGTAGTGGTAATCGGTTGCCAGTAAATGTAATTTAATTAGTAGGTATTATAGATCTGCATGAAGTATCATTAAGGTACCTAAGTACATCGTTCCCAACAAAATAGACAATAACCATGGTACATAATGAATCACTGTTGAACTGTGAACCACCTGTTTCTCGTTCAAAACTTTCACAGCAAACTGAACACTACCATTTCATTCCTTTAGGAACCAAACCAAAGTGACTGTCAGCCGCCGAATGTCAGCGTCTAAGCATATTACGCAGACCGTATCTTCGGTTAGATGTGAACGAAAAAGTTAATATGTAGGAAATACAATAAATTGCCTAACTTTCGCTCACATTCGGCGGCTGACAGTCAGTTTGGTTTGACTATAGCCTTACTCTTTAATTCCTTCTGCAATAACCATAATCTTTACCTGAACTCAACGCCACCTAAGAAGTCAGTGGGCGCTTGCCACTGGAAGGTCATGGCTGGCTTGTCTTCGGGCGAGGAGTGCGTCACGGTGTCATTGGCGTTGCTGCAGGTCACCAAGTGTGTGAGCTTATCGTCAGGTAAGCCTACGAACTTGCCTACGATTTGGTCCTGGTTCTGAAAGAGGTGAAATCGTCGTTTAAAATGTGGTTCATGAACTAAGTTATTTAAGCTTCCAACCTGTATCTGTGGAGATCTAAGGGGGAGGCCTGTGTTCAGCAGTGGACGTCCTATGGCTGAGATGATGATAGTGTTTTTTTTTTCAAAGTGAAAGCTCGCTTAATTAAACATCAGAAGAGAATTCAAAATTGTATTATGTGCTTCCTGACTTCATCTTGGACGTTACGGACTGAAGATGAAGAAAACATGTTTTGGAAATATTACCTGCAATAGCAGTATCTATAGCTTTTTGAAAATGAGAGGTCTTAGGTACATTTTTCATTATTCATCTCGTCTCAAACCATAACATGCCTCTCCCATCACCTAAATCCATAAATCACTAAGTTTGCGTAGTAAAACCATAGTACAAGGTACAAGTATCAAGTAACATAAGCATGTGGGTGCATGTATTAAGTAATTTGTTTGCGAATCACTTAAGTGTAACGAGATGCTTAATATTCCGTATCTAGGCATCTAAGGCAGGTCAAGAGAGGCCATAATCCGAAATGGTGAAACCTGTTTGACTGGTTCTATGATAGCACAGGGATTTTTTTTGAAATGGAAATACCAGCGGTCATTAAATCATCAATTAATGAGATCAATGTTGTGAAGAGTAGTGTGGGAAAACAGTTTATCTACGCATTTTATGAAAGTAGCCACTCTTTTACCAATACCACATCAGAGACATAGAGCTCGCAGACGGCTTTTTAATAATCTTGAGCAGGAAACCATAACTTAAAAACTGGTACATTGAATCTCTATTTCTGAAAAACTGATAGATTACGACAATGAGGGACCAATCTCTCATCGTGGTAACTGGATTGATCGAATACAACAATTGTAGCTACATATTTTTCTTGCAACCTCAACAAACAAATTAGCATCGCCTAAACTATATTGTACTAGGTGAGGTGTACATACTTATGTCTTAACCACGTCATATGGGTATATGGAATCTCATGGCCAAGAAACCACATGGTTTAGTGGCGTATCGACACACCTTGTCGCGTCCACTTGGAATTCTATCATAGCGATCGTTGCGTATGCACATGCTGAGAATATTTCGGTATGTAGGACAAATAGGACTGGACTCAAGTCACTACTCGCTTCATATTGATAATAATGGGTTTTATGTCTTCTTATTTTGTATAGTGATCGAGTCTACCTTAGGCATCAGTCTCCCACAATATACTTGGTACATATCTCTTTCTTGTGTTATCTATAATGTATGCATGTTGTAGTGAGAAATAAACTATTTATTATTATTATTTATTTAAAAGGAAGTAAGGAGAACCATATATTGTCACCAATAATCTACTTCAGGTTATTACTAAGTGCTTAAAAATCTATAGCTTTATTCATACTGATTCAGCTTTGGCTGCTACGCAATTTCATAAGAATCTGGTCCGCATTACAATGCTTCTAATAGCTATTGAGTAGAAGCCAAATGCCTTCTACAGATATGGAGAAGTTTGTCACAGCCAGTGCACGATCGTGACCAAAAGGTTAAGGTATGCGCATTGTAACTACGTAAGGTGCAGCAATTGTGTCACTCAACAATGCATCAATTAACGCACTTTGGAAGGCATTAGCTTTATAGATATGGACTTGATGAAATAAATGTTGCCTATTGTTTTTTCCCAATAGTTCATTAGGTAAAAAAATTAATGGGGGTTGGTTAAAGTGGTAATTTCGTTGACTCTTTTTTGTCACTTCCAACATCAAAATCAAAAATCGTTTATTTAAACTTGACTGGTAAACAGCACTTTATGAACGTGAGAAAACAAAAGACTGCGTTTACAGAAATTTACAAAACGTTCACCCTTCACCACTTCTTATGTGTTTTGCTGGGAAGAAGTGGCGTAACAATCTCCTCAGCAACACATGTCTGTCTGTAGGTTAGAAGAACCTTTCAATTGTTTATCTATTAATCTCTCTCATCTAGCAAAAGTTTCCTCTTAGGTATTTACCATACTCCTCAATTCTCCTCTCCTAATTCATATTCCTCACCTGTATCTGCCTAGCCTGCAATATAAACCCTCCAATAGGCAAGGGTGCTCCCGCCGGGCTCCCCACAGTGACCTCCAAGGTGTCACCCTGTCGCACTTGAGAGGCTGATGTCAGGATTAAGTAGGGGGGCGTCGAAGACTGCGGCTTTATCGACTCGTGGCGCGGAGTTTGGTCTATGCAGGCCTGGAAGAATAGAGACATTATTATTGTTTTATAGCTGGTAAAACTTCCAAAAAGAATTAAAGGCATTTTTGAAGGTTCCTGGATAATTGTGAACATAACATGAACATAACATGAATATCATACTAGATAATTTATAGATCGCTTATTTTATTGGTGGAAGCTTTTGCCTATCAACAGACCTCAGCTCGGAAAAAATCTTTGAACACCGAAGAGTTTCAGATACGGTGATTCCAAGTACAGTTGAAGAATTCATCAGAACTTTTAGATTTTCTAATGATTCTTTAACTCTCATGATCGAAGTTTTTTTCTTTTAATTTAAGCTCTATGTAAGGCATGTGTCTAGGATCCTACGAAACAGGGACAACGCATAGGCACATTACATTATTACGAACAGGCATTACTTAACATTGTAGTTATGGTATGAATGAGCTTCTTTCATCACTCATTCACGTATTATGACGCCAACAACGATTTAACTTGTGGGTAGACATCATAATCACATTGAGGCGGTTAGACCCTGACCTACTGCCTGATTTGTGAATTCTAATTAAAAATGAGCTAAGTATGCAAATTTATTATGATGCCATAATTTATAGTGCTTTTTATTTTAACTGGACAAGTTTTTAAGAGAAGAGATCTTAGCTTGCTACCTGTATAGCTCTTATGGTAGCCTTGTTCAACCCCTAAGTTCAATGACAATTTAGTACCTGCTTAAAAGTTGGTTTTATTGGTTCAGTTCTGACTCCACATAAGGAATCCTAACTATCTTCTATCAAAAACATCTACGTTTTACTATTCCATTGTTTGGCCTCTTTTACTAATATCAAAATGCATTCATTACAATACTGCGTCGAGATGAATTAGTCATTCCAAATGTTTACGTTTTATGTTATCTGAGATTATTTCTGTCTTTAGTACTAGCTGCTTATTTTTGTGCTGTATATGCGTCATATTCTCGTTCATCATCTTTGTCCCCTATATCTATTTTATTTCAATACTCTTATCATACTACTGTCATCTCCCAAGTAACTTCATATATTCCCGTTAATAAATGTAGGTACTCTTTTACTTCTTTTAAAATATATATGGGTTGAAAGAAACTCACCCCTGAAGGAGCTCCGGAACTATATTGCTCCGTCTGTTGTATCACTACCGCTACTAATATGCTGAACAGCATCACACTTCTTTTCCTTGGCAACATTTTGTCTGCTTCTGGAAACAAAAAGAAAAAAATCATTATTTATTTGGTACCAAATACACCTTGAAGTTGAGAGGAACCTCCTTCCATTATCGAAGTCGGTTTAAAAGGACGTCATTAGACTCACGCGACGGTTGGTCTCTGCAACATTGTAAGGTACATAACGGTTTTTGATGAAGTTGGTATTTGTGAAGGTAATCATTGAATAACCGTGGGAAAAGGTTAGACTTTATCAGGTTCCACGAAGTAAGTAGGTGGTTTTCTCTTGGTTTTCGCATTATGTTAGTGAAAACACGCCAAACTCATGCTTATCTTAACATGACACATTCTTTAACTTTAATAGTCTTTGACATGTACCAACAGAACCTAACTAGTCCATCACAAAATACGTGTGAACTGAAGGATCACACAGAGAATTCTCAAAATCCAGTCCAATCTAAATCATAACACCGTCTACTCCATAAGAAAGAAAGAGACTAACATAAAGGAATCGAGTAGAAACAGGACAAAAGCCCGCATTTTATGTCAAGCACGAGGAAGTGCGGTCAGCGAGCGAAGTGAAGGGAATTCACGGTGTTGTGACGTGACGTCATCGGTTCATGGTCCTTCGGAGACAGATACGAATCAGTTTATAAGAACGAGTGCGGGAAACAAATGAGGTTGGTAGGTTGAAGTTAAAATACGTGTAGTTTTAAGTGCTTTGGTCGCAATGACAAAGACTTAATTAGTCGACATTATAAAACCGACGAAAAGCGTTGAATTTTAAAAGCTACGTCAGATAATTTTTAAGACAGTTATGTCAGAAGTTATAACACTTGATTTGAGCGCTACCTATACCTATAGTGCTTCTACAACAAGATTTAAGGTGGCAAAAATAATTTTGTTCTTGAATTAGGTAATCAACCGTCGAAAATGACGCAGGGGTGATTGATGGGGATCTACAGAGATTGCGCATAATACTAAACCTAAACAAACAGTATGAAATACTAGATAATCTATTTACCGTATTACAGTGTTAGAATAATGCTTTTCTTAACTGACGAGAGCACAGAGCATAAATTCACAGTCTAGACGGACTAGAAATTCACTGAGATGATTAAAGAAACAAAAACTGTTAGAATTTGAAAACGTAACAAGGCACTTGTGCGTGCTACTAATAATAAGCTTTAACTGACCTGACTAAACTTACTATGTGCCAGTCATATAGTATACCTACTTAATACTACGTAACTTTGTGTTAAGCATGACACAGTCATTTTAACGCATGATTTCAGTAAGGCTATTGTTATTTTAGGTATATTTACTTCTTCAGAATGACGACAGAAATATATCAATTAACACTTTACATCAACTGTTGTCAATTCTAGTCATGAATGATTTGCCATCTGTTCTTGTTGCGACTATTTGCTGGTCATATAGCATAATCATTCTTCGAGAACCTGCCAATTAGGTAAGCTTTGAGTGAGTCAAGTACATTCCTGAACCATCTGTTTAAGGAAAATCTTTCTTCAATTTTACTATAGTTTGGAAGACCACTTCAACTACCCGTCTAAAGTCACGATTTGAAAACGCTGGCTGCATTACAAAAGTTTGAGCTCGTGTTAAAGCAACCATGGGTCAATCGATCATAAGGTTAATCAACGTTTAAAATGCTCAAGCACATCACTGCTTAAAATTCTCCAAATAATTTGATTTAAACAAAGATACTACATATCCTATCCATATATGTTAGATAGCAATGTATCAGTACGAACACTTTTCTCACTCATTAACCAAAATCACAAATTTTGTAACTGCTCCATAAAAAACCTATAAAAATTAATCTCCATCACAGTGAACGTATGCCGAAGGTCGTGGCACAGCCATCACCGGTTGACCTCACAGGTTTTACGTTGCTCCAATCGGAAGACTGCATTTGCGACAATGTTATTTCCTGAACCAATCGTTACGCATTTACTTGCAATTTTGGCAATTTCCTTCCTATTGAAGATTCAAGGAAATGTCGTTCACGGAATATTGATTCGGTGGAATCTGTTTTTGTAAGTCGATTGTCTTCCGAATTAAACATCAATTTATTACATTTCTTAATGTTATTCGCTAAAAATACTTAATTCAATACGATGCAAACCACGTGTAAGATTTATAGTTCCGCAAACTAAGTATTATTATTACCTATTGTAGGTCAAATCAATGATGTAAAATTCCTTCTATTTACCACTATATTTACATAGATATTTACAATAAATATCAAAAACCATCCTAATAAAACAAACAACTAAAAGCGTCAAAAAATTCGTCCCCATCGCTGTCAAACATCAATTAGTTATAAAATGCACGATTATGTTAGGAACTTCTTATGTATTGCGAAATGCGTTAAAAATACCAGAGTAGATGTTGTCTTGAAGACCCAATTTTGAGTCAGTTTAGTTATTTAGGTCGTCGAATGCAGTTGTTAGTAGCGTTTTTAGTACCTATAAACCCAGATTTTATCGACATCTTTCCACGGATACCACACTCCACAATTTTCTTTCGAATTGAATACGAAAACACCATATTACAGAAGATAAGATCACACACAAATCCTGAACAAAGACCCGCATTACAGTTTTTTCGGCGAAAAAATATTAGATTCAGGAAGTAGGTAGTAGAACGCTTGATAACATAAATTGAACTGCTAATATACTTAGTATAGTAAATAGAACACGCAATCCAGTTTATAGATGTGACATTGCTTGCCATGGTTACAAGGTTGGTAATGACCTAACACCTTGCTTCTAATTGAAGCACCTTATACATACGTAATTTCATAAATGTATCACTTGAACTAGCTTCCGCCAGCGGTTTTAGCCGCGTCCCGTGGAAATTACTATGCGTAGCGAGATGAAAAGTAGCTTATGGTCTTCTCCGGTAAATGGGCTATCTAAAACTGCAAGAATTTTTCAAATCGGTCCAGTAGTTTCGTAGATTTCCGCGTTCAAACAAACACATTTCAGAGTCATAATATTGAAGTTCATATGTTATTAAATAGGTATAGTTAATGATATGTTTAATATGGCTTAGGGCTATGGAAGTTATGGCCTTATTATTATTTATTATAGCCGTATATATGTTTCCGCAAGTTAATTTATTGGTATATTACATGTATATATGTATGTATGTATGTATTTATTGTTATTTGTATTAATATTGTTGTATTTAATTAGTATTTAGTGTTTTATTCATCATTATGTTTTCGTTTTATTTTCTAATGCACCTACCATGTTTTTCTCTGCATCACCCTAAGGTTGACTGGAAAGAATGCCTATGGCATTAAGTCCGCCTATGTAATATTTTTGTTGCATAAAGTTTAAATAAATAAAATAAATAAATAAATTTAAAAGGTAGCAGTATTTTGTACTCCTTAATTCTTTGAGGCGTAACCGTGATGTGTTTTTGTCTTCACAATCCTAGTTTGAAAGCGACGTGATAATCATTTTGTAGTGGATGGTTAAGTTAATGATTGATTGAAAAAAAAATAAGTAGAAAGAGTGCTTAATTGGCATTTTTTAACTAGCATCTGCAATATCTATTGGCAAATTGCAATTTATTGCATTTTTAGCTTAGTCTGATGATCAATTTGTGTTATGGTGAATACTGTTTTCGTTATAAAATTTTAACTATTTTTATATACCTTGTAGAAATCTGGAAAAATCTTGCTTTCTGGTACAAAATATTTGGATTTTCAATTAGGTAACTGATGCAGGTTAGTTCAATTGACGAGTAAAATAGAATATAAACATTCGTTTACTTAGTTGTTATTCCGATAAAAATACTTTCCTAATATGCCGATCGAGGTCTTATAAATACTTGAGTAAATCAACGTTACATAAATGTAACCTGGTGTTAATGATTCAATAACAAATATTACCTATTTACTTACGAACAAGTGGAAATATTTTCAAAATGAGTCTTTGTTTGTTTAATGAATTTATAGCGGAATAATTTCAGTTAACAAAGTTTTAAATAAAAAAAAAATATTGCCATCCATCGGTGGATTTCTTTAACCTATATGCGATTGGAGATTGAATTTTCCCGTGAGCCCCAAATAAATTAGATATATCCTATCTCTAATCACAAAGCAACGAATGGATAGGTTATTGAAAGACGCTGTAAGTCTACGGAAAGAAGCTTTTCTTAAACTCCCAAATCAAAAAATAACTTAATTCATGAACCAAAGAAATTATTGAGTCAGTAAAATAACTAGAACAAGGTGCTATGCCATTAAACCGTCAATCACACAACAATTTCTACCCCAAACACCATTAATTATAGAATTGTGTCATTCGCGTGACCCGCTAAAGGGCTCGTAGAAAACTATGTAGGGCAAGAAAATCTAAGGGCCAATAAGGCTAGTTACAAGGATAATTAACTGGCATTTTCAGGTGACCTGATTTCGTAGTATTTAATTTATTCATGATTTAATCTTGGACATTTTGGTAACCTGGTTTCATTAAAAGATATTAAGGAGTTTGATATCGTAACTTTTTGGTACGAACTTTTTTTTGTAGTTCTAAAAAAGGTTTTTAGTTCTTTGTTTGTGTGGGTAAAGCAATCGATGGGAGGTCAACGGACAATCGATATAAAGGTGACTTTGCACTTTTTTATGCGACAGGTTTTGAAACTTTAAAGCAAACAAAACTGGTTTGGTTTATTTAGGGCTGTAGGTAATTAAAAAGAAAAAAGAATACACGCCTGCTTGCAGGTACAGATTACTAAATAATTACTATATCTTCGCATAAAGATCTAACCTTTATAAAACTCCATTTATTTCTAGTAAATAAACAAAAGATAACAAAATTGATGTTATTTCAACCTCTGAAACGAGGTGCTTTTTGTCACAATTAAGTGTCTACTTAACAAGTTATCAATAGACACGCTAGTAAATAATATTTGTCATTCAAAATGGAAATCAAATACTTAAAATGATCAATCAATCAATTAGTAATCAATGAATAATTTAATGTAAACTATTGTTTGATGAGATTTTAATGTGATCGCGTGTACTCAAGTTTTGATTATGGTTTCCAATTTAACTCGTTGTAATTATAGGTTTTGTTATCTAAATAAGGCTCTATTTAGAGGACTTTATTTACATCATCTATGTATGGAGGAAGAACTTTTTTCTTTGATTGCACCCTATATCAATGTTGCACCCTGAAGTCTTCCCGAGTGACATAGCCATATTTGAACCCGGTACGGGCAGTAGCAAAACCGCAGGAAAACGGCTTTTCTATCTACGTTATAAAATTCTGAAAAATAGTCTATAGTGGTATAGCTCAATAAATGTAGGTACCAGCAAGGACATATATAAATATCACATAATATAGGCGAATAAAACCTTGTATTATTTGCACATTTTAATGTATTTTATAATAATAAAGAACCATTAATTTCAATGTATTGTATGCATAATACAAACAGATCGTTTGCATTTAATGGCACAGGTTTTCTTAATGTTTACCTACTCCACTGTTTTGTTCGTTTGGTCCTTTAATACAATGAATAACTTTAATTCAGAAACTGGCTGTTGTCTAACTTCTACATCCTCATCATCCTTCCTGCCCTTATCCCAATTTTAATTAATAATTTATTTTTATCTATTTGAAGTTAGCGCATGTTTTCTTCTTTCATACTCCCTATTTGGTAACATTCAAAAATGACGGGATCTAAATTACCATAATATTTTCCTTCAGTATTCAAGCCAACTCTGAACTAAAGTTTAGCAACTTTAGGGAGTCTATATAACACTTTCGATAAATACATGAAAACGTTTTAGAGAGTCTAATAATCCAAATTGGGACGTGAAAACGATTTTAAGACCGCACCGCGGATTTTTTGATTTTAGATAGCTCCGCCCACTACACTTCCGCGTCTATCGCGCGTCGCGCAAGCTATACTCTTCACTCAATGTGTAAAATTTGAATTTCGCGCCAATCGCACACGCCGAGGTCAGCGCGGGGTCAGGAGAACCGAACAGGGAACATAAGGAGCCGCAACTTACCTAACTTTTTTTATTTTTTGATCGGTTTTTTTTTTGTTGTACTTACAAAAAAATAAAACCGACTCCCAAAAACACTGAAAAGCAAAAAAAAACTATTCTTAGGTGCATCGGCCTAGAAGTCGGTGTCTAATTGATGTAACTAAGTTTATAACGCCACCGACTTCTAGGCCGATGCACCTAAGAATAGTTTTTTTTTGCTTTTCAGTGTTTTTGGGAGTCGGTTTTATTTTTTTGTAAAAAGTTTTTTATTTTTAGCTTTTCAGTGACAAGCATAGTTGTCACTATCCGCATGTCATATCCGCAGTGGAAAGTTCTCATCAATACGAACAATATAAGCCCAAGCACGAGGTAGTTTACATATTCAATTGTCAAGTTCCCTCGACCTTCTCTGGTCTTCATCATCAGGTCAGCTCCAAGCCTTCACCATTGCATAGTGTTATCAGACATGCGCCTTAGTGTCAAGTTTTTACCCTACGTATGCCTACGATTTTCGAAAGTTGCCCTCGATTTCTCAGGGTTTCCATCATCAGATCCTGACCTGGTGACTATGGGACCACCTGGGAGGTAAACCCTATCAAACAAAAAAAAAATTTTGCAAATCGGTCGAGGCGTCTCTGAGTAATCGGTGAACATACATAAAAAATAAAAAAAAAAAAAAAAGATCCCGACGAATTGAGAACCTCCTCCTTTTTGGGAAGTCGGTTAAAAATTATTTGTAATTAAAATTTTTTATGAAGAGTAATATGATAATTTGGACGCGTATGGTTGTGTGTATGTATGTGTGGTGTGTCGTGTATGTGTGTTTGTATATCCAGAACGGAAGAATCGATATGTATTTAGGTTTTTTTGTTTGAAATGAAAATTAATCGGGAGTGTTCCTAGCTTTATTTGGTGAATATCGGCCCAAGATGGCCGCCGCCACAAAATGGCGAATAACATATTTTTTTTTACAATTCCTTCAGTATGGGTATCAAATGAAAGGGCTTGATTAGTAGAATTATGTATAATATTATTTAAAGTCCAAGATAGCCACCGCCAGAAAATGCTGAATTGCATTGTTTTTTTATAGCTCTCTCAATACGGGTATCAAATGAAAGGGTTTGACCAGTGTTAAATAATTTATACTAATGTTATAAAGAGGGAAGATTTGATTGTTTGTTTCTGTGGATTGTATAAGCTCTGAAACTGCTTAACTGATTTGATTTGCTTTCACAATTAGAGATTTACACTATCCCTAGTGAATGTAGGCCATATTTTATCCGGGCACAGGAAGAAGTTCCCCGGGAATGCGGCTAAAATCGCGTTAAACAGCTAGTAAAAATTAAGTGGTTTAGGAATAAAAACGTCGCAGATCTTGTGTATTGAACATTAAAAAAATGTATGTAGTGAAGTGTAAGGTATCAAAGAAGTAATGACGCTAAGTAATTCATTTTCAAACATATTTATTAAAACTGAAATGTAAATAATAATATAATGTAAAAAAAAAAGAATTTATAGTATAACGCGGTCTCCATAGATTTTTTGTTCTCTTACGTAGTATAGTAAGTTGAACTCAGTCTTGCGCGCGGCCTTTGTGTGGGTAACCCTTGTACATATACAGTGACTTTGTGTGCGTGACAAGAGGTACAGTCGGGTACAAATACAGTTATTTAGGGGTTACGGCTGTTTAAGGAAAAACAGTTATTACGTAATTTAATGTTTATTTATCTGTGTAAATATCTATTGAAATTATTAAGTTAGTTTTTGATTTGTTTAATACCCAATAAAAATGTTTATTTATTTATAATGATTCTGAATCGCTACTTGAAAAATACCCCGAGTAATTCATCTTAGATATTTCACGTCATTTATTTCTTAGATACTGTCAATGTCAATTTGAAAAAACTTATGAGAAAATAATGAAAAACTGTAAGATGTATATAATAATAAAAAGCTTTGAATGTTGTTTCATTTTTTGAAACGCTACCTGACTCCTTAAACATTTTCTCCGTGAAGAACTAGACATTTTTGTAAACGACTGTACCCATAACAAAAAGCGATAAGAACACGTCATGCTCGGACGACGTCACTGTCACACGAACGAAAGTTGTATATTTACAAGCCGACGCACACATAGGGCCGCTCGCAAATCTGAGTTATCGTCACAAATTATTATACCTACGGCCGGAGCGACAACATGCACAGGTCCGACCTCGACGAGGGCTATCGCCGGACTGGCTAGTCTCCGTACGCATTGTGTATCAATCGCTAGAGCACTGACATAAGGTTCAGAATTGTGTAGCGTCTACCATGATCGCGGCCGCTCAAAAAATGCAATATCTTAAAACTTTAATTAAAAATGTTTGGTAATAGTTATGGAAAAATGCCTTTGACAAAACCTTAATATTGATGTTAAGAATATATTAGAGTAATTTTGAAATATAAAGATAGTGTAACTTCCTTGTAATTTCAAAAATAGTACTTTTTTAGACGTGTTTTCGGAATTAATTATGATCGAGTAAAATTATCAGTATCGTGTTTTCGTTCTGGCAGAATCTAGATAAAGATATCAATTTACCTATATCAAAATTTCAGATCCATTGGTAAGCTGGTAGTCCTATAATTTGGCATGGCAAACGGCTATCAAAATCACGGTGGCGTCTTAAGGAGGCTAACACTATCAATAAATACGTGAAAACAGTTTTAGGGAGTCAACCACTGATAAATATAATGTGGGTAACGGTAAATTTTTAAATTGAATAATTAATTATTTTTTTCTTCAACATCATAAACACAAGTTGGAACACAAGTAAAAACTTAAATCTACTAAGTAATTGTAAGAAAACATGAACAGTTGGTAGTTTAATTAATTTGTTCCATGCAAGATTGTTGCGTGTTGATTTCTGTAACTAAAACTATTTTATAATTGTATCAAATTACTTTTGAGTTCGTTATCCGCGTTCTTAAAGTTAGTTTTTAGGTACTTCCATTCGAGTCTTACCTAAAGTTTTTTTACGAAATCACCAACAAACAATTAAGAAAATAATATATGATGACTTATCAGTTTTCAAGTATGCTTACCTACTATATTTTTTACGTGTATCTGTTTTATACGTATACCTAAGTATATTTTTTCATAGTTCTCTTCAAATAACTTCTGGTGGTTGCACAGTTTACAGCCAACTTCAGAGGACAACGTTTTCTGACCTGAAGCCTACATTTCTAAAAGCGCTCTTCATCCTCTCCCCTAAAAACTAACTTGCTGTGCCCGACAGGGTCCATAATCGTTTCTTTAATTTTACTGACCAGCTTTGTAAATTATGGGATGCAATAAAATATTGAGTATTTCAAAATGTTAACGTTGTGAGAAAGTCAACTTGATTCTTAACCAGAATTAATCCATAAAAACTTGACGAGTTGACGATATACCTTTTCACTCAGTCTCAGTAAACTCTTGAAGTGGGTTTTCCCCACTCGACTCCAAGAACATTAACTATCGGACAACGGTGTCTCGAGACCGTTTTCCTTATAAGAAGTATGTATAATGTTTCTTTTATAAACCTGTAGAAACTAACGTGCTTGACTGGGTTTACCCGTCACTAAGTTGTGAGATTTCGTATCAAGTTACAGTCATTTGTTTTTGATGAATCATTATTTGAACCAGCGTTATATGTCTGATGAATGAAAAAGTAATTAGTCTGTTAGACAACCCTAAAATAATGGGCGCGTATTTTTTCTTTTCTCCCACATAACAACGAAGATACAACACGATAAAATTTTGTGTTACGACACTTTTAAGTACAAATATATATATAAATAATATGTATAAACGTGACGTCACGAATCACCACTCTCAACTTTTATTGCCTTATATCTAAGTGAATTTTGAATGTTTTATCAAAATAAGAAGTACGTGTCCGATATTTTTTGGTATCCTAAAAGACGGACTAATTAGAATGACAATTTTTTACCCTGTCATCACGCCTATTGTAAATGATAATAGGTATTCTACTCTTGTTTTGAATGTCATAGGTATGTTTTATTTTGAGGAGTGAGAATTTAATTGATGCGCTTTAAATTGAATGAAATTGTTCTGTTCTGATTGTCCTCAATTTAAAACATGATGGAATCAGTGAAGACGCCTCATAATATAATTAAGATAGCTACTGTTCTTATTGCTACTATATTCATTAATGTGGTTTGTTATTCGAAGAAGGACAAATCTTCCTCAAGGTTACCCGTCATCACCCATTTATCCATTCTGGTTCAAGAAGGTCAGATTAGAATATTTTTTTAAGTCGATATAACTAAAATATAATTGACCAATTTTCAGAAAATTCAAGAGTCAACAAATCTTCCTCATACCTGTTCATAATTGATAAGCCCTTCAAACTTAAACACTTCTATACACGCGGAAATTTACTTACATAATACTTTATCGTATGTACCTAAGTATTTTTATAATAACGACGTTAACTAACATCAGATCTTCATACAAAACGCAACCCAACAGCTTCTTCATAGTAACAACATAAAAACAATGGGTACTATAATGACTGACTGAATTCTCCCACGCTTCGTGTGTAGTATTCGGCGTAACATGAGTCAGTTTGGAGGTCATTCCTCGTTTGAGGTCTCATGGCTGTATCACAGGCTGTGTGTGAGGTTATTTTTGAAGTATACTAAGTATAGCTACATATAGTAAGTATAGGTACCTATAGTTATTCACATGTCCATCATGGGCACGGTAGTCGGTAATATTATCTGTCATGGACGTCATTTCGAACGTTTACATCCTTAAGAGCCTGGTTTAGTTCATTCGCAGATGAAGCTCAATCGATTAGAATTTTTGGGAAACATGTAAAGATAGAATTCTCTTACATCCTACAAAGGGGAGATTACCAACTAAAATTCAACCATGTTCCTCTTCCTTCCGAAGCCTTCAGAGTTGCAGAGAAGGAGACAGTCCTACAAATAAAACCTAAGGTACTAGGACTGATATTTTTGTTGAGGTGGTTTCCTTAAGGTGGGTGAAACCAAAAAGCAAAATTTACTTATGAATTTTGTTGCACTGTGTGTTGAAAAGAAAGGAGGATAGAGGATAACGATCATTCTGCATTCTTTTTATTTCTTTAACAGTATTCGAAAAGCCACTCCGACTGTATAAAGCTACGCTTAGTAAAGCGTATGTAGTAATAATGTCGGTAAACTAATTAGCGACAAGACAAATAAGGATCGATAATGTTTTGAAGTGTACTTGAAGCAATATTAACGAGGTGATAATATACTTGACGACTTGAGGTTAGGGCCAAACAACTCGGCAGTTATGCAATTGTGTTTGCATCATTTTAAGCCTACGTACTCAATTATATTCCCAGGTGCAGTAGGTAGGTAGTCTCTTGTTTTTTCCTGAGT
This sequence comes from Helicoverpa zea, assembly GCF_022581195.2. NCBI lineage: Eukaryota > Metazoa > Arthropoda > Insecta > Lepidoptera > Noctuidae > Helicoverpa > Helicoverpa zea. The sequence goes on from NC_061475.1 coordinate 2,367,190, forward strand.
TTCCTGCTAAGCTGACACATCATTTAAAGATACCTAAATTCTTCTCACGTTGACCAATGACCATGTCAAAATTAAAAGTGTAACATATGAACACCTAGAGAATTAGAACATATGAACACCTAGCAATTGAGCAGCTCTTAACTGGACTATGAAAGATAACAGTAGTTCTAGATAGAAAAAAGGCTATTTAATTACTACCAATTATGGCACTACGGCCATCGCGCTCTATGCAGGTAAAAGAAAAAGAAAGAAAAAGAAAAATGCTTCTAAAACGCAGTCTGGGGACCTTAATCAATGTCCACGCCATTGATTCAACGCGCAGAGAATGGCCATATCTAATATAGGCACCTATTTATAATCCACTGCATTTACATGTGGTCAAGTATTGGAATGGACAAAGCTTACATTCTCTCACAAGGTCCAACCTATTCTTAGTAATCCTTGTACCTACTCGTAAATAGCTAGTTCCGCATTCTATTTTTGTGAGTTTTAGAATGGGAATGCTAAGTTATTTTTGTATTCAGAATTTTGGTTCCTCTACAACTACCTATACTTAAAATTATTTTGATAATTTATTAATACATTTTTAGCTCAATTTGCATTGAATAATAAAACGTTTTCAGGATAGATAGAAAACGATTGTAATTAATTTTATTTTCTTTTAACAAGAGTGTCCATGGAGTTCCTTGCTGGTTCTTCTCCGTGAGGCCAACTCTTTGGAACCGTGCAACTACATACATAGTTTGTCGTTTCGAAAGAGCTTTTATAGGCCTATTTGAAACAAAATTATGTTGGGGTCTTCTAGTCTACCCGGATGCAGATAGGCACCAGTGTTTACAAGGAGCGACTGTATGCATATAATGTATGCTATGCAATAAAGTATGCTGATCCTAAATAGTGCAGTCATTTTCAACTCTAATATGCGAATATAAGTAAATAATGACATCATCAGGTACAGCAATATCATTAATAATCAACGTCCCTTCTTTATTTAAATTTTAATTACTATTTAATTATACTAAAAACAATAGGGTATAAATTGTAAGTTTTGATTGCACGTAAATAAAATATTGATGCTTTTACTTGAACATGCAACAAACAGTATTTGCGTCAAGAAGAATATTTTTTAAATCGAACGCCTTGCAAAACGAGTCGCATTGTTGGATGTGGTTTCACTCGCGTCCCATGGCAAGGACTTTATTTTTAATTTAGTCCGGTTGTACTACTCTAAGCTAAAGACGTTCAAGCAAGCAATATGCGGTTTGGGAGAAGATACTGCAAAATATCTGGCCTGTCAAAAGGACCCTATGGATTTATTTGGTCTTTAGGAAGCACAAGTCATAACAACACCTGATGAAGTAGAACCAAGATCTTCGTAGCGTATGAAAAGACCGCAAAACAAGGACGACGTTTGCACATAGAGAAATCACAAAAACCAGCTGTACGCAAGGTTTTCTCCATACTTGCAAAACAAACAGGTGGGTAAAGTGGAATGTTAGCATGCAGTCCGCGGGTGAAAGTGGCCGCGTGTCGAATCACTTAGCATCATTGACCACCACCCGTGAACATAACGTGTCAATGCATGCATGCTGGTCTTTACAATTTGGTGGCGTAATCGTGTGTCAATATTGTTGGTTTGAGGTGATGATACGTTCGTAAAGAAGGATTAGAGAATTTGTGGTGTTACTATAAAAAAGTTGAATAGACACACAGGACACAAACAGAAACTCCTTAAGGATAACCAGACCATAAGAATTCCATTTAGCTGGCATCAGACCGACTGAAAACTTAGATAGGATTCTAAAAAACAATATTTGCCAACCATTAGGTTTATTGTTGGCCGATTGTTTAGTCTGCAGTGCACGGGTACTCTAAAATAGAACCTGCAATATACACATATGTAGCTCGAAAATAGATGAGCCAATGAAATTGTAATTTGACTTTTAAAGCAAACTTAACTTTGCAATTATAATAAACGTTTTTAATTGCTAAAGAAGTTGTACAAATCGTCATTGCCACAAAACAAAGGTTGCTTTTTATACTTTTTAATACCATTAAACAAAATGCTAATTTCAACGGACATGAAAAAATCAAGTTTCAACATAAGCATAAAAAGCAAAAACTTCCGGTAGCATTCGATCTGGTAGTAAATCCTATAATTACGTCATCGGTTGAAATCCTTGAGTGAGCAAGCTGCGCTCGCGTCACGTTCAATATAAGTTTTTTATTGTCGACCGAGGTTGATTCAAGCTAGATAAAAAACTTTAATTGGGTCCTCCTGCTCTTATAGAATTCCTATGTAAGAATGGTGAAGAAAAAAATCTTGTAGACAACAATTGTTGCGAAATCATTTACGCGTAGTGAGGTAATGAATACAATGTTGATTGAAGGGAAAAAATGCAACGCTAGGCATAATTCTGAACTATTATAGAACTGCATATAAAGGGCATATAAATGAAGATAAATAAAGCATAAAGTGGAAAAGAATAGTTAAGCCTCGGAATAAAATGAAACCACTTAATTCATTTATTAATTTTATTAATTCATTTGAGAAAAGAAATCAAGAGTGCGACATTGGGTCCTAATTTAAGATATGACTTTTATGAAATGAAGTGCATAAAATGGATCCAAAAATCGTTCTTAAAATGATGATTTTTGTTAATTTATTAATTAAACCTTAAAAAGCATTAAAAACGAGGCCAGCCTCGAGAACGCATCTTACTACTTGCGTCAAATGTCCAGCATATTTCAACTGCATTTACATATGTTATAGATCTATGCAACATTTTCTCAGTAATCACACCTTTTATAGAGTGACACAAAATTTTAAGACCTCGAAGTTACTCAACTTTTTGATCACATTGGTTCTATAGTTCGGCCATTCAGAGAATGCGTTCCTGACACGTCGCGATTGAACTGACGACGTAACTTTGCAATGGCGTTGCAGTTACGATAAAAATATTTTTGCTGGTTGTTTACCGTTTTAACAATTGAGGAGCATTAAAACAACATTATTATATCAATAATCAATGAATGTTATTACGTCGTCAGTTCAATCGCGACGTGTCAGGAACGCATTCTCTGAATGGCCGAACTATAGTAAACTTACTTTTTGAGAAGCGGTGGACATCCCAAGAGCTAACGGAGATGAGGTAGACCCCGGAAGAGACGTTGAGTGACCTGAACGCCTGTCATGACTGGGGGATCAGTCAAAAGTTCGGGAACAGTGTCAAGTGGCCTTGGTCAAGCAGTGAGACAATGTAGATCAAAGAGCAAAGCTTCAGAAAAAATATACTGTTTACGTGTAAGTAAATAACATGAGCTGAGATCATTTAGTGTCAATCACCTCTTTCTATCACAGTTCTAAGTACCTCCAGCGTAAGATAGGTACGTAAGTTAGTGTTCTAAGTACTGTCATTGTTGTTATGGTGTTGTGATCACACAATGCTTGAAGCCACCACTTCCGTATAGCACAAGTTCCCATGGCTTACAATGTACGCGGAGATTACTTATTAACAACCGTTGTACCACACTTTGATATATTGCTTGTCACATGTGCGTTAAGTAAATAACATTGTTTATTAGGTTGTTGTTATAAGTAGTGTATGTTCTTTTTCTCAAGACAATCGAGGTGTGAAAATAGCGTTATTTTCAACTCTTATCGAGTGAGCTACAGACAGGTTTAATAACCTAACAAGCTCTAGTGTCATAGTTTTCCTAAATCGACATGACGACATCTGAAGTGGTATTGTGACAACGACTGCTACTTACGCCTAAGCTACTAACTTCCACTATTTCGGTTCGACCCAGGAATCGAAACCATGATGATTGATAACGGCGATGTAAGAAGGAGACATGATTTGCTCACCCCAAACAGTTTGAGAAAAAGGGCAGGAGGATTACATTGATGATTCTCTGCTATAGCCAATATTTATAATATAACTAGCTGGTGCCCGCGACTTCGTCTGCGCAGGTTTAGTATTTCGAACAATATGTTTACAAATTGTAGCCTATGTGTTATTCTGATGTATAAGCTATATTATTGTAAAGTTTCATTAAAATCCATTCAGTAGTTTTTGCGTGAAAGAGTAACAAACATCCATACATCCATACATACAAACTTTCGCGTTTATAATATTAGTAGGATTACCCTAACCTATGTTATTTGTATGTAAACGTATAGAGGCACCAAATAATTGAGTAGATTCAGATTAAGCTCAGGCCGGTGTATGAATGGCGGCTCAGAATGGAATTGACTTATATCCGACATGAAAATATTACAAGTCGTCATAATCATAATGTAACGAAAGACAAAAGAAGGTTAGTGTATTTCTGCCCTTATGTAGATCAATGCATTATCTTCCGAAATAAGAACTGTTGCGTGACACTTGTAATCAAATCCAATTAATTGAATTTTGAATCAATCTATAGGTATGTTTCCCTATTCTGGAGTATTGCAAATGCAATGCAATGCTAATGATGTAACAGTGTTTACAAACAAGTTTCGAATTAATTAGTTGGTTACGTAATCAATCGGTTTAAAGGTATTCTTAGTATTGATTGTCTTTTTTTCTAGATTATAGCTTTTTAGACGATTTATGTATCTACTGAGTTATTTGTGGTTCCTTCTGCAGACGTATGAAGTAACTCATCAGCTGCTAATATAGGCGATGGCAATTAAATTTCGTGATTGGACTCTGTCTGAATACACAATACTTCGTTGATTATACTAATTGCTGAGTGGCAATTTATTACCTAATTTAACAACTGATCAAATTAGGTAATATCTAATCAAGAAGTGGATACTAATTCAAGTTTGGCAATAGGTAACGAATTGTAAAAGTCAGATCATTATTTTGTCATTCTAATAAGTAAATTGAAATGAATCTCCAAGTTCGTTGAAGTTTATGTTGATGATCAATGCAAATCGTGTCAGTGCAGCCTGTTGCATGATAGCTTATATAATGACTTGCTTGAAAAAGTGTCGTCGATAACAAATTGTGGGAATCATCGATTTGAATTCAATAGTATGATCGGTATTATTTTTGTTAGGTTCTGATATTTGTGTTCCTCCTCATATTTTTTTGATTTTTGTTGATAATTCATTAAACGCTGGTTAATTAGAATAATAGTCGGCCACAGATTAATTTGTTTGACGGAACCATTATTATTTTCCTATTTTTTACTAGTTTCCGGCTACGGTTTCATGAGACTAGATAAATGGGCTTCCGTCGTGTCTATCATACTCGGAGAGATAACTCCAAATCGGTCCATTAATGCCTGATGTTAGTGCGTTTAAACAAGTAAACAAATTCTTCAACTTTAGGTATATTTTCGTGCTATGAGGAACGAACAGACGGGTCGTCTGGTATGCGATATTAGGTGGTTAATAGAATATTTTTAGTTAATCAGTCGCAGCGAATTGAAGGTTTTTTTAACAAAGAAATAAAGGAACAAATAAATTTGTACTTGAAACTAACATAACCTTGGCTCCACCAGGAAAGTCTTATGCCAATAAACATACTCATTGCCTATTATAAGCTGCAACCGCTGACAAATTACGACAAATAAATTGACCAATTTCGTTCTGACACAGAGGAATACCGCAATGATTCATGACTGCAAAAATACTCCAGGATAATGCAGGCAAAACTGTCTGCATTAACAATTATTCTCTTATCGTACTGTGACTACTTCCAAGTACAGATTAACATCCTGAGTCAGTCATTTATTATTGCGAAATTAAAACAAAGGAAGTCTGGTCCAGTCCTGATGACGTAACTCTAAAGGTAAAATCACGTTACAAAGGTAGAAGTGCGAAAATATTTTGCAGGACTCCATCCATCTCCCGAGCCGTTTCCCAACTACGTTAGGGTCGGCTTCCAGTCTAACCGGATGCAGCTGAGTACCACTGTCCTGCAAGGAGCGACTGCCTATCGGAAAAAGGCTCCTAGGTGGTAAGGCCTCAACATTAACGTATCGATCACAGTTGTTACTCTCCGGTAGTCATGTCCATAGGACTGATAGTGAACGAATAGACAGTGCACCTCTGTTTACGCATACATCTGTGTACTATAATACATGTAATGTGTCTTGCGCAGCTGGCTGATCTCCGTCGAGAACAGAGACAGAGAGACGATCTGCAGATTTCTCCAATTTTAATAGGAATCTTACGGGGACTATATGGGACAAAAGAAGACGCGTTATGTTAAGGTGCAACTCTCTACCCACATCTCCCATCTCCACATTTTTTCCATTTTTGATGTTGAATAGTTTGATGATAAACAACGCAGCATTGTTACCTCAGATGTGTGTCATTGACACTACGTTTGTCGGCAAACAGCGTGACAAAGCCGACCTTCGTACAACGCGACGCTTGACCAAATCTTCACAAAACGGAGTTTTTGCTGGCTATCGGGTGACAGATTGACAATCAAATTACTATTATGATTTGGTCTAACATAATAGGTGACAAATGATGTGTGAAATATTGATATTGTTGTGTACAAGCTGAGGTTGAGTTGTGATAACCGTGATCTCTCCCTTAATGGTGACCAATTTGGGCTGTCTCTTGTAACATTGACCTCCAAAAAGTGCTGATTTTCTTTGACTAGAAGAAAATTACTTTTTATATTTATCTTATCTTTAAATAAAGAGTCTTATCTGGTGTTAATTCAGGCTTTGTTTAATAACATTACTATATTTGAAGTCGGCTTAAGTTTTTTACCATTTAAGGTTGTTCATCCATGATTTCCTTCAGCAGTGTTTTCGTAACTCTTTACAAACTTGGTAGTCGATAATTATTTAAACGCGCAATAAGTCTGTCAATTAGAGAGTAGTTGTGAAGTTACTGAAAATGTTATTTATTTAAATAAGGCTATGGACTTGGACCAGCTAAGATTAATCTAGGATTGTGTAAGTTTGATTAGATTGAAAATTCTCTAGCCTAGCTGACTCAAGAGTTATTTATTGGTAACTGGTAACGGTCAGATGGTTCGCTCCCGTGAGTTAAGTCGTAATTTGCTTCGATGAAAATGCTTGTCTTAGGGATAACAGTTTATTTTGAAACGTAGAATTTCAAAGTAAACAATTGCTTTAAGAAATAGTGACGTTTATTCTGTGGTGAACTTGGGTCTAAATTATGCATTAGTTGCAAGGCTAAATTGGTTTTATCTCCTTGCATTTCCTTGTCCAAATTATCGAAGGCTTCAGTATAGGTACATTGCCAGCTTACCTACTGAGTAGTATATTAGGATGACGTTATTGTCCTTGTTTTTCCTTTGAGGAAAGCCTTTTTATGGTCAGGTCAGGCCCGCCGTAAGCGGGCGTGCAGCGCGTGCACAGCACGCGGGCGGCACGTCCTAGGGGGCGGCAAATCTAGCGAGTTATCACGTAATATTTAAAAAATACAATATCTTTTTACTAATGATTTGATTTCAATATTTCCGAACTCAGCAATAGCGCTAAGAATATTACTTATACTGCCGGTTTCAGTTAGGTACATCTGTTGAAAGGACATTTTCAAAATTAAAGATTCTTAAAAACGATTTAAGATCAACCAGTGGCGTAGCGTGGGGCAAATGCTATTTAGGGGGCGGCAAAATTAAACCAATAAAATTTCGGAAAAAGCCGCCCTAGCTTTGGTCGTCTCCTATCAATTTTGACTGTTTCACCCTTTGCATCCCCAAAAAAATTCGCGCTCGCTGCGCTCGCGGCTCCATGTCAGATATCGCATTTTATCTTTGTTTAATTGTTGAGGCATTCAATTCCGAATAAACATTTTTCGCGCACGTCCGTTATGGCTTTTTATGATATGTTCACTTCATGAAAACTCTAAAGAAAAAATCGCGCTCGCTTCGCTCGCGGCTTTTGCACTTCACTTCTGTGCATATCTTACTTTTTGACTTTGCTTTATTAATTTACAGTGATTTTTATTTGTTTTGTATCCTTTAAAAATAAAAATTTCGCGCTCGCTCCGCTCGCGCTTCCTTACATATGGAATGTGTCTTATAATTTTTCTACGGGAAACCCACCAAATAACGTATTTTACTGACTTTAAACATTGTTATAGATATTTAAGTGCGTTAGTTTAAGTTAATCACAATCTTTCAATACATAGGGGCCACTTGGGTAATGATTGCACTGCATTGATGCCCTAAGCAATTGCTTAGTTTGCTTATGGGCTAACCCAGGACTGCTTAGGGCTTAGGTTACTCTGAACATTTCAAGTAAATAAAAAGTTATGTGTAATGTATGTTATGTATTGCAATAGTTATTTATCCAAAAGTAGGTGGGTTTTCTGCAATCAGAGCGGTGCATGTACATATTTTTTTCTGTTGGACAAGTAAGATGGATATGAATGGGCGGGGGGGGTCCGGACCACCTGGATCCGCCCCCCCCCCCCTTATATATTTTTTGACAAAACGTATGTAGTCGTAGGGCGGCATAATCAGTTTTGCACGCGGGCGAACAAACAGCTAGCGGCGGGCCTGGGTCAGGTGATGATACCTATTTCTTTATCTAGTTCATAGAAATAGACTCTGTACTCTGCACCTACTGAACCAATTTCAGGAATTCTTATGCATAAAGCGACACTATGGCCTACCTACAGTCGCTACTAGTTGATTTATGTACCTCGGGCGAAGCCGCAGGCAGCGATCAAGTTTATGTCAGGGCCAGCCTGTTTCTACAACTAATGTCTCAACCTTAACTAACATATTTGGCATTCACGTAGTTACGACAATAATTCATTGTGACAGAAGTATGTAAGTACATACTTACGTACTTTTATATGTATCTCATGGCAACATCTTGCGTATTTAATACCGACGGAAGAAATAAATTAACATTAAATAGGTACCTACTTAGGTAATAAATTCTTTAATTATTATTCAAGATTTATCTTTATATCTATGAAGTTTATTGGATTTTTATTTTAATATTTATACTGGTTTATGCGTCATGCGATGTTGTGAAATTAAAATAATTAGGTATTTTATCAAGTCTTTTAAAATTTATTATGACGCAACAAAAAAATTCGGTCACGGTCGCCAATCACCGAATATCCGAGTCTACTTATTATACCTACCTACCTAAATTTTATTTATGCAGGTGGTTGCCCGGAATTTATCTTGCCACATTTCAAAATATATTTTTACATCTTTTAAAGTAGGTAGGTATTTCTTCCCGTATCTCTTCCTGCTTGTAATGGACGCGCTTACGGCAGATATACGGGAGGAGGCACCCTGGTGTATGCTTTTCGCCGATGACATTGTTCTGGTGGGGGAGAGTGGGCCAGAGGTCCAGAGTAGATTGGAGGCATGGCGGCTGAGACTGGAGACAGTGGGTTTAAAGGTGAGCAGGAGTAAAACCGAATACCTTCATTGTGATTTTGGCGGTATTTCGGGACCCATGACCATAACCCTAGCCGGCATGCCCCTACCAGTTTGCTCCGACTTCCGGTACCTTGGTTCACTCGTCCAAAGTGACGGTGAGGTGAACAGGGACGTTACGCATCGGATCAATACTGGATGGATGAAGTGGCGACAGGTAACTAGCGCTATTTGTGACCCGCGGATGCCCCTCAAACTGAAGGGCAAAATTTACAAATCCGTCATTAGACCTGTCGTCCTGTATGGATCGGAGTGTTGGGCATTGAAAAAGAGGGACGAGAAGAGAGTGCATGTAACAGAAATGAGAATGCTGAGATGGATGTGTGGTGTTACAAGAATGGATAAAGTGAGGAATGATTACATTAGAGGAAGTCTGAAAGTAGCGCCAGTTACAGAAAAGATGAGAAGTAGAAGATTGTCGTGGTATGGACATGTAATGAGGAGGGATGATACGCATGCAACAAAGTGTGTGCTAAGTATGAATGTAGATGGATGGAGAGGAAGAGGAAGACCTAAGAAAAGATGGATGGATTGCCTGAAAGATGATATGAATAGGAAGGGAGTGAGTGTCAGTATGACGAGTGACAGGGGAAAATGGAAGAAAATGACATATTGCGCCGACCCCAAGTAATATTTGGGAACAGGGCAGGAGAAAGAAGAAGAAAGTAGGTAGGTATTTAGGTAAGTTTCAGTTAATTGAGCCTTTCTTTCGTTAGAATGCCATAAAAAAATATAACAAACTGACCAGATGACTTCAGTAAATAAACTTATGGTAGGTTCTACTACCCGCTAAGTATTTACCCCATATTTAATACCTACATATTGTGTGTGAATTATCAATATCTGACAAGAACTTCGAGAACTTAATTTACAAAGCTCTGCTCATATCCAAGTAGACTTTTTGTACCGGTACCTACCGACTTAATTTTTTTATGAGTTCACGCAACAAACAAGAATCTACTTCTAGCGTAACTCGCCAGTTATTCGTTAACTACTTTAGTAAGGTAGGTACGTAAGTTAACTGCCGACAACTGCATAGAATAGAACGAACTGCGATTATGACACGAAGTTTACCAAATAAATGTCAGTTTCGAATCACGAACACGAGTCAAACTTACACAGGCAGTTTCAAAACCGTGTGTATTTACAATTTACAATCAATGCGCGTACTTAAGTCACTTTTACTTTCGATACTCACAAATAACCGGTCAAGCAAGGTTGCTCCAAGATATGTGGCGGCTCCCAAACAATATGAATAAAGTTTCTAAACACTGGTCGTGAACTAACTTAATAATTAATTTCTCACAAAAACTCACAATGATTTCACACGAGACACCGAGACACTTAGTTTGTTTTTGTTGTTAAAACGGTAAAAAAACTTTATGTAACTCGCTCTGTTTGCGAAGATAATTTACTAAAGTTGTTATTGAAATAATCACTGAGTCAACTTGTTAAGTTTTTTACGTGTTTGTAAAGAGTTTTTAATGTTTGATTTTCGGATTAACGCGCGAACGAATTGCGCGTGCAGTCGACGCGAGCGGCGTTTTGTAACTGATTGAATGAATGAATTTGATCGCGGAGTCGGACGCGGGCTGCGCACCTGTGTCCCAGCGGGCAAGTCGGGGGAAATACCAAACAGAAATGGATAATAATATACTTTATTCATACTACGCTTTCGGAAGGCTTATACTTCCTACCACGCTGTGGGTTTTTAGTTAAACCCTATGACTCACGCGCAATGTCCAACTGAGTGCATCTATTCCAAATTAGAAATTAATGACTCCAAATTCCGGCTTGCAGTGACCAAACAAAACCCACGTTTTCATTTGTTTGTTAATTGTTTTAAATACTGTGGGTCCCGGCCGTCATTGAACATCCTTGGCAGTCGTTACGGGTAGTCAGAAGCCAGTAAGTCTGACACCAGTCTAACCAAAGGGTATTGGGATGCCCGGGTAACTGCGTTGAGGAGGTCAGATAGGCAGTCGCTTCTTGTAAAGCACTGGTACTCAGCTGAATCCGGTTAGACTGAAGCCGACCCCAACATAGTTGGGAAAAAAGGCTCGGAGGATGATGATGTTAATAACGTTAACTTTTAGTTATAAAAATTAATTACCAGGAAGGTAGTTAAACTGCTAAAATATGCATCAATTTTAATTAAGTAGTTAATTTAAGTAACTGACTTATTTTCAACGCAGTTAACTGACTGAAGGGCAGTTATTATTAAATAAATAAATAATAAACACAAAGAGGTGTATTTTGTTAAACCGGTTGTAAATATATTTCATAATAGATTAAATAGGTTAATACTACCTACTACCGCAGATGTAGCATTCCACTACTCGCTATATTTTATGGTAGGTACAACGGTCAGTGGTCATTTTGTCTAATCTAGGGTAAATACGCCAAATGTCGGCCCCCTTAGCGATTTTCTGATTGCGGTTCGCTATAGCACCGTCAGTTTCCAACGAAAGATAGTTTCTGATGCGGTTTTGGATAGTTTGATTAATCTATGTCATGTTTATAGGCATAAGATTGATATTTCTACGAAAAGAAAAAAGTAATAAGGCTTAGATGCGTCGAGAACAGAAAAACCCTAAAGTCGGCATTCACGGCCCAAGGTCGGTCGCGTTTTTTCAAAATGTCGGCCGGGTATAGGCTGTTTTAAATTAAGGCAGTGACAAATATTATTAACATGATTTATTTTAGCAGAATTATAATATAAAACTAAGTATAAATTTGTAATTGTATTTGTTTAATTTATAGTAAAATATTTTTTTGTTTCCCCTAAACAAAAAAAGTCGTATTCACGACCAAACTTATATTTTTTAAGCTAATAAGAACGGTTTAATAGATGGCAAGTATCAAACTATAAAGCTACCATAAACATGCCTACAATACTGTCAACTCCTACATTTAAACTTAACTCCTATACGATATAATGAATTATAATAAATAAATTATTTCATTTTGAGAAAATGAAAAAATATAAGTATTTTTTCATCAGCCTGTATAGTGGCGCTTGAGTTCGAGGCTGGTCGACATTACGATTATTTACGATTCTAATGTCGGCCCCTATTTCTTGTACCTTATTTCTCGAGATTCAACTAATATCACCCCGGCCGTTATTTGGCTATTAAACGTAAAATAGATCTATTTGCCTATAAGCTTTGCAAATTCTCTTGTTAAGCCAACGGAATTAGTACAATAGGAATTTATAAAATAGACTGCATTTGCTTTAAGTCGGCCACGGCCGAGACTCCGGTTTTAAGTCAAAACCGTTGTCCTAATGGCGGCCTCCTATTTTTCCTTGAAAAATATACGCAAACCGCTGAAAAAACTATCTTAAAATATAGTAAAAATAACCCATAAGTGATAATCGAGCTTGAAACAAAAATAAATAAATGTTTTATCGTTCTAATATCAATCCCAAAATGTGAGTATTCACTTCGAGTAAGCTACTTTACGTGCGAATTTGATGTTTCAACGGCGCAATCGCTACTGACGCTCAGTATGAGAAGAGTAAGTGACAGAATCGGATAGTAACGATTTGTACGTATAGAGTATAAACCAAGGTTGCAATTCGAGGAGCAAAACTAACACTTAATTACCTTTTGAATGAATGCAAGCTGAAAATGTACAGACGGCCGAAGTTTGGGGGGAGGCCGACATTTGGCGTATTTACCCTACCGTTATCCCGAGTAAAGTTGGCTTAAACCATGATAGGTCAGCAACCTTATGGTGCCAAATATTTACACACACGAAGGAAACGCGATGAGCATACATTATAACGGCTAAACTTAAATAACTATGAATATTGGCACCGTTGATTGCAGGTATTAAGTTACATCACCTGACAAGTTTTATCTCAAAATTGTTGTCAAAGATTTAAAGTAGGTAGGTATAAACATGAAATAAATAAATGATCTTATCTGACAAAAGACGGGCTCCAGCAACGTTGACGTTTTTCTCAAGCACTTAGAAGCTCTTGCTCGCTTAGGAAACTTAGCGACAGCACAAAAATTTTGTTTTTCTGAAAACAACTGTTAACTTTGAATATTTTATATTTATAGTGAACAATGAGTGAACACCATTCCCTAAAGAAAATTGTCGTTTATGTCGTCGGTGAACTTGGCTTATCCTTACAGTCCCATTGTTCAGGACAATCGACCCGGGCTATTTACTTCGCTTTCAATAAAACAAACAAATTATCATTATATTTTTATTGATATAATTTTGTACAAATAACGGCGTATAATACATCGGACAGGTCTCACATACAAAACTAATGCTAGTCAAGCTATGTCACAAGTAGTAACTACGTATGTATCGATATTCAACACCAACTCTCTGGTTTCTATTGCACCTCGCTGAAAAGGGGAAAACATACTTGTAACCAGCTCCACTATAGATGTGAAACAGAAGTTTATTAAGGGTTGTGAGGAAAAAAATCACAAGGTTTAAAGTGTGTTGTCACCTTATATCAAGTGACAAAGGGGGTGTTCCAACGAGGTGCATAGACAGCCGAGTCATTATGCACTGAAAAGTTTCATTTACAAAAATCTCTTTTATCAAAAGCCGGTGGTAAATTGTAGCTAATTTAGAAAAATGGCGACAAGCGCAGGGATCAACTAAACACGTAATAATTATTATTGCATATCATTAAATTGTTTCGTTATAAAATTTATTTTTTATTTCGTTATTTACTTTTTATTAAATAATTTAACAATTTGTTGGTTCTGATACGAGTATATAATTCCAAAAGTTCATTTAAAATGAGTTACATTTAACCCCATTAACGCGGTTCAATTAAATGAACTAGCAATATCTTCGCAAATTAAAATGTTCAGTCAAATAACGGGGAGACCACAATAAAGATATGTAGATATTTATGTAAATAATTTCCACACCCTGTGAAATACTATAATTGACGAAAATTATTGGTGTAAATGAAATCCCAGTTAAGGGCATTTAAGGTTTGCATCGAATCGTTTCTTATCAATTGTTCAACAGCAGCTAGATAAACGATGACATAATTTTATCTGACCACTTTAAAAAAACATTCAAACTCATTAGTGATTGTCAAATCATCGTTAAATCAATTAAGATATTCGAATCACTTCATAATTAGCACAAAAAACTGCTTGATTTAAAGTGGGCTTATTTCTAAAAAAAATGTGAATACATTATATCATTGTAGTGCTTATCATAAATTTCGAGTCGAGTCTATTATTATAAAAAAAAATTACATCCGATAACATATTATGTTGATTACAGAGTCTCTGCCATTGAACAATTAATAAGTTTCGATACCTATCGTTTATACATACAAAGCGCGTAAAACTACCGATAGATATAAATATATGTATCGACTATATTAGGACTAAGGGTGCTAGGTCCGAAGCAAACCAACTTGCAAAACAAAGCTAGTCAACACACGCCCGGGAACATACAGTTGTTTTTTTGAGTTCATTTTGAATTAAAATAATTATTACTGTCCTTATCCTCTGTAATAGAAAACACTCACTCAATGACACAGTTTGGTATTTAAAGGTCGTATGTGAATGTGAGTTCCAAGGGTGACTACCAATTTATCACTTTAACTTGACAGTTTTAGAGTTCACTCCTTGTTTATTAAATTAATACAATGCGTTACCAGTACCACTTCAACATAGACTAACAGAGTTCATTTTGTAAATACAAAAGAAAACTTAAATATGTTTAATTATTTAAGTTAATCAGCAGTTTGAATCATTTTTTTACATATAAAAAACTACATGGGTACATGGGACTTAGTTCCCGGGCTTAAATATAAAAGCTCAATAAATATTACAGTATCATCAAACTCTATTGTACTACTTACAAATGTTCTAAAACCACGTTCATATGAAAATGTTTTCGATATACAAACGCTATGTATGTATACTTATTGAACTATTTTACTTGGACGCAGCTGGGATATTTTTAAGTAGCATATGTGCTTTATTTTAATTGATAAGGTGACTAGAAAATTACTGGAAATTAAAGAAATCCTTAAATTATTTATTTTGAAAAATTGATGATTATATTTGGGATGATGTTAGGTTAAAATCTGATGGTTACATTAAAACTATCCCAGCTTCGTCCATGCGATTATATAAAATACACCCACATCGTAACAAATTGTGATTAGCTATGAAACAAAAAGTTTCTTACAAAATGATACTGCGTGCAAACCACTCGTACGACTAGAATTTTATTTAATTTAACATTACAAATAGGTTTTTTTTATATCTACTAGATAGTAAAGCACTTTGAAAAGTTATTCCATCGTACATGGAAAATAAATTAAATTTATAAAATTAAATAAGAGTAAAAAAACAATACAAAGATGACAGATTCAGAAACCCGCAGTTTACTTATTCTAAATTGACTAGAGTATTCATTTAAAAACTAAAAATCAAACCATTGATTTGTTGAGAGGAAACGATCAGAGATTTATATCAAAATTGTTGAAAAAACATCGTATTGTAGTTTATTGCCTCCGACATTTAATTTACATTGATATGTAGTGGAGTTTGGTCGTTACATAATCGAAAGCAACTCCTCAAAAAACGAAGACAAAAATCTATGAGTCACACCTAATTCTAATAACGAAGTTACATTTAATATTTAACAAGTTCATTCAAACTCGTTAAATATTAAATGAACTGGTTGTTAATAGTAACAAATGTAGTTTATTCACTTAAATGAACGTGGTGGGTTCATTTAAATGAATAGTGCATGTTTTATGGAGTACAGCGGCCGACGTTGTTGGTGATGGTGTGCGGCAGCTTGGAGAGGGACAGCGGGATGTCGAAGTCGCCGCTCAGCGAGATGGATGACACGCAGCCCTGCAGACCGCGCAGGTAGCGGCCTGCAGTGTTCACTTCTATTGAAGGTAGACCTCCTGCAAATAAATAAATTTGTGTAAATGTTATCATTTTGATATTGTGATTTGTCTGTCTTAATAGATATATACTTTTAGGTACCCTATATAAAAAATATGTATTGAATCACCCTTAAAGGGGAGCTATCTTCCAGGCAGGACAAAGTTAAAGCTGAGGTTTACCTAATCGATCATAAAGTTAGGCCGTGAATGGGTCCATCTTGTCACAGGTTTAGTGTTTCGGAAGACACGATAAATTAGTGGGTCCCGACTGTAATTTGAACATCTTTCATCGTCGGTCATTACGTGTAGTCAGGAGCCAGAAAGTCTGGCAATCAGTCCTAGCAAGAGGTTGCCCGGGTAACTAGGTTGAGGAGATCAGATAGTCGCTCCACCTATAACAATGGTACTCAGCTGAATCTGATAATATAAACTGGAAGCCAACCCCAACATAGTTGGGAAAAGGCTCGGAAAATATGATAACAGTTCGTTGGTACACATACCTATATACAGTCCATTTTCAGTGTTTAACTGCTTCAGTTTCCCGGGTGAAACTTTGCCCACAGAGCCAAGACCATCAACTTCTAACACGCCCGCTTGTCTGTTTCTGTTATACAAAGCAACATAAGTGTGTTAATTGCTAACAATAAAGCATCAGGCGTTTAAGCACAACGTTATCTTAGATCTAAGATGGTAGTTTTCAAATGGGCTATCTAACACTGAATTTATTGTTCAAAGCAGTACAATTGCTCCTGAGATTAGTGCACTAATACAAACAAAAACTGCAGTTTTAGTATTATGACAAGCCGTCTCCTACGGTTTCTTCCGCGTCCCATGAGAATTCACCTACCCAGACAAAATAATCTGTATTCTTCCACCAGTGAAAGAAACCATTAAATTAAATACGTTAAAAAATCTTCTTCATTACATTAGTACAGATTAGTAAAGATATAGAAGTAGTATAGTAGTAGACACATTACCTGGTAGCTCTAGCGCGGTGCCAGAGTCCGTCATCTACTTTAGTGTGGTTCGCGATGATTACCACTTCTCCGCTGCCCAAGTCGTACCTGGAACGTTAAGTATTAATATTATCAGTTACTCCCAAACCCAGATGATGAAAGACGGTTCCGGTCCAAATTATAAGTGCCCTGCTAAGGCCACCTTATGTCCTGAAGCTTGCATCTTTTATTGTGCACTATGCTGTGCAATTTTAGGGTTGTTTCATATGAAATTTTCAAAAGCTGTTTGTTGTAGTATTACTGTTTATTTCCAATTTCCCCGGCTTCTTCACTATCTTCTTGGCTTTAGTTCCTATCTTTAGTTTTAACTGTACTGTCAACTATTCAAACGGACTCGTTTAGTCAAAATTGAGAACTGTTCAATATGCAATAAAAACTGGACGCCAGTAGTCAGCTTAAAGAGAGCAACATATATAAATGTTTACCTGAAGACAAGCACGGAGTTCTCAATAGCTAGCGAGAGGAAGTCGGGCGGGTGTCGGGCGCCCGCCGCTCCACACCAGCAGGCCCGCGGCCGACACCGAGCGGAACCTGAGGTTTATGTCCAGCGAGTAGCTTACTAGCCTGGAATAGAGGAAGATATTATGAGTAAATACGTAGAAATACATGAGCAGTGTCTAATATTCCAACATACATATTCTAAAATCGAAAAAAGGCACTGAAATCATCGATATAAAAAGATATTTATCTTTATAGGCCAAGGGTGGAAACTAGGTTCTTGCAAAGTACAACCCTGATCGGACATTTGATCCTTTAGTGTTTTTAGAGTAGATATGAATTTTAAAAGATAATTCCTGTAAATACCTTTATGCTTTTATAGTCATAGTTCAACATTGTAAACTTTGTGTGAAATAAACTATTTATTTATTTATTTATACTTCTGTTCATGACTAACTTTACTAAAGCATGCTAACAGCCGTAAGAAAATTCTTACCAGCAACGTACATAAATGTTATGGCAAGTCTTAAAAGCTCGCTGGGCTGTAATCCCACACAGCTACTATTTACTGATTTTTGGCAAAAGTTAGGTGGTCTTACCTATTAGCTATAGTGTTAACAAATAACTAGATGTTGGTCTGACATCATAGTCTCGTCTCTTCTTATTTTAAAATCATAAACGTTGTTTTACACATCCCTATCAAAGACCACGAAGTTAACCAAGATTTATTTATTACTTACCTATTTATTTTTTAATTCTTTGCTACAAAATTACATACTAGATTTACTTACCGTTTCATAGTATCTTCATCATCAATATGAATGAAGCTATCCGTCCCCGTAAAACTAGGATACGTATTCATATCTCCCCAATTAACTTCATTGTCACTCAAATATTTCACTTGCATATAAGTTTGTCCGTCATAAGGTAAATCAGTTACCACATCATTATTTCTTTCTAAGCCTTCCATTAAGAATTGATGTTTTTTACTTATGAAGTATTTCTTCTTTTTGTATTTGTCTATGTGTGTGTGCTTTTTATGTGTTTTGTGGTACTTTAGTTTGAAGCCTTTTTTCGCTACTATTGAATGGTGGGGGTCGGTTTCTGAGATGTTGTGCGCGTAGGGTATCGGTTGGAAAATTTCTTTGCAGTTCTTGTTGCTGAAATAGAAAAATTTAATTTAGATAACGAATTTTCGGGGCTTTCCAATGATGATTTAAAATTGGTACTTCATTGAAGTGTGGATTGCAAAGTTTCAATGGCATTGACAGAGGTTGCTGATCGCTTACAAAATCGTAGATTTCAAGACGAGCTTCAAGACAGTATTGCCAGAATTATTCTGGCGTAACATTTTTGAGTTTGCTATTTCCACGATTTACTAATACAGTCAATCCTTTAATCCACTTTGGTTTCTTTTGAAAGTTTTTTCAATGGTGTTCTTCTTAATCTTTACTAAGAGCATTCTAGTTAGCAGAAGTATACTCACGTGCAATTACTATTGGAGTCATCACAGTTATCGACGTTGAGTCCGCCGAGTGCTGCCGACACCACTGACAACTCTTCGTCGTTTATTATCAGCTGGAAATAAAAATAAAGGTCCTTTTATTCTAAGAGCTGTTTCGATGAATTAGGGGATCATTCATAAGTTAAGTAGGAATGGCTATTCATTTGGACAAAGTATCTAAACATATTTTTTAATACACTGTAGAGTGTACAGTACGGTCCTGCGTCTGATTTCTTTCCTGTGGTGTCAGATAGTGAGACAAACGTACAAACTTGTGTCTGCACAAATGCTTGTGCACTATAATACGTCCTGTGAGAACAGCCGTCGTGGCCGAAATCGGCCTTGGACGCCATTATATAAATATTGCAGATACAACGTTAATACCTACGGGGCTAAAGTGATGAGGAGTTCTGAATATGGCGTTGTTTGTCCAGTTGATGCTGGTCTTTGCAGAGAAAAGTTTGCAGTTTGAAGCGTACCTGTGATACGCAGCCGCTGAAGGACTGTGACAGAGCCAGCCTAGCGGGTAGTGGGTGCGGGGCTCCTCCCAGCAGCAGCGGCTGCCGCAGCGCCAGGCGCCGCCGCGCGCCGCGCGCCGTCACCGCGCGCGCGCGCCCGGCCGCCGCGCCCGCGCCGCGCACGCGCAGGGTGGCGCGTCTGCCCGCGCGGGACACTGACACGGAGTGCCATTTGTTTGCTTCTATTGGATACGCTGACCTGCAAATTGATTTCAACAAAACACTTAAGAAGTCCAATCTAGGAAACTGACTAACCCCCGCAGTCAGCGACATTTACAGCCTTACTACAAAAACTTAAACTTCTGTTAAACACTTGTCTAAAAAAAGTGTGGCTGCAAACGGACCTTATTTCAACGTCATCTGCTATTTTTTTTTAACAAGTGTTTAACAGACGGTTAAAAGTTTTTGTGGTACGACGGTTAATGATTACTTTAACCACTCCTTAGTTGTTAAAAAAAATCCATCACTAAGGAATGCCTTAAGTAAGTAACCAATAAATGTCTCTGATGCGGAGGTAAAACAGCCACATAAGAAAACACAAGTATACCTGACGAGAGCAATGCCAGCTCCCAAATCAAAGGCGAACTCCACGAAATAGTCCCGCAGGTGTAATGAGAAGAAATCACCATCGCCGTCTGCGCGCTCAGAGTTGTATAACACGAGGCCATCGCCACTGCTTGGTTTTAGAGTTATCTGTAATGGAAGAAATAATAGCCTGTAGATAAGAAGAATAGCACCTGACAATGATGTAGGTAATACCAAAACTAGAGGGTGCAGAATCGGCGGCATACATATCAGGAAAAAGTTTGAAGATCACATGATGAGTGAATATGTAGATTTGTTGTAAAATTGTTGAGAATAATCAAAGTTCATAATGGATGTGATGTATGGCATAGAGGATTCAATAAAGATGATAAGATACCTACCTACATGAAGATCAAAACTGCTATGTATAGCAACCTAACCTAAGACAACAGTAGTCACACTTAAATAAGTTTAAAAAAAGCTCACTGTATCAGTTATTTACATCTCAAAGTCCTAACCTAGAAGCGAGGTCATCATAACCACAATAATCCTTTTCAGTATTGCACAGACTGACCTAAATTAATCCTCAAACAATAAGATAGTCCCGACCACAGTACACCATACCCTATATCCAATACTAATATTTTACAAACCGAAATCTGAAACTAATTAACGAGTTGGAAACTATTCGCTTGTTATAATACACGAACAGAAACTAAAACTCATTGCATTGTATTATTTTCGTATCGCGCCGTCCGTTCCCGATCGCTTTGTGAAACAATGGTGCTGAAAGTTTCTGCAAACTTCGAGAACGGAAGGTTACTCGGATTCGTAACATAATCGATATTGCGTTTTCGTATATAAACTATTATTTCGTTTGTATTTGTTTGGCGAAGTTGTTGGTAGTGTTTGAGAATACTGGGTTTTTAAATAACAGTAATTAGCTTAGCTTAGTTTCACTTTGATAAAAGAATCAGAAGGGGTCATTGTGTAAATTCTTTGGTGGGCAGAAAAACTGTGCAATCGTAAGAGAGAGTCTGGCAGGTTTAGTGACGAAGGCTGCACATTTTATGCTTAAATTATATCTAAGTTTAAAGATCGGTGCTTCTCTTGCTTTGTTCCCTAAACATTTTGAAACACTATCTGTAAATAGAAGCAACAAAACAATTTATACAAATAAGAACTTCAAGCAATGATAGAAATTACAACAATGACACAGCTAAAATGCCTTGTAAAGCACTCATTTCAGCCTTAGCTTTTGTACCAAAAAAGCACCAACAGCACATTTTAATTTGCAAGTAACAATTAAAAGGCGTAATAACATCAGTTTAGCGTTTGAAATAGTAGATGAAACAAGTTTATTGTTGCAGTTGTAATTAAAAGTGTTGCCAGTAACGAGGGCAGTTTTATACCCGAGCCGGCAATATGGCAACATCGTAAATTATCATTATAGCTGCGCTTATAAAACTCTTGAAATTAAGAATTATGTCCAAGACAATGTGGAAAGTGAGAAGAGATGGCCGAGAATAAATAATGTGAAGACAGAAAAAGTAGATAAAAAAGTATAATTCCCTTCAATTTAAATGAACTTTTCACCTCTTCAATTGACTGTTATAATTTTAAGACCTTATTACTTACCTGCGATATGTACATAACCAGAACAAATTTTTATTCAGAGAATAAAAGTAATTTGAAATGGGTAGCTATTGAAATGTGTTTAAGTAATTTGAGGCTATAGGTAACATTAACGACAAAGAGCTTTGAGCAACAGTCTTTCAAATGTTAGGTACTATTTTTTAGGACATCGTGTGCCTTAATTTCTGATAAAAATAAAACATCTTACATCTTTAGAAAGTGAAAAGTAGGTAAATCTGGCTAAATTAGATGCTAGATGAAACTCAAGCATACATGTTTTAATATAGGCCCAACCGACAGCGCAACATACTTTCTTAGAAATAAATAACTCCCAAACACATCGATTAAGACAAGAAAAGCCTATTTTATCGCTTGGACTTCGAAATGTATATATCTAAACAATACTATACACAAAGTTAGCATTGAGATCAGTCGTAACATTCTCCATCGGAAACCTATTTGTCTGCGAGTGTCGTGGTATAATTTATCTAAGCTATCCCGCAGACTACAAACTTTTAGTCGGCCGACAGTTGACTCAATGACACGCATTTTTTAAAAGAAAATCTTTAATCCAAGCTAAGTTTTCAGTCGGTCTCATCCATCCTCCGAGCCTTTTCCCAACTACATATGTTGGGGTCGGCTTCCAGTCTAACCTGATGTAGCTGAGTACCAGTGCTTTACAAGGAGTGACTGCCCTATCTGATACCGGCTACATACCTGATTGATCATTGACATATTTGCGTACTACCAGTCATCTTCATAAAAATAGTGTCTCTATGGAGTTTCTTGCCGGCTCTCCATGAGACCAATTTTTTGGAACCGGGCAACTATTACGATGTTTCATAGAAGCCTGTAAAGGCCTATTTCGAATAAAAACATTTCACTTTGATTCTGACATACTGATTTATGAAGCCCAAACAAGTTATCGGCCGACTAAAAGTTTGCAGTGTGGCACTCTAAGTCTGCGAACCAATGGCGCCGATTGCGTTGAATCACAACGATTCCCCGATCCTGATTGAAGCGAGGCGTGGAGTTATGGACTGATCGTTCAAGCAATACCAAGCTTGTATTGCTTCGAGTATTTGTGATTTAGTACTATTGGCTTTGCTATGCCATAAATCGTTTTGAATGTTTAGCGCAGATGTCTAGTCTGAAATGAAAGGCTGAACCGATATTGCCTAGGATAAAATATTGCTCAGTTATTGGACTATTTGTAGAGATATCTAGGCTTAAAGCTTAGAGCAGTTATTTAAACAAAAAAAACATGTGTTCAAAATTGAGGTGCAGAATTCAATACTCACTTAATTCTCAATTCTTTATTCATATGTTATATAGGTGGAACATATCATAAGGTGGACACAATATGAACCCGGATAGGGTACAGCTTAAAGATTTAAATTCACACTGTTTTTGCTACAAGCATTTCCAATAAATGTAAATTCTGAGTTCATTTAGGCGAAATAGGTACATTTATCTTATTTTAACTAAGAGTCTGAGTTACATGGACTATTCCTTAAAACCCATTAAAGTATGAACATGCTCGTACAGGCAATCCTCTACACCTGAGCCTATTAATTTATGGCCTAACTTCTTAAGTGTCTGCCAACGTTAGTCTAAATTATATTTCGTTCGGAGTTTCGCTGAAAGCTTTTAAAAAGAACAAAGTTTCTTTAGAAATATTCGAAAAATTCTCATTTGCACTTTGTTTAGAGATAAATGCCTCGTTAACGCATTATTTAAGAAGTAGAATGGCTTAAAGTGCTCTTACATTACATTGTACATTTTTGATGAGAAAAACACTACGAAACTACTTGAACTAAAACCTCTTTCGAACAAAAAAGTCTTAGCTACAAAATTTTGAATTAAGAACCAGAAAAAAATACAAATGTAACTTATTACCTGTATATCCAGCCAGGATTCTGCCGCATTCCCAAGCCCCGGCAAGCGCAGATACGACGACCCATTGAAACGAGGCACCTGAAATAATATCAGAAGTCGACTTACAAACAAGCAGTCGAATGAAACACAAATATTGTGCTCCGTCAAAGAGAAAACTTTAAAATAAAATTGGGAAACGAATACGGAATTTAATTTATTCATTGGAAACAGCAGTTTGTAAAGCCACATGTCGAGTTTCATTTAAAGTTGTGAGAGGATCCTGTTGGCTCGCAATCTACTGAGCTTATTGATGTAGACAATTTTCTGACTTGGTGATGTTACTTTGCTTGAGTATCCAAATACATGATGTAATCAAAAGGCGAAGTCGTTTCTAAAAGAGAAATGTTGAACATATTCATGTCTCTAGAGATGAGCTTTGGTTGAATAAATTTATGTTACGTTATCTAAGAAAAAGTTATTATACTAGATAGTTTCAAGATTAGTCCAAATGGTGTAACACGTATTCACAAATGTCATTTCCCAAAGCAAGGTGGTTTAAAGGACCAGGGAAGCTAACAGTAATGATATTGTAACAGCATTAAGCGCGAACAAAAGGACCGAAATGTATCAGTTTATCAGCCGACGCAATTGTACGAATTTGCATGCATAACTCAAAGGGAAATGGGTCATTGTACCAGTTGTAGTACACTAACTAGCAGCCTGTTACCAACTTGTTAAATTAAAGGCAACACCTCACCGAACGTACCGAGTTTAAGAGAAACTGCAACTAGTTCGAAAACTGTTTTAATTACTTTAAATATTCTTGAGCAACAAACTCATTTTTTAAACAAAATGGACTTATTAAGAACTAAGTACATAGGAGAAAAACTATCACTGCTTCAGTCGAGCAAAGTATTCAAAAGCTACAAGTCGGGACGAGAAGTGCAGAAACATTTTTCAAACAGTTGTAAAAAGACAAAAACAGTTTCTCTTGGCTCATTTGATTTATGAAAGGAGTTAAAATAAAAGGAATAAAAAGTACTACGCTTCTGAACACGTTCTTAAGTAAGTATTGAGAAAAGTAATGGGTCTGTTCTGAAATGTTTTTGGCAATGAAAAGCAAGTAGTAGACGTCGTTGGCATAAAATATCGCGTGTTCTTTGTGATATGAATGAATATTTCGCGGATTAAAATATGTAGACACTATGGAATACATCGAGGTACGTGAACAGCAAATTGGATTATATTGCTGCATTGCATCAAAGATAAAAAGTTCATTTTATTTAACAACAGTTTTTGAAGAAGATTTTTGGAATTATCACTTTGGAACTCAAAAACTGTCTACTAAAAATATCGGAGGCGTAACTTAGATCTATATTCCACAACCTATAGTTGTACAAAATAATAGACAAGAGATTTGCCTATTGAATATTTGATAGGAATTCAGGCACACCTAAGATAGTAACTAAAAATATTCCTACCTTCAAATCCAGAGTGATCTCGCACTTAACTCCCGCGTACCCGAGGGGACATAGACACACATTTGCCACACAACCTCCTCCGTGCTGACACTCACAAGACTTATCCTCCTTTCTGTCATCACTCTTCAAATCATTATCCACATCGACCACAACTCCTGCACTCTTATTATCTTTACCAAAATGAGTCTTAACATCATTGTCGTTAGAGTAAGTTTTGAATGGCACGACGGAGTTGTCTAGCTTATTGTTTTCGTGTATTTTAGCTCGTTTGGCGTCTCTCATGACTATGTCGTTGTCTTCGAAGTGGACTATATCGTTGATGTCGTATATGTGGGTTTCGGTGCCATCTTGCTTTTGTGTCGCTTCGCTGGTCGTCACTTCTATTGGTGGTTTCCACGGAGCGAGGGTTGGGGCGCATTCCGCTGTAAAGGAAATTGAGTTCAATACTTGGGATATTTTGATTTGCAATGCAAACTATTGATGAAGATTTTTATTCTTTATGTATGATACCTATATTTTTTATACCAATAATGAACTGTTATGTAACAATATTGTGAGGCAACAGGACGCCTGCCTTATTAAGCGATAATAAACATACTTTTTCATGAAAAGTAATTTATTATGATAAACAAATATTTTGTGGAATCGATATTGATGATTCAGAATTAAGATTTGTTAGTTTTGGTGTCATATCTTTTTATTATTCGGTCAAAGACCAAGACGGCAAATAACAGCCCCATTTATATTGAACTTGAAATACACAAAACTATACTCCCTCTACATAAGAACAGATACGTAATAAACGAAATGCTATTACAAGAGTACGTGACAGATGATTACGTATTCAATACGAGGCTAGATGGAATTTCATTACAACAGTGCGTGGTATTAGCGATAGTAATAAAATAAGGGCAGATAATCTATGTATGTAGAGGGTATGTTAGGGATGGTTAGTTGGGTTTTGACTAGAGAGCTAACATAACTTTTTAGCCCCATTTCCACTAACAAGATCAATGTGCGTTTAAGGAAAACAGCTGCTTCTTTTAAATAAAAACCTCCAAAAGTGGGAGGTAAACGTTTGATTTTGGGTTTGAATTCCTAAAGTGATTGATTTTCAAAACAAGGTTAGGCAAAAATAGGTCCCACAAAAGTTCTATCTAAGCTTAGTAGCAAAGTCTGGTCCGACCGATGATTAAAATTATTATATTTTGTAGAGCATCCTATGTTTATGTTAGTGGGTACGTACGTGTATTTATTATTTACTCGGTTCTCAGTTTGATACAGTGCACTTTAGTTTGGAACAATTTGCCAATAAACTATCAGAAAACAAATTAGAGCTGTTAGCCCAGTATCTATCTGTAACTTTTTTATTATCAATTGGTATAAGAGAATCGGCAGTTTATGCACATCTACTGCAGCTCGAAGACAGACATCTATAGGTACTAGTACCACTCATAAGTTCAACATTATTTGCATTTGTGTCTGCAAGTCTTCTCCCACTATCAATAAAAACTTGCGACAAAGTAGCAAGCCCTTCTTGAAACTTTTACAAAGGTACAGTAGTACATATCTACTTGAGTATTCTATACCTGATCTTAATATCCCACAGTTTAAAGTTCAAAACTTTCCCCTAGCACATAGGTAGGTTCAGACACATAGGGGCGTCTCGTAACTTGAAAAGAAATCTCATTTATCACGCCCATACTTAATCTTAAGAGTTGTCTGTCGTTTTCGATGGAATTGGTTGAAAAACAAACGTGTTCTGCTCTGATGCCTTCGGGAAATTTTTGCTGAGTTCAGCTTTTGGTATATATAATATACATTAATACGCATTTTAGTGGCATATATAATATATATATATATATATAATACGCATTTTAGTGGCAAAATTAAATAGGAAAATCATTTAGGTATCATCAGCGTATTTACAAAGAAATCGCGCACAGGTTTAAAACATGAGTAAAACGTTTAAGGAACTTGGTAGGTCTTTTTCTTCCTTAAAGTATTAGATGCACATATCGTGAAAAAAATGCATCTGTCACAGAAATTGATTTCTGCAACAAAGCTTACTTCTAGACTTCTAACAGTGACACTCAAAAGAAACTTTTCCATATATTCTAAAACACAGTTTAACCTTTGCCAACTTTTCCAGTCTTTTCAAACTTCGATTGAACATTTAGAGCTAATGTGTGTAGTGAGTAAGCGGGTTTAAATTAGCTACTTAGCGCTTTCAATCTTACTTTAATCTTAAAACCTACTTTTCTATAAGCAATATATACTTAGTGGAATAAAGTTCTCAGAACCATCCGCATGTGTGGTTACTCAATCTTTCGAACTAACTTTAGACTACTTAACGAGCTCCAAGTTTCAAACAAGATGCTTTAACATAATTTTCTAAGAATTCATCTCTCTACTTCATTTTAACTAGTTGAGTAGTAACGTCTTATTTTACCCGAGATTTTTAAAGCGCAACTAATCTCTTCATTTGACGTACAATTAATTAGGTAAAGAAACTTCGAGAAAACATTGCGCGGAAATTGCTGGGAGGAGCGTAATTGGAAAATCAAAAGTTTATTACAAAGGGAGTGATAATAAAAAGGCAATCTGTCGGCAAATTACAAATAAAGTGTGTTCGTACCCTTTGTTCAACCAGTGTAAGGCATAAGCCTTTTTGTATTGTACGTCACTTCCTTAGTACGGCAATCTACCCCAAATCTTTCCGCCAATCTTCACTACATCTATGACCAGAGGTGAACCTTTTTCAATGCACGGGATATTATACATGCGTTGACCTACTTGTCTCGAGTTCCGTAAATAACAAAACGTGGGCCTTGGAACGTCTTTGAGTAGGATGTATGTTGACGTTTTCGTGAAGGAAAAATAAATGTTTTAGATTCATAGCGTTATTCCGAGTTACACAAATAGCTTGCTCCACGCTATATTCTGTGAGTGCATTTTGAGGAAAACTTGCCATCGAATATCAAACTGGAAATAGAAATACTGTTTCGGAATAAATCAGGTAGACTCAAAAATAGAAATAAGACTAACGAATCCATTTTGCGAAACCAAAATATTTGCCGTACCATTTTTGAAGCCTTGCTAATCTGCGACCGAAATTCTTTCTAAAAAAGACGTCAAAATGAAGACAGAGGAACGAAAACTGATAAATTCAAATTCAAGGGTCGTAGCGTAATGTCGGCTTCGTTCATCACCGGGATTCTGAACACGTTCTATAACTAACGATGAGGGGAAACCCTCGAGCCTCGACGGTTACTCAACGCGGAGAACAAGTGAGCCAGAACTCGTATGTACATCTAAAATATGCGAAATACGAACAGAAACGAATGAAGCTTCGGTGTTGTCAACGGGAAATCTACTTTCGTTTGTTTTTTCACTTTCGGTATTTGAATTTTGGCGACTAGGTATTTAAAAAGTGTGGGGTGAAAGACCAGTCCTTTAATTCAAACCTGCAATTTCAAATGCTGGCATTTGAAATTGTGTGTGTTCACAGATATCTTAGCAACTTTTTCAATTTACGACCGACAAAAGATCTGCAATATTTGGTCAAATATACATAAAAGCCCACTTTTGATCTCGAAAAGAATTGAAAACGGGCTATTAATGTTGAATACAACTTATCAGAGACTACGAAATGTCTAGAGTAACCTTTGAGAAAAGGTTAAATAGCTATAAATATGTAATTGAACATTTTATATCTGAGAGACTTCAATATTTGTACGTAATAAGTTATTTCGTGGCTTACAAATAACAAAGAAACACCACATGCCCCGATAGGATCTATAAAATATGTTACTAGGTCTCGGTTACTCACTGGAAAATCAAGTAGCTTATTGCGAGTTACGATGAAGGGAGAAATTTTATATTCTCCACCCAAGCACCGAATCGAATACCTTACCTTAATACGAAAATTATAACCAGAGATCAGCCATATAGCAAGTTTTATGCTTCAATATTCGATATTCTGAACGGGCCAATACACACAATTTATTTCAAATAGACTAAGAACTACAAATAAATAAAACGAAAAACAGACCATAATGTTACGATTTACGAGGGTCTCATAA
The DNA here is from genome assembly GCF_022581195.2 of Helicoverpa zea. Taxonomy (NCBI): domain Eukaryota; kingdom Metazoa; phylum Arthropoda; class Insecta; order Lepidoptera; family Noctuidae; genus Helicoverpa; species Helicoverpa zea. The sequence continues at coordinate 2,396,569 of NC_061475.1, forward strand.
CATCTGATCTCAGTCGAATTATTGATAGGTCCCTAAATACATTTGGTTCAGTCATTCGATCCGGTGAAGGTAACACAAATGTTCGAGAAAACTCTTCGACAGCACAAAAGGAATCGCCTTATGATTCAGTCGTTCTCGGCGACAAATCCTCTATTTGCTGAATTCGATCTTGAAATCGTTGGCTCGCATCACAATACATTTCGGCGTTCAAACATGGCTGCTAGCGGATTCTGTTTGTCGTGTCAAATGGAACGTTTTAAATCCAATCGGGACAAACGCTTTGCAGATTTACTCCAAAATTGTTTAAACGAGCCAGTTCGCTTAGAATGACGAAATCAGGGAAACTAGATGCAGTTGAATAAGCTCAATAAAGTTTCATGTTTATTCATAGTTACCTGTTCAGAAATGCAAATAGTGAAATGCTTTGATTTTATCAACGGCGCAGTATTTGTGGAGCTATTGTGTTCTTAACCTATTCTTTCCTCTTTGGTTGGTAATATCCTTTTTGGCTGAGGTTGAGAATCTCCATGAGTAACAATTCCTTGCAGCTGGTAGACAGGTAGTTCAGTAATTACTATATACAGGAATGTCTATTAAATGTTGTCACGGGAAAGCCATTACTGCAAAAAGATTTGGAGACCCTTTTTCGCATTTCCTATAGATCAAAGCATATCTACCATTCAGATTATGGTACTAACCTTATTTTACCTGCTTTATTTTGACATAAAAAAACACAACTAATTCCGATGCAAACTACAAGCAACTGATTAACAATTGAAGCATGAATCAGTTTTTCAACGACACTGTCATGCATATGCAAGCATCCGCGATCGGAGCCAGGATTGAGATTTGATTGTTAGCTGCGCGGGACGTGCTACGAATGGGGTTTGGAATTTAAAACCGATATTTACATATTATGCAGCGAGATTTGAGATGAGTTCTAAATAAAATAAACCGCCGTATATCATGTTGATTCGATTTATTGAATTTTGCAGGATTTCTGTACGTTGTACGAGTGGTATCTGTAGAGTATAATTTATTAACAGTGCGATATTAACTTTACAATGTTGAAGATAATATCTAATTAAGTAAGTACCTAAAGTTCTTTCTTGGCATGAAAGTCTATTCATTTTGTAGGTCTGTCTTACTGGTAGCAATTATAAAACTATACTAACATTTCTTGACAGAACCTTGCAAAATATAAAAATTACAGTGTCAATTATGGGACCGTGGGAAAGGCGTGATTCAGGACTCAATAATATCAATAATTTTTCTAATACACATTACGTCTTTATAAATAAACCATCCCAAAATGTACCTAAATAAGCATATCATAATATTCTTTGCGGAAAACGGGAAGCAATCGAATTCGTCGCGATGGCAATGTTGCGTTTGATTTGATTTGTCTCAACGAGTGCTATTGACATTCACGCGTACAAATGGGAAAATTCTAATAAAATAAATCCCATATACTCGTACATATGTATTGTATGTATTTTGGGGACTACTTGAAAGTACCGTCCGTTAAAAGGTCGACGACCTTTGGACTTCAAAAGGGTTTAACTGGGTGATGTGTGAAAGGAAAGGATTACGCCAAACTGAAATATAGGTAGGGTTATTGGAATAACAGAAGCCTGAAAAATTTAAGAAAATGATTGACTATATAAACAGAAAACATGGATTTTTGGTAGAAAAGCCACTTTAGAAAAAGATATTTTTTTGTCAAGCAAAAACGAGAAAACCCATCTAATCCAAAGTCAGCTAATTAACAAAAATAAATCTGAGGAACTCAAACTTATCAATCCGCCTGAAAACACAGACCAAGTCAAACATCAGATGGTGATTAACTTGGAACTCTTTGTCGTGACAAAGGAGTAAGGAAAGATGAACGGAGATGTCATAATGCAGGTAGGTCAGGCGCCTTCTTGTAGATCAAATTAGTACGGTGGGTATCAGCAAAACGATTAGTTGCGAGTGAACTAACGCGGTTTTCGGGTTCTTCGAGACATCTGTCAACAATTTTTGGTATTAGAGGTACAAAAAATGGTCAGGTCCAAAGAAAGCATATAAAGGCGAGAACAGTGACATTCCTCGTCCCCCGTACACCCGCATTTTGTCGCGCTACTTTCTTTGGAGATTTTCCGTTATGGCACCTCCGCTAGTCATTTTGTTCTCCATGCTCGTGACAAACTTCACAGAATTATCTTAGAGACGAGACTCTGAAGATAAACTCGTCAAAATCGTTATGATTAATGTAATGGCACACTTATTTTGAACATGTGATTAAATTGCGGAACGTTTATGCGAGGATTTTAATCCTACTTTAATCTCTGGGGGGTAAGTCGACAGGATTAATATTGCTTGGCAACAGTCTACTTATGTCGTGTTTTGGAGAATCAAACGAGTTGATATGTAATGTTTTTGGTGCTCAAAATGTTGACTGGTTCAAATTGCAAAAGATTTCAGAACCTTAGCTCAATTTCTGAAAACGTGAGAAGTCTTCAATAGCAACAATGACATTACACCGAATCCAGCAAAAAAAACCTACTGCTCCAAACTTGTGGATATGTATGAAAAACTTACATGTACAAGTTTATGTTAAACGAAAATACGTTATCTAAACACTCATAATATAAACACCCACTAAATCAAGCTGAAATAAAGATAGTATCAAAAGTAAAACGTGTCGGAGGCGCCGAGACGCGAGAGATCGTCCATTATTTCACGCGCCTCCAAAGAGATCTAATCACATTATTATTCCGGGGACATATCACGTTCTTGAAGTTCTGAACTGGCTCAACTTAAATATGAACAATGTTATAAGATTGTACGCTACAACCTACAAAATATGATATTAAGATAGCGTGTTGTTGATAGAGAATAAGTATAGTGGAGCAGAGGCAGAATACAAATGCCTTTGATTTTTTAAGAAAAAAAAAAAATATTAGAGTTGAAAAATCAACGTTATGTATAAAATTATGCTACCAAATGCTAATAGTGCCTAAGCGCTAATGAAGTAGACTGTAACACGGACTGTGTTAAGATCTTTAGCAATAGGTTGTTCGATAAAACTATCATACTCTTTAGAGAAGAAACTCTAAGAAATAAAGACACGTAGTGTCTGTGGATAAAGTCCATTTGGTCCTAATATCTTACATTAGTTGTTATATATATTGATCCTGGCCGATTTCGGCCACAGCGACTTGGATCTGCGCTTAATTTTGAGAGCTTCGCTGGTGTGCTCTCCAGTGACTGACAAAGCCAATTTTTGCAGTGAATGTCCGTCCACATTCGTTACATTAGTTGTTAACTGTCCATTAATGCTTCGCATCCGTCGAACAGTAAAACCTAACCAGGAAAGTTTTTCTTTTACAATAACTACAGAATCCTTTAGTTTAACATGAATTATGAAATGGCAAAGCTCATCCGTCACTATACTTACATATATCAAGCGTAGCGACCGCATCTTTCATAAGCTGGTATGTATCGCCATTGATCCTCAGGAAGTCGACACAGCCCAGCAGTCCATCAGACAGGCCCAGCTTGCTTTGTAGACCAGTCGTGTTACCAGCACCTCCAACCCAGACTGGCTCACGGAAGGTCATGCGGGAGAAGAGACCCTGGGGACGAAAAGACGTTCATACATATATTATTTTTTAAAAATTGGCTTTTACGTAGAATTAACTTCGGTAGCGACGATAATTAGTAGGAATATCTGAGAAGTGGATCAACACTATGTATGTTACAGTCTGGTTTAGTCGAGTCGCTTCTAGTCAATAGCAGCTAGAGATTTCCAGAGCATCGGTACAGACTATTTTGTACACAGACACACACACACGCTATTTATTTTACACAGATTATTTAGTAGTCTGTGATATAGTGATATAGATATAGTGTATGATGCTATACTTATATATTACACAGAAATCAATCACCTCTTACTTATTAAACAAGATAAATCAAGATGGTTAGAGATCATACTCCGAGGTTCATTCTGTGGATTTAAGGACCTGTTGATCAAGATGAAGTGCCATCAACCAGCTGAGAATTTTCCTTGAAAACAACTACTGCGGAATAAAGCACCGCCGAATAAATATCAACTTAGGAAACACTTGACTACCAACATTACAACTTGAAACGCTAAAGCTAAAGCATAACACGACGCGTACAATCAAGAAGACTGCCAACAAAGTGACGAGACTCTTAAATCCTAAATTAATATGCGCGCTAAAATTGTGCCTTGAAGTGGCTAAAGTTAATTTGGGCGGTAATGAACGTCATTAGACGAAGGCGTGGTTCGGAGAAGGGTTGCTAGTAACTTACCCCACTGTGTGAGACAGACGTATGTAAATTATTACCGACCCTGAACTCAAGGTCCGGTTTTTATGCTTGCGGAAGACAAATAGGACAGCCAATTTATTATGTTCGCTTTGCGGGTGTTATTAAAAAGGTTTTACCATTTCCTGAAATGGATAAAGCAATGCTGTCAGGATATTTTAAACGAATGTTGTTCCATATAATTATAAGGCTGGTTGATAATTCCCATACTGATGTGACAAACTGGTCTTAACTTAGTATTTTGTTCGTATTTAGTGTAGAATCTTCAATGACTTAGATACCTGATAGGCACGCCACAAAAGACTTTGATCACAACCGTATTGTTTTAATGAATAGCGATAAAGTTTTAAATAAATCCACAATTTTAAGATTTACATCGCCTAAACCTATTCCACGTTTGACCGACCATTATCGGGGGAAGTAGGGTCCCACGGGGGACAAAGTAAGGGTGGCAGGTTTAACAGGAGGAATTCCGTTAATTCTTCTGAGACATTACTCCTGACAATGTTGAGGCAATTATGTAAAACTCGAAATGGACGCCTCCGAGGTACGCTCCACGACGCAGATATGACTCAAAAGAGCCAAAATGTTTCAAGAGTTCAAAAGTTCCCTCTAAGGTTTTGGACTCATGTTTAATGCATTATAACTTCTTTAGGCTAAAATATTTCAAAAGCTTCTCACTTTTTTTACATTATGTCGAAAATATTTGATTTACTTTTCCTTTTTAGATACTCAGTATAAAGATAAAAGTTTCATAACACAATACATATTTTCACCTCGCAGATTATCTTCCTTGCGTAATAAGCACCTTTTGAGGGGCTTCATAAAATCACAGATTTTACTAGGCCTTTAAAATTCATGGGCGAAATTTTTTGCAGGCGATATTATCCGGTAGGCGGTATTACCCCGACGTGCAAATGTAGGCACGTTTGTTCCAACCCTTTAGACGCGAATAATGAGTCAGATCCGGTTCGGCGGAACGATTTCGGAGATGTAGATGTTTTTGTGCCTTATTTTACACCTCGTGAGGCAATTTATGTTTGAGATTAATGGCATACGCGGAGAAATGCGGTCTCGTTATCTGGCAGAGAGCGGTGCTCTACAAGAATATTATGTCTACTCAGCCATCAATTACATGCTCCAAAATGAAGCAGCCATGACTTGAAATGGACTGAATAATGAAGTAGATTTTTCTACAGAAGAAAGCTTTAGTTCCTGGAATATATTAAAATTTCCCGCGAAGTAATTTCTCGTAAAAACAACTTGGAATGTTTGAGTGTGCCATCAGTTTCAGCTGTACAAACTACATTACTTATATAGACGCAATAACGTTTGAAATGAAAAGAAAGTACGGGAGACACAATATTGACGGTGCCTCCGAAATAGTTGGGTAGTTGGTCCGGAGCGAGCGAGTGACTTGAAGCACAGCTGTCGTGAGTCGTCCGCAAACATACATTAGCCGCACCCTTGCGGGCTCGGAGATCCCATATTATATTAACTGACGTAATGGAGGTGGCGTTTAATAGCAACAACACACTATCATGTCAAATCTGTTTGCTGGTGAAACCACGTGATGTAGCGTTAATCTTGGAGACATTAAACATTCACTTTGTAGCCCCTTACAAATATGGAACTGCTCGTACTATTTCGTAGATGATGGCTCCCAATTTACATCAACAGGTATAGTCGAGTGACATTTCCTAACACTATGAGTTTATAGCCGGGGATTGGCACAGCGGCCGATAATTGGCAATAGGCGCGACCGGTATTGGGATGGCGACCTAATACCGTCATCGGCTGCGTTGCCCTAGATAGCTGCGATAACATCGGCCTGCCAGTTCCAGAGCTTCGGGACGCAGTGCCGATAAATGCCGAAGGGTTATATAAAATGCCTTTCATGTGACGTGTCGAAAATGTTTTTATGTTTTTATTCAAGACACTGTTTTTCTTTAACATTATTTACTGTTGCTTTTGACGCGATAATGCACGTGAAACATGATTTAGGTACTTTTTAGTCGTCCCCATCTTCATCATTCTCGTCAACTTTTATTGGTCAGATTTGTAATTATTAAGAGTTTATCATCCTAGTAGATAACACAGTATCGGTATATAGCGACCTTATGTGCTTATTCCAAATGTCTTTAAAAATTTATGCAAATTAACACATTCCTAATGTCTTTAAAAAATATGCAGATTAATACAGCTCAGTGCGCTTAATCCTTTTTATCATTAGTCATTAGAGAGATTGTCGGTTGTGTTACTAAGTTTTGATTGGAAATCTCTACTACATAATAAATATGTATATATGTACCAAAGTTCAATCTGAAACTGTCTACATCTCAATGTCACAACACTGAATTCACAATTTGTTGCGTGTCTGCATCGGATGCGAAGGCACTTGCATTATATATGAACGTCACGTTTGATGGACGTAGACAGCTCTATCCTATGCCAGGATGAAAATATTGTTGGTTTTCATATATTTCCGCATGTTTCATGTTTTGCTGTTTCTTTTTTTGGGTCCTTTTGTTTATTTCCAGCATCCTTTGTACGATGTTAATAAAATACTGGTGGAAACAGTGCGAAAAGACTGATGTTACAGGACTTTCCATTCTGTGTTAACCATCTTTTGTATCCGTTAAAATTTCTGCAAAGACGTGTTTTAAGCAGCAAATCAGCTATAGGTATAATAATTCTGTTGCCCTACGATTTCCAAAGACTATCTACGTGCTTTCGATGGAGTAGCCTAGTTAAAATGTTATTCGGTGATCTGTTCGGGACTCGTAATTTTGCCACCAAACTGTTGCTTTATATTCGAACAGAATAAAGTTCTCAAGCAGCTATAAAGAAGTCGAAGAACACTAATATAGTGACTGCAAATTCTATTGCCCACTTAATGTAACCAAATGGCCAAAAGTTGCACTACTTGTTCTCCAAGCAATTTGAAGCGATCCATTCCAATTGATCGCGAACAATTCTTGCAATTTTGTTAGACTGGTTAAAAGTTTTAAGACCGCTGGTGTCTGCAGCGAAACTTTGCTCCTCAATATCTATTCTTAATACTTAATCTTCAGAGATTGTACTTTTATAGATTTTTTATTCAAATTCAATGTTATTTAAGTTTTAAGCTGGCTTTCTGTATCTAATCGAAACGGGTGTCAGACTTTAATACTTTCTTCTTTTTATAAAAACTTAGGCTACAGACTTTTTACACGATCCAAAAATTTGAATAGATTTAAAAATAAATTACATTATGTCAAAGTTAGTCTGGGTTTATCTTAATTCGAAGCTTAGTTTTAGTCGAAAGCATCATTATTTGATTTAACATAAAATGTTGGTTTAAAATTCGAGCTGGATTATTTGAAATGTTAAAATAGGGACTTTTTAAAATGTCATGGACATCAAAAGGTTTTAGAAAATCCATCAATGTTACTTTATCCTTTATTGACATTTAAACAGCGTAGAACATTAAGCAACACGTTCGTTTAACCTAACATGGTAATTAAAACTCAATTAGACTGAAAACCAAGTTTAACCTTCTAATTGTGGTTCGTTTTGAATAACGCCTGTGGTTCCGTACCCTGAAACAGCCTGAAAGTTGGGCCGCTATTGAATTAAAATTAATAACAAAGAAAATATTTAATTCATCGCGGCCGGCGTGTTCAGGGAAAAAGCGCGCGGAAATAACAGCCGCCATTTTGAGTTTCGATGTGAAAATACGTGGAGAGGTATTTTTTTTGTTTATAGTTATTATTTTGTAGGTAAGGTTTTTAGGTTTTATATTTTTTGTTAAATTCATGAATGAAGGCAAAAGTAGGTGTGTATTTTTTTCTATAGTACAAAAAGGTAGTTGAAATATTAATTTATTTTATTTTAAGCCTTCTATCGGACAGTAAACTTTATTTTTATTAATATTCATATATTTCTTTCCTTTTTTGACTGTCCCCTTCCATGGCTACTTTCCCCCATGTGGTCCTTTGGAGCCGTCTGATATCGCCATCCCACCTTTTTTTCGTCTTTTAAGTACATTGCAACTTATGAGTAGGTACAATACAACTGCTAAATTAACCCAAGAGTCCTACTTTTAACTACCAAATCTCCTAAATTGGATCGACCGTTTTCCCATGACATTCAAAAAAGTAACCTTCGACCTTATAAAAGAGTTTTTACCCAAACTAACAAGAACCATTATCTACGCACCTTTCCAGTCATCCTACATTTATCTAGCTCAGAAAATATGTCGGTCCCTAAATTATGTAAGTACCTAAGTGAGGAAAACTGCCGAACTAAGCTAGCTAGCACCAAATTGTTTTGTGTTAGCAAACGAATAAAGTATAGGGTGTTTTGTGCCTGTGTTTACCAATTAAACTGTTTTGTACTGGTGTCCTAAATTGCGGCGAAACATGACTGGCAAGTAATGTTTGTTGAAACGTTTTTGTTATACGGTTAATAAATTGAGTGAAATTTTAATAAATTGGATGGGTTTACCTAGGCATAACTACCTAAACAAAGACTGGATCCACATTTCCTAGAATGGAACAGATATTACTTTAGATACTGTAATTTCATTGGTTGAAACTTTTTCTATTCATCTATTTAAGTCGAATGTTCAACTCACACATGATACGGTTTGATGCCCTAACTCATGAAAGCTGAGTGCAAGGAAACATAGGACCCATGATCTATAATACCTCATTTTTCCGCAAGAAATACAAAAAAAAACATTGAAACTTGACCTACAAACACGATATTACATAACACAAATTCTAAACACAACTCAACTCACACACACACTTTAACACATCGATGTCATAAAATCGTTCAGCTCGATTTGTACTATAAATCGATTTCATTCTCGCCCGTCTCGATTCTCTGGCACCAAGATATAGAATTGCAGCGTTTTGAGTACTAGTCCGTGGTAGTGCTGTGAAGTGAATAAAGTATTTTTTATCCCACCATCTCGGAAAGAGTAGTTTTACCCTTTGCTATCTGAACGCAAAAGCCGTTTTTATCCTCTAGAGCGGCAAAGAGATTTGAATTTAGAACATCGTGTGCAATACTCCATTTGTGACAATCTTGATAAGACTTTTCAAACAAATACATATTAAACAAATAAAATGCTGCTTAAAATAATTATTCAATTAATTAAATAATTTTTATTATTGTTTTCACATATATTTTTAAAATGAGTTTTTAAATAAATGAACTTTAATAGGTACCTACTTCTTTTTAGTTTGATACTCATATGTGAGCGCCATTTTGTTTTTTTGCATTTAATAATTTCCTCGATGAGGTGGGATGAAAAGTTACGTGTTGCACTCGAGTGCAAAGATTTTTCACCTTGTGCTCTTTTGATTCCCTCGCTATCGCTCAGGATTCTTTATTGAAACACTCGCTACTCTCGTGTTTCAATTTTAGAATCCTTCGCTTGCTCGGTCATCTAAACCGAGCCCGCGGTTAAAAAGCAACTTTGCACTCTTGTATAACAAATAACTATTACTATGTGTTACTTATCAAATCAAATCAAATCAAATCATCTTTATTCTCAGGCATCAAAGGCCCATAGATAAATACCTTAAAACTAGCATACATAATATGATATACAAAATTGTTAGTAAATAAAAACTTAAAACTATGTTAGTAGCACTTCACTTATGCACTAAGTCACTGTGCGTAAGTACTGTACTTATGTATGTATGTGTGGTCTTCAAGTCCGGTGTAGATTTGCTCAATGGTAGCTACTCCCGTCTTTCGAAAACTTTAGTGATCACTAAGCTTCTGCATGAGATTTTAACGTATGCTAAATTGTGCGTTTGCTACTATAAAAGTGATCTTTGATTTTAAAAAGAGGGTTCAGTATCTGTCTTCTCTCCAAATACAGATAACATCAACTGTAGACATGTACCTATAGTCTGTTTTTTAATCTCGTAGACTAAACTGACATTACGAGTGTTGTCAATTTATTGCAAATTCGTGTCAATGGCAAATTCTTAAATAGTGATGTGACACGACCGAAACTTAGCATTAATAAAATCAAGTATCGTTTTTTACAATAAGTCATCCTGAAATAATGGGCTTATTCTTGATGATTACGCATGGCATTGTGTGGTCAGATGTCCCTGGCAGTTTGTAGCACGTCGTGCAGCCATGTGTACGTACGTCAATTGTAAATATAAAACGTTGAATTAATCTTAAATTCGTCTATTATAGATAAAAAGTTACGATTCAACAAACCGGTATCGTAAGTACAACACTGTACAAAAAAGCTAGCAACATTATTTGTAAGTTTGACATTTTGCAAGTGTCAATTTAGTCTACGAGATTAAAAAACAGACTTTACATAGATATGAACGAGTAACTAAAAGGCTGGTCTCTTGTGTTCTTACTTTAACAATTCTTCATACTTCTCACTATTAACAAGAAAAAAAAGGCTGTTGGGACATTTTAAACATAAACAAAGCGTAAATTTCTTCAAAAGCCACAACACCAGTAACATGACAATCATAGTTGTTAGGTTAAAGTAAATCATAACTCAACGAAAGAGCTTTAACGTGCCAACTCGCAGTCAGCACTTGTATTTAATTTGGCAGTTACCTACTTACATCTTTAACGCAGCACTAAGGACCAATTTTACTGCCTTAGAATAAGTAGGTCTATTTAAAATAAATGTCAGTTCATTTTATGTCAGAATTGAATGAAAGCGCTCTATGTGCAAGTGAAGAATTATAAAAGTCTAAAGACATATGTACGGTACTAAAGATTTTTTGATATGGTATATTAAAAGAAGGCCTAACTCCAATAATGTATGTATATAATTGCCTAAACATAATTAAGGGCACGAAAGGGGCATTTGCCATCTATGTGTGAGCTGTAAAATAACATAAACCATAATACCGAAACTATAGCACAAAAGAAACATCTCAATCACACTTCACCAGTCACAAAGCGACTAACAAACCGAGCGAAGGACTAAACTAAACGTAACATTTTCTTTCAAATTCCAAAAGAAAGAAGCCCAGATTCCGTGCCTCCAAGTAAAACCTTCCACGGTCAATTGCTCCTAGCCGTTACTCTTGCAATGTGGACCGAACGGACAAAGAAAATAGAAAAAACAATTTGACTTTTCTTTAGGAGAAAAAAAAACGTTTTTTCAACATTTTTCAATCACAATAAATTGGTGTCGGTCCATTGGACAATGGTAACAAGTAAGGGTCTCAGCTATTTGAAATCATTTGGTATAACAGAATGGGTGTAAAGTGTCTGCGTTGAATTTGGGACTGCTAATTTGTTTCAATAAATACCGATGAGAAAATTATTGGGAAGAGACCTGAGGCCTGAATCAATTCAATTGTGTTATTTTTATATTTAAACATTTTAACATTTCTGCCTTTTTTGATTACAGTGCCAATGATTGAAAAATACCTAGGTACTTTACTAACATCCAATGTACGTTAGCAATGTTCTCGCTTCATACTCGCCATGTCCTATGTATATGTCACCGGAAAATAACAAGATCCGTAAGTTTTTTAATTTACTAGGAAGTTTATAAACTTTCGTAAGATTCTAAACGGGAGATAAATTGTAATATTTTACGTCCACCAATTTCCGACATCATACGGTAAATTTATAAACTAACGAATATCTTTTCGTAAGATTTTATATGGTTCGACCGATTACAGAAACTCTTTTAAATATACGATCTTTGAAATACGTAAAATAACACACTACTCTCTGATTGGTCAATATGTTCATAGTGGCAATGCTTGTGTCCATAGACTTTGGAATAATCAGACTTGACAGACTATAAATTGGAATCAACAATGCCTGGTTCCTTTCTGGCACGGATGTAGTGAGTTGAGTTTTCTATTATCAGTTTTATATTTAACAGTTACTTGCTAAAATACAGGAATACTCTTATAAAACACACTAATGAACACTACTTTGCTCTATTTAAATAAAACGACAGAAATTGTGTAATACGAAAGGCATTTATTATCAAAAAATATAAAACATACCAGTTTTTGCAAAAAAAAAAACGAAAAGAATTAATTATGGCTTTTTCGTCCGCCATAATTCTTTTGTTCATTAGTGTGTTTATTATAAAATAAAAATTTATAGTTTGTCAAGTCTGATTACTCCAAAGTCTATGGACACAAATGGCGGCCGCGAGGAAGGAGAAGTGACACGTGACAGCCAACCAATCAGATCACGCGCAGTAGCGTTTGGTTACTGCTTACTTATTATTTTACGAGTGAGTTCAGTAAGTTTATCAATTTACGAAAACGTGGACGTAAAATATTACAATTTATCTCCCGATTATAAATTTCCTAGTAAATTGATAAACTTACGGATCTTGTTATTTTCCGGTGACATATACAATCTTTCTCAAAGTGCCATCATTAGGTTTTTATAGTCTCACGTCAGAGGCTGTCAGGTGGATTCCAGAAAACTGTGACACCGGGGATTCTTAGGTAATATTAAACTAGCAGTCAGCCTACTCGATAAGAAGAAGAAGATAATCCTACATGGGCATACACCCCGTCTAACACAGAGAAGGATCAAAGTGTTACCAAAGGACCAAAGGTCAAGTCTTACCTTAGATCGTCCCCGCACCCTCTTGCCGTTGTTCAGCCGGAGCCACGCGTCCCATCTGTGTCTGTACACGGAGATGGTGTTCCAGTGGCCAAGTCTCACTGGCTCCGGAGACCTGAGGATGCCGGCGCCGCTACCGCAGTCGAATCTGGTGGAAGGAGATATTTTGATTGGTACATTGGTAAAAATATGGGTAACCTGGGTATTTATTTAACTTTAATTCTGTTTTTCTATTGTTTTAAAAGAAATCATGTTTCAAAATTCTATAATGGAACATGAAAATAGGTCTAAAATTCGCTGTAAAAATAGGTAGGTCTTCATTTTTTCGGGTCAATTTGCTATGACTATCTAGGTATTCAAATATGATTTTTTCAAGCATCGAAATACCATATCTAAGTAAAAAGTTAAAAGATTTCTTTCACAAGCACAAAAACATTGCCTACTTCTAAAACCTCTTTCTTGAACTTCCGCAAAAAAATAAAACGCAACAACCGCAGCCAGGAAACCACAGTTTCAATCCACAGATTTAATCCCAGCTTCATTCCACTATTGTGAACTTAAGAACAATGCTGGTTAATAATGGATAGAATATAATCCGGATCGATATTAATACCGGACTGCACCCGGATAATTAGAGCCGGGCTAATTAACGGCAGCTATAGAAGATCCGGTCTGATCAGCATTCGTGGTGAATCAAAGAGGGAATATTGAAAATGATTGTGGTGCCTGGATTTTAACCACAAATTGTGAATGAGGAATAAGGATTTTTAATGATGCCTAATGCTTAGGTAAAGCAAATCTTGTCATTGAAAAGCATAAACAATATAAAACTTGCTGTTTTAGAAAATATGTATGTAATACCTTTTATATAGGTACTCACCAAAGCAAAGAATAATCTAGCTAGATGAGCTACTTATAGTACCTAAGTAAGTATATGTTTTTTTTTCTGGGAAAATTACTATTTATTATTTAATAAGGTAAAGGTGGGTGTTTTTGAGATATTTTAACAAAATATTCTTTAATATCAATGAACTAACAATTCCAATAACTGTAGTAGGTACATTACTGTAGCGTTACAAGGTACATTTATCATGCCTGATTTGAACCGATCACCCCTAAAAGCTTATAGAAAAAACAACACATGCTCATTCCCACACAACAGGGACTAACTCCCTTCGAGTCCAACTGCCCACATACTATTTACACACACATGTAAATACCCTACGTAGATTTGTACGTCTGTGTGTCACCCTCAATCCCCGGGGTGACCACTAGGCTAATATAAACATGAAGCACTCCCCGGTAAGTGGTTAACCGATATCGTATGCTAAGGCAGTGCACTTTACTTGAAAAGGTCGTTGACCAGAGCAAGTATCCGTGAATGCAAGGGAGTGTTGCAATGTAGTGGGGATATTGCACCCTGTTTTCAGGGTAATTGAATTTGGTATGAGACTTGTGTGGTGTCGTCGTAAGCAGTTGTAGTTTATTTGTCAGATGGGATTAAGTGTTTTTATTTTGTAGTCCAGCTAAATTGGTGGTCATTTGATGATTTCACGCTTCTTACAGAAACTTAAAATGCGAATAGGACGTTAAAAAGTTAACTGTACATAATTTTAAAATAAATTAAATCTACATAATCTACAAATATTTAAATACCTTAATAGTATCTGTGATGGGTATTTGTCTCATTTTGCAAAATATGATACCCTGGCAGAAACCGAGTCATAGAAATGAAGTCCGATTAATTGACCTTTTTAATTACTATTATTCTCACACGGAGGAAGTTTATTTTATTTCCAGACAAATATACAGACTTATTTACAAGATAAGAAAGATTTTCATCAAATCAAGCTGCTTATTTATTGCTATTTAATTACCAAATTCATTTTTAAACTCTTCTAAGCAAATATAATTTCATCTGCTAACTCACCTCAATTCCACATGACCATTCCTCAACATCAGAGCCAAATAATCACCAGACAGGTCATCATGTTCCCCAGTTAGCAGCAACACGCCGCGCGCCCTCTCCGGCCGAACGCGTACACGTACGCGCACGCGCTTGTACGCGCCGCGTAACGCGCGTAATGCGAGCCATGACGCGCCCGAAAAGCGCGGCGTTGATACGCGCCCGTCTGGAAAAGAAGATATGGTTATTTTGGGCCTATAAATGGGCAGTAAGTCTGACAACCAGTCTTACATAGGGGTAATGGGTTGACCGGGTAACTGGGTTGAGGAGGTCAGATAGTCAGTGGTTCCTTGTAAAACACTGGTATTCAGCCCCACCGATTAGACCGGAAGCCGACTCCAACATATTTGGGAAAAGGCTAGGCGGATGATGACAAAAATAAGCAGTAAGGTCATCACTCATAAAGACTATGTAGTACATAGTTTATAACATCACCACAAACAAAATTCTAAATAGATTTGCAGTCGGAGATAGACTGAACTATAAAAGGTTTCGGTACATAATTTACACGTGAAAGCAAGAGGCGTAAGATACGTGCCTACTTCCTAACACAGCCTTCAAATCCACAACGTGCTCAAAGCGTAGGTATATGTTCAACAGGTTATAACTAAAGAAAATTATCTAGATAAGTAAGTACACCTCATAACATTTTCCTTCAACAACATAATGTAAAGCTGGGTACACAGGTACAACCTTATACAATCCTGAATGAGGACCTTTTAAAGACTACTTAAGTTCTTTGACAAACATAATCCTATACTCCTTACCTAAAGGAAAGTGTTTACTACACACACTTTTACACAAATCCCATTGTTAAGAAAACTCTAAACATCAGCGGCGCCAGCAGCCTGCCGGGGCTGCGGGATTGTTCGAAGGAGTTACCGCGGCCCTGGTGCATAAAAGGCCAACGAAGGATGATTTCCCATCAAAAAAAGAACGACCTTTTAATCGCACCTACTTAAGTTCTTCGACTAACATAATCCCATATTCCTTACCTACAGGAAAGAAAGTACTCACTTAACACACTTTTACACAAATCCCATAGCCAAGAAAACTCTAAACACCATCAAGTTGGCTGATTCCCTGAACATCGTCTAATGTAAAAGTAACAACTGTGCTTAAAAAACTTTCATTGTTTCACTCCGCTTGACCTTGTAGTAACGGTGGAAATTGTACCTTCAAGACTGCTATAAAAACGGAAGGAAGATGCTATTGACGGAATAAATTCCATAAAGGTGGAATGAGAGGTCCTTTCTCCCTATCACCTCGGCACACAAGTTCAGGATGATATGTATTTATTTCTTCTTTATTGCAAGATCTTCCTCTATAAATTGACTGGGATACTCTATTCTCCTTAGAATTGCATATCGTCTTCAAGAAAGGTCATACAACTTTAGCTATCAAAATATCCTTATTCAACTCCTTTTAGTCCTTTCACCTATGGTTCAAATTAAACAAATTGAGACAAAATATTGAAAATCGACGACGAAGTCATAAATAATGACAACAGGACATAGTTCCAAACAAATGCCACCATATCTATAGTTAAAGAGTTGTTCATTATTTTCCGATTCTGCTCAAAGTTAACATCTACCGTGTAACCAACATTTCATTTCAAATTCTTATCACAGTCCAGAACATTTCTGAATGTTCAATTTCCGTCCACACGAACTCTCATACTGACCGTATAGGGTTATTATATTAAGTGTGTTTGGTCAAGAGTAGTATAGTAGCCGATAGAATTTTATAGTACTGTCATAACATTTGTTTATTGCTTTTCTACTGTCTGATTTTCGATTTAGATTTTTGTGTTTGTATGTCTGTGTTAATTTCTTAATAAAGATGCCTTGAAATAGACCCATTTTTGAGCTCCATTGGGACCATTATTTTATAAATAGTACACAAGAGCGGTATATAGTATGTTTAAGACCAATGTAAGCAGTGCAATTACGTACAAAACTTAGTACTTCAAAGACATTCCACAGGGTATTTAGCAATAGAACACCAAGTCGGTACCACCTCCCGTAATTGGTACAATCAGGCTTGACAATGCAAACATCTTCCATAAATAATTAGTTGTGACAGCTAAGGGTTCATCTCAAACGTGTCAGCGGCACGAGATTAACGGTCTGTTCAGACAGACCGGCTCGGAGAGGAGAACAAATTCTTAACACGTTGAAAACCGAGTACTTAGTATTTGTAGTAAGGCTTATTTTTGCATGTGCACTGCTTTCGTCGTTAAGAATGCTCGAAGGCGCTCGGTGTGAAATAATAAGAGGAGCTGACCGGCTCCGATCACGTACTTTTTCTCGGTCTTGCAGACGTTTGGCTCCGATTGCATGCTCTTTAACGCTCACGCAGCCGAACGGAGCCGGTGGGAGACAAATCCGGTCTGTGTGAAAAGGAAAATGCGCGCCGATGCTCTCCGAGTCGGCCTGTGTGAACGAACCCTTAGCGGCACGAGATTAAGTGTCGTACATAAACGTAGCACTTGCGTCGTCGAGTGTACAATCTCACCGACTAACAGGAATTTGCATGATCTGTGTACAGTCGCGCTGCCTGGATTAGCTCCGAATATATTAATATTATATCCGTTCATATTCAAACAAAGCATTTGTTCGGCATTTTGTGTGCTTTGAAAACATGAAGCTCGGATAATGGGATTCCGTTTCAAACAAACCGGTTGTTACGTCAATAGAGAAACTTGATCCAAATGTTTTTGTCAGTAAAAATTTTAGTCATTAAAAATCGCTAGAGACGGCAAAGTTTTAATATTTCAACATCAATTTGATTCTTTATCTTCAGCTATAATTCGTCACAATTTATTAGGGGACGAAAAACAAAACCATTTGCAACCCCTAGTTAGAAGTTGGTATAAAAGTATGACATGGCGTAAGTCGTTGGGAAAGTATAAAGTTCAAACAACATTTATTTATTTATTTTCTTAGGAACAACAAACAGATATACAATATATTTTATATATGTAGTAACAATATATATATAAAAAAATAACAATAGTATAGAATTATATGAAGCATTGATAACAAGGTTTAACAATTGTATATCCAACTACGTTATTCACAGAATATGTATACTGTAATCCTTAAAACTACGTCATGCAATGCGATACAAACAAAACAAATCAGTTAAAATAAAATGAAAACAGGCAAGTGAATGGAACAGTTTCTAAAAGAGGAAATTGTAGGAACAGTTAACAAAATAAAAAAATTAAATAAGTTTATACATATTAATTAGATATGGAAAGGCACAAAATATTTATAACTAGAGAGATTCTAAGGCACCTATTGTTGCAATAACATTCTTTCTAAATCTTCCAACAGAATCAGCAAATAAATCAAGAGTCTTAAAGTAAACATTGAAATTATTTGTGAGTCGGCGTAAGGGCGCACGTACCCCTGCATTGGTCTTACATGATGTTACGGCAAATACAGGTCGTTCACGTACACCACGTCTTAATGTGTTTCTTGGAACTACATAAAACAATCTATCGGTAATATCTGGACAATCGTAGGAATTATTACAAATATCATATAGAAACATTGCATCAAGCTGCAAGCGCCGGCCCTTCAACTGCATGAGCTTGTATTTTTTAAGTAAGCTTTTATAAGACAAGGAAGAACGAAAACATCGGTAGTGCACTGCCTTTAGATATTTCTTTTGCACTTTCTCAATACTCTCAGAGTATTTGTCATAAAGAGGGCTCCACACCGAAACTGCGTACTCCAGTTGCGACCGAACCAAAGACTTATAAAGATACAAGTACGTATCCGGACGTTTAAATTCTTTTGCAGACCTCATAACAAAGCCGTACATTCGGAATGCATTACCCACAACGTTATCGATATGAATATTGAAGTGTAACTTATCATCCAGCACCACACCAAGATCCCGAACGAGTGACACTCTATTGAGGTTTGAGTTATTTAGAGAGTAAGGATATTTAAGGACATCTTTTTTCTTAGTGAAGCTGATACAACAACATTTTGGAATACTAAGCTGAAGTTTGTTTTTGATACAATAGTTGGAAAAATTATTAAGGTCCTCTTGGAAGAGATAGCTGTCCCGATTGCTATTAATTTGTCTATAAATTTTGAGGTCATCTGCGTATAAAAGAATTTTTGAGTTTTTGAAACACGTGTGAATGTCATTAATAAATATATTAAAGAGTAGAGGTCCTAAGATAGATCCTTGTGGGACTCCAGAAGTTACGTTTATCGTTGGTGACTGGTAACCGTTGGCCACTACTCTCTGAGTTCTGTTGGAAATGTATGAAGAAAACCACCTAAGTAGGTTTCCACGTATACCATTGTACGCAAGTTTTTGTAATAGTAGTATATGATCGACCTTGTCAAAAGCCTTTCGGAAGTCAGTATATACGCAGTCAACTTGTATACGAGAGTCCATGCTGTTAAATAAATAATCTACGAAAGTAACTAAATTGGTGGTTGTAGACCTATTCTTTACAAAACCGTGTTGATAACGTATAATATTGTTTTTAAGAATTGGGTATAATTCGGTGTGGACTAATCTCTCGAAGAGCTTCGACAAGGACGACAAAATAGATATAGGGCGATAATTTTCTACGTCATCCCTAGGACCGGACTTATAAACTGGGGTGACGTTTGCTTGTTTCCACACCGCAGGGAATACTCCTTCTGATAATGATTTATTAAAAATTATTTGCAGGGGAATGCATAGATTAGATGCTGTCTTTTTGAGAAACATCACCGGTAAGCCATCTGGTCCAGGTCCTTTGGTAGCGTCTAAGGATTCTAGTGCTTTAAGGACTGTATCCAGACTGAAATTAATACTGCTAATCAAGCTACAATTGTCTGCGTAATCATCACTTAAAAGTGAAAAGTTTCCGGCAGATGGTTCGTAAACCGAATGAAAATAACTTGAGAAAAGATTACAGATTTCGTTGCCGTCAGTGGTGTATGTATTTTGGTAGTGCATTGTGGAGGGGATACCGGTATTTGATTTACGGTCTGATATGAATTTCCAAAAATATCTTATATTATGTTTGATACTACTTTCTACAGAAGTTATATACTGTCTATAGCAATGTTCACATTCACTCTGAAAACGATGTCTATAAATTGAGAAAAGTTCGTAATCCGAGATGTTATGAAATTTCTTCCACTTCGTCCATGCCTTAGTCTTATTTTTAAAAATATGTATTAGTGAGGGTGAGAACCATACAGGAAAGTTGGTTGTTCTTACAGTAGTTAAAGGTACATGCATCTTTACAATACGGGATATATTATTGTAAAATACGTTCAAGGCCTCCTCAGTGGACAAATTACCCAAGGAACTAGCCCAGTCAATTTTGCTCAATTCATGAGATCATAATCAGCTTTATAATAATTATGTTTTTTTGATGGTTTGCGATTTATACATTTTAAATTAAAATTTACTGAAAATTTAATACATAAGGGTGGATGTTGATTATCCGGCTTCACTAAACTGTCGGGTGATTCATATATTGATACCTTATTATTACTAATAACCAAATCCAAAATTGTATTATTAATATTTTTCAACATATTGTACTGACAACCGTCAATAAAATTCAAGAAGGCATTGAGATTTATAGCATTACTCGAGGTACCATTACAAGTTACATTTTGAACAGATGCATCATTCGGACATAAGACCCAATTAATTTCAGGTAAATTGTAATCTCCTATTAAATAAAAGAATTCGATATTGTCATTATCAAGTATGGACCGCATCATGCAAAAAAAAGATTCATACACGAACTCTGGAGTGCGTGGCGGTATATATACTGCACTAATAACCTGATACTTACCTTTTCCGGAACGTGAGAAACGTAAAAGAATATGTTCAATATGAGCATTTAGGGAGGTATCCGATGCTATCTGTACTGTGTTTAAATTTAAATTCTTCAGAACAGCAATGAGGACACCACCCCCATCTTTTTTACCAGTAGCCGCCCGATCGCGATCACACCTATATACCACATATCGTTGGTCAATGAATTCATTACTTGATATTTCAGGAGTAAGCCAAGTTTCTGTTAGAATGATAATATCATAACAATTAGATAGAATACTCACATAAAGGCAATGCAGTTTAGTGCGGAGCCCTCTACAGTTTTGATAGAATATCTCTAAATTATTAATAGCCATTTGTGCGATAGGTACATGTTATAAATAAATATATTAGAGTTAGAGGGCATACAGAATTGACCCAAGTGAAATCCTGGATTATAAACAGCGATAGGTAATATGGAAAAAACTTGAAGGCAAAAGTAGCAAACCAAAAATATCACTTTATAGCCTTTGAAAAATAGTAAGAATTTTAAGCTGTATAGCATTTGATTTCGGCATGACAAACATTCCATCATAGCATAACAATTGAAATAACCGTATCCAAATGTAGTACATATTTTAAACAAAGCGATAATGAAAATTATAAATATAACGTAAAAAACATGCAGATCATTTACAAAGACACATGACAAAAATAGTGTAGGTGCATTCAACATTCTAATTAGGCAGTGTAGATGCGTATCCTCTCTTGATCTTGGCAATATCCTGTTGAGATCGAATAGGAAATGCTTTAGTCGTTTCTGACTCACGTACGAGGATAGTTCCGTGCTTGACCCACACAAACTTATAATTACATTTCTTACATGCCTCCTTACATTCCCGGAATAAATGCTTATTTTTTAAGGTGAGGTGCTCGTGCATCATAATTCTGTGGGGAGAGCCTGATATACCCAATTGTTCCGAGTTTAGTCCTTTAGCTAAGCGGTATGCGCTGAGTACATTATCACGTAATATACGTGAGGTCAACTTCACTACTATATTCTTGGGACTTACATTTTCACGGTGTGCGTGGGGAACGCGATGAATTGAGATAATGTCTTGTTTAAGTATAGGGCATTTTATTTTGGATCCAATGTTTTCAATTATCGCCAATAAGTCCTCGTTTTTCCTTTCCGGTACACTACATAGTTCTATGTTACACTGTCTAGCACTCTGCTCCAGGTAATCTATTTTAGTGACCAAATCCGCGACTGTACTCTGTAAATCTAAGTTGTGTTGCACATGCTTATTTATAGTTTCAATTTGGCAATTCATAGTTCTCTGCTGATCATCGGTAAATTGGATGGAGTTCTGTAGGTTAATAATATCTTCAGTTATTTTATTATCAAATCATCTTTATTATCAGGCATCAAAGGCCCATAGATAAATACCTTAAAACTAGCATACATATGTTATACAAAAATTGTTAGTAAATAAAAACTTAAAACTATGTTAGTAGCACTTCACTTAATGCACTATCTACTATCTGTGCGGTCCTGTGGCACTTGTCCGCGGAAGCGACGGAACACCACGTCCTGTGGCCAGAAGTTCTCGTCCAACACGAGGTGCAGGAAGCACGTCGGCACTCGCACCACGAACGCCTTGAAATTGACGTTATGGCGCGACTCCAGCAGCTGCACTCTCGGGGCGTACTTCAGCTTCTGGCGCACGTACTCCACGATGTCCTCCGCCTTAGTGGTGTAGTGTAGGCGGGAGATGTACACCGGGGTGTTCGGCTTGGCGGCACGAATTTTGATGTTTGGCTCAGTAGGAGCCGTGCCGCAACGATTCTTGTTGGTTCGCTGACGGCGCTTCCTCCTTTGCACCGTAACGAACCCCTCATCGTCAGCCCGATTCTGTCCCTTTACGGGCACGGGCTTCTTCGTAGCATCAATTTTGCTACCGGTGACGCTAGCGTAGTCTCGATGTTTCGTCGACGCTGCAGAAACGAGCAGCTGTTCGAGCGGTCGAGCGGCGGCGAGCGGAGGAGCCGCAGGGACGGGAGCGGGGCAGCGGGGCGCACGAGGCGCGCACTGTGCCGACTCAGCATTCGGCGGCGACAGCGGCGATGGCGACAAAACTGCTGACGCGAAACTTGCACCCGATACATCGAGGCACGCTCCGCGCCGCATGTTTACGTTCGATGCACCCGCAGGTGACCCAGTTACAGTCACCGATTTACGCAACTCATAGAGTTCGCTGCGCAATTCGGCGACAGTATTTTGGGATGCATCTAACTTCCTCTGTACATCCGCAAGACTTGCCTTAAGAAAGACAATATCTTTCAATAGGCTTGTTACGTCGACGTGGTCGAAAGTGACGGGCGGTAGCTTGTTGAGATCCTTCGCTACAAACGTCGGCACGTCGTCAGGATCGGTCTCCTTTAGCAGCGTGATGATATCTTGTATGCTTTTCTTTGTCCCGTCACGCCGGCGGGACACCATCTGATCGCTCTTGTTAAGCAACCGGTACAGCAACTGCTTTGCAGCAGCGACGTCCTCCTCGCTGAAATTCGTCGCGCAGATCTGGATAGCGGACACCTCGTCCATCACGTCCAGCTTCTGCTGCAGGAACGCCAGCAGCTCATTCGCCACAAGCTGTTCACTCATGGCGATTAAAATAACTAGCAACGGCTTACGCCGCGCTAAAACGATTAGTGACAAAAGAATGCGTCAGCAACACGACTGCATCGAATCGCAGCTAGTACGAGACTACTTTGAATCCAAATTTGAAAATTGCTGTTTTAAATTAATTTGTTCCGATCTAATGATATTTATTTCTGCTTTTATTTCGACTGAGGTTTGGGTGAGGGCCGATAAATCGGTTTGAATCATTGTTACTTTGTCGGTTAACTTAGAAATATTATCGGTCATATCCTTACGCCACTCTTCTAAGCTTGTTTGTAACTCGCCATATTTTTTATACAGCATCATCAGCAACATAGCAGTAAAACATTTGGCAACAAAGTAACGGAGCGATATTACACGAACGTTTAGGGGTTATAAACAAATGTGCCCACATCTGTACGAAGGGAAATTGAGTCATTTCACCAAGCCTCCGTGCAGCGAGATGAGATATCTTAATTATGAGAAAGACACGCCACGTCTGCAATAAAAGCAGTCTGGCACCGTTTGTCATTGCCTTTGTACCCAAGCTTATATAAAATGCGCCTCATCTGGCTCAGGTCAAATGTTAATTAGATTCCATATTTTTGGCACTATTGTGCTAATTTTATGAATCAGCAAGCTTTTTTACTTATACATCAGTGGCTTTTTTCTAGACCTTTGCAAACAATTAGTCGAATTATTAAAATTGGTTTAACGATTCACAAGATTTAATGGATAAATGAAAGTATGGAAATGGTATTTTGGAAGTGCCAGATTTTAAGAGACGTTGAGGTATCCCATTGCGCGGAGCAGACAATTCGATAAATAAAAATACTGTCAAAAGAGTGGAAATATCAAATTGTGGGAACAATACAATGGCAATAAATGTACCAATTATTTTTCAGAGAAAAAATATAGTAAGTAAATGTATTTTACATTCAAAATCACTAAAACATAGCATCAAAATGAACAAAACAGGTAAATCGAAGCTCGACTTCGTAAGTCACAGCATGCAGACGAAAACAAACACAAATAGGAAAACCTGCTACAAATTCAGCGAGCGCTGTGTACAAATCAAGTTTTGCATGATTCAGACGCCGTAGGTGCAGATAATTCAGCTATTTTCTCGTACATTTCCCCCAGTCTAGTGTAAGTACGTCCAGGGGCCGTAGATCAAGGGCCCTCGATATTACTTAATATAATTCAAGCGCCCTGCATTCTTCTAGAGACGTCGATTAAGGGAGGCGAACACTAGGGGTCGGTAATCGAAAAATCGGGGTGACTCAGTTCACGCAACGGTACGCCGCCGTCGGTGTGAAGAGTTGTGATTCCCGTAAAGTTAGGAGCAGGTAGGTAAATTTTACTCGTAACTTACTTTTAATCGATTCGAGTGATACGCCGAGTTGGTTTGTTTTGTTTCTTTGGAATAATCTTCGCTGTTTTTGTTCGATACTATGTGATTTCTACCACCTTTCATTATAGCATTTTCGGGCAAGCAAATGAATGCGTTATATATACGAGTACCTCTAGGGTTGTTTTATCTCGTGAACACACTACTTAATAAACATTACATTCATTTCCCTAATCCCTGATATCACCACTACTTTCGCTAACATCACAAAGTGCTCCATCACTCTCAATTTAATCCTCTTTCATGAAAAGTATCAAGTTTCATGGATGCAGGTAAACAGGTTTAATTTTAGAGTGAATTCACCATAATCGGATCACGTTGTGCTGGAGGCAACTCAATAACAACTGTCAGGGTAAAGTTGGGGAAGTTGGGGCGTTGCGGAAGTGGTCCGTTGGTAATGGCGGCCGTGTACCTTCCGGCTTGCGTTATGTAACCTACTTGGTTACTGTGTGATAGTTGGACTCAGAAGGAACATAGTGTAGACGGAAATTACATGGACCATTTTTGTGATCATTCTCCGAGGAAAAGAGATAAATAGTGAGATGCAAAATTAGTTGGTATCTATATAAGAGCTTCTCTTTTAATGCAGTAATGGAATACTTGATGAGAGATATTATAAATATTTTGTACACCATAGTATGGCAGGATATGTTGGAACCAGAAATTTGCACCTCCATTGTACTATATTCTGACAAATAAATATTTTTGATTTGATTTGATTTGAGAACGGTAATAGAAGTTTGAACATGACATCTCCTGAAAGTAAAATTAGAATTTGTAAAATCAGATTGGCTAGTAGGTACATAGATCTATTTTTTTGCTAACCTTCTAAAATTCTCTTTGCAGTGAAGCGTTCGACTGCTAAATCAATTTCTCTTTACCTTGTAATTGACAGTAACCAGACCTCGGATTCTTATTGGCGTTAGAATTTCGAATTTTGTTGCCTCAAATCTTTTCAGGCGATATTTTTGGGATTTTTGCTCCGCTACGGGCTTAAATTACTTGTATGAAAGGTGGATCATTATTTTGTAGAGGATTTTTTTCCTGTTATTTCCTTGCTTTACACATTTTTGATGATGGCTTAAATTCAATACCCACTTGGGTAGTGTTTCAAGTATCCCATCGTGTTATGAGATTTAAGGAGTAGATAGTTCACCAGTGTCCAAGCAAATGCTTGTGCACTATAATATGTCCTGTGCAGCTGATTGGTCTCCTTATATGAGAACGGCCACCGTGGTCCAAATCGGCTTCAAACGCCATTATTATCGTATTCCAAGTAATATTAACCTGCCCCACTTTTTACATTCTTGGCTTTTATTATGCAAAACTGCTATATTGTTCTTTAATTACTCTTGATAGGTAACTATTTGAAAGTCACAATTTTAAAGGTCACCTCAATAATACCTGAACTTTGTGAACGTCAATATTGAATATTGTTAACAACTATGTAATTATTATTGACGTCAGGTCGAGACTGGGCGTAAAACTTTGTTAGAATCGTAACTTTGCGGTATTAAGTATTACAAGTAAAATAAAAAAATAGAAAAGACTAAAATACATATAGCTGATAAGTGATCACATATGTTCTAGTATATAAAACATATATTGATGATTACGATGAGTTGTGTGCTAATTCTTGAGAATCGTCATAACTAGGTAACAAGTTTCTCTAGTTAAAGACGTGCAGTAACGTAGCTCGCAATAATAATACTGCGATCACCAGTAAGATGGACGCAATAAGTAAAAGCTGCAATAAAAATGGTTCGTTATGAATGCATGAGAAAGGCCATCAAAGAAGAGAGACGGCAAGTTTGTAAAACTTTCTATCAACACCTCAAGCGAAAAACTACGACCATTCTATCAAGAGTGAAACCGACAAGGTAGAAGACTAATGCGATTAGAATACCTAACCAAACGACGATATAAACTCCTGTATCGCTCAACTTGTACGTACAAAACCAAAACAAGTCGATTAAACTCCGCCATCTCAAACAGTTTGTAAGCACTTCAAAAAGCAATAATTCAAAATGGCGGCCGTTCATTGGCCGATATTCAAACTCTTTGGTAAGCATTATCTTTTGTGGGCCTGTTAATTGCTCCCATTGAGTTTTACTTTGAATTTAAAGGATATTGGGGGAGTGAGACTTTGTTTAGTTGAGCAAATAATTGTTCGGAACGAAGACTTGATTTACAGTTTTGACGCTACGACCAAAACATTCGTAGTCATTATTTGCGCACCAATCATAATATTCATTATGCAGAAAAATGTAGGTTCGAATTCTGAAATGCCATTTAAATATTTGTCCGGTTCAAATTCCAAAGGCCTGGCGTACCGGTCGAGCGTTTTCCATTGCCTTTCGTGGTCGTGAAAATTACGACCGAAGCTCAAATATTCGCTCTAATCTAAATCTGTTGATTTAGGCTGACGTGCTTCGACTTTGAAGAACCAATAACTGCTAATCGATATCAATTATCTGTTTGTAAAATCTTTAAAGTTATTGATATAACGGTATCGGTGCGACGCAGTTATATTACGACTAGATATGAAATGTTTGGGTAACTGCGCTGTTGGTTTATCGATTGATTGTCAACTCCTAATAACTTTCTATAATAAATTCACTTGACAGATTAATAACATCTGTTACACTTTGATAGAATTTCGAACGGCTAAATCAGCCTTCGTTTAGGTTTCTGTCGCTTTATTCAGCAACTTAGTTGTGTCAGTCAGATATTCTTAGTCAAACATTCTTGAAAGACTTGAAGATTCTTGACGCTCTGGTACAAACCAAGACAGCTAGATGATGCTATCAAAGTCGGGTCCTGACTGAGACCTACCAATAGCAAAAATATTTGTTGTTGACACTACAATTTTATTGTTTTTATCTCATGTGTATAACACTCAAGAAAATGTTTCTACTGTCTTAAATCGGTGTTTGATAATGCTAATATACAACTGGAAGTCGACAACCATCTAGACTAAGTAAAGCACTCACCAGGTTTGCAAGTATTGGGGTTGCCGGCGCAAGGGCACCGTTCGTTGCTACAACTATCACAGTCACAGGCCTCGACTGCTGCCGTCCATGGGGGGGATGCTGTCGCTCCTGGCACCTGGTCGGAGAACAGGGATTATTGAAGAAAATCTAGGATAAAGATTAAGCCAATTCTATATTTAATGATACTGGACAGGACAAAAGTTTGACTTGATACCACTGGCTAGGCGTGTACATAGGAGGTCAATTTACTTGGAGACCATAATGATGAAATCTTCAGCAGCGTTGTATCGAAATATTTTAAATCAAGACAATTTAAATTTTCGAGTGACTTTCTGCAAATACTTTATAGGGTCACCGATCATTACTTATAATTCAAAGCTTAACTTTAAGTAGGCCTCAAACTCCAATAACAAACTTTTAATTGAAAACCTCAATCCGTCTAGTCTAGCTCAAAGTATTATCAGAAAAATGTCACAACGTCTTACTTTAAAATCGATAGCACTTCGGCATTCTGCGGTAACCTTTCCAACAAAGTTGTTGTTAGGACTTACTTTCTGTTCTAAACTAGGTCCGAGCGTTGTCACCTTCGCGTCACTTGCTTCCAATAAATCATCTTTGACTTCATCAGCAATGATATTCAGATCAGTTTTACTAACTCCGTCCTCTATTAGACTTTTCAAACCATCCACTTGTTTCGACTTCTCTCCCGTATAAGTATAATTTGGTGTACTTCTCGTGTTATAAACTATTGGCAGTGTGGTTGTAAGTCTTTGCGTTCTGTCATCGTCGATATGTTTTAAGCTAACAGTAGGTTTACTTATTCTATTGGACGGTGCTATTTCTAGTTCTGCTGAGAAGGACACGTCCTTTTGATATAGAACGTCTTCGTCCGCGTCGGAGATGTCGGTTGCTCTTGTGGCATTTAGCTCTGTGGAAAAATTGTCATATGTTAGAGGAGAATGAACCTTGATCCAACCATATAAGGTTTTAAGTTACACCTATCTTGAGGTCGATATAGAAGAGTTATGATGTTAAAGTTACATAACCAACATTGTGTTTTCCCATGCAACTGTCGCTCATGCAATACGGCTCGTTGTCTGGTCGGCTTATGGGACTTATAATAGACATACATATATTATCCTCTATCTATAGGAGCGGTGTAATGTTTAAGACATGTAAGTAACTTTGCTTTAGTAGAATAAGCACTAATTGTTTAGTCTCAAAAACGAAGAATCCATTATAAAACTTTCACAAACGATACTCAAAAATGAAAACATGAAGCGTTACAGTAACACTGAACTATGTTCCGTCTATTCAAAGAGCAGTGTATTCAAGTGCCGAACTAAGTTTGTGGAACCTCATACACAAAACGCTACCTACATATATCTCGATTCTACAGAATCGAGTACGAGAGAAATCGATTCATGTGACAAATCGAATTGTACGATTCTATGATGTCGGTGGAAAGACATTGTTCCTTCTAGGTATTCTCTAGAAGCGATTTTATGTTACCACAAAGATTTTGTTACATAATCGTACACAATGTTTGCTTTGCTAAGTTTTATTTGTGCTATTCGATATGTTTTAGTAGATATTCTTACATAATTCTAGGTAAAACAGTAACAGCTCCCTTAACAATCGGGCATTTTTTCTTTCTACAAGGGCCGGTTTTTCAATCATCAATTAGCTTCTTTCTGAGGGATAAATTGAGCGGTTTGATATATTTTTCTATACAAAAGCTGTAAAGCTGTCAAACATATTCTTTAGATGAAAGTTACACAGATGGTTTGATTGGTAACATTATAATAATTATTTTTATTTTCTTTATCAGCACCAGTTCTATTGAATGGTAATTATGTTCCATTAAGTTCCCTTTACATTTGTTATATCACTAGCTTTTTTTTCGATATGTAAAGTACCCTACATAGGCATCCTTGTAAGTTTCACTGATGAACTCAGTGGGCCGTAAACGTAGATATAGCCATTAGCTCATCATAAATTCATCTCTCGTCAAGTCTATCGACCGGAAAGCTCTGAGGAGCTATGTTACCATCATCGAGATCGCACTAGTCTCTTTTTTTTTTCTTATCGAGATGTTGGAAGAATTGCTGTGTCTAAGTCTGTGATTAGAAGGAGTGGTCTGATCATGAAATTTGAGAATACCTCACATATTTTTATTTATGTTTGATAGACCAAGAATTAGGTATTAAATTGGAATTCTAGAATTGATTCATCATCATCATCTCAGCCATAGGACGTCCACTGCTGAACATAGGCCTCCCCCTTTGATCTCCACAGATACCTGTTGGAAGCGACCTGCATCCAGCGTCTTCCGGCGACCTTTATAAGGTCGTCTGTCCACCTCGTTGGTGGACGTCCTACGCTGCGCTTGCTAGTCCGTGGTCTCCACTCCAGCACTTTTCGGCCCCATCTGCCATCTGCTCTGCGAGCAATATGGCCTGCCCATTGCCACTTCAACTTGCTAATCCGGTGGGCTATATCGGTCACTTTGGTTCGTCTACGGATCTCCTCGTTTCGGATTCGATCACGTAGAGAAACACCGAGCATAGCCCTCTCCATAGCTCGTTGAGCGACTTTGAGCTTTGAGATGAGGCCGATAATGAGAGACCACGTTTCGGTGCCGTAAGTCATCACTGGTAACACACATTGGTTGAAGACTTTCGTCTTGAGGCACTGAGGTATGTCGGACGAAAAGACATTGCGTAGTTTCCCGAACGCTGCCCAGCCGAGTTGGATTCGGCGGTTGACCTCTTTCTCGAAGTTGGACCTACCTAATTGGACTACTTGTCCTAGGTAGATATACGAGTCAACAACTTCGAGTACCGAGCTTCCAACAGAGACTGGGGTGGGCTGAACATGGACATTTGACATAATTTTCGTCTTGTCCATGTTCATTTTCAGGCCCACCCGTTGTGAAACTCGGTCGAGGCCCTCGAGCATCATACTGAGTTCCTCCATCGACTTTGCCATGACTACGATGTCGTCGGCAAACCGAAGGTGAGTGATGTATTCGCCGTTGATGTTGATGCCAAGTCCTTGCCATTCCAGGAGCTTGAAGGCGTCTTCCATTGCGGCAGTAAACAGTTTCGGGGAGATTACGTCCCCCTGTCTTACGCCTCTTCTCAATGGAATCGGCTTCGTGCTATGCTCCTGTACTCGGACCGACATGGTGGCGTTATTATACAAACACTTCAACACCTCGATGTACCGATAGTCAATATGGCATCGTTGGAGTGACTCAAGTACCGCCCATGTTTCCACCGAATCAAAGGCTTTCTCATAGTCCACAAACGCTAAGCATAATGGCAAGTTATACTCCTCGGTCTTCTGTATAACTTGCCGCAGCGTATGGATGTGGTCTATGGTACTAAAGCCTCTTCGGAAACCGGCTTGTTCGGGAGGCTGGAAGTCATCAAGCCTGTGCTCGAGACGGTTCGTGATAACCCTTGAAAACAGCTTATAAACATGGCTTAAAAGTGTGATGGGTCTGTAGTTCTTCAATAGGCTGTTGTCACCTTTTTTGAAGAACAACACCACCACACCCCTGCTCCATGCTTCAGGCGTTTTGCCCTCGGACAGGACGCAGTTAAAGAGCTTCTGGAGGACTTTAAGTGCCGGTGTTCCACCCGCTCTCAGAAGCTCTGAAGTGATTCCGTCCTCACCCGGCGCCTTGTTGTTCTTAAGCTGCTTCAGGGCCATCCTAATCTCGTACAGACTGATGTCCGGGATATCTTCGGTATAATGTCGGGACAGCTTGGCTCTTGGATCTCCTGCCAAGCTGTCAACGGACTTTGCGACCGAAGTGTATAACTGTCCATAGAACCTCTCGATCTCGCCTAAAACCTCTGCCTTGGTCGACGCTATGCTGCCATCCTCCCGTTTCAGCTTAGTCATCTGGCTTTGCCCAATAGACTTGTCCTTTGCGAACACTTTGGAGCCTTGGTTTCGCTGTATGGTCTCTTTAACACGATTCGTATTAAAGAGACGCAGATCGTGTCGCAAGGATTTGGATATTCGTCTATTGAGCTGCCTATATGACTTCGCATCATGGGAAGACTGCAACTGTAGCAAGCTTCGTTCAGCCATGAGGTTTAAGGTTTGCTCGGTTAGTTTTTGAGGCCTATTTTTACGGCAGGGTCTAAAAAACTTAGACCCTACCGTGCGGACAGTTTCCACTAGTCCGTCGTTGATCTCGTCCACTGACACTAAGTTCTCAAGGCAAGCAAAGCGATTAGAGAGCTCGAGTTGAAAGCTTTCCGGGTTTTGAATATGGGACCGAGTAGGTCGGAGCGTAGACTTCATCAGACTGGACCTTTCAAGTTTAACATTGATATTCAGTGAGGCTCTTACGATTCGGTGATCGCTTCCGGTTTTTACCCTGTTGATCACAGAGACATCACTGAATATCCGTCTCTTGTCGGTCATGAAGAAGTCTATCTCGTTTCTCGTGAAACCATCGGGACTCAACCAGGTCCATTTCCTGTGAGGCGGCTTCTGGAAGAAAGAGTTCATCATGAAGAGTTCCTCTTTCTCCAGAAAGTCAGCCAGCCTCTGTCCCCTATGGTTCCGTTGCCCATATCCAAATTGCCCCACTCTCAACTCATCACCGCTTTTCTTGCCCAACCTAGCGTTAAAATCCCCCATAACAACAGTGAAGTGGGTTTTGGAACTATGTATGGCCCTACTTACGTCCTCATACATAGTCTCCACCTCATCATCGGAGTGTGACGAGGTCGGTGCGTATACCTGAATGACCTTCAGCGAATATCTTTCGGATATTCTGAGTATTAGGTATATCACCCTGTTCGACACACTGTCGATGGTTGTTATGTTGCTTACGAGGGACTTGTGAACGAGAAACCCGACACCACCTTGGGACTTTTGGTCTCCCTCCCGGTAGTAGAGCAAGTTACCAGACTTCAGGGTTACGGTGTCCTCTCCCTCTCTACGGACTTCGCATAACCCCATAATGTCCCAATGTAACTTGCTCAACTCCTCTTCCAGCTCGCAGATCTTTTCGTCAGTCCTCAATGTGCGTATGTTGTGTGTTACCAGGGCCAGTCGTCGTGGGGGTGGATAGCCGGATCTCTTCCGGAGATTCTTAGCACCCCCTGCTCCGCCGTTACCTTGACCGCTACCCGCGCCAGGGATAGCGGAGCTGCCGGGGACTGGGGGCCTGGTTTCTGTGCTTCTCATTGGGGGGTAATTGCCTTTAATCGCCACGCTTGGCAGGCGGGTTGGCGATTGCAGTGAGGGTATGCAGTACGCGGAGGACGCTGCTGCCCGACCTCCGGTTTGTCCCTTAGTCGCCTCTTACGACACCCACGGGATGATTTGGGGGGAGCGCAATTCTAAGCCGGCGTCCCACGGCAAATTGATTATTAACCTTATTTATCGTAGCTTAGGTAACAAAACCGCGCAAGTTAATTTTGTCAAGATTTCAGGAGAGATAAAAAACTGATTAGTATCTTCGAAATAAGTGTAGGTACTGAATACATAAATCGTTTTTTTAGATTTAATAACGATGTCACATATTAAAATGTGTGTATTAATACTGTATCAATATAAAATTGACTTAAATGAAGTATATAACGTCATATGACCAATTTTACGCGGTATTGCTACTTTAGCGACGTTATTTAGATGTTCGTTTGCTTAACTATAGTTCGGCCATTCAGAGAATGCGTTCCTGACACGTCGCGATTGAACTGACGACGTAACTTTGCAATGGCGTTGCAGTTACGATAAAAATATTTTTGCTGGTTGTTTACCGTTTTAACAATTGAGGAGCATTAAAACAACATTATTATATCAATAATCAATGAATGTAGTTACGTCGTCAGTTCAATCGCGACGTGTCAGGAACGCATTCTCTGAATGGCCGAACTATACCAACCAAGGCAGCATCAACCAACAAGAGCTACAACTCACCTGAGCACCCATATCCATCGACGTTTAACACATAACCAGGGCCGCAGCCGCACTCGTAGGTGCCGTCGTGCAGCTCGCGACACAGCTGCTCGCACGGACTGCCCTCGCCGCACCGCCCTGCAAGCACTGCACTTGTAACTATTCTATCTTTACGCGTGTATCACTGGGAGAGGTATAAACAACTAGTCTAGCGTTTAACACATAACCAGGGCCGCAGCCGCACTCGTAGGTGCCGTCATGCAGCTCGCGACACAGCTGCTCGCACGGACTGCCCTCGCCGCACCGCCCTGCAAGCACTGCACTTGTAACTATTCTATCTTTACGCGTGTACTACTGGGAGAGGTATAAACAACTAATCTAGCGTTTAACACATAACCAGGGCTGCAGACGCACTCCTAGGTGTCGTCGTGCGTTTCTGAAGTATTCCAGCTTCCAGTCATACAGGATGTAGCTGGGTACCAGAGTTTTACATAGAGCGTATGTCCTGTCTGTCGGGCTTCCTCAACCCATCTTCTAGGGAGTACCTTTGGTTAGACTGTCTGTCGGGGTGACTGTACGTCATCCCGTTACGATTTGGGCACACAATCTATAAATACAAAAATGAAATCCGTTTTCTGTTGTCACGTCATAACATGAAAACGGCTAGACCGATTTGGCTGAAAATTTGAGGGGAGGTAACTTAGATCCGGGAGAAGGTTTTAGGATAGTTTTTGTCACCATCAGGCTACGGGACGCGGGTGAAATCGCGGAAAAAGGGGTAGTTATCAATATAACTTAAAGAAACTAAAAAAATAGGAACTCATGTTGCACTCCTAAATACAAATCGGATACACAAAGACAAATAAACAAAACTTGAAAAAAGTCCGGAAACTAGACACTAGTAATTATTGTACCGATGTAGACTATATTAAAAACTATAAACTAATTTGACAACTTCAAACGAAGACTCAAAGAGAATACTCCACAATTTTTAAAATAACGTTCTCAAACGTTGGCGCGCTTCATTCCATTAGCCCAGAATTATAAAGTTAATTAGAAATCTTATCACGTTCTTTGACATCTCAGATTAGGGACAGATTACTCAAAGGCCAATCATTAAACCAAGGAAATATCCTCACTCTCCTCACTTTCGTAATATTGTTTTATTCCTCCTATCCGCTGAGATTTTTGGATGATGATCAAATTATTACGCGATTGGCCTTAATTCGAAGCTACGACGAAGTTTTTGACTGAAACTTAGATTTCGAATTGAATCCCTTTGTTGAAATGATTTTGCACGTTTTAATTTATACTTATATTGTAAAGAGGACTTTTGTTGTCTGTTTGTGCACTGTAGGCTCCAAAACTACTGAACCAATTTGAAAAATTACTTCACTTCTGTGAAGCTACACTATCCCCAACTAACAAGAGGTATACTTTATCCGGTTACGAGAAGCAGTTCCCAGAAAACGCGAGTGAAATCACTAGATACAGCTAGGTAAAGATAAAAATATTCTAACATTGCCTATCTGGCAATGGTATCTTATGGTATCTTACAGGTTTGTAAGCAGAAATTTTGCAAAAATATAGCCAGCTTCCCAAACGACCGTTATAAATGATCCAGACTGAGAAAAATGAGCAGACCATTGCAAAATAAATGTCAAATGAGGTAGGATTACATCATGTCTCGTACCCTCCCTTGTACGAAGAAAATAATCGCCGTAGATTAGTAATATGACGTACAATGTCTTGTTGGACGTTTTCTTATGTAAGTTTATTTATTTATTTAATGAAATAAGGATTAGACTGTTATGTATTTATTTATTAAGCCAGAAAGTATATTGTCTCTTATTTCATTATGTAAAAAAACTTGAAACTTAATCTGGCTAGTTTTTTCTCAACTATGTTACGGCCAGCTTCCAGTCTAACCAGATGCAGTTAGTTGAGTAGGTACTAGTGTTTTACAAGGAACAACTGCCTATCTGACCTCCTCAACCCAGTTACATGGGCAACCCAATACCCCTCAGTAAGACTGGTTATCGGACTATCTGACAACACGTAACGACTGCCAGACGTATTCAAATGACTGCCGGGACCTACAGTTTATTAAAAGAAAAGCTCTGATCTGAGAGGGTTTCGAACATTTTCTTTACAGCTGACATAAAAACTGACTTTTAACCCTTCACCGACCGAAAATCAAATGCTATAAACTGAAGGAGAAGCGCCGTTGTCTTCGCTTTAATCTAATAAAAAGGGTTAACGGAATGGCATGTAATTAGTTGACACTTACTCATTTTGTTCATTTACAGGAGGGGCGCGGCTGAAAGCTTTTGACACGCGTAATAGCACACCACCCCTTATTTTGTTCGTACTTTCCTTACGATGCGTATATTGTATGTAGATATTTCTAGAAACTCTTGTGATTTTGATTTGAAATAGACAGTCCATGCTAATCTATAAAAGAATTGGTTTGAGTTTGTAGCGATTAATAGCGTCTGAAAGGCTACGAGATTGTTTGAATAAGTTACCGTGGTCCTGGAACACAAAAGCCTTTAGAAGAAATTGCACAGTTCCTTATTTGAGATGCTTTACCATTTTTATCAGGAAAGGATAAATAAAAGAATTTTCTGGAGACTTACCGTGTGGAAAAAAGTTTATTAATTATGTACTTAATCATCAATGAAAACTGTTTAAGAATTTATCTAGTGGTTATTTAATCTTCCCACACCCACACAAACACAATTAAAAAAAATACAGTGTACATAAAGGACAATGCCAGGGTGTGGGCTCAAAGTTTGCCCAGCAGTGGGAGTAGTTTCAGCTGGTTCCATAGTGCACTCTGAACACGAAATCCAAATATTTTTAAAATCGGTCCCAGAGGTCCCGAGAAAAACCGGTTCAAATGGTCTCCATAGATAGTCACTTAACAAAGCCTGAGCCATTTGCCCAGTAGTGAAAGTGGTCGAAATAGGTTCTTTACTGCACTGTTAACACGTAATCCAAATATTTTGGAAATCGGTCCTAGAGGTCCCGAGAAAAACCGGTTCTAATGTCAAACTTGAACAGTCAATTTATAAAGCCCAAGCCATTTGCCCAGTAGTGGAAATTGTTAAAATAGGTTCCATAGTGCACTCTGAACACGAAATCCAAATATTTTTGAAATCGGTCCCAGAGGTCCCGAGAAAAACCGGTTCAAATGTTCTCCATAGATAGTCACTTAACAAAGCCTGAGCCATTTGCCCAGTAGTGGGAATGGTTAGAATAGGTTCTTTACTTCACTGTTATCACGAAATCCAAATATTTTTGAAATCGGTCCCAGAAGTCCCGAGAAAAACTGGTTCTAATGTCAAACTTGAACAGTCAATTAATAAAGCCCAAGCCATTTGCCCAGTAGTGGAAATTGTTAAAATAGGTTCCATAGTGCACTCTGAACACGAAATCCAAATATTTTTGAAATCGGTCCCAGAGGTCCCGAGAAAAACCGGTTCAAATGTTCTCCATAGATAGTCACTTAACAAAGCCTGAGCCATTTGCCCAGTAGTGAAAGTGGTCGAAATAGGTTCTTTGCTGCACTGTTAACACGAAATCCAAATATTTTGGCAATCGGTCCCAGAGGTCCCGAGAAAAACCGGTTCAAATGTTAAACTTGAACAGTCACTTTATAAAGCCCAAGCCATTTGCCCAGTAGTGGGAATGGTTAGAATAGGTTCTTTACTTCACTGTTGTCACGAAATCCAAATATTTTGGAAATCGGTCCCAGAGGTCCCGAGAAAAACCGGTTCAAATGTTAAACTTGAACAGTTACTTTATAAAGCCCAAGCCATTTGCCCAGTAGTGGGAATGGTTAGAATAGGTTCTTTACTTCACTCTTAAGACGGAATCCAAATATTTTTGAAATCGGTCCCAGAGGTCCCGAGAAAACCCGGTTCTAATGTCCAACTTGAACAGTCAGTTTATGAAGCCCAAGCCATTTGCCCAGTAGTGGGAATGGTTAAAATAGGTTTTTTACTTCACTCTTAAGACGGAATCCAAATATTTTTGAAATATGTCCCAGAGGTCCCGAGAAAAACCAGTTCTAATGTTAGCCAGCCATTGTTAGCAAGCCATTTTAAGCAGCCACAAACCTAACAACCTCTTTTCTTGAAATAACATTCAGATAGATAGTGGTTTCACTGTTAACAGGATAAAAAAAAAAAACAGAAATAGACGTTTAAAGGTAATTGTTGTTTCTCTTGCTTTTCAGTCTCTATCTACCACAATCAGTCCTAAGTTCGAGTAGCGTCATGCAATTAATATCCTTAATGGCAATGGAAAAATCTTATCAAGACGAATAAAATAAGCTCAAACACGAGGTAGTAAATAGATACCGTTGAGGAGTTCCCTCGTCTCACTGTCGTCTCCATCGTCAGGTCAGGTCTTAACCTCCACAGTTTTGTGGTGTCGGAGACATATACCCGAATTACAAGTTTTTATTCGATATGTGCTTACAATTTCCGAGAGTTCCATAATGTTTTAAGGTTTCTATCACCAGACCCTGGACCCTGGAACTATAAGTCGGTAAAAAAAAATCTCGTTCAATACCTCGTATTTGTCGATTAATATTATAATGCATTTCAATTAAAGTAATAAAAGTGGAATAGTTAAGTGTTCGTAAGCATATTTTTCGTAGTATTGAATAGGAGTCAAACCAGTTTTTCTCAGCACTCCTGGGATAGATTTCGAAATATTTCGGTCTGGGACCTATTATAAGCCTATAGAACATAATACACTATGTAGTTACTGTGGGCAACTCTTGAGCCCAACTTCCATACAAAGAATAGCATTGTCCTTTACCTTCCGACCTGTCACTAAAATTCACTACAACTAACATTACTAATAGAGATGCTATATCTCAGCTATTTTCGTCCAATTTCTCTCAATAAGCGATGACCGTAATAACTCGTGCATGGTTGTGTGTTTAACCCTTGTTTGCACTCTATACTAAGGCAAGGAGGTGATGACTTGATTACGGTCACATAGTGGGCGACAGCTATCCACACTGGACTGTAGCAAAGTGAAAGTGTAAAATGTGCTATTTATGAGTCTTTCTATTGATTTTTGTAGATAGAGGAGCGAATTTAGGCCAAAATAGAAGACTACTAAGGATAGCTTTGTAATTTTAGAGCTGTCTTTGTTGTCTATCAAAAGAGTTTTTCACAAAACATTAAAGATTTGCTTGTTGTTGATCGTAATCAGTCACCAATCATTCCGATCAAACCAGGAGTAAATCTAGATTCAGAATGGATTACTCTCAGATTAGTCTCAGAATATAGAATATATTAAGTTTGTAACCATAAAATAATAAACCAATGAAAACAAATGTACGTTAACTTTGCCCAATTAAAATATGTTCATATTCGAGTCAATTACAGAAAAATCACTTCACCACTATAAAAATCACCATATAATCATACTCACAACTGCGGCGGCGTGACGAATACACAGCGTAAAGCGCTTGACACAAAGCGCCGAACATAAAGGTGCTTCACCGTGGCACGTGTTAATCGATTCATCGAACGCGCTGATTTCATTAGCGTGTGTCATGAGCGCTGCCCAATTTATACACGGAAGCGATGTAATTCTGTTAGGTGCGTTTAAGGTGACTTTTTTAATGTTCCAGATATTTGCTTCATTGTACTTTAAGAGGTTTTTAGACTTTCAATAGAATTAGGTGTCATAATTACTCAGTTAATACTTTTCGCACATTGTGTAGACTAAACATTTTAGGCTGTGGTGATAGGCCACTGATGTGGGATTGTTGAAGGCGTTTTAGCAGACATGTGCCAAATGGCTTTAGAAGGGATGAAGGTAGGTTTCAGGTTCAACACATTAACATGAGTAAGTATATCAGTTAACAAAAGTCTACTGCTAGATAATAAATGTAACCCCCGAAAACCAAAAACCAAAACAGTACCGGAGGAGTGATAATACACTTGCGTTTAAGAGCACAAAGCAAAGCAGGCTTCTTAGCTCATATTATAGCTTTCACAAAAGCACCTTTGTTCATATTATAACAAATAACTAAGGAAACAGATACAAAGAAGCACTTAGCTCTCAGAACTTTGTGAATTGTCTTAGCTGCGAAATAACTTCGCACGTCGCCAAACTGTCACATGTCGTGAAATAATTAAAACAATCTATCAGAATTTAATCCTGCACGTATAGGATACTCTCTTATATTTATTTAGAAAAGGGACAGACATGGAGAACAAAATGACTAACGGAGGTGCCATAACGGAAAATCGCCTAAGAAAGTACTCAGCGCGCCAAAATGCGAGTGTGTAGGGGACGAGGAACGTTACTGTTTTCGCTGTTATACGCCTTCTTTGGACCCGATCATTTTTTGTAACACCAAAAATCGTTGACAGATGTCTCAAATAACCCGGAAGCTTCGCTAGTTCATTCGTAACTGATAATTCTGGTTATACTCACAGTACGAATGTGACCTAAAAGAAAGGCGCCTGACCGACCTGAATTAGCCCAACCTATGTTGTGTAATATATGTTTTGGAGGCCGCATGACTGCATACATACCTATAGAAAGCTTAGGTAGAAACCCTTAGAAAATACAGGCAACAATTGCAAAAACTGAATCAGATTAAGCTCAGTTTTGGTAATACCCACAGTACGGATTTGACCTACAAGAAGGCGCCTGACCTACCTGCACTATAGTATGTCTCATCTTTCCTTACTCTGTGGGTATAGCTGTGTTAATTTGTGCCAGGGTAGCAGGGTGAGTGATCGTTTTAATATAAGCCGCTTTGATCTGCTGCCGCTTCGCTGCGGTGAATAATATTGATACCGTGAATGTTCAAACGTTTTGTTGTCCGTATGTTTTGTGTTCCGAGTAATATGAAAAATTCTAAGGCGGGGATGAGCTTTAGCGAGGCGTTGGAAAGAAGGTTGTGTTGACAAAAATTTTGGATTATATTTTCGATCTTTCTAAATGTTCCTTCTTGGTATAAAAAAAGTCTGTGTCCTGCAATGAAAGTAAAAATGCTGATGGCAGTGATGATGAGTTATTAGAATTAAGTATAGAGCAAAAATCTCTATATCCCATCCCACTAGGCAGATAAATAAACCGCAAAATGTAGCCGTAATAGTCTACTAACAGATTGATTTCAATTTAAATATTATTTTAGGCTGGATTAATTCTGGCAACAATTTAAGCTGGTATCAGTTTTTTGATTACGTTTTCCTTACTCAAAGAGCACCAAGAAACAGTGGGCAAAAGATTTTGTAAAGAAAATCTTGATTCCAACTGGATCTTTGTAATGTGCTTACTACCAATCATGTTCATACTGATTTATGAGCTCAAACAAAACTATCGGCCGACTAAAAGTTTGCGGAGTCTGGGTACTTTGAATCTAGTTGAGTGTCACAATAACTTGTTCAAGGACTTCTGTGGTAGATTTAACATTAATATTTAAATCTTTAAAGCATTAGAATATTTAAACATCTTCCCTACAAACCCTCTAGATTATTACAAAGTTCTCGAATTACATTTTATTTCTGTTGTCATTAGCTTAATTGCCCATTAAAATGTTTTAATGATAATTTTTCATCATTTACAAAGTATTAAGTGTATTTGCGCGGTTTATCTTTGATCTTTTTACGCGAAATAAGACAGTTATAATCGAGTTTTTGGGAAGGTTACTTGCATTTATAAGGATAAATAAATAAACTTCCAGACTGAAAACATAAACCATAATAATTTGTTTCCTTAACTAGATCTTCATCATAACATTGGAGCCAAATAT
Organism: Helicoverpa zea; assembly: GCF_022581195.2. Taxonomy (NCBI): domain Eukaryota; kingdom Metazoa; phylum Arthropoda; class Insecta; order Lepidoptera; family Noctuidae; genus Helicoverpa; species Helicoverpa zea. The sequence continues at coordinate 2,438,059 of NC_061475.1, forward strand.
AAAATTCTAAACTTATGTCGAAAAAATATGTATAGAAGTTCTTTCTGTTCATATATTCGTAGCCACGCTACGCCGCTACGCCGTAGTCTCGTAGTGTCATAGCATAGTTTGTGTGTTTCATTTGCGCTTGAGTATATATTTATGTGTTTGCTGCGTGCGGTCCCTTGTCTCTCGAAATACGCTTTGGTTTATTATATACCAAGTAGTTTGTATATATTTGTATATGTGGTAGTATATACAGTTAAATAAACAAGTCTCGTAGGACTGGCTGTTGTCTTTAGGACATAAATAGTAGCTGTTCCAATTAATTAGTCTTTATGTGTCTGTGTGTTATCTTGTGTACTAACAATGTTCAATTTATAGAGCTGGGAAATTTGTTTATTTATTATAGAACCGTATTTTGTAGAAGCGACATATTAATAAAGTTAATTACCCACAATAAATGTACTTAGTAGATTCAGACTCAGATTTATTGCCATATTTATTCTAACACATAACTTCGTGATAACTGGAGGATGATTGTAGAGGAGGCCAAGACCCACAAAGGGTTGTAGAGCCAACGGAAGTAAGTAAGTAAGTTATTCTAACACATGGTATACTTAATGTCTCGATGTCTGCATGAATTTATCTAAGTCTTGGCAGGCCAAGTCATAAACAGAACCTAGTCCTACATAGGTCTCTTGAAATTCCAAATACGTTCCACAAACAAATTCTTTCTTTTAAATACAAATGGCTACTATTTTTCCTCTGCTTTGTTCAGTTGAATTCGCATTAGCGTGACCCCGACTTATTTGCTTATTTAGGCCCTTCGTCGTATATATTGCCTGCAATTAGTCCCTGTCGACTGGTAATGTTCGCAGGGCAAGCTCGTAAAAATGTATTGTTTGTTTTTTATTTAATTTGGAAAACATTGAGGCCAGATTTTGAGGTTGGCGGTTGGTTCAAACTTCGTCGAATTTCGCTATTTAAGGGATTGTCGGAGTTCATTTCACGGAGTAGGGTAAATGAGTGGAGATGCCATAGTGCAGGTAGGTCAGGCGCCTTATTCTAGGTAAGAAACGTTTGGTAGGTATGACCAAAACGATCACCGAGTACCGGGTTCTTTGAGACACGAGATAAACGATTTTTAGTCCAAAGAAGACGTGTAGGTAAAGGCGAATACAGTAACGTTCCTCGCCCCTTGCACGCCCGTATTTTGTCGCGATACTTTCTTAGAAGATTTTTCGTTATGGCACCTCCGCTAGTCATTTTGTTTGCCATGGTTCATTCGCATTTATTTCTTGGGGGGTCGAAACTTTGACACTTCTCACAGTTTTTACGAAGGTTTCCCCGACCCAAGTTTTCCCCTGAAATTGTTTGGTTTCCATTCAATGCTTTTCTTAGTAAATTCAGAATTTATTCTTGCACTTATCGTGAATCACTTCGTCCTAATTTATACACAGACGATATGATATGAAAGACGTTTCTAGTTCACTTAGTTTATTTTTACGAAGTTTCATGCGACGACGAAAACACTATTTTTATGTGAATTTCTCGGGGAGTTTTATGATGTCTCGGTATCGAAGGGAGCATAAAACGCTACATTATGTACTGTACATTTTACTATTCAATTCAAAGTAAGATTTTGGAAAACAATTTGCGACAATGTAAAGAATATACATCCAAATCATTTAACCCGCTTGTCTTTTTATTTTTTAATAGGCTTCTTGCTGAAGCCATGTGGGTTTACAAACTTTGACTGTAACTATTAAAGTTCATCTAGAAAATACTCCTAATGCAATGAACTGTCAATTCATCAAAGCAGTTTTAGATGCATCGATCAGAGCACTGAAGTGAAAATGACTGCCTTTTATACCTCTGGCATAGTGGAACCCACAGCCATGGCATCTCCCTTTGGTTAAATCGTTAAATGTTCAAGATTAAGGCACATACAAAGCAAAAATTACAAGCCTCACCCTCTGCAATTCACACAGACCTAACACGTCTTCTTAAATTAGTGGTACAAACAAAAATCCACACATTGATACAAAGCTACCCTCTTCGTGTGAATAATTCAACCGTCTATACGGCTATAAATCAGGTGTTCTGTAATCAAGGCCGACATTCGGTTCGTATCTACCGCAGTACGAACTTGATTTAGAACTTAATGAACATTTATTTACTTATTTTGCGGTGAAGGTACTGACTTCACAATCGAATTACAGGTCTTGGGGTTTGTAGGTGTATTTTTGATAGAATTGAGGTTGGTTTTTGACGGGTTTATTTAATTTTGAGGTCTGTTTTTCTTTAATTGTGATTGTTGGTTTTATTGACACGTCTTATTTTTTATGCGTGGTGGTTGAGAAATGTAATATTTTCTTCTTGTCAACAAGCTCGGTTAAGTTTTGCGAAGAAGTAATTACATATAGTACTAGCTGTTTCTTTTTAGTTTTAGAGGCTACCTGATGAACTTCTTCCCGTGCCCAGATACAACACCCCATGTTACTCGGAAATAGCTAGATTACTTTACAGCCTATTTCAGGCTCCAGAAATGTACATTTAACTCAGGGTAGCCTAGTGTTGTACCGTTTACTCAAGTACGAAAATCTGTTAAGCAGTGTTAATATGCGAGTTTGCATAGAACATCTATACGCGAATTACGGCGAAGATTTAATTATTCATTCAATTTGGCAAGATAATAGCTTTATTGTTAGCAACAATGGAATGTAGCCAAATGAGGTCGCACAGTTTCATACATTTCGTCCATTGTTCGGTCTGTTGGGCGACTCTGAAATGTTTTATCGCGAATTTCGTATTTTCGTGAACGAACGAAATATTTGGACCATCTCTATACACAATGAGGGACCTCTAATTTATTTGCCCGAAATAAATGTGTAACGAGCCCTATTGTATTTGAATATTAATTTACGTGAAGTTGTGTGAGCTGAGCATTGTCGTTTTCATTTGTTATTTTTTTCATTTTGTTTTTTTCAGGCGTTATTAGGGCTCAGCGTATTTTTTTAGCACAGCCTGGATTCTACGCCCTCAGTGTATGTAATCAAGTAGATATTCTATATTATTTCTAATCACACTAAACCCAACATCATAAGCGTATTAAGTTCTCCAGTTGATTGCAATCCACTTCAAACTAATCGCAGTCATTTCAGCTATCGCCAATCAACCACTTTCAAAAGCCGATATCTCAATAACTCCGAATCTTCAATAACTGCAAAACGATAGCCTATTAGGCTGTCGCAAATTCACTGCGACCAGATTATCTTCAATCAGGGTCCCAATAAAGCGATCGGTTTCTGGAACCGTACTTCGTAACTGACCAAAAAATATAGCTGGAGATATGAGAACGGGTAGGACCATTGCTCATAAATGTTTACCGACCGCCCACCGTATCTTAGTTTTATTGGCTATACGAGGTCTCCCTGGTCGCTTTATTCCTCTTTATTCCCTCTCTCGTGGTAAAACGAGTCGTTATTCGCAAGTGCTGCGGTTACTACTTTCATTATGATTGATCGGAATTTATATTTTGCTTTAGCTTGCTTATAGTGTTACGCAAATGCAGCGGGGAGATTTTGGTTGCATAAATCGTAGACTAAATGCTTACTGTGTTTTTGTTTGTTATTTTGGGGAAGTAGGTACTTTAATCACTGTGTTTATCTTTATAGCAATTTAATGTAATCTATCAATGTAATAGTTATTAAGGTTAGAGTAGGTATTTTTTAAATTCTTTGACCAAAATTTTATCCAGTCTTGACACAGTCTAAACTAAACTGCCAAAGGAATTAATCAGCAGCTTTCGCTCAAAAACAACTACAAGCCAGCTAATTGAAGCGAGCCTTCCTTGCAGCTGATTAAAAATGTTCGCTGTTTGTCCTCATACTTTGTAAAACCGCGCGAGGGACCAACATAATTAAATGTGGATTACCTACCCACCGCTCGGTTACTTCAGGGAATTTAGAACAAGGATTAGCAATAGTCGAGTCGACAGTTATAATCATAAAAAAACACATTTACATCCCCAGTACTATTTGAAACATAACTTCGACCGTTAATGGCAGAGACAGCGTTTCAATAACAGCGGAATTTTGATTGAGAAATTAAGCAAATAATAAGAGCCATAGAATAATTGGCGCTTGGAACAATTTTGTGAAGATATCCGTAGGTTTTAATGTTTCCTTTTTTCTGTGGAACAATTAATTGTGAGACGTTAAAGACGGGAAAGGGTTCGTTTTAAAGAGATCCTTAAAAGACCGTCGTTTGCTTCGCCATTCAAAGAGTTGTCTGCAAAATTGCATCTCTCCGGCTTTTTTGGTTGGAGATTTTCTTTGGCTGAGGAAAGTAATGAATGAGATGCCAAGGAAGCATTTGTATAATGTCCTGATGGTGGATGTTTGGGGATGCAGACAAAGGTTAAAAGTGCGTTTCCACCAACATTAATAGTCAAAAATTTTGTGATGAAATGAAAATCTTCCGGTTTCTTTTTCCCCGCCCAGCTCTCTAGCCATTATCTCGGTTTGTTGTCATTGTTGTCAGGGTCTTCTGTTCCAAGCTAATCTGTCCTTAGCTGGCTTTGCTACCCTTCAATATCATTCACTATAGTCTAACAATCATGCTTATAGTCAGTCTTCCAAGACCAAAAGATTTTCTTTAAGTAAAAACACAGGTAAGTTAAAAACCCAAAAGTTATAGTTTTCAACTTCCTTATATATGCATTATTTAAATATTTAACCGAGAAAAGGTATTGACCCCGTATTACAAAGTTGGCAAGAGCTATTGGATATTAAAAACACTTTAAGTATTAAGAGACCCCGACAAGCCAATTACGGGTCAATTAGATAGAAATCTCCTGCAAAGTTACAAAAACTTTGCTATTTATAATACTCCTTCCAAGAATGTAAAGTCAATTTGGATCATTAAAGCTACCCATACATTTTTAAATGATCTGTCTCTGCCAATTCCTATTCACACCGTCGTCCTCTACTCTGTATAGGTTCTCCCCTATGCACTACCGCATATCATACTTTTGTACCTACTATCACTTAAGTACCTACTTCCATTATGTACTCTTCCTATATACTCCCCTATGGTCTCACCTTATCTCCCTCTGTACTTGCACTCTCCCTACATACTTACCTACTCCCTTATATATTAGTATACATATTAAAAATGTTATTAAACCTTATTGCCTACCTAAATACTACCAAAATAAAGATAGCTACAGTCAGTAAACTGACCTTAACTATCTCTCACGTCGCCTCGTACCCTTTTCTTTGTGAACCGACACCTGTAAGTAATGACCTTAACATTTCGACTGATAACGTCAAACCTTACTGAAGTGGCCAGATTCAGTCTTGTCAAGTCTAGACTTATGCGGGTTTGGTATCTAGTTATACGAGAGTAATTTGGTACCTATTTTTTCATTATGTACTTACAGAATAAAAATATTGAAAAAAAATTCTCCTCAATTTATTTATTGGCTCATTAACACATAATATAAAGTGAGTACAATAAAATCAATAAAATAAGTGTCGTTTCGTAATTTTTAATGCCTGCAGCACCGTTTTGTACCAAAAACTTCTGCCAAATGTCTGCAATTGACCTATCGCCTAGGATTTTGTAGCCGTTTCTTTTTGATGGTATCCGGTAAAAAATGTTCCGACCCTTCTATAGGTTCCAATCCATGTCCTTTCTGCAGGTTTCGGAAACTCTTGGGAACAATCCCACAGTGCAGCAGGCTTGGGCTCTAGGAATTTTCTAATTTTACAAACATTTCTTAACACAAAAATAAAAAAACATAGTTAAAAACCAACCTTGAAACGCGGCTTCAAACTGCACCGGCTGTTGCGTGGAGGCGCGCGAACTCGCCGACACGAACAGTGCGGCGATGAGCGTGGCCAGCGCCAACCGCGGCGCAGCCATGTCGCCACTACGCCATGCCATCTCCGCCCATACCTACACCGACAACTCGGCCCTGGGGACAACAGAGAATAGGAGTAAAAATCTGCACTTTCAAAACATCGGAATTAAAATTCTATCGATTTCCAACATCGCGAAAAGCGTGGCTGTCGCCACTACGCTGCCCAACTTTATACCGAGACCCACTACGGCTCCAGAGAAAACAGAGATTACCTATACGTGCGTAACAAAAGTAGAGAGTGAAAATGGGCACTTTCTGACCGCTAGAACGAAGGGCAAACGGTAAGGCTCTTCTTTACAATCAAGAAATGATTCGTGTTGCCTACGTGGATGGTAATTTTTGACTTATCCGAGGCTTGTATCAAAAACTAGTGTCTTTATGCAATAGATACGAATCATTTTTACCTACCATTCACAACAATTGTTTTACAGCGGCGATACCTACCAAGGTAGGTTTGCCTTTACGGTATCAAAATCTCTTTCCTAAATACAAGTAGGCAAACAATAATAAACAACCATAATCTGCTGGCACTTATTTATTTAGATATTAAATAAATTTGGCACTTGTTAAAAGTACATCGATAGATGTACCTATTTATATCTGGTGGATCCGCACAGATCGTAATAATCAATCACGCAACTTCAGCGCGCCTGAAAACATCGCCGCTTGCGTTGCTAACTCCAGACTTCGGAATTTTGCAATTCCCATTTAAAGTTTTCGATTGGATTACTTATCATCGCCGAAACGTACAGTTCGATCGAAAATGTAAATAAGACACCTGCTTTAATATTAAATACCTACGGACTTACCATTTTTCCTCAATGGGGGCTACCGTTTTTTGTTTCACCAGATGGCGCAACTGTAGCGTGAGGTCTAAAACTATGGCAATCAAAGTTCGTATTATGAGCGCTAAAAATTAAATCTACATTAGATGATTATATTAGATCATATGTAATACAATAGAACTATAGTGTGAACGTATTGGCGATGCCACAGTGTGGCGCAGTGCCGTTTTGTTCGAAAAAGAAATGTAGGTAAACATAAGTTTCCGAAAGATTAAAGAGTGTCAATGCAGTGACATTTATAGAACCCTGATCTGTATTTGCCATAATTAATCTAAAGTATTGTTAAATATTCATAATATTAATTTATTTAATTAGAAATATAAACCCTCACGCGTAAACAAACAGTGGCATTTGACGTTTCGAAGACCTCACCCTACACAAGCGACTCTAGCGGCGATTTCTTGTCCTCATTGCGTAATTTTTTCAAAAAGTAATTGATATCTATTTTTCTTATCCATAATTATGATTAAGTTTGATACAAGGGATCTTTAGCACAAATATAAATACAAAAGGAACCATTCAAATACAATAAATTTAAAAAAAACAGGTGAATAACGTTTAGTTTTTATTTTTTCATGTTGAGCTTTTGGCTACTGCTACTCCCTAAAAGATGGCGTTATTCCAAATTAATGATTTACATTTGTTATGGCCATGGATTCAATTATATAATAATTTTGAAATTTCTGTCATAGTTTTTAAGTCATTTATAAAAATATATCATTATCACATAATTGTTTCAATCATGGTCAAAAAGCTACGGTAACTTTTTAAATTTCCCGCCATTCATTAACTAATTGTCACTGTCAAAAAAATGTAAACAACACCAAAATAATCAAACTGCCGTCAGTCATTTATATTTTGTTGTTCTTCAAAGCCGGTGTGGCAGTTTTAAATGTTGGGAATGTGTTAAATGTATTATTAAAACAGTGTGTACACGATAAATAATCGCGTCCAACTCGGAGAATGATAAAAGGCAGTTCGTGTAACATGTTTTACTTTCGGTGTGTGTTGTTCATATTGTTTTTCGCGTTTTCATTGGATAAAGTGGATTTGTTGGAGAATGGTATGGCCCTCACCCCTCCCATGGGGTGGATGTCGTGGGGATATTACATGTGCAGCACCAAATGCGAGGAGGATGAGGATAAATGTCTCGAGTAAGCATTCCTTTTAAATTTCGAACATTTGTTTTCTCATGAAACGGCAATAATCTGGGATCTATTTTGCGTAGGTACGTGTTTGTGCGTTCAGGCCTTTTTTTCTAATAAATTGTTATATTTTTTTATCTTCGTGTATTTCTCTTGAATGCAAAAAAATCGTATTAAAACAGTCTTATCTCAGAACAATAAAAACAATTATTGATGGTGCTATGCTCAATATAATTTTGTTATTTTCTCAGTGAAAAATTAATTCTGTCAGTAGCCGATAGTTTCTACAATGAAGGCTATCAGGAGGCAGGGTATGAGTACATTATTATTGATGACTGCTGGTCAGAAAGGCAACGGGATGAGAATGACAGACTGGTGCCTGATAAAAGGAGATTCCCTCGAGGCATGAAGTTTTTAGCTGATTATGTGAGTAAAACCTTTTTCATTATGGCATGTGTGCTAATTAATGAGTAAAAAGGTCTTTGTCTTGATAAAATGTTTCTGGTTTTTGCGGTGGCTAACTGCAACTTCTTGGTGCGTTGATGGCAAAACTTACATCTTCAAAGCCTATTAAATGGACTTGGCAATGTAAAGGTGTATGGTTCAATGAAATAGAGTCTAGATTGACTGAAATTATTACAATAACAAAATGAGTGGCATCACTTATTTACACTTAGTAACTTCCTTTAACAACATGAAAGTAATGTTGTTTACAAATATTTTCACAATATTACTGGCACTTGAATATCTTTGTTGGATTATCAGTACATTTAATCAAACTTGAAATGCCATACCAACATCATCATCATCATCCTCCAAGCCTTTTCCCAGTTATGTTGGGGTTGGCTTCCAGTCTAACCGGATTCAGCTTCCAGTCTAACCGGATTCAGCTGAGTACCAGTGCTTTACAAGAAGCAACTGCCTATCTGACCTCCTCAACCCAGTTACCCGGGCAACCTAATACCCCAATACTGTTACAGCTTTTTCATAGTCCCACTGCTGGGCACAGGCCTCCTCTCACACGGAGAAGGATTGAGCATTAATCACTACGCTTGCTCAATGCGGGTTGGTGATTTCAGACTTTATAGTCCAGGTCCAGTCCAGGACTTTATACCCCAATACATAATAATAAATGCCATACCAACATCAATATATCAATATTTATAATACTGAAAGAAGTGAAAGTAGGACAGGAAGTAGAATTCCTAAGATTCACATGAGCACTCAAACAAACAAACAAACTCTTCAGCTTTATAACATTTTTTTGCAGATCCACGCTAAAGGCTTGAAATTCGGCATTTACACTAACATAGCTAATGTGACGTGTATGAGATACCCGGGGTCTTACAGCCATTTGGATATAGACGCCCAGACTTTTGCCGAATGGGGAGTGGACTACCTTAAAGTAGATGGATGCTTTGTTACTGAAGATTATCTTAATGTTGGTGAGTATAGTTCTTATTAACAAATTATTATGTGATACATAACTAGAATGTTGAAAACTGATTGGGAAAAAGGCTCGGAAGATGCTTTACTAATAACTGAAATATTGAATTAGTTGGTTGTCACGACCTCGTGTGGAAAATTCAAATACGAAATGTTATTTTACCTGTGCTAACATCAGATATAAGTATGCAAAGTATTATATTCTTTATTAATTATTAACCACCTGAGCTATCGAAACAGTAGATCAATTGTTAAATATCAAGGTCATCTTCAATGTATAGATAAACTTAGATGTTGAAATTCTGGTGATTCAAAAACTTATGGCCCCTTAACTTATGGCTTAAGCTTCCCGCGGCTTCGCCCGCGTAGAGTTCGGTTATATCGTGTTTCCAAGAGAATTCTTCAAAAGTCCGGGATAAAAATATCCTATGTTCCTTCTCAAGATTACTCTATCTCTGTGCCAAATTTTATTAAAATCAGTTCAGTGGTTTAGACGTGAAAGCGTAACGAACAGACAGAGTTACTTTCGCATTTATAATATTAGTAGGGATTTAACGTGCTCAACAAAACACAAGAACTCGTCATGACTAGGTCACCCATCCACGGACCAACCGCGCCAATCGTTGCTTAACCTTATGATGCATCTGTGTGGTTGTTACTTTATATTCAACTGTTCATCATTGAATTCTATATTTTCAGGTTACATAGAACTGGGCCACGCTTTAAATAGGACCGGCAGACCTATGGTCTACTCGTGCAGTTGGCCATATTACATCGAGTACATTCATAATAATAAGGTAAGATATTTGTTATATTTTTTAATACTTTCTATATTTTTTATTGAATAAAATATATGTATAAGAATAATAGGTAAGATACATAAAATCCTCCTTCTATCAAACTATTTGACTAGGCTTTAGTATGTTAGCTGTTGTTTCAACCCCTGTCTCAAGGGAACAACTTCCGGACCCGGATAAAAAGTAGCCTATGTCCTTACTCAGGCTGCGAACTATCTGTGCCCCAAATTGCATAGCAATCATTTCAGCAGTTTTGACGTGAAAGCCATACATACATACAGTTACATTCGCATTTGTTTAGTAAGGAATTTCTACTGTCAACAGGAAAACATGAATATTGATAAGCATTAAGTGTTCCATATTAAACGTTAAATATTTCGACAGCTAAGTAAACAGGTAATCCATTGATTAGCTCAGTCTATCAGCCGTTATCGTGTAAAAGTAATGGACGAAATACCTTATCAAATAATGAGATAAACTAGCCTTGGGTTAAATAAAATTGTTTTAATGTATATTTTACGATATGATTGGTACTTGATTATTTACGTTTTAAAATCTATGAACGATATGTATGAAGTCGTTAAATCGGAATTTCATGCCAGTGTGCTAATCAGCATTTTCGCAGATTTATTTTTAAATGCTTTGGGAGAAGGGACCCTTGATATCCCTGGATCAACTATTATACTTAGTTTAACCAAGATAATCAGGAATAAATAGCATTCCATTGTTGGAAGATGTTAAAAATCAGTCACTTGGTCTTGGAGTTTTTGTGGCACATACAAACATGTAGTTCTGTTATGTTAGTTCTTCTAACCTTCTGCTAGATTTGCCCTTATCCCGTGATAACTTCTTCACGAAACCGAATAAAAAATCCCCCCGGTACACAGGCTATCTAAAACCGAAATATTTTCTCAAATCGGACCAATAGTTCTTCAGATGAGCCCTCAGAAATAAACAATTATTTTTTTTATTAATAATAGTTTGGGAGTACGAAGCGCTATGTTGAGCAGTCTTCATAGACTGCTGTTTGTTACGTTCTTAAAATTAAAAGTCTCTTTCACAAATTACAGCCAAATTACACGGAAATATCAAAATACTGCAACATGTGGCGAAACTACCATGACGTGCAAACATCATGGGACGCCATCTTAGGCATTATCCAACACTACAGGTCGCGGTACAAGGAATTAGCGCCACACCACGGCCCGGGACACTGGAACGACCCGGACATGGTACGTATGGTACACTCACTGGTACATGTACACTAGTGGACATAGCCAACACTACAGGTCGCGGTACAAGGAATTAGCTCCACACCACGGCCCGGGACACGGGAACGACCCGGACATGGTACGAATATTTAAAAATACATGCCCGTTATATTTAAAAATACATAGGTACTCGGATAAATAAAACCTCATGTAAGAAATCACATGAGGTTTTATTTAGATTTTATTCTAGATTGTTTCAGCCGTGTAACCTTGTGTTGATAAACTTCATCAAAGTTCTGTGGATTATCATCATGATAGTCTTTTCCCAACTATGTTGGGGCCGGCTTTTGGTCTTACCATATGCATCTGAGTACCAGTGCTTTATATGAAGAGACTGCCTATCTGACCCCCTCAAAGCCCCTAGGCAACCCAATACCCTTGGTAAGGCTAGCTGTCAGATTGTCTGACTTCTGACTACTCGTAACGACTGCCAAACATTTTCAAAAACAGCTGGATCCAATTAACCAACGATCAAGTTCATCGTGCCTTCCGAAACACAGAGGAACTCGTCATGAGAATTTGGTTACCTATCCATGGACCGGTCGCATCTAGTATAACTTTATGATCGATACACCGGTGCGACTATTACTTAGCTACTAGCTCTTG